>NC_057884.1:12871504-13478352 GCF_019740435.1 Gambusia affinis | reverse complement strand
TCGGCATATTAATTCATTAGACAAATTTGGTTATTAATGCTTAAACATTTTGCTCAGATTCTCTAAATCCATTCTGACTGAGCTTGGGCCAATTCTTAAAAAAATAAATAATAATTAAAAAAAAAATGTACAATTGGATGTTCAAAGTTGGCTAAGGATCGACTCAGGGGAGATGGATACTAATGTGTACTCCACTTATTTAGCATTTTATTCATGGAAAATGTTGAAATCTGTGTTTTTGTTTTGAATCTTCTAAATTGATTAGGTTAATCACATGATATGTCAATGAAATGCATTGAAGTTTGAAACCCTGTTATTCTAGTTACAGGTCTAATAAAGTGATTACAAAATGTGTGTTTCTAGGTGCATCATGAGCAGCAGCTACAGTGTCTCCCTGGCCAGCCCTGCCCCCTGGGGCTTTAGACTGCAAGGAGGGAAGGACTTCTGCCTGCCCCTCACCATCTCACGGGTGAGTAGGGGATGGACACGCACACTCGCATGCAAATGTACCCTTCACTTCATGATGGTCACCTCAAAGGAATGCAACCCATGCACATTTTGCCATTTGCTTCCTCAGTGACAAAAGGACCATTTGCCTCTTGGGTGGCTCTTGTTTCTGGATTTGGACAGCTCATTCAACAGTTTGTGGCCTGTTGATCAAGGCTTTTACACTCCTCCTGTCTGCCTATTGTTGTCAAAATCACATTGCATAACAGGATCTAGACATAATCTGTCCATTTGGAAAATTAATCATATTTCATAGATTAAGAAAATGGGTGACTATTGTCATTTAGCCATTTGACTGAAGGATAAGCGACCTTCCTTCTTCTCTGGTATTTCTCCTGATTAGAGACACAGGAGACATGGTGTGCACTGTGGAAGCATTTGAGTGTAACCCTAGAGAGCCACAGTGGTTCTGTAATAACTATTTGGGGACGTTCTGCCACATAAATTCCAAGTGGACTGACCAGGACCTTTGAATATGTGTTCTGGCAGCTGGATGGCTTTTTGTTGGCGTGAATATACACAATAACATAACTTATGATATTGGTTGAGGAGGACATTTCTCAAGCATTGTGTTACAGCATCTGCTACAGAAATTAAAATGAAGCCTTCCGTTCACATTAGCACTTCAGCAAATACAACTAAAGTTGTATTTAGTCCTCCACCGGTACGGATTGTGCTTTGTGAACTTCTTCAGAAAGAGAGGGGAGTCGCTCAGGTTTCGCCACTTCCTGTTATGAAACTCTAATCTGAGTGTCACCACCAAGGTCACTTCCTCTGTTTATTTGTTGTTGGCAGAATCAGTTACGGAATGTCGTATTATGTGTGCAAAGAAATTACGCCTCTCATTTGGTGAAGTGTCCATCAGTGTTCAGACGCAGCCACTCAAAGAGAACAGAAAGGCCAGTGTTTGTTTTCCACACTATTTTTAAGTCTTGCTACGGTGATGATAATTGGTATGTGGGACATTATGTTGTCAGTACGCCTCTTGTCAATATGAAAGCAGCTGAGGATTGAAGCGTGAAGCACGTCCTCATTTAGAAGCTTATCTGACAGCAGAGTTCCCTCAACAACACTAGTACAGTAGGAAAAAACAAGTGACAGGCGAGTCTGTTAATGTCCAGACAATTACATGCAGTCATTAGTCTAAACATGATAGTCATTTTGTGTTTTTAAATATTTAAACAAACTTAAAAATATATATATTTGGAAGTAGAAGCCAAGCCAATTTTGTTTATGCAGTTTAAAAACAATACTCCTGACCAAAGTACTGAAGAAATATTCTACACTAAAATAAGCAATAAAACACAGATACAAAATACAGAAAAAGATGCTATAAAGCAACTCTAACAAATAAAATTAGTTCAATTGTGGTGGGATAAAAATGTATTTTCAGAGGTGGTTTAAAGAAAAACAGCAAAGGGACCTCTCTGACATTTGCATGCTGGTGAAGTTACTCTTCTGATCTTATTGAACAGGAGAGGCAAAGTCTTTGTTAAAGCTCAGAGAGGTAGGGCACTGCAAGATTATTTAAAGATTGGAAAAACAAATAAAAGAATCTGTGAAAGAAGGGTGGCAGGGTTGCAGGATATTGTGCAACTCTGCTTAATTTGTGTAGTGTCTATAACAAGCTTCAGTTGAGGTTTGAAGCAAAGCATTGCACCACTCATAATGTCTTATTACTAGTCTGTATTTTATTTCATAAATCTCTAATGAATCTATCCTTGGTTTATAATTTAGTGGCTGGTTTGTGTCTTGACTGTGTGGTGGAATGATATATAATTTAATCTCAATTTAGACATGATGAGCATTATTGGAAATGATCCATTAGAGTTGGTGGACAAGACACATTTACAAGCATCTGCAAAAACTTTAGCTGCTCCTTTAATCCCTTCATTCAGTTGGTGAGGTAGAAAACTGTGTTGAGCTCAAGCTTGTTTCAGGGTTCATTAGAGACCTGCGATGTTAAATATACTTGCCATGTTGAGGAGTATGCATCTGTTTACAACACATCTGAGCTTGAACATATTATGCGCTGATAAATGACGTTGCCATAGAGTAATGATGTAATGACTTGATTTTACATATGCCATATGTAAGTTATTTAACGATTATGAACAAAGTATAAGGATGGTCGCAGAATGACCACAGACAATTATTGGGATTTCCATATAGGGAATTTTGGGCTTTAGTTCTTAAAATAACTCTTAATGACTGTAAGAGATGCAATACGGGTAATATCCAACAAAATGTTGTAGCACAGCTTTTACATTGTAGTCCAATACCACATTATTGGACTACAATGTTCAGACTAAACTTGTATTTGACGCTTTGTTAAATAACAAACTTGATTCAGCGCCGTTAATTGTTAAAACTAGGACCACCCAGTACCTCATGAATGATTTATGGAGCTAGAACTCAATTATAAACTTGTGTGAGGGCGTGTCTGCGTATGTGTGTGGTGGAGGGGTGCCGCTATTTGTTTTTCCTGCGACTCTTCCAGATCATTTAGAACAAGGCTGCTGCGCTTCTTTTCAGAGTTCTCTTTTGACTGTTTTCCACAGCTGGAAAATATGCTCAAAATGCTTTTTATTCTTCCAAGTTGGAATACATATGCCAGGGGAGCAGCGCCGAATCTATTTCTTTGTCCGTTAGGCCAGTTTCTTTTTATTTTCCCTTTATTTGCTGTTGTAAGGGTTTGTAATACTTTCTGAAAACAGACAGGCTAATTTTAGGTTGGTCTCTGCAGGAAGCTTTGCAGTAATGCACTGCTTTTAGCCACTATATTTTTAGTATGGCAAAGTTAATTCCACTCTATCTGAATAAGAATTAGGCCATAGAAATGATCCTGGTAGCCTACATTAAGGTTGGACGTAAATTCAATATACCGGTACTTTTTAAAAAAGTGTTAACTTCGATTATTTATATTTTTTAAGCTTTTTATTTTAATTTTTTTAGACCAAACCCATCCCAAAGATATTCCAACATTAATTGGGACACTTGCCCTTTCTGGAAGTATTGTTAGTTTAATTTTGTTTGCAGCAGTCTTTTACTGCTCTCTTTGATCTGCCTTTAAACAGCCCCTTCACTCACCAACCATTATTCTTCGCAGACATTTTTCTGAAACTCTTTTAAATCCAGCACACGAGACGGTGGCCAAAACTGCAGTTTAATTTCCTCTCCACAGACTCGACAGACCTCTATAAACCACCATGAAATAGTGCGGAAACTTACTCTAGGAAGCATTTTGTACTAGATATGTTCCTGCTTACAGTAAAAGAAGTATTATATACACTTAAAGTACCAAACATGTTAGTCTTAGAATTTTTCTTCACTTCTTGGCAGGTTGAGAACTAGTTCATGGAAAAGCTTTAACATTTTAATGCAATATAAAAACATTACCCAAAAAACATAATTCTAGGTAAAATCCCTTCCATTGAAGAAAATATTGCGACTCAAAACTTAATATCTTCTTTGGCTTCTTGATTATGTTGGCTATTTGGACTTGACCATAAGTTCTGGTTCAGAAACAAATAAAAGCAAGCTGTTAAAGGGGGAAAAAAAAACAAAACATACCCTGCATTTTCGGAAACCACACAGACAAGCTGTGGTCTGTGCTGCTTAGCTGGGAAGCAGCTTGTATTTTCCTTAACCATCAGTTGTGCAGACTCCTGGAGATGCGTTCAGGTTCCATATGGATAGCTGTTCTCTGCAGTATGTGTTTGATCCCGGCATGATTGGTTTGTGTCTGCCTCAAGATTTTAGGAGGGCTCTGCTATATGGCAGAGCTATAAAGAGTAGCTGTGCTGTCACTTTAATTTGGGTTTAAACAACTTTTTGGAGGAATTAAACTTTTCTATGATTTCTTCCATGTGACTAAAAAAACCCTGCATGCTGAAGCTCATGATCTGTTTTATGGGGAGAGCTTTGACTACAACGTTTGGCATTTTTCCATGCTACTGTCAAAATATGGTTGGGCATGCATAGTAATTAATTTTTTAGAGTGAACCATAATGTTTTGAAAGAATCTTGGGTATCTTTTGTGTTGTTCTTTAACTGTATCAGAAAGCTGTTGTCGAATGTTTCACTTCAAACCGAACAGGATGGAGTTGGGATCCAGTTCTGCATCTTGGCTCAAATTTTTCTGTATCTTCTGGCTCAGGAGGCTAAACCAGCTGGCTCTTTTCTGGACCTGTCTATAAAGAGTGTTTAGTATTCGGGTCGGTACTTTGCTATGTGTTTTTGTTTGTTGTCATGGCAATTTGACTAAAAGGTCCTGTAAGGTTTTACTGGCATCTCAGGTTTTTTAGCTGCCAGATTGATGTAGTAACAGACTGGGATCATGACAACAGTTTGTCTATCTCTGTTCATGTCCTTAATTGGGATGCTTGGCTTTGAGAAGATGAGCCACAGCGGGCGAAAGGTATTTGAACAACCTATGTTCAACATAAATACAAATCGACTACATGGAACTTAAACATTAGTGATTTAGTAACATGATTCAATTTAAAACAATAAAAGGGAAATTGAATGTTGTCACTATTATACAATTCCATTCAAAGAGCTGCTGTAGGTGCTGATGGCTGGGGATGAAGATTCTCAGGGTTGTGTATAATATTCTTTATGTTGTAAAGAATCCTCCTACAACATTCTCCAGAGCGCGCCTCAGAATAGAAACAGCCATCTTTATGAGCTTGTTTTTTAAATCACTGGCTAACAACAGATGATGTGAGAAGACTGTGTACTCTCCACCACATTTATAGAAGAACTGCAGCTTCTTGCTTAAATACCGAAAGACTCAAGCTTCCCCTAGAAGAAAAGTCTATACAGCAATCATCTATATTTGCAACTTGCTACTCGAGGACTCAAAGTATTTTGTGAAGTAAGTGGAAGACTAATTTGAGACTCTAATTAAATTCACGTTGGTCCGAATTGCAACGGGTTATGTCAAAGAGTGAAGATCAACCCACAATTCAGAAAACACTTATACATTCACCTCAAATCATTCTAAAGAAGCTGCAAAATAATACATTTTTGCGCTGGAATTATAATACCGTGAAACCATAAAACTGTAATATTTTTAGCTTATTATGTCACCATAATTTCATACTGGCTCATGCCTAATTATGATGTTGTATCTTGTTTTGAGTGGATTTAGATGAACTCAGAGCTATATTATCTGGCAGCATTGTGACATAGTGAGGTTCCGTGAGCCTTTCCTTGTTTGTGATGACTTGGTCTTTAAACTCAAGACTTCTCCATATAAGGTTCTCTGTCTTACTCCATCCTTCACAGATGTGACATGCAGCTTACTAGCCTTCCAGCTCCCACCACAAGATACTTCCTGTAGCATGACGTCCCAGATGTGAAGCAATCCTCTTCCTTACTCCATACTTTCACTGAAGGCAGGAAGCTGCATGCTGAGAAGCAAGGGAGGTGGTTAGTGTCTTCGTAGTGTTGAAGTGTGAAGCTAAAAGCACTGGGCTAGCTAAGCTGTTCAGTAAAATATTGAAGGTGAATAGTGAATTTTCTTAGAAAATTAGATCTTTATTTATTTATTTTTTTTTAATTTGACTGTTACATTGAAGCACATATAGAACCAATGGAGTATTGTTTTGTATTCATCTTTTCATCTAGGATTAGATTACAGTTTTGGCATCTTGCTTGTATGGTTTATTATTATTATTATTATTATGGACAATGTTGGTAAGATTTGTCATAATTTCTCAGTTAGTGCTGCAGAACATGGCTTGTTTTACAAGCTCCCAGCTTACTGCATTTACAGAACCACAGTGAAAGAACCAGTCATTATTAATGACTCCACAGCAGTAAATTCACCAATGTGGAGAAGGAAACCACATAACAGCAGCCTCACTATAATATGGCTGAAATCCCATTCATGTAAAGGTTGCTGGACAGATACCCTTATTCATTTAAAAAGCATAACCATCAACCACTCCAGTAATTAAAATATATTTTTATACACCCATTACATGGCCTTTTCCATTTTATGTTGCAAAGACTTAAACCATTATATGTTTTAAAGGTGGATGTGAAATTATAGAACAAAACCAAAAGTTTTGGTAAAACGCAATGTTATTTCTCTCTTTGGAGAGCATTGAATGTCACTGGTAATTGCTTATCTGCTTTCCGTCACGAGTCTCACTCAGACCTCACTTGATTTATATTTATAGACTGCACATGCCGGAGATTCTTACTCAACATCTATTTGTTTTGTGTCCACATGAGAGCAACAGTGATTGGGTGGGGGGAATTTGGGATGTACAAAGTACAGTTTGTTCACCACAGATTAAAGCATTACATATTGTTGACAATCCATATGTTTGTTTGTGCTTTACGTAAATGCTTAAGCAATTAAGAAATGGAGTCGAGAAGTATTTTTATCTGCTCTGTTCAAGCATACAAATGTGAGTGTGATGATTGCATAGCATTCCAATTGCTTTGTTCTTGTACCGTGGGATACAGAAGACTTTATGGACTTGAAAGTCTGAGCTATAAATAAAATAAGAGATTTTAAAAGTTGAGAAAATAAATTTTAAACGCACTTTTCTAAATCATAACGAGAGTGTGAGAATATATCGGTACTTTTGTCCTTCATAGACATTGTTATGCATTAAAGGCCGAGGTAAGGTCATCTCTCTTCGGCAACTTTGTGCTGCTGTAAAGCCAGTGCTTAGTGACTTTTGGAAACTCAACAAGGCATAACGCATGTGAAAAACAAAAGTTGTAAAAATGATTATTAATCTGAGAATGTGGGTTGCTTGATTAAAAGTACCCATGTTTTTCACTAAATGCTTGTAGGTGCCTGTGACTGTGCGTCACACAAGTAATGAGCGAGTGATTTGGTTAAAGCAGAGAGCCTGTCTGCACACTGGGCTTTTGTGAGTGGTAGAACCGCACTATAGATGCCCTAGACGTCGGTATGCATACATCAGCCTCAGCTTTGGGTTCTGGACTTCCTGCTACCGATCAAGTAACAAGTAAGTGGAAGAAAGCACTTTTCAAGACTTAAAAAAAAAAAGTGGCAGTCTCTAGCACAGATGCTGTCACTTCCTCATTCCTTCGTTCCCCTTCCCATTCTTTTCCTCTATTTTGTTAAGTTGAGAGTAAACACAATGGGACAATGGCTACATTTCAGAGTTGCCCAACCTGAATGCATTCTTTAGCAGTGAGGAAAGAGGATATCTGTTTTTTTTGTTGTTTCTCTGCCCTTATCAGTTTTGTTCATATAAATAGTTTCACTCAACTGTGTGGTGACAAGGATAACGGATTCAAGATAACAGATACTAGAACTTTTCAGGGATTTTGTTATTCACTTCATTATCTGAAATCAGAGTTCACTGAACAGCCACGATAACCAAAAACTCTGTTTTACACTGAACTTTAAAGAGTTCATTTAGTTGCCATGTCACATTAAGTTATATTCTACCATCATGTTGAAGGATGACATGAAGTTATGGAGGTAATAAAGACAACATAAGATAATGAGTACACAGAGTCCTTTTGGCAGCCAGCATAGGTGTGCAGGATTTGAGTGTGTTAAGAGAGTGCTGACTGATTGATGAGGTGCTTGTATGTAATGACAGATCAGTCATCACACCTGAAAGGGTGTTGTCCAGTCGTAACGGTTTTATGACGTTATTTCCATGTGTGAAATGCAAGTCGCAGCATGGGGGAAATTGATGGAAGATCTAGTGAAACTTCAGTCTTAACTCGCTACTGTGTGCAAGACTCCTTTTAAGACCCTGTTGAAGCTTTCATGATGAAAACTGTCGGGTGATACTTTGTCCTCTTCTGGATTTTTATGGAACCCGTGGTAAAAGCTCACTTTTCATTTGCTTTGGCAAATCTTCAAGATGTCACAAGTGTTTACAGATGGTGTATGCACTTCTTTCAACATAGTTTTTAATATTGTAAAAATTATATTATTTTGATTTTAATCTGTGGAAAGTGCTTTAGAGATAAAACTCTCTTACCCATCTACCTTTGCGTTTATCTGTTATCTTATTCTAGAACGGCTATGTTAGTTGATTGTATTCAATTCAAGTTCTTTACAGACTGTTATAATTACAATTTTCCATGCCTCCATACAAATAAAAATAGCCCAAAAACTTATCAAGTTAGGAAAAGAGTTGAACTCGGAGAGATTAAACTTTCAGCACCCAAACTTCCCAAAATGGATTAATTAAAGGACAATGATCTGGAACTGGCTTCAGTCCAGACTGAACATTCTTTACATTATAGCCAAGTAGTTTTATAAATAAAAGCTGTAAGCTTTCAAACCATGTGGGTTCAATAAGATTTATTTTGTAATGTGCTTTTGTGAAATTTTGTGGGTGGTGTTTTATGTACAGATTGCTATAGTGGAAATCCAGTCTTATTTAATAAATGTTGTGTGGAGAATAAGATTCCTATCTCACCAGATACAACAGGAAAGGTAAAAGAGATTGTAATAATTAGTGGTACCATAATTTTAATTCCTCAAAAGTGTTTCTAGGAATAAAAATGAAAGTACTTAGTTTGAAATATTGTGTGTGGGAAGAAACAACAACTTATTGCTAAAGAGCTTTTGAGACACACTATGTTTTCCTAACGCTGAACTTATATTTTATGCTTTTTGTTTCACTGCAGCTGACTGACGGGGGCAAGGCAGTTAAAGCCGGGATGAACATTGGAGATATCATCCTTTCCATTAATGGGATTTCCTCGGAAGGCATGAATCACCTGGAGGCTCAGAACAAGATTAAAGCCTGCACAGGCAACCTCAGCCTCACTCTACGAAGGTAACAGGTGCACATAAAGTACACTTTTTTTTACAATTTTGATTTTTAGACTGTTTTTCTTGGTTTATTTTGATTGTGTACAGTATTGTAGTGGTAAAACCAGGAGGTGCTAATACACAGAATAAATGACAGATTTAGGGTGAAATGGACAGACTGTCAATGAAAGCTTTTAGAAACAAACGGGATAAGAGGCAGACCTAACAAAGATAACATCCATGGAGTATATCACGAGATATCAATATTACAGTGAAAATGTGACAAAAAAATTGTCACATTGAAGTAAAAAAAATAACTTCTCTACTTTATACATATAAAAACATAAATGAATTGGCTTGTCCAGAAGATATCTTTGAAGGAGTGGAGTAGTTATTTGATGCAGATCTGGTCTAAGCCATTTGCTGACAATGGCTCTGTTCCTTGGTCTCCTTCTCCAAGCGCATCACATTCTGTACTCTTCTAACTTGGTCTGCTGACTGCTTCTCCAGCAGCTGGCTGTGCAGCTCCTGTATCATTGAGGGTTATTACCCTCGCAATCGGAAATATAACAAAAAACAAATAAACCTTTCCTCATTGATTATGCAACCAAATATGAACATAGTACCTGTACAGCAAACAAGGCACTGCCAAAAAGAGAGTAACCTTTGTCGGTACAAGAAAAATGCATTTATATAGGGAAAAGACTATATTAGAAATTTCACAATTTAAAAATTCTTTACCTGGTCAAATAAGTTTTTTTGTTAGTATTTGAAAGCTACCCACCAGGAAATACCACAGCAAAAGCTTCGGCAGTCCTGTCTTAAAGGTCCGGAGGAGTAAGCTTGTTGGTCATGTACATCGTTTGAGCATCGTGTCGTCTACTTGGTAATTACAGAAAATGTTTGCAAAGGCTTTTAAGCTGGATTGATGCTCATGCATGATTGAAAAGCTAAATGTCACCCATGAGAGTGGGAAGAGATTTTAGCATTATACTAAAATTGTAAAAAAAAAAAAAAGACATGTTTAATGCAAATTTACTTTGCGGTTCAGCTCCATTTTGGTTTTCAGAAGGTTGTTTCCAAAGTGGGTGTTTGTGAAGCCGCAATGTTATGTATATGAATGTCACATGCTACACAGAGAGAACATGAAGTACTTAATCTTAATTATGGGTTATTACAATCTGTAACTAATTGTCTCCACATGTTAGCATATTGCAAAGACATTCGACGCTGCTCCTCTGTTCTCGTTACCCAAAATAAAATATTAAAATACCTTAAGCCTTATTGAATGCAAAATTTAGGTCTTGAAGCTCCTTGATGCTCCAGCGACTATTATACGTGTTATTCAGAGAAAGCAGCACATGAGGATTGATCAGGTTTTTTTTTTTTTTTTGTTTGGTGTTAAGTCAAAACTGTAAAAATGTCTCTGCCACTTTGCAGATTTCTTTTTTTAATGTTTTTATTTTCTGAAATATGTATATTTTTAAGGCAAGGAAGCAATACTTGGCTCCTAGGCTCTATGTCAAAAAGCAATTATCCAAGCAACCAGGCTTCATTGCTGCCAGAAACCTAAGTAGAACCTCTCTCACAACATGTTCAAGCTGGTTTGGAAAACCTTTTTTCTTAAATATCATTTTTGAAGTTTGTTATTGTATTTAGTCAGGCTATGTTTAATGGATGTAAATATTTCTTTGCTTTGAAGCATCTAAATTCGACAGCACAGTAGAAAAGGTGAAGAAGCTCTAAAATGGTCTGCTAAATGCATTTAACAGAAAAGCAGCATAAAGCTGATGATGATAATGTGGTCTGCTGTTATTCGAGTTTAAGTTAAGTAATCATTGAGGTGGCTATATTTGAAATGAGCAAAAAGTATCTCTTGTGTTAGACAGAGACAAATGGAGCCAAAGCACGCACATTCTCCTAGCCGTAAAACACGTTGACGGCTAAAATCAAGTCTGCTTTGCCCATCCTGTCATTCCATCACCACATCAAAGGAAAAATGAGCCTCTTTGCTTTAATCGTGGGAAAACCGTCTGAAAATAGTCCTGTCCTACAGCTGTATATAATCTGCTGTGTGTTGCTGATGCACGATGAAACATCAAACAATTCTGGTCTCATGGAGCAAGTAAATTACAGCTGAATTACCCCCGAAACAACAAAGGTCTTGTTGTTACAAGTGGTGCGTAATTGTGGTGTGTGTTTATGGTTTCTTGCATTTCATTTTGTTTTTGGAATAAATGAAGTTGATTATAAAAATTGCTTCAAAATTGTATAACCTAAATAAACAAATGCTAATATTGTCTTCTAAAACACCTCACCCCCAGAAATCAGAGAGGTGCACCACTGGTTTAAAACAACAACAAAAAAACATTTCCCTCTGATCAACAACTAATCCTTTCTTCTCTCTGTGAGCAGTTTATGGTTTTGATGATCACTGATAAGGCTGCTGACATTACAGCTGCAGAGAGAGAGAGTGTTGGGAGATGATTAATGGGACAGTTTCGCCCTGTTATGTCACTTTGTCATAGTTTACATTCTCTAAGCACTTCCTTAAAAAGCCACTTTAGAATCCAAACCATCTGGAGGAGGAGTGCAAAACTAAAGAGAAACACTCTTGGATTAATATTTATTTAAAGGAGACTGCTGGGACTTGATGTTTAAATAACCTCACACATTTTTTTATGTTTTTTTTTTAGATGTGTATTAATTTCTCTAGTTAAAATTACATTTGATAGTGTATGCATGCCATATAAAATCCTGTATTGCATACACTGTGGCTTTAAACATGTCCAATACTGAACATTTTTGAATTGTTTTACGGTTCCTTTTTTTTTTTTTGTTTTTTTGTTTCGCTAACTTGCAAATAAGTGTCCAACTAAAATGCATATGGAGAGCTGAGAGAGCCCAGAACAGCTTGGTCTGTTTAACAAGTTTTTCTGAGTCAAAGCAGGGGTAAACATGTTTTCATCAGAGAGGAAATGAACTGAGGAAGTCCACTGCTTGTCCTGCTGTAATTCCATTATTCCATGAAGCAAATTACATGTTGAGTCTGAACAAGCAGAAGTGGTCGAAATCCCAACAAAATGTGCCAGAATGATAATATCTTGCTCTATGTGCTTGATGTAGTGTGAAATTACATTTGGCATTGCTGCTCTGTGTATAGAAATTAGAACCAGGAAGGATAATGTAGTGTTTAATTTGGCTGTTTGACCATTGGAACAAGCATGTTTGTTCTGAGAGAGGTCCAACCTGCAGCATTACTACCAGTATCCTGAACAATTTATTAGTACAAACTTATGACCTTTTATCAGTTTGATCATAAAAGCCTTCTGCATTTTGCCTTTTTAGTAGATGCATCCACAAAAACTTAACCAAAGGGCACCTAAATTTTGTGGGCACTGTGCATTAAAAAATGATATTTCATCATCTGTTCAGAAATGGAGACTTCACAAAGCAAAAATGAACTTTGTTGTGCGTTAGTAGAAAATTTAATTCTACTCCCTTTATCCCAAAATGCATGGAGTATTCAAAAGCGGAGATCCATTAATAACCATGGCAGACCTGAAAGGGTAAAGTGCATTGAAAATGAGTGCAAGTACTTCCTGTTTAGACTCTTATTATAGATGTCTTTTTATGTGTCATCATTACATGAAAGTGAGTCAGTAGGTTTGGAATGCAAAAACTATATGGAATACAAAGAATCTTTTTTTTTTTAACAAATACAACTAGAAACGACATAATTGAGAGACTTTCAGCGAGAAATATTTTAACTTTAACTCAGTGATTTAAAAAAAAAAAAAATAGCTGTTTTCAAAACCAAAATCTCTGTAAAAACCTACATCAAAATTCTTTTCCAAAACAACTTTAAAGTTTTTTATTATTGTTATTATTATTATTTTTATCCAAAACAATTTTAAAGTGCTTTTAGTGAAAATCCTGGACATGTTTTTCTAGTTTCTGTGTACATGTTGTGTTCATTTAGCAGAATTGAGTGACTTCTTGAGGTTTCAAACTTCCATTTAATTCTGATTGTTGCTATGAACAGCAGTATCCAGTTTATGGGCACGTTTTATTCTAAAATCAAGGAAATCTTGTTGTTTAGCCACTAGTCAGTCACCAGATGGCTGTGGAAAGCAGGGTTTGGAAAGTATGATAATTGTTTATTTATTGTCTTTGAAACACGCAGCAGAGTGCAATGAAACATTGTGTCCATAAGGCAGTGGCTGGTTTCTTCTTGATCCAAAACCTCAAAGATGATGGATTAGAAAGAGTAAACTCACGGTTGAACCGCATGCATTTATCTCCCATACATATTACTTTCATTATTGTTTTTGAATGTTTCAGATTCTTCCATCTAAAAATAAATCGGAGATAGTCAGTGGAAACAACATAATTCAACATGTCTGTCTTTTTTTTTTTTTTCTTTTTCTTTAAACCTGTTTTACTTGATCTCAAACCTTCAGCTCCTGAAAAGTTCTGGATTTTATCTGCATGCATTCTCACATATATCCAATAAGCTACAGTTTACAGGGTGAAGTAGAGGCCACTATTCAGAGCCCCACAGACCTTAGCCAGATGTATAGTGGCAGCTGAAAGTAAAGCAAAAAAAGCAAAACAATGGGGGGCTTCAGGCATTATTTGAATAGCTATGAGACTCTGCAGCTTAAGACAAAAGTACATGATGGGAGTTATCGTGCTCACATTCACAATGAAATGGCATACAGTGAACTCCTACTGTCAGGATAATGCCTGGGACTGCTGATATGAAAGGCACAGTGCTCCTGTTTGATATGTTTACACAATCACTAAACATGCAGACGGGATGAAAACTGTGTTTGTGATGTATCCAGGCAACCGACAGCAACAGAAAGCAGCGCTGTTGCATACTGCACAGTGTTTACTGTGGTGGAAAATAGCATGTTTCTGTCATCGCTGGCATGCTGAGGGTTGATTGGAGGTTTTTAGCACTTTTTAAAAACATTTAGAGTGTGAGCTTGACTTGACTGGTGATAACTCAAAATTAATAAAAATATTACATATGTTAAACAAATTGCCAGTTGCAATTATTTAAAATATTAGACAAGTTTTCCTATTGCTGATAAAAATAAAATATTATATTGTTCGTTACAGTTGTTATGTTGAATACTAAAAGCCGACCCAAATGAATTTTGTCCAAATTGAAAGTAAGTTTTGTATATATAAATTCCCTTCAATGTTTTAACTGATAAAATTAGGGCAAAATCTTCATTCAATTCTAGTTTTAAAACAGATTTGCCTTAAAGACATTTTTGAAGCAGTAATTATTTAAAGCCTACTTGTACCTTGATGCTAGTTGCCATGCCTTGCCTTTTTGCACAGAAAGTTTTTCACATCAACAAGAGCAAACAAAAAATGTAGTAGACACCTTGTGCATGAATTGGATGCAATAAAAAAAATGCATATTTGTTGGAGAAGCCAGATTTTAAGGCAAGGCAAGTTCATTTGTATAGCATGTTTTATTAACAGGGTATTGAAAGTGCCTTACATGATTAAAAAGAACCAGCAAGCAACAAATGCCACATTTTCTCAAAAAACAACATTGTAATGAAAACTAGAATAAATTTTTGTTCCAGTTGTTTTTAATCAGACATCTCTAAGCAAATGGGGTTTAGCCTTGATTTAATTGAAGTGTTTCAGCTGTTTTGCAGTTTTCTGGAAGTTTGTTCCTGATTAGTGGATTTTTTGTTGTTGTTGTTGTTGTTTGGATCTGGCTCTGGGGCTTCAGGAACAACTTTAATCGGAAGAAACAAGTCTTTTGGAAGGTTGCAGATTTTTAATGAATTTTGATGCAAAGCCATTGCGTGATTATAAACTAATATGGTTTTTTTGAAGTCTAGTCTCTGAGCTTCAGGAAGCTAGTGTAAGGACTTTAGAACTAGGTTGATGTATTTTATTTTCCTAGTTTTTGTGATGGCTTGAGCAGCAGCAGCTGCTGTCTAACTTTTTAGGCAAACATGTGAGGACATTGTTGCAGTAATCAATACGATTAGATATAAACTCATGGGTGAGGTCCTCTAGCTATTATTGGGATATTAGTTCTTTATTTCTAGAAATGTTCTTCAAGTGATAGGTCAACATTTTTAAAGAGGACGTTCTTGGTCCACAGTGGTTTGGAATAAATAACAATTGCTTGGATTCTTCTATCAGACATGTTTTCCTGCATATTTCATAACCCTGTCAAGCTCTAAGTCTCAATCTGCTACAGTTTAAATATAGTAAACAAAACTGTAACCGGAGATCATGGCACAAGACGGAGACAGATGCCTGGAGTCACAGGATTATAGCGGGTCATTTAATTACGTTTATCGAGCTGTTTCACAATCTAAAATGTTTGCTGCTAAAACTCTTCGAAATTAAAGAAAATCTAGAAGCTCCTCGTATATGCGCAATTTTACTTTTGGAAAAAAAGAATGTAAGTTGTTAATCCACAAGCCTGTACTGAGAAAGATGTCAATTAGACACTCCATCATTCAGTTAACTGCCATATGCCAGACTATTTCTCTTGGCCCTCAAAGAGACTCAGGCCGGATGAAAATGCGTCAGTGTGCTCTGCCCTCAGGCTTTACTGCTCTTGTTAACCTCCTTATTCTTGGCAGCCACAGCTGTGTGTCAGGGTGCGTACACAAAGAAACATGCATTGATGAACACCATGAGATGCATCATCTTTTTTTCAACCAGTGCGCTCTCTTCCATTTACCTGTACCAGACAAATATTTATTAGCTTTTCTTGTAAAAGTATTGCGAAAAAGTGAAGCATTCTTTCAGATTGAGACTTGTTCTCTGACTAAACAATTTCTACACCGGGGGCCAGATTACTCAACTCATTAAACTTATTCTGAAATACCTTAGATGTTAACAGATGAAAGAAACATTTCTCTGCAGGGAAGCGTGAAGCTTATCTTAATGAATGTAAACCAAACAAAGTAACATGTTGCTCAATAACTGGTCACTATAAAGGCATTAAAAATGCAATGAACCTTTTTGGTTATACATAATTTTTTTTTTACACAATGTCTTGTAAAAACACTAAATATAACTTGAGGTTTTAAATGACAGACCAACTCAAAGTAGCACAAAATGTAATTGAAGGAAAATAATATAGGGTTGTCTTTCTGACAGCACTACAAGAGCAGGTTTGATTACACAAAGTGCAGGACTCCCACAGGTCTGAATTAAACTGATGTCCAGGCCACCACCCTGTCGAGTGTTTGTTCAGTTTGCTCTGGGAATTGACACAGAATCTGGCCAGCTGCCCCATTCTGGGACCCTGATAGCAGATACAAAGTGCCTTACTATTACAGACTGGGTTCTGTTCAAAACAGTCTGTGCTGTTTGATCTTTAGACCTCTGACTGTTTTCCCTGGCGAGGCAAAGTGTTGCTCCATAAGCAATTACAATAATACATTGGTGCAGCTCATTGGAAAATAAGCGGGCTGGATATTAACTGTTAAGTGGAAAATTGTAAGTGGACGCATGGCCGCAGATGACGTCTGATTCTGCAGGGTGGGGTTGTTTAACAACCTGGTACCAGGCTCTGTTAATGCACTCCAGCTCAGTCGGAAAGGAAATGTGTGAGTTTGTTGTCTGTTGTCCTGATAGACAGGAAGGGAGGCAGGAAACATACCACAGCTCCTGGTCCAGGACCAGCCTCTCTACCTCATGCCTGTTTTTTTGCTTTTGTTCCCTCGTTTTTTTTTACATAGGGGAAAAAAGGGCTACATTATCTGGAGTTCAGACCAAATATTGTAAAATGTTATTACAACCTGTCATCATTCAAAGTAGCCAACATTTTAAGTGCTTTAAACTGCTGATTCCAACTTCTTTTTAACATAAAACAGAATGTGTTGTATATCAACAGGAAAAAGTCCAAAACATTAATCGAACAGTAACACTGCACACTTGTCAAAAATAAATCAAAAGTGGGTTGAAAAGTTTGTTGGATGCTCTTCAGTTTCCAGAACATCTCCAGAGTGAGATAAGAAGGAAGAAGAGACGAGCAGACCACCCTAAACCTCCCTCATGGTTTTAAAAAACGTAGCAGCTTCTTCAGCTGTTGTGCAAATCAAATGCATACTGGACTTTTAATGATCACAGGATTTAGAACAATGTTTATGTACGTATGTGTGCTTAAATTTGTGCCTATTTGACTATATTTTTTTCTTCCCTCTGCAAACCAGCCTTTAAAATAAGTTGGGCAAAGTTTTTAAAAAGTCTTTAATACTTTTCCAAACACTTCAGATTTAACAACTGTACATGTTTCATGTGGAATAACTCATCATTTCTTTTGTCTTTTCAGAGCCTCCGCTGCCTCGAAAGAGGAATCGCACAAGGTAAGGCAAACGTTCATTTAGCTCTGCATCAGAGTTGAATAACTCGTATTATTAAACCCTTCTGAGATTATTTGGGAAAAAATGAGTTTGCTTTGCATGTACGCATTGCACTGCTAAAGTATTCACACCCTTGGAAAAAATTTTTTTTTTTTTGTGTGTCACTTTACAACTACAGATATTAATGTAAATAACTAGAATAGATGTGATTGATTAAGACAATTTAAAGTGTTTTAATTTTTAAAGTGCAAAGACATTTATAAATGGTTTTCAAAATATTTACGCCACAAAAGACCTGAAAAATTTTAAGATTATATATATATAAATTCATTCTACCTAGAGTTAATGCTTTGGAGAACCAGCTTTAGCTGCAAACACTGCTACATGCTCTACCAAAAGTAAAAGTTTTCCCCTTTTCTATTTACAAAGTAACTCAAGCCCGGTCAGACTGGATGAAGAGCCTTTGTGGACATCAGTTTTCAAGTCTTACTATGGATTTTTAATTGGGTTTAGGGTTCACCCTGATCTCAAGTGTTTTGCATCCTTCGTCCAGTTTCCTGTTATAGCTTAATCCCCTCATTAACTCTGACTAGCTAGCTTCCCAATCCCTGCTGAAGTGAAGCACCTCCAGAGCATGATGATACCATCCATTACCATTTCTCATCAGGTGTCATATTAAAGTGGGCTGAATGAATGCCACACTTTTCAGATTGTATGCAATTCACATCAGAGTTTTGTTGTACTTTGTGGGACATTCCAATAAAAAAACATCAGTTTGTGGTTATAATGTGGCAAAACTTGTAAAAAGAGGTATGAATAATTTTGCTTGAATGGCAGAGATGTAACCTGATTCGTCCACCAGTTTGTGAGCACAGTTAATTTTTATTCTGTTTGTGCTGTGAGTTCTGGCTTCAGTGCATGGGATTTTTGTGGATTTGCTTTTTGTGCATGTTTGTCTTCACCTTCATCCAGGAAGAACCTCAGGAAATCATTAAGCCTGTGCCGATCACTCACCCTGCGCCGAGCACCACATACACCAAGCCACCAAGCCAGCCCACTCCTTTGTACAACAAGACAGCTCGGCCGTTTGGAGGCGGTAGCAGTGGGGTTACTGCTTCTTCCTCCCTGCCTGCTCCAAAAGTTGCCTCTATTCCTTCCGAATCATCAGCTTTCACCCCAGCCTCTCCCTCTCAGCCTCCACAGCCTCCCTTCGCATTGAAGTCGAGCCTCCCCGCTTCAGATTCTGCCGCAGTAAACTCTGCCCCCAAAATCAGCCCTGGCCGTTCTGCCTTCACCTCCCCCTCTGCCTCATCCGCTTCATCTAACTCCTCATCTTCACCAAAAGTGACGGCCCCCCCTTCCCATCCTAATGTCCCGCAGCCCTCCGTCTATAATACACCTATCAACCTGTACTCCAACGTCAATGCTTGTGAAGTTGCTATTGGACAAAGGCGAGGCCTTTTGGAGAGCCAGGGTCTCTCAGAACATGTAAATGGGTAGGTTCAAGGTTTTCATGTTTTATTTCTGTTTCACATCTTTCTTAAAAAATAAGTGATCCATTTCCAGCTACTGTTTGCATTAGTCAGCAGGCCTGGTATTTTTGTAACTTTAGACTTGGCGTTATTGGACATTTCTGTGGTTTCCCCGACTGAAAAATTCATTAAAGCCAATATAACTCTTTCTGATCTCCACCACATAAAACTCTGTAAACCATTACATTTCACCCCAAAATATTTGTCTAATTCAAAAAGTAAACCGTGAAACCACAAATCATAATTTGTATGCACTTGAAGAAAAGAAAATGAAAAAGTCTTGGCGTAGGTTGAAGTCACACTCTTTGTATTTGGTTTTTAATCATCTCAATTCCAGCAAGAGACGGAGTGGCTTGTTTCAGTTCTACCGTTGTTGGAGGAAGTTTTCTGAGTGAATTGTGAACCGTTTAGTAGCATAGTTTCCATTATTATGCCACAGTCAGATGGAACAGGAAGATGTGTCCTATTTGCTTTACTACTTCCTCTCGTGCTTATGTGGATTTTCAGTCATGCAGGACATGAAAGCCATAGGTGTTAGATTTGCCTTCTATTAAAGCACTTCATCTTATTTTCTCACAATTTCCCACCCTCTCTTTGCTCAAGATTTAATGGACCCAACAGTAGAAAGCAAAGGATTAATGTTGTGATATTTAGCAAAATTAAGTTTTGGATGTAAACGACAGCTGCAGCATTACTGTGGCCACACTTTGGTTTTCAGCTGCATGAACCAAAAAAGGGAACTGGCAACAACATTAAAGAAATGTTTTATTGTGTTTGGAGCAAAGAATCAGATTGTACTAAAATTAAGTAACAAAACAGAAGATCTACTATTTACCTTCATATTTAATTGTCAACTGTTTTTTTTTTTTTGTTCTTTTATTTATTTATTTTATTTATTTTTATTTATTTGTTCTTTTTTTGTCCAGGCATTAGATATTTATGTTATAACCTTGACTAAAATATTACAGTTTTACAATATCAAGGCTTCAGTAATTTTAAACAGGAGTGTATGTGGTTTATTTGGCTTTGCTCTTAAAGTTTCCACACCATGACTGTTGCCTCTAGTCTGAAAATATTTCTAAAGGCACAAATTTGTCTTTGTCATATTTCATCAACCAGACAGGCAGTGTCCTCAAAGAGATACAATAATTATTAGAAGGACTTTACATGAAAAGACCTTGTTAGGATATCAAATGGATGCATAATGTCAACACCAACAGTTTAGCAAAGCTTAGGAGGACTGGACGTCCTCCTAAGCTGGAACCTTTTGGCTCACTAACTTTCACTTCACTGACCTAAAGCGAGTAAAAATGTACAAGTGTTAAAAATAAAAGACCAAACTGAAACAGTTTCAAAGTCTGAGTCTAATAAAATTTAGTACTTTTGTTTCTTCAGCTTTTTCAGTTTTACTTTTGCTTAAAACAGCTACTTTTTCACCTTTTTAGACGTGGAGTCTAGTTTTTGTCTGTGTCCTAACTTGCATGCTTTCTTTTTCCGATTTGTTTTTCTTGATGTACATTCTCTCAAATTTGTTCCTCTTCATTCTTTGCTTTAATTCTTTTCCATGCACTATTTTTTCCCCCCTGCAGGATGAGGACGAGACAAACACAAAGTTAGTGCTATGATTGATAACGTGGTTGCTGCAGTAGCTTGTGATTACAGCCTCCACATCTTTCTGGGTTATGATTAAATTAAAGCATGCTTACACCTCACAAACCTCATCTGCTAACATGAGAACCTTACTTTAAAGTAAAAACAACCCAGTAAATATTCATTATCTAAAACCTCCAGGGACATTAATTGGCAGAACAGCCTTAGATCTTTTTTTATGCACTTAGGAGCATCTGTGTTTGGCTTTTGCTTCTGCACCTGATTGGCTTAGCTGTAACCACTATCAGTTTATTGAGGGCTGGTGTTGCATCTGTATATTTGCATTGGACTAAGGATAATACAACATGTCTTTTTGTTTGCATTTATGTTTTAGTTAAGCACAAGTAGAGGAAAATGGTGCACATGTTTTGATCTCTTGATGATAAACCTGCTCACAGTTTGAAAGGGGCTCTGGATAATATACAGTGCATTATTGTATAAAAGTAAAAGGTCATATTTAAAATTGAAAGCCCATTACTACCACCTGGTGGTGCACCACTGACTCACATTTACTGATTATTATGAGATTTTTCCTTGCAGTTTTGCCGTTATAACAAGTTTTCACTAGCTCTTTACTTTGCTAAAGAGTTTTTTTTTTTTTTTTAAGATTCACTTTATCAAATTTTATCAAGATAACATTTAGTTTTTTTCTAATAGTATTCCTAATTTCAAATTCTTCAATTTTCTGTCTGTCTGTAAATGTCGGATTCTTTCTGTTTTTTCTCTCCTCAATCGTCTTTTCACTCTTCACCTGCAGAACTCCACCTGCAACTACACCTAGGAGGTAACTGTGGTTTGATTCCTGCTAGGCTATGTTGTTTCCATATACATTATATAAATATAATTTGTCAAACAGAAACAATGAAGTGTTAGTATTATTGAACTACTTGTATTGAACGAATACGAAAAAGACATCTCTGCTTGTGCATCAAACCATAAACTTATTGATTTTTATTTCTTTTGGTATTGAAGTCTAAAAACTACCTAAAGACACATGCTGTATTTGATGAACAGGAAACGGAAAGTTTTATTCATCTGCTTTTGACGCGTTTATCACCAGTCAGAGCCAAGCTAGGAGAAACTGTGATTCCCGTCGATTGGTGCATATCTAATGTGTTGTGCATTATGTGACATCTGGAACTGATGACAGGAAAAATATAGAGCATTAGTTCTACATAGTTGTTTTATTTTAAGGGGAGGGAGCACAGTTTAAATGGCACACATCTGTTTATTAAAAAGTTAACATTGATGCTTTTTCTATTTATTTAATGAACAAACTGGTCTATATTAGAGCATATTCAAAAAAAGTATACCACTGTGACCCATACCCAGTTAACACAATTAGTACTATACCACTCTCAGGACTTAAAGTAGAAAGCAATATTCTCTCTGAATCTGCTACCAATGTTCTCCTGCTGCAGTTTACATTTCCTTGTATTTTTCTAATTTTTTTTGTAGCAATAGTTGATCTGACAAGTATAAATTCCAGCAATGTAATATTTTTTGTTTACAAACTGAGCACCTCATACACTCAAGTTTTATAGAGTCATAATAACTTGGTATTGTGATTTTTGAAATGCAGAGGCACATCTAAAAGATGTGCCATCAAAACTCCCTCGAATCTGGAGTTTGAAACCTGTAATCTAGATGATTGCCATTCAAATCAAAATTACAAGTTATTTACTTTATGCCCCGTTTTGCTGCACAGGAAAGCTGGTGTGGAGCTTGAAAAGAGCGTGTCCCCTCTGAGTGACGCCAGCAAAAAGCGTCTTATTGAAGACACAGAGGACTGGCACCCACGGACTGGTACCTCCCAGTCTCGCTCCTTCCGCATCCTCGCACAAATGACTGGCACTGAGAATGGTGAGCACTGACCTCAGCTTAAAGAAGTAAAAAATATTTCCAAATGAGTATTTGTAATACTTTATGACTATGGGATATTTTCAGAAAAGTGCTGCTCTCTGTAATAACTTCTAGCTATTTTTTCTTTTAGATTCATTATAACTCCACAGCACATGTAGATTGCACTCACTCAAAAATAAGTTGTATTTCTATACAAATGAAGCTATTTGTATTTTAACTACAAATGAAATGTGGTTGGTACCCATAATGTTATTTTCAAAATTATAGATATGCAATATCATTAAGTAGACTGATCACTGTTTTTGGCTGAAGTTGGATGAAATTAAAAATATTTTTTTGTTTTAATTCCAATGTTCAGCTTTTGAACATGTAAAGTCATGCTCTTGCCAAGAAGTACTAGCAAAGTCCCATTGCTGAAGAAATTGCATCTCTTTGGTGAATTGTAACTTTTTCAGCAACTTTTTCAGGACTATTTAACAGATGACTCACAAACTTTAAATACAAGCTAAACATACTGTGAAACAAGAAAGCCCAGGTTTCTTTGTGTGACCCTATGCAAAGAAACCTGCATATGATGTTAGGTCTGTTTATGGCTACCAGGGATTATTTGATTATTTGTCAGTGTAAAGGTTTCACTATTCTGATGAGAATAAACAGTTTGCAATGGGAGTTTTTAGAAACTTACAGCAGTTCTTTAAAATGGCAACACATTGTCTGTAGTAGATATTTATCAAAAACAATAAGATGTCTTTTTCAAAAGATCACACAACACTTGCAGCACTAAATACGTTTTATTTAACAGGACTGAGGGCAAACACACAAAAAAAGTCTCTTTAAGTTGCAAGGTTTGCAGACCCCTGGTCTAGACCAAAGATATTAATATTATGGTGTGGCTAACCCAATCCCAGTGCTTAATCTAATAGAAACCTTATGTGGTGACTTCAACCGTAATGTTTGAGGTAAAACCAATTGTGGGTTGGACTGTTTACCATGCATGAAGTTAGTTCACTTCATATAACACTAATGTGAAGCAGTTCTCTGCAGACCTCGGTGTCAGTTCTCAGATTGTAAAAAGAAATGCAGACTGCATAATATTCTCTTTCCTTGCCATTCCTTAAGTTAATGTGAGATACCATAGGTTTTTCGGAACCGAATATAAATCGTTCCAAATACATTTTTAATGATTGGTAATAACAGCTGTTGAAAGAACGTCCATCTTTGCTTCATTATTTTGAACATGCTATTTTTTATACCCCAGCTATATGTGCTGCTGTTCTCTTGGTGTTTATAGAATGTGTGTAAATGTGTCCAGAAAAAATTGTGATGTGCTCTTAGTCTTAGAAATATAAAATGTTTTGATATTGTAGATGCTTGCATAGTTAAAAAAAAAGAAAAAAGATTGCAATACCAATTGCTATGTTTCAAAATAACCAACAAAGCTAGGGTTGTTTTTATTTATGTACATATCTTTCCTGTAAGCATAGTGCAAATTTTTCATATGGTAGTAAATTTATTGGTGCTTTTTTTTCTTTCCTCTTGTAGAACAAATGCCAGAAAATGGGAAAAAGTAAGTAGTGCTTTTTCTTAAGTCTAATAAATATGGTTTTTTCACTTTTACTACTTTTAGTGAATATTGTGCAAAACAAGAAAATCTATTTTGCAGGTACATTTGTTGAAATTTTATCTTGATATGTTTCATTTATTATTTGGCTGGTAAATGTTCACAAAATGAAATTTCCAAGATTTCCTGTTCCAGGGTGGTGTTTTATTGTTTAAATGACTTTTAAACAGAAAACATTTCAATTAAAGAGTGCAAAAGAAGGTGGTGTTGACCATTTTTGTGGCTTCCATTGTTGTTCTCAATGTAAATCAGAATCTAAGCAGAGCATGCAACCAGTCATTTGATTAGTTTCTTGTATTTCTCTATTAGACTATAAAAAGAAAACATTCTCCTAGCCTACTGTTTTTTTTTTCAATTCATTCCTCCTGTAAAATCTTTGACTTCTGCTCTGCCACCTTAACTGTCCAACTGTTTTCCCCTGTTTTTTTCTTCTCTCTTTTTTCTGTCCTCCTGTGCAAATCAGAGTGAACAAGGTGGATCCAGAAGTTGTAGGACACAAGTATAACAAGCTGAGAGACTGGCACCACGGTGTTTCAGCACGAGTGCTAAATGTACAGTAGTACAGTGCTTGTTTTGTCTATTGTGTAATTAGATTTTTTGACCAGTACTGACTTCTGCAGTCTCTTTTTGTACATAAGTACAAGATGGATGAAACAGCAAGCCGTGATGCTCCTGTTGATGCATGCTTAAAAAATGTCTACATTTAGATAAATAGCAGTAAATTATTTTTGCAGTGTGTATGTTTGCACATTCTGTAAATCTGTGCTTTCATTACTTTCTATTTTGTATTCCTGAATTTTCTGAACCTGTCTGTCATTTCTTTCCTTCTAATCTTTCATTTGCAATCTATTTTCTGAATAAACAACTTCTTTTCTGCTTTCTTCTCATCTCCTTGGCTTTTTTTCTCCTCCTTTAACCTTGTTCATAGGGACCTCTTTAAGTAGATGGAAAAAGCAGTTTTTATATGTTTATGAAACATTATTGAACCATATTATCGGACGGTAATGCAAAAAAAAAAAAAACATTGTTAAAGTTTAAAGTTGCCAAATGTCATATCACAGTCACTCTTCTTTTAAAATGTATTTTCTACTTTACCTAACCAGCAATAGAAATTTGTTTGTTTTATTCTAAAGTATTGACAAAGAAATAAATGTACAAAGGGGGGTTTGTATTCACAACATACATTAATCTGCATCTCCTTTTGTAAATACCCTTTGGTCATAAACTTTAGCAATATGACAACAGCACGCCCCAAACATTTGCATCAGTCTCCATCTGGTTACCATTTTGACAATGTTATAGGGGATAAACGTCAATGAATGTAAAAGTAATTTGAATTTTATGTTTAAGACTAACACAACATAGTGCATAAAAAGGAATGAGAAGATAAATTATGTAGTTTGCAAAAGCAAATATGAAAGATGTGGATTTATTTTGAATTCAACAATTTGCACAGCCTCATTTTGTATCATCTGCAGTTGTTTTGCAGATGTGTTTCTACTGGTTTTTTTTTTTTTGGCTCATTCTGTATGGAGGGTGTCATTTTAGATAGTTTGACATATATTGGATAAGGCTTACATCTGTGCTTTGACTGAGCTGTTGTAGCACATGAATATACTTTAATCTAAAACGATTATTTTAGCTTCACCTGTATGTTTGTGGTCATTGTGTATCCAGAAGGTGAACCTCTAGCTCAGTCTCAAGTTTTTTGGAGCCTCTAACAACATTTCGGCATTAGGTCTCCTTACCCTAACCATAAACTCTGTCCCTGCTGGAGAAAAGTATCCCCACAGCATGATGCTGCCAATGCACTGTTTCACAATGGTGATGAACAGCTGTATTGTGTTGTCTAAGATTAAATTACACACAGATGGACTTGGTTTACTAATTTACAGAGTCTGTTGGTTTCATTGAGTTTTATTTAGGGGTAGATGGTCTGAGTGTAACTATATGCCATACTTCAGATTTTTAAAAAGTAAAAATTAGTTAAAACCATGTTTTTTATACATCACAAAATGTTGAAAAAGTATCTTACTTTTGCAAGGCTCTGTATCCATGTGCAATATGATTTACATTTTTTTAAAGCATCTTTTCTACTTTTGAGGAATCCAGCCTACACTTGACCAGGTCACAGTAACATGTTTCTATTAAAATTTATTCCTGTTGGCTAATATTGGTATTGCTGGTCTTTATTTTATGAGCAACTAAAACACAAACAGCCACATGTATCTGTTTGTAACTCTCTGTGGTATGCAGTTTTTCGGCAAAAATACACAAGTATTGAAATACGTATGGAGTTGAGTATTTTTGTATTGTCAAACTGAGTGTGTCTTCATTTGAAGTGTGTATCTGTTTTTTTAGAGAAGCAGTTGACCCAACCGGTCCCAGTGTTCACACATCACCTGCTGCAAAAACATATTCCAATTCTGCAGCAGCACCCAGGAATGGCAGTGTAGTCCCTGGATCTGCATTTAAGACTCCTGCTCAAAATAAAGCCTCCTTCCAACCTGGAGGTTCTTCAGGTACAGAAATACACACGCTGTCCTCACCGCTCTACTTCTGTATTCATAGACATTAAAATGGATTTGCTTCTTTCAGCCTGTAGAGGGCAGCCTCATTCTTTCACACCGCCGCTATTTAGCTACAACATTTATAACGGGTTTAATACCTGACACTAAGCCATTTAAGATTATGGGCTCTATAAAAGCTGGAGGTATTCACTTAATGAGCTCAGATTATTGGCTTTTCCCAAGATTTCCTCAGTCAAATAGATTGTTAATGTGAGAATTATGGATTTTATTTTGTGTGAAAGTGGCTCATGAAATGCTGCGATCCCTGCCACGAGACCTGGAGCCAGCCAGTGCAAATATTTGCTCGGAGGGATCCATCATTATTAGTAATACTAATAACAAGTGCGCCCTCATACGTGAACAGATGTGCTGTGTTTCCCTGCCATGTTTTTCTCAAGAAATGCCACACAGAGAGAGGGAGAGAGTCTGAGGACACAGTGATCTTCTGTTGGCTTTTATTTATCAGATTAACACTCAGGCATGAAACTCATTTGTTTAAGTGGATCGCTCAAGGCTTCAACTTGTTGTTCATTTATTCAACATGAATGAAGTAATTTTCTCAAGCTCACCATCCGTATCCATTTAAAAGTCCGACTTTGTTCTAAGTTGTGAGAAGAGATGTTTGGAACTGTTTGTTCTTTAGGAGTTAAGGAGGCCAAAGACCGCAAAGAGCAGAGTTAAAACTGAGTTTGTTTATTTTCAGCAGAACCTGAAGCCTTTTTAGACATGTTTTGAATCATTTTAAACCCATTTATGAACATTTTTATAATGCAATCAATACAGAAGTAAAATTAATAAAAAGTCTTTGTTAGGTCCAGTTCTATCCCTTCATAAAATAATAAGAGAAATAATTTTCAAAGTTTTTTTTTTTACAGAGGATTGTGAAAGGTGTAAAATGAACCCATGGCAAAGATGTGCAAAAAGTCACAAAAGGCTAAATGCTTGGTTTATCACTGCAATATCTTACTTTAAACATTTTTTCTGCAGTTCTTACAATGAGCTCTACAGAGTTCTTCCTGCTCCCTAAACTGCCTCCTCTATGTGCCTGATGGCAAGATATTTGAGTGTTTAACATTTTCAGTAATTTCTCTAAATTTAGATTTGGACAAGATTAGAAAAATAGTTATTTTGGACTTTTGAAGTGTGGATAAGAGTAATAGGCTTCTGTGTCATATCATATTTACACTCCAGGAAACAGGATGTGTAGATGGCAAATTGAACATGTAACTAAAATATCCATTTGAGATGTTAAATGTATAGGTATTGAGAGTACAGCAGATTTTGATTTAATTTCATTTATGAATATAACCCCTAAATAAAGGTCATATTTTCTTTATATATATATGAAGATTTTTTTAGACTTCTTATTCATGTTAAAAATGAATTCATGTTTAAAATGAATAATGTGACAATTATATTTTATGCATATGTAATTGGATAAAACCCAATAATCCTACAGAACTAATGTGTGTATTCATTTATAAAATGCATGTTCAACCTTTCACATTAGCACAGTTTGTTTACAGTATTATTTTTTTTTTTTCTTTGTGAAAAACCAAAAATAATTCAGTTCACTCGACTACGCTTGCTCAGGCACAATAACTCACCCTTTTCTCCTCTGCTTCAGGGTTTTCTAAAGTGGGAGCAGGTCCCTCATTTGGGAAAATAGTCAGTCCTGCTCAGAAAGTACTGGACCGCCCCACTCCACAGCCACATCCTGAGGATCTGAACTCTTTGGTGCAACGTGCTGAGCATATACCTGCTGGTACCCGCACCCCAATGTGCTGCAAGTGCAACAAAGTCATAAGGTACATCAAGGCAGCTCTATACGCACATGTGATGTTTAAAGAGATTTTGAATACATTTTTAAAATAATTTATGTCTGAACTCTGCTCCCATCAGAGGCCCATTCCTCGTGGCCATGGGCATGTCCTGGCACCCTGAGGAATTCAACTGCGCTCACTGCCACTCCTCCCTGGCAGAACGGGGATTTGTTGAAGAGAAGAACCAGGTGTACTGTGTGCATTGCTACGAGCAGTTCTTTGCTCCCACCTGTGCCAGCTGCAACCAGAAGATCCTCGGGGTGGGTATTTAAAAAAAGGAAATTGTTTAGTACTCCAAAAATATGTAAAAATGTAAACTGTTAATTCTATTTTGGTGAATATTTAGTTATTTTCCATATGATATAAAATGGGATATGTTTTTAGAAAATCTGAAAGGACAAAAAGTTACCATGATTCTTGGTGTCAAACATTTTTTTCATCATGGTAACACACTGTGCCATCCAAAAACTATTCTCGCCGCTTGCAAAGATGTGTAAATTATACACTGTTGGAGTATTATAATCTCAACCTAAAATGTTCTAAAAATGCAATCTTTAACTCCTGTACATAAATTCAGTGGTGTGGGGATCCCACTCTACAAAATAATTGTTTAATAAAACAGAATTTAATGGAGCAAAGTCTTCACAGAGTTTGATCAGAGAAAGACTATACTTGACCATTCCTCTATCTACAGCTAATCTATGTCCTCCAGAGTCCGGGGTCTGCTATTATGTTTTGATTTTTCTGGGATGTTTTATACCCTGAACAATTTTATGCCATTTTTCCAGATTCACATTTATGAGGTCGGAGACCAATTCATTCAGTACCAATACATTTTCAAGGGCTCTCTTGTTTTGGGATCAGTATTCTGTACAGTACATGCAGGTAAATTGGAAGTTCAAATTAGTGTTGACGATTAATGTTAAGTGTACTGAATAACAAAACTTGCTTGTGCTTGTTGGAAGTACCAACAGTTGTGCTACCAATCAGTTTGTTGAAAATGACTATTTTGTCCTTAAGCCTTTTCATCATTGAATAAATGTACTTGAATAAAAATGTTTTTGTCTCCAATGTGAGGCTATGCATCTGTAAAAATAGTTGCATTTAACACTTTTAAATATTTTCTTGTTTTATGGTATATACTATATTTTTTACACTTATTTTGTTATAGCTGCCCTATCTATTGCAACAAAATGTTTTAATGTTTCGCAGTATATGTGGTGCTTATTGCTAAATAGCAGAAAAGAGTCACACATTCAAGTTGTAAACATTTGGGCAGATTTCTAAAATAATTCCAGGAACTGAACAGAACTTTTGTTCTCATGTATTTTGAACTTTGTTTATAAAATTTAGCAAGTAGTAAATGTTCTTAATAAAGATCTGAATATATTCATTTTAATGCAGTGCTAACTTCAGGAGTGGCTTCTCTTGCTTTTTCATTCCCCCTGCAGGAAGTCATGAATGCCCTGAAGCAGACCTGGCATGTGTCCTGTTTTGTCTGCGCTGCCTGCCACCAGCCAATCAGAGGCAACACATTTCACATGGAGGACGGACAGCCATACTGTGAAAGAGGTACAGAAAACGCCTCCTAGTGCGAAACCAGGAAAATCCTTATGCATTTCAAACAGACTAATATTGTGTTAATGCAATAATCAAACAGACTATTACACCATGTTTGGGACCAACTGCCATGGCTGCGACTTCCCCATTGAGGCCGGAGACAAGTTCCTGGAGGCGCTGGGTTTTACCTGGCATGACACCTGTTTTGTGTGTGTGGTAAGTCTGGGAATACTCCTTTCAGCCAATGACAAACTGGTAATTCTTACTTGTTTCGTGTAAATAGCAGACCTATGTAAATGTTTGATTGTCTTTGCAGGTTTGCTCCACCAGCCTGGAATGCCAACCTTTCTTCTCCAAGAAGGACAAGCCTTTGTGCAAGAAACATGCTCACTCTGTCAACATCTGATCTTGTCCTACGGCTGCAGAATTTTATGAGATGCAGTTTTGGATTTTATGAGATTTTGGATTAATACCTGATGAGAAACAATCTGGTCTACCAGTTTGTGGAATGTGATAACGTAACAGTTGGTGAAACAGATCACTAAGTTTAGTTTTAAATCCTTTCTAGTATATTTTTGGTTTGTTGTTCTTATTGCTTAAAACTCTATAGCCATTTATTCCAACTTCATTTCAGTTCACTGTTAGCATTTGGGCAAGCGAGAGCTAGTTGTGGTCTATTTGTTTTACCCAGAACTCATGGTATGAAAGCTACATCTGGTAAAAGTACAGCTATTGCAAGATTTGAAAGTGAAAGCTATTTAATGTTGAGTGAAAAACATATTTATGTACAAGTCGATGTGTTCTGGAGGTTCAAAAGGAAATGTCATGGTTGCATCATGGTATATATATATTTCTTAAAGTTATTCATTACCACTAGGCAGGTGTTAGTATCATGCATAGGTTCAGGTTTAATTATTTGTGAATTCAGGAGTATTTTTTTAAACCTTCATCAGCAGATCACTTGGATGATTGTAATGTTTTGTGTTGATGTAATATGAACAAAACACTTTTGTTTTCAGCTAGTGGCTGAAAACAAAAGTGCATTTTTTCAAAATGTAATTTTATCAATAATTGTGCCATTTAAAGCAGGAATTTGATTTAGGAGATGGATTTTGCTTAATTAAAATAAAGTATTTGGTAACTGGTAGCCTCATTATTTAACATCTGATGTTTTTTCAACACTTTTTGTATCTTAATCGATTCAAAATGGTAAGGAGGACATGCATTGTTGGTGACCAAGCATGAAAAGTTAAAAGTTTGTATTTAAGAAAACCCAGCAGATTGCATTGCATCATTGTCTTGCAGCATTGGCTTCTATGTAGCCACAGCAGAAAATCACTTGTAATGTACAGCAATCCCTCATCTCGAGGATGCATGTAGCGATGGTAAGAGACAAATAACTACAGTAAGAAAAGCCCAGCAGACCCGGCTCAGTAAGCACCATTTGCCACCACCAATTGGGCAGTCTTTGAGAAAACCGCAGACAAACAAAAAAAACAGATGAACTGATGTAGGATTATTTTTGATCTTGGGGAAAAAAAATAAGAAGCATAAGACTGAGAACAATTAGTTGATGGTGGCATTATTTTAGCTGATGCCCCCCTCCAGAAATGTACTTTTGCCAAATGGAACAAAATAACAGGGAGAATAATATTTACCTAAAACTCCGCTAATATTTACCTAAAGTATAATTAAGAACTCGATGAATATCTGCTTATGCCCCAGGCTACAAAGCTCAGTAATGCTCTGTAGTGATGATGGAAATTAAATGCTTGCGATATCAAAATGTTTTTAAATAAGAAGTGCTATTTTACGGTAGAATATATTAGTTTAAATAAAATAACATGAAACTGTCAAACACATTTTCATTCAGTCCTTAATGCATTGTTGGCAAGCTAACTGTAAAAGCAGGAGTGCAAATTAAAAGTGGAAATGTGTTAATTTTGTCTTTAATTCAACTGTATGGATGATTTAAAAATAGAGCACGTAGTGATTACATCTTGATGGTGTTTTCTCAATATTTTTTTTATTGTACTACAAAAATAAATTTGCAACAATCAAATTTCAGGGACATTATGAAATCAGTAAGTTTGAACATGATTTAAAAGTTGTTTTATTTGAGTGGTTAAGAAAATATTAGGTACTAAAAAAACATATTTGTTTGACCTCAAACAACCAGTAAATGTACATTGTTGGAGTCAAGACAGGTTGGTGTGTGAAGAAAATAATTACTATAATATCTTAATTTTTTGAAATGCACCTATAGCTATATAAGAAGGGGGATTGGTAGTATGTGACTGGTGGGTAAACTTGAAAGGGGTCCCCAGATTGAGAGCTGATTAGGCCCTCATACATCTTAAGGTCGTCTCTGTTAAATAACTTAAAATGTTTGCTAGCATTATGGCCATGCGGCGCCTTGTTTTAATATTTTTGCTAGCCTGTTTTAAAAATCCACCGCTTCAATAGGTGTAGCTGAATTACAGAGCTCTGCTCACGTGAGCCGAGTTTGCGAACGCGCACTACTTCAAGACGCGTGCGCGTGCGGGCAGAGGGTAAAGACACGAGATATCTAACCCGTGGTATCCAACACTTGGAAAACTCTGTTGCGAGACAGAAAAGCATGCGCAATTGAAAGGAAACCGAGGCGGACGTCTAGTCGAAGAGAAGCTGACTGAGCGGAATTTTAAGCAAAGAGGAGAAGGTAAGGAGCGCAGCTCTCTTTGTAGCGTTCTCCGGTGAAAACAGAAAGCTGGCCGGAGTTTGATTTCGGTGCTGCTCATTAGGATTCAGCTGAGGAGCTGGCAGCAGCTGATCAATAGGATTCCGCACGCTGTTATAAATCTGCGAAGAAGAAGAGGATGCTTATCACTCACTGGTGTCCTCATCTCATCTTGTTGCGCAGAATTATGCCAAATCAGAGCGTTGGAGTCGTGTAAATTGCATTATGATAACTTAAACTCGCTACTAATTTGATCTTTCACCGTGTTCATGTTAAATCTTGTTGAGTCTTTTTCTTTTACTCAATGACTATAAACTCTATTGAGAGACAGGACGAACGGTACCTGCAGATGAGTCCATTTGATATAAAACTGGTTTATTGCCTCTGAGATGCTAATCTGATTACACGATGTCTGTGCTTACTTGTCACTTGTTTAATTTCACCAAGTCATTCAATATATTCGTCAGATGCAGGACATAAAATCTGTTTTCTGCAAGGCAGCAAACCAATCTGATGCACAGTGTTTAACATCAGCTTCTCTGATCCCAGAAGAGGCAACATGTAACCTGTTTCCACCTCCAAGGCGTGAGGTGTTGACTGAATCCATCAGCAATAGTCAAACCCCAAAGCTTGGGGAAGCTTGTTGAATCACAGCTTAGTGTTTTGGAAACAATATTAATAAAACATTGAGAAAGTGAGTACACCTCTGCCCAGCTCTTGGCTCGGTGCTTGTAATGCTTGGGGTAACACCCATGCTTTTGGCTTACACTATTAAGGATGGCACGTCAAGTGAGGGTGCCTGGCAAGGAAACTCTTTGTGGTCTACCGCAGACTCACAACCTCAAATGCTTCAGTGTGCTTGGCACTGAACAGGTCCACTTGTAGGCCTGGTCCTCAGTTTCTTTCCCCATAAATAGTCAGAAGCTGAAGCATAACAGTTCTGCATCTCATGTTGAATAAATTGGTCACATTAAAACTGCAAACTCCATTATGTTTTTTTTATTTTATTTGGATTTTATGGAATAGACGCTAAGTAGTTATGTCTAATGATGGTTTTAATTTTTTTATAGATACATATCTATATCTATAGAAAGTCAAGAAAGTCTGGTTCAACTGCAACATGGCCTGTGTGACAGAAAACATACATTACATATCACCCTGGACACCATCCTGATGGTGGCAGCATCATAGTGGGTGACCCTGGGAGAAAGTTATTAGAGGCTTGAAAACCCTGGAGGCTGGGAATGAAATTCACCTTCCAGCAAGTCGACTCATGAACATTATACAACTAGTACTACAGCTAAACTGATCAAATTATTCTGGCGTCATAAAATGACCTAGTTAAAGTCCAGATTTGTTTCTATTTGAAAATCTGTGACCAGATGTAAAAAAAAACGTAAAGAAAATAGTGTTAAAACTCTTTAAATCTGCGAAGTTGACCGAGACATGCCACCCAGAAAACTTGCTGTTGTAATTGCAGCTAAAAGTGACTCTTAGAAGGGTTTTCTCAAGAGCACAGAATACAAATGCATTGCACACTTCTCATCATTTATAAATAAGACAAAAATACTTGTCTTTATTCTTTGTATCATTGTCTTGGTCTATTAAATGCAATCCAAATAGAATACTTTGAAGTTTGTGACACAAACCTAAAAAAATGCGATATAGTTCAAGACATTGTTGGTTTTCAATTAAACTACACCTGTAGAAAAGTACCTGCTCCTCTTTGGGCATGCTATTCCTTAGGGCCTCTTACTCACATAAACACCCTCACAAAGACTCACTTCCTGTTGCGTACAAATGCTTAAAAACAACTGCTCTTTAACTTGGAAGATAACCTGCCTGTGTCTGGGCTTGTCCACAGGGCTAAACTTAGCATGCTCTGACCTCTCACCCTGGTTTCCTCCCCTATAATTGCAGGAAGCACCTTCAGCCAATTCAGGCGGAGATGATTTGCTGCATATTAACAAACTGGAAAGAAGCAGTTTTTAAGGTCTTTACAAGTGATGCTTTTTAACTAAGAAGTGGGTTAGAACTCCATAAGGAGACCCTAAAAAGTTAAGTTTGTAAAATCATTCTCATGTAAAGCGATCATAGTGATAATGGACAGAAACATTAGTGTGTCGAGACAGACAGACAAGAGTTCAGTACCAGACATATTACTTAATGTCTTTTCCAGCTGGCAGAACATTATAGCCTTTCATATACTGTACTTCCTTTGGTTTATCCTCTTCTATCAGCACACCCTGATAGATCATTTTATACTGAGATACACTGAGAGTTCAGCTCCTTAAAGGGCCTCTTTCTATGTGTCTGCCGCTTTGCATTCAGTCCTAATATCATTCACTGAGAAGCACTGAGAAATTAGCCAAAATTGGCAGATTTTCAGCAAATGTTTTCCAAACCATAAGTGCTGTCAGAAAATAACAATAATACCAGGGAAGCTGCTGTGTTTCTTTTTATTACTTAGATTTTTTTGTTTGTTTTCTTTCACGGAAAATTAAAATCGGTGAAAGTTGATTATCACAGATTGACAAAGATCAGATAAGAAATCGGCAGCATGAACTGATCTGTGTTCCTCTTGTCAGTAAATTGTATTCTGTGTGGCAGTTATACGTTTTTAAGGACAAACATACAAAGAAATGGACGTGAAGTTATCCCCAGTCTGATCCTATTCAAGAAGATTAATTTCAAGAACATAATGCTAAATAGTATTTTGTTGTAACAACCAAAATCCCATCAGCAAAGGCAGAGAAATACAGTTGATCTTGTTCCACTTACATTTAATCGTCTTATTCTGTGCCTCTGTAATTCAGCAAACGCATGTAAGGAGAGAGACCCCACTCGCTGTTTCATCTGCCGATGAGAGACAAGTGCGGGCAGCGGGAATTGCTTAAAGCTGTGAGCTGCTCGGCTCTTTGGCACTGGGGTCAGCGACTGTTTGAGAGAAAGCAGGCATCCTGTTATTAGAGAAGGAGAGGAGTGGAGGAGAGGACAAAAGGATACAGGATGAATTTTCTGTACTTTGATGGGAGATCGAAGTACAGAAAATAAAAAAGGGGCACATTGCATGACTGTCTTAATGTCCAAATGGAGGAAATAGACCTTAGTTTGAAATTTAGTCTCCACATTTCTCAGATATGGACAGTGGACACATAAGCCTCTTCCAAATCAATTTCTTTCTTTATCTCTTTCTTTCTTTTAGAGAAAACACCAAAAAGACTTCAGATGCTGCTTTTTGATGTTTTTCCTTGCCTTAAAAATCAATTTGTTTAAGTTCAACTGCATAAAATGTATAAATACACAGATGCTTAGTGATGTCATGAACTGAGATGTATTGATAAAGGTTGTAATGTTGTGTACTTTCACTTGATTCTGCACACCAATAATATTGTGAAGAACGTGAAACCCAAACCCAAAAGCTGCATCGATCAGCCCAGACTGTGTTGATTCTCCATCACTGGAGGTAGTAGTAGGAAGCTGTGTGTTTTTGTGTTTATTCTGAGATTGTAATGCTGTAGTTCCATCAATTTGTGCCGTAAGTGGTGAACTAATTGACTTTGTGCCAAGTGCCTTGATAAGCTATGTAAAATAAACCACTGCGACTTTTGTAAAATCCTGTATTCCCCTCTAGAGTTTATGTCGAGACAGAGAGTCTGTCTGCTGACTGGAGCGCTGAAAATGAACAAGATTCTGACAGAGTGGTATACACTTTATAAAGACGCAGAAGATTTAGTTGCACCTGAGTAACTCCAGAGATCTTCATTTTTGACAGGTTTACCATTTTATCTGACTAAGAGTTCCTATGCATGCTTGAAGAATCTAGTTATTGATTTCAGCATTTTCCAAGTCGGGATAAGAATGAAAAAAGATAATAGTTTCCAGACTTTTTTTCTCGTTCCATTGTTTAAGGTCGTGTCCTTACTTCTGCTCTTCTTTCTATCCTTGCTTTCTTCCTTCCTTGTGTCATTCCCCATAATCAATTATGCCCAACCTTCTCTTCTTCTTTCTTTCTTGAGTTTCCTTCCTTCCTTGTATCCTACAACCTTCTGTCCTTCCTCACTTGTGTCCTACCTCTGATCCTTCCTCCTGCCTTTCTTTTCTTGTATGTCCTCCTTTTTATACCTTGACCTTTCTTCCATCCTTTCTCATGTCCCTTGTCCCTCCATTATTTTCTTCTTTAATTTCCTTTCTTATTTGTCATCATTTTCCCTCCTTGCATTTCCTTCATTTGGATCTTCGATTCTGCTAAACTTGTTTCTATCCTTTCTTCTTTCTTTTCACTGTGTCACTTCCTTCCTTCTTTGTCTATTTGCATATTATAAGTAACTTGACCTAATAATTAACACAACTTTTAAAATTAAGAAAATCATATAAAAGTGTTCTGATACTTTTATATGCTAAATCTTAAATTGAGGTCACTCCTCCACTTTAGCCTGTCAGAAAATAGTTCCACAATAAAAACAGAGCCATGAACACCCCATAATGCATCATTTTGTTCTTTCACTTCATACAAGTCAATACTTCTACATCAAAGAGCCCTGTGGGATTCCAAAGGTGGACATGGAGTACCCGAATAACGCCCATCTCCACCCTTTATTTCAACAGGTACCTGCCACACTTGGTTGTTTAATTAGAATTCCTTTTCCATTAAGCAATGAGCTTGCTGCTACAAGAACCTCCATAAACATAAATATGCTGACTCAGACCCAAGAAGAATGTATTTACCCAGTGCCCTCTCAGGGATCTGAACAAACGCAGAGCGTGAACAAACAGAACTCCTGTACTTTTGACGGAAAACGAAGTTTGAGAGAGGCTCACACAGACTCCTTCTGCGACAGTGACTTGCTGGCCACAGAGCAAAGAGAGATGAAGCCAAGCAGCAGTTTCTGTTGGAGAGTAACTCACACCCAGCAGGAATGTTAAGAATCTGTGTGCTAAACGTTTGCACTGTATCTCCATCTGCGCTCCTGGAAAATAAAAGGCATCTTGGAAGTGTGTGTGCAAGTGTGTCTGCCCAAGTGAAAACAGAGATAAATAGAGAAATGCATTATTCCATCAAGTGTGGGTCAATCTGTATTGCATTTGCGCGCTGATGCAGAATGGCAGCTCATAATTATGTTCTTTGCTTAAAAAAAAAAAAAAAGACTGATCCAGGAGACCTCCTGGAATTACAGAACAAATCAGCTGTTTTGGAAAAAAGGTAAAGTCCAGGATTCAACACTTTCAAACAATCTAGCCAAGGTAGCATTCTATAATTCTGTCTCAGTTAAGTTTAATAATGCTTCGTTATATTGAATTTTACGAATTCTCCATTTGGTCATGAACAAGAGGTTCTTTGTTTCACTTTAGTCAAAATATATAACAAACTCATTTTAACAGTTTATTTTTTCACATAGAAAAGGGCCTTAAAAAAGCTTTGTTCTGTAGTTTTCAGCGTGTCGGTTCTGCTACAAATCATTAATGGACTGTGTCTGATCCCACAGGGGAACCTCACACTCGTCCAGTAAATAACAAGTGACAACGAGTGCCACTCACACCACGAGAAAAGAGAGGGAAACAGATGAAATCAATTTTTGTCCTTTTTTTTTTTTTTTTTTTTTTAATCCCTGCTTCACGGCTCCACGATGACAGACCATAAAATGAGTTTCACATGTTTCTTTCTTTTTCTTTATAGGTACAACAGAGGGCATTTAGAGCCATAGCTGTGACACATCCAGCTAATGTTGATGCTTTGCGTTTTACACTCTGCAGACAAAGGAAGTGATTAAGAGAATACAGTGAGTATGCCTTCTTGATCACTATTACAGTGCCTTATAAAAAAAATTTACTTCTGTGTATTTGAAACTGACTAGCTGGGCTAGAAAATAATCAGAGAAGCAGCTAAGACACTAATGCTAACTTTGGAAAAAATGCAGATATTCCTAGCTCTGGTGGGAGTATCAGAACAGCTATTAGTTTTAAACTCCAGTTTTCTGAATCTTTATAGAAGACTGGTAAGAAGGAAACTCTGTTGGAAAGTGAACTGTTATAGGTCCAGTTTAAAGTTTGTCGCAAATCATGTAGGGGACGCAGAAAACGCATGTAAGTAGGTGCTCTAGACAAATCAATTGGACCCTTTAAAACATTATATTTAACTTTTGGCCCACATTCAAACGCTGTGACTACCAGAAAACTAACAATGGAGTGCTAAAGACTTAAGGCTGGGGTTAATGGCCCAGTCTAAGTCCAGACCAAAATCCAGTTAAGAATCTTTGACTTCAAAATTGATGTCTAGAGTTTTTCTTCCAACCATTAAGACCATTTTCTGTCTCTATAAATCCAACATTTTTGCTGCCAAAGGTGATTCTACAAAATGTCTGAATACACTTTCCATAGAAATGTGAAAATACATTCATTGTTCTACCATTTCACAATTAGACACCTATTTTTATTCATCTTACATGGAATTCCACTGAAATACATTGAAGTTTGAGGTTGTGATGTGAGAGAACGTGGAAGGGGGTTTGAATACTTTCCTGAAAAAAGTGTGTGCAATGTGCATGGATTATTTTAAACAATGTTATCTAAATTGTTTTTTATTGCCAAGACTCAGTGAGATATTTCTGCATATTTGCCAGCTCTACAGTTGCTCTGTGGTGCATAATACTCCATTGTGCGTCTGAATAGCACACTGTTTTGTGCAGTAACAAGCTGAACATGCTCTCTCATACATGCATGCCGCACACACACTCAACACACACTGCAGTTCCTGAACAGGGTCTGGCATCAGTTGGAGGATTAAGGAGCTGGCCAAGAACAGGTGGCAGGTGACAAACTAATGTCAACACTTGACAAAAAAAAGGCTTCAACACAGAATTAACCCAGCCACCTGCAAACAAAAGGTGAATCATGTCATTGGAGAAGTTGCCAACCTCTGTATGCTGTGTATATTGATCATATCCTTTAACAATTGCTGCTACATGGTTTCCTGATTTACTAAACTTTCCAAACTGCGTCACAGAAGTAATTTCCCTTTGAGGTATTGGATGTAACTTTGAATCCTCTGATATGTTTACAACCCTCTGGCACTCAGCCTAATGTACGTCTGGGTAGCTCTTTAATGGTGATTAGGGTTCCTTGTTTTCTTTGTAAGTGGCACAGATGAGTGGTGACATCACTGAAAGGAAAGTTATATGCTGACTTTAGTAAATTAGTTAGGGTTGGGTTGGGTCTAGTCTCTACAAACCATGTGGGGAAAAACCTCTGCCATTTGCTTTTGTTGGCTTGCAGGACTGTAGCATTGCATTGCTTGGTATACAAACTTATTAATAGCTGGATTTTAACATTATAAACCATAATCTTTTAACAGATATAATTAACTGTAGATGACTGACCCCATTCAGACATGTTGAGGACTCTCGGTTCTTGAAATGAACTTTAGAGGGAAAAATGAGTTGGCTAAACCAGTCATTTGTCCTTCATCTTTAGTTACGGCTTTGTCCAGTCTAAGAAGTGAGCAGCTTCTCATTGTGTCTTTTCCACGCCTCCGCTGCCGCTCTGGGAATTCAGAGGAGAGGCTCGATCGGATTACAGGAGAGAAGGAGAGGAACTGCTTGCTAACCTGCTACACCCTGAATTGTTTTTGCAGGTGTTTGAGAGCAGTTACAGCTGTTAATTTATTCTGCTTAGTGACACATGTGGAGCGGGAGTCACTCAGGAACGGCCAACCCAAGTGCTTGTTTTCAAGCCAAAGATCACAGATGGACGATTTAAAGATTAGAAGATGGCTTTTCAAGATAAAAGACCTGGGGAGGGGGAATTCTGGCATTTGCTAATTTTTGTCATCTTTTGTATTCCAGACCGTTACAATTGTTGTGTGTGTTTAATATGTGCAACATGATTTAAGTAGATTACTGTGTCTGTTGTTGTTTTTTTTCTGTAGATTTTTGTCATTTGGGGATTTGGGGGCCAGAATTTATACATAAAAGATTGAACTGACATTGAGAAGTGAGATCACTTAAAGTTTCCTTTTCCTAGTAAAACATAAATTCACATATTTGTAATGAGAAAAGGATCTAATCTATTAAAAATCCACCCAAATGATGAGTGTCCTGGAGAAGATTGAGGATCTAGTTATAGGGCTGTTTACGATTATTCAAGGAATTCTCTCTCTCTCTCTCTTTTTCTCTTTCTCAGCGCCATACCTACCATTCGCTCAAAAGCTGTGAAAAATTGCTTGCAAAAAAGTTAAGCATTGCAAACCTTTTACAATTGAATCCCAAGAAGATAACCTTTTATTTTATTTATAATGAGGACCTCGGATATATTTTTTATGGTTAGGTATTTGAGATTTTGGAGCAGTGGGGCTACATTTCTGGTGTTTAACCTGTTCTATTTTGCACACCTGCACTGTGTGCAAAAAACATATTAGTAGTTCTCTTATTTTTTTTCTAAAGCTCAGCTTTAATAAATACCTGTGCATATTTATTGGTGAGATCTTCCAATGGGAATGACGGTGGAAAATAAATGCCTTTTTCCGATGCCAATATTTTTTTAGTTATATTTGTTAAACTGATTTAAAACACGTTTTAAAAATGCTTGCTATAGACACATAGGTAAGCACAACTCTTTTCCTTCTTTGCATAAAGTGGTAAAGTTGCTGGGTGTTCCCTACCTTTTCAAACATGTTTGTTTTGCTTTTTGAAGGGTCTGGAAATTAAACTAGGTAGCCTTGCGTAGAGTGTTCTGTACACTGGAGTGCAAAAGTCTGAGAGGGAAAGGGGAGCAGGGAGGAAAACCTCAAAATGTGAAAATGACTGGAACTCCCAGGGTTTTCAAAACAGAAAGCTGGATTTTATTACACATACCTGGACAACTGAGAGCATGGAAAAACCCTGCCCATGCTCTACACTGTTGGGTTGGTCAGAGAAATCATAGGAATAATATAAATCAAATAAAACAGATGACTCCTAGTACATGGAGCCAGCACGTGTCAATACCGAGCCATGCACATCGGTCATACGCAGAAGTACTTTAGTCATGAGGGAAATATTGACCTCTGTCTGTGTGGATTGACCAGTGGAGGTTGTTTCCCAGTCCTGACTTCAGCCTCTTGAGTCAGTTTAGATTGAGACTTATCCAAAGCACTCAAGTGAATGACAAATGATGAAGCCTCAATCAAAGCCAGAGTAAGGCTAATGCTGTTTATTTATCAATAAAGTCTGTCGGTTGTGCTTAGTCCATCGTTCTCTTTCATTAGGATTCTGTAAAGGTCTAGAGTGCATCTCATGAATACCATCAATTTGACTGTCTTATTTGAATGTTTTCTATGTGGCTTGACAGTCTGCTTTACTGCCTGCAGCTATCTTTCCAACAAAGCAAAACAAGAGCAAAAGGAGGTAGACAGTCCTGAGAGGCCAAGCTGGAATTTGGCCCCTAAAACTGAACCTTCCCCAGGGGTCAGTGAGAAGGATGAGAAGGGGGGATGTAGGGACAGAAGAAGGGGGTCAAGTAAAGAGAAAGCCCCCAGGGTTTCTGCTGGGAAATCTGACTTTGTCTGTGCAAACAATGTCTAGAAAGGCACACTTTTATTTCATGTTTGGTCTGGAGCTTTCATCAAGTTTATCATATATAAGTATTATTCTCATACTTTAGCCCACCTAAAGTATGGGAATAACTGAGTAGACTAAGTTCCAACATCAGAAAGCTGTTTATATTTGAATGATTTCCAACCTTTTGGGAATAGATGTCTTGAGGGGGCTTTACAGTTGAATTTAATGTCATTTAAAATTTTTTACCCTTCATGTTCCCTTTTATTTTTGACATACTGAATATTTTCAGTCCCTTTAGTATTCCTGCAATAGAAGCAAGCTGGGTTCAGGCTAAGATAACAACATGAGCTCTTTGCATGTCCATTTTATCCCAACTAGGACAAAAGCTAAAAAGTGTATCAGACCATTCAGAAAAATGGGCTTATGCGCTAACCGATATGTTAATTACCACACTAACTTTGACCGTTGGAGGAGATTCAGTAGTGTACAAGGAGTGGGAATTAGCAATTCAGGGGCTTTATTATCATCAGACGAGGATGATGAGAGACGTGACCTGGGACAGATTGAGGAAGAGTTCAGATTAGCTGCTGCTGCCCAGTAAAAAGGAATGAAAATGTTTATAAAGAAAAAGTTTCATGCAGGCAGGAAGGCAGGTGTGTGAGGGGGAAGCTAACACTAAGGTCCAGGTAGTCCGAAAAACTCTGGAGTAACACAAGAATGATGATGGCCCGTGGAATTAATAATGAACACATTCTGAGATTTTTTTGTAATAAGTAAGAGAAAACAATAAAACGGTTAGAAAACAGCTATTGATACAATTTTTAAAATGACTAGACACATTTTTAATAAATACTATCAAGGAGAGTTGTTGCCAAAATTTGGAAATGTTCAACGTGATTGCAAGAATGTTAAAGTTTGCTGTTAGTAATTACTTAAAATGAAATTATTTCACTACAAGTCTGTTAAGGTGTCCATGCTTTATGGTAAATTATTCTGTATATGTACATCTGTATGGTGAACTTATTGTCAGTCAATTTTATATAATTTGCTTGTGCACGTTGGGTTTGTAAACGAAAGGAAAAAAAAAACAGTGGCTGGAGAAATGTCTGAGTGGCAGGTAAAAAATGTTCTCTACCAGCCATTGTGGCTGATGGAGAAAATTTTTAATTTCCACCCCCGGCCCCATGACAAAAAATTAGATTGGGTCCCCCCCTCCGCAGCTGCTGTTGCAATTTTTTTAGTCTATCTTACCCATCAATAACATCACAATTTTGCAACTGCCTTGCTTTCCTTGGTCCAATACTGATACTGGCACAATATTTACTGCTCATGAATTCTACATTCAACAGTCTGCATACAGTATGCAAGTAGGTTGCTTAAATGTTTCTATTAGTTTTAGCTTGTCTGAGCTTAGCTGACCTGCTTCACCACCTTACTAGAAAGGCTTGGTTTAACTTTCATCTCAAGCTTTTAGTCTTTTTACTCATCTGAGTTTGTGTCTTGCTCACATCTTAATTTATTCTAACTTTATTGAACCTATGAATATATTTCTTGGACCAAAGCATAAATTATTCTATAAAGCAGAATAGCAACCTCATCCTGTCTTGAAATTATAAATTGGACTCCAAGGCCTTCGTTTCTGGATGTCTTGTTTAATTTGATGTGCTTCTGCTGTAACTAAAGCAGGCCATATTTCTTCTGTGTTTTGACACGTCTGTGCTATAAAGCCTCTGTAAACCGTGTCCATCCTCATTCATATATCCACAGTCACTTTTAGGTTGAATTGATATCTTACTGCATCCAATCAGTTATTCACCCCTTCTCTGTCTAGATTAGACACAGAATGAAAGAACATCAATTTTCTGCCTTGCCTTTGTGCATTTTTGCCAGCACATGTGCATCTTTGTAATAGACCTGTCCTGTTTCAGTATTATATTCACATATGTGCTAAGTGAATATGGCAAACTTTTACACATGTACAGAGGTGTTAAAAAGTGGTTGTCCCTTTCATGATTTCCTGTTTTTTTTTCTGCGTGTTTGTCACATTTAAGAATTGAGAACATCAATCTAAATTAAAAGTATGTTAGTCAAAGACAACTCAAAAATAAACCAAAATGCAGTTTTTGTTTTTGTGAAGAAAACAAAAACTTTTCTTCACAAAAACAGTTTTTTTGTGAAGAACAAAAATGTTTTTTCTTTACAAGTACATCAAGTACATAAGTACTGCTTAAATGATGATGTACATATGTATTTGTGTACATCAAGTGTTGAACTTTTATTTAAGTGCTACCTTCTATTACAAAGAAGGTAGCACTTGAAGCCACGGGAAAAGGAGGGGAAGAACTGATGAGTCTGCAGGAGTGTATAACAAGAACAGACAGAATGTACCCTGTAGGCAATATGATAATCTCTTTCTCTGCAGACAGCCAAGCTGAACAGAACCAGAGTTCTTCTGTGTATGTGTGGAAATGTAGGAAATCAACTTAACGTTATGAGCAGCGACTGATGACAAGGTTTTTTTTTTTTAAACTTTCAGTCCTACAAAAAAACAGAAGCTCTTTGAGGGTGAAAATACCTTCATCGCACCGTATGTCTCAAGGGTCCCACATACTTAATCAGAAGCCGAACAGTTGATGCCCAGTCGTGGTTGTGGACGGTTCTTTTTCACACACATCTTTGACCGCCTTTGGGAGACCCCTGCCTCTTTAGTGAACGTCACGCCCCTATCCACGGACTTTCCCACTCCTGCCTTGGATCCTCTCTTTGGGTTTTACGAAACGGTTTCACATTGAGAGCACCTCACTTTTCTACATGCAGCCTCCTTTTGGACAACCAAGTTGACTGTCAAAAACCGGATTGTGGAAGCGAACTATTTGAAGATAAATATCAACATTGCTGTCCAAGCGCATTTATGCATAACACACATTAACAATGTGGTGTTAGAGTGATGCCTTTCAATAAACAAAATTATACCATTTTGGTCACATATTTAAGTCATTGAGAACCAACTTTAGCACTTTGGATGAAGTTTGTGAGATCCTTAAATAAAGGTGGACAACATTGTCAGTTTTTCCTTTTCTTGGTTTTCCTCCACAAAAAATCTCAGTTTATGTAGTTTATGTAGTTTTACCACTCTCCACATAACCAACTTACTACAGTGCTCGCCTTTGCCCTTTTAGTGTAATAAAATATTACTGAATTGAACCAAACAGGCTAAATAAATTTAATTAGATTACAATGTAAATCAGTCAGATTTCAAAGCATTCAAGCTTACAGAGCAGCATGTCCTCTTTTAGCACCTTCATTAATATAATTTAAAACAACATAACTTACAAATTTGATTTGCAACATTACATTTTCGTCGAATTTGGTGAAAACTTTTTCCATGACTTTCCTAAAGTACTGCACTTTGGGAACACCTTAATCCACCACAGCTGCTCAAATCCAAGTACAATTCAGCGCATTAACTGTGCAACCGTTGACATCGCGTTTGTCCGTTTTCTCACTGGGTCCTGATGGTGTGTGCCCTCTGAAGCTGACATCATGGGTTTCAGGTTGCCCGCTGCGGCTTTGGTTCCCAGAGGGACTTAGGGCTGGAGTGCACACCAGAAGAACAGATCCATGCTGAGAATCGACATTTATTCTGCGCTCTCTCTCTCTCCTGTCCTTCTGCTCAGACACTCGCATGTGCAGCTGACTGAACTCTGTCCCAACCCACACGAGGTTGTTATTAACTTGGTTAGGATTTGCTGACAGATGAAGCAGATGTGTGTTCCCTACTTGCAGATGGTTTGTTTGTAGTCTGTACAATGTTTAAAAATTGTTGGAGTTAAGTGAATAACGGCAGTAATTCTGCTCCATAGTATTAGAACGGCTTTGTTTGGAATATTTGTCTCATCAATTAGAAAATTTTATTTTGTCTGTCAAATACACTCATGAGATGTCCTAAGTGTATTTGTCTTACTGGGTATGGGCATTGTGAAGGATCTAGGGTTTAGCAACTATTTCATAAGGTCAGATTGCATGCAGCTTTGATTGTTGTGACTGAATTGTAATTTGGATTTTTGTGGAAAAAATTCCAAACTGAAAGCTTTTTATTTTTTGTTAAAATATTAAGGAAGCATTTATCACCTAAACTTTCGAGGTTTATGAAATAAAAAATATTTATTATAGATTCCCTTTTGCCCTATATAAATTAAATATCAGGGTTTTTTTTGTCATAGTAAAACAGCTTTAAACATCCTTAAAAGTTTGGTCATTAGATAGAATAGGGAGTTTTAGGCACAATTAGTACGGTTTTCAGCTACAAGTAAATGGTGACAAGCTTTGCTGCTTTTGCAATATTATATGCAAACGTTCTTATGTCAGCCAAAGTACTGAATAATCTATAAAATTCCTCTCAATCTTGGGCTGCCAGGGAGGAAGCAGTGTTCAGGTGTGCTGCCAAAAGCAGCCATCAGCACCTCATTCAGAGTGTCAAAGAGCATTGAAGGATCTGTAAATGAGAATTTGACTGAGTGAGGGTGAAGTCTTTGGTTGTAAAGTCTCTGACATCAGTGCTGTGCAAGCTTTGACTGTGAAACGAAAGAAATGAAAAGAATTAAGCTGCAGTTGACAGCAGATCAACAAAAAACACAGCTTAGCACAAATATGTTGCTATAAAAGCAGGCTCTTATTGCACAGATCACAAATAAATTTACTTCCCCTAAATAAAAATGATTGCCCTTTTTCTTTCTTTTGTTTTAGTTGTGCAACTTACAAAAACATTCGTAGAAAAACTATATGTAGGCTGCAACTAAAAAAACCCAATTGGATGTTGTAAAAAAGTTCAATACTTTTTGCCATTTCATTCAGGAATGAAACTCATAATATATATTTATCACTCACGCAGTGAAATATTTCAGCAATTTATTTCTTCTATTTTTGATGATTCAACTGCATATGTTTTTCACCATTTTCTTTATGCCATTTTTTAAATAAAATATAAATAAAAATCTTTTGATAAATGCTTCTCTTTTGAAAGAAACATTCTTGGTTGAATAAAGATAAAATCTAAATCGCCAGTGAAATTTACAATTGTACATTTATGATGATGGGTCATTGATCCCACAAAACCAAATATGGGGCCAAAAATATGTAGCCTAGCAATGTATAATGACAGATTAGTATTCCCTTTGTGTGTCTACGTCTCAAAGGAAAGAAAGTTGCATTGAGAGCTAAATGGACAATAGCTGGAGTGTGACTGAACTTAAGAGTCCAAACGTGTGCTTGCATTCCCGCTTTGTTCCATCAAATCACAGTTGTGGCAGATGCAGAATAGAGCAAGGGCAGCTGTTTTTTCCAATGCTCTCCAGTTACAGCAGTGGGCACTGCCTCGCGCTCTGGGGCTGGGCAAAGGGGGCAAGTTGTTGAGTCTTACTAGCGTTTGTTCTCTGAGGGTGGGCACAAAAGGTCCAGAGACGAGCTCCTCAACTGTAATTTTGGCACAGGAAAAGAGGGATGTCACTGAAGGTGTCAAGCAGAGTGGGACTGGTGAGAAGACAAAGCACACAGCTGGTCCCACTCTCACAGGACCCGTGGCGCCATTAATTACCCCCAGCAGTGGTGCCTGAAGGAACCTCAAAATATTATTTGGAAGCACATTGTTATTGTTTCTGTAAGGCAAGGTTAAATCAGATATGAGCTGAGTATAAATATTTTATAAACTATTTAGAAATCTGTCATTATTAAATGTGGAAATACACTTTTGAGACTCCACTCATGTTCTGTGGTAAGTGGAAAATGTTTTGCAACATGTTTGTTTTATTGTTTATGAAGACTTGACAACACTTCAGTGTTCTCAATCAGCAGCCTGAGCTAAAGCAGGAGAACAACAGAAGTATGAACTAATTGCTGCAGTAGAACACATTAATTTATTAATGTGCAATGTATTATGTTATTCATTCAACACTTAATTAAATTTTCAAATTAATCATTTAAAGATATCTCATTTCTTATTTTAAAGGATGAAGCAGTGCATAAAAAAGTTTGCATCACTTATTTATTTAGAAATGGAATACCAAATGTGATTCTTCCCTGATATAGTCAGAAGCTGGTTGTAAATATTTAGGGCCTAGATCTCAACAAGGGCAGGAGCAATAAATGATAAAATATTTACAATTACTAAGTTCCATAATCTGAAGAACATTTCCAGCATTAAATGACTGGTGTTGGTTTATATGTAGTTGCATTATTACTTCAACAGCATCTTCACAGATCTGCCTAAAAAGTCAGACAGCTGCAATGATCCACAATGCTACTCTTAGCTTTCTTTCTTAAACCAGGAAGATGATTCTAAAGTCATTACACTGGCTCCATGTAGCTAAAACCCAATTTGTTTAGACTTGCCTTTGATTAACATAATCAATAGAGCATATTAAATCTATTCTAAATTACAACTTTTTAATTATTCCTCTTTATTTTTGCCAATGTAACATTTCTTAAAAAAAAATTATCATGTGAAGCACTTTGCTATGTATAAATAAACTTTGATTTGTTTTCTCCTTAATCACTTTTACTCCTTTTGTTTTCATGACTCAAGAGATGACAGCTGCCATCTAATGCCAAATGGGTACAAATTGTCTGGCAACCAGAAAAATCCTGTGATGCATTAAATCTGTTAGTAAAGCCATGTGTAAATGTCACCTCACTGCTTCTAGCAGATCAAATGCCCTTAAACAGGATGATATTGTCAAAGCTGTCTCTTCAGACTTCAGAGTAGGAGAGTCTAAAAAGATGGACTCTGATTATGCATTATTGTCTTACTTATAGATCTTGTTATTTTCACTGTTAAAAGAACAAAAATAAAAAAAATAAAATTATAATTTTTGTGTTATTTTGAGTTGTATTGAGTTATTTTGATGCTTTTAAATAACTCAATGACTACAATGATTGTGTATTTCCCTGTTAAGCAAGAATCTTCTGTGATTTTGACTGTAATGACTGGGTGTCACACAGTAATCAATTATTACATAACAAAAAAGGACACGCCTTATTTCTGAAACCTAAAATTATACCTGAGCTCCCCTTAGCAGTGCTTTTAATCTTCTTGACTATTGTTGCCACAGCACAATTGGGGTTAACATTTTTCTTCACCCCATGGCTGTTATTTTTACAAATAGAGAAAACCTGCAGGACTTTGTTGCTTTAAAATCTTCAGATTTAGATTTTTGAACCACTTTCGACTTTTATTTATCATGTTAGTAAAGAATGGGGTTGAAAAATCCTATGCATTTATGGATGTGTAGTTATAGCAACAAGTGTGTGATTACTGCTTCAGACGTAAAAAAAACCCCTAATCTTAACCAGTTACTTCAAAACGGCTCAGCTACTAAAACTTACCACTTTTTTTATTAAAACAGAAGTTGTTAGTTGATCAATCATCCAGCAGCAGCAAGACTAAGGCAGACAAAATGTCTGACAGAATTGCAATTTAAAAGCTCAGGTCTCAATTATCCGAGTTCCAGCTCAAAGACAAATCCAGCTCAGCATACTTGTAGTCTAATTTGCCTTTAGCTTGGTTAGATTTTTCAAACTTTCAATACATTTAAACATATAAGATACTGTCCATTGACCGCAATTTAACAGAATCCAAAGAAAATATTAAGATCCTTTGTGTTTATTGGACTGTTGTGATAACCACTCTAAATAGCTTAATGGATGGTCACACAGAGAACATAAAAAGGGAAAATAGGCATAGAGTTGTCAGATCACAGAAGAAATTGATCTTGACTTTGCTCCACAGGATCTGCTTTTTGAAGGAAATCCTTTATTCCTGGAAGTGATGTGGAACACCAGCTCAAATTTGATAAACCATAGCTCAGTTCAGTCACTTTTTATGTCGTCTGCAATTTCAGCAGTGAAAACCTTGTCTGTGGTTCCAGTCGGTGATGCTCGGTCACAGCGTGATCTGGCTGGTGTTGTCTTCCTCCCTGTCAGCAGTGCGGGGATGCTGCCCTCGCTGATGTGCACTTACAGTAAGTGAAGGAGTGATGTTTCAGAGATGGGTAGCATTTCCAGTACTTATCGACTGCTGCGAGGCGGCACTGGATGACACTGCATTCAGACACATTAGCGGCAGAAGGAGACTTGACAGGACGGAAACGGACGGTTGAGAAAGCGAAGAGGGCAAGATGTTAAGACTTCACCTAGCTCACAGTTGGACACGGATGCATCGATCGCAGCCCCAGCGCTCTCCCATCTGCTTCCTGTGTTTTCATTGCGCTATCATTGGAAGATAGCAAACAACAACGTCAGGGGAAAGGCTGCTGATAGCTCCGTATCTAATGCGCTGAGATCTCCAGGGAAAGAGAGTTACATGGGATATAATCCTGAGTAGATATCTTTATATCTGAAAAGATACTGCTCATGAAAAGAGGATAGAAAACAGACATTTTAATGATCAGATATCTGGCTGCAAGTACACCAACTGTACTTTTATTTTTATCTCGTTAAAAATAAAATGTTTTATTCCTGGAATTTTACAGATAGTTTTTGACGTCTCCAGCAGTCTTGTCTGTATGAATTCCAGTTTTAAATCAAATTTTCATTGATTAATTTGTCAGAAAGCCACAAACTAGGTGTTCATTTTTCCTGCATGTTTTGTTATGCAGGTAAGGGATATACTAGGTTCTCTTTCTCGCTAAAATAGAGGTTTCCTTTAAAGATCATCTTCTTCTAATTAAAGGAAAATGTGCCCAAACTCACAAATAAGTCATGAGTCAGCCTGGCAACCTGAAAAAAAAAAAGGATTTCCTTGCCCCTGTATTTCTCATCAGCCATGTTGGCAGATGGCTTAACACTCACTTTGACCTCACAGAGAAAACGGCTATGTGCAATCTGTTTGTGTAAAAGACGATAAACTAAAGGGGTGGCAGCCCTGTGAGTACTTCAAATGGAAGCAAGCATAACTGTACAACAGGAACTAATTAACACTAGTTTTTTTTGGAAAGGAGCTAAATTTTATTATGCAGATAAAAGGTTTGCTCCTGACTCCTGACCTATTAAAAGGCCTGGAAAAATCAATGAGCCTGCATGTGAAGACATACTCCAGAGCCATTATAGGGCATTTAGGGGTTGTTGTTCCAAAAGAAATGTTCTGCTCATCTGTATGTCATTCATCAGTTAGTCAGGTCTAGATGTTTATTGTGGTTGGTAATTAACTGTGGATAGCAATACACAACTATTAGAGTTTTGTATAAAGTTGCACTTGCAATGGAAAAGTCTGAACAGTATATCAAAATGTCAGTAGGAGATGGCTATTACCAATCACCTTCTTGTGTTATGAAGTAAACTTATTTAAGGAAGTCTTATTTTGTCCCACAATACGGAAATTAATTTTATCAGGACCAATGTAACTTTTTCCTCATTTATCTTTTTCTTTGTTTCAAGAAAAAAAATATTTGGAGCAATGCCTAGCTACTCAGTCATACTCTGTTTCAATCCACCTCATCAGCTAATGCGGTAGAATAGATGATAATGTGTCTGCAGGTATTATTTTCAAACACATCAGAAATCCGGAAAGCACAGTAACACAGTATTGCTGACAATGTACCACAACTGCAAGAATGATCCAAAATTTAAAGGTTTACCCGATTCTTGGCAAAGCTGGAGTGGATTAGTGAGACATGGTGAATCTAGCAGATTAATATAGCTGGCAGACTCAACCACACAGGAACAGAAACACTTTTTATTAATAAAATCATCTCCCAAATTAGTTGAAAAGTTGAGTTGTTGGTATATGAAATAGCATTGCATTCCACTGATATAAAAAATTTCGTTTTGAGTTGTTTTAATTTGCTAGAGCAAGTGGTGTATGTATGATTAGCATGTCAGCCTTTCACCACTTTGAGGATTTATTTACTCTTCAACAAGCTCACTGTAAGATACATTTCTTCTACCGATAAAGCAACTATTACTGATAACTTCTCAGAATCTCACTTTGGAAAACTCCAAGTTGACGACATATGGTGTACAAGTAGACTAGAAATGAGAGGTAAATGACTTGGACATGTAGATATCACATCAGCCTGATATTTTGAACTAATGTGTAAATGAGGGAACTGAAATATTACCATTAAACCATAAAACAACCATTTGGCAGCTGCTATGGAAATTAATAACAAAAGGGTAGAGAAACTTAAGAAATGAGAAAGATCAATCTTTGTCTTTAAATGTTTTATTTTGAAGGCCTGAAGCGTTCAAAGTCTGAGACTGAGGCAGACCAGTTGAGAAGAGAACCTGCTGTACAGCTGCATTACAGTCTTATACATTTCAGTCAAAAATACATCCTGTCTTGAGACGCACACACACCCACACACGCACATATATTGGAAAAGTAGGTACAAAGGGAAAAACTTAAGACTGGAATAGAAAGTAAACTTGATGCATAGACACCTACTTTGAACCTTCCTTGCACTCTCTGGTTATCACTTATGTTATCTGACCTTTCAAATGTACCTGCTCCTTACACTATGTGTGCTTAGAAAACTGCTTACTTGCACGGGAAATAAAACAGACATGTTTAAGAAAATAAAAATGTAGACATATGTGCAAATTTTTCCACTTCACAGCATACAAACCCAAAAACATGACCATGCTAAACTCTGTCACAAATGCAATGCTGTAATGTATCTACAAGGCATCCTTTGTGCTCGGTGACCCTCACTTACTATTTTAAGTGGCTGTCAGACGCTCTGACTGGTGCTTGATAGCACTATCGCTCCACTCATGATTCCACCACTAATACCCCAGGGGCTTGTTCTAGACACGCCAGTTTTTGCAAAATGGTGCCATTGATATAATGATAACTTCTCCTCGCGTGTGAAATTATTTCTCCTCCATGCTCCACTGTTTTTTTTTTTCCTCGAGTATTTTAAGTTTATCTCTCAGAAGCGCAAAGTGGATTTTCTGTTGTGATGCAACATTTGTATAAAAAAGAGCGATGTGTTCAGAAACTGCAAATTAGATTTAAAATATTCCATTTGCAAAATTCCAATGAAAACAGCTATTAAGTTAAGCTCAGAATTATTACTTAGATGTTATTGGTAACTGCTCAGCCTGTGGTCTGTGCCTTGACTACACACTACACACAGACATACAAAAGAGCTTTCAGCAGCACCAGCTAAAGGAGAGGCGTGGGTACACATGGAAAATATGCACAGAAGACTCCCTCCCTCCTAACTGACTTCTCTCCCTACATTCCCTCTCAATCAAACAGAGCAGGTACTCCAACAAGAGGCAGTGCACCAGCCCCTTCTATTCAATTCTTCTTATATAATAAAGCAGTAAAACTGAAATTTGACCAAACACCATTAATCACAAAGGTTTTGAGCGTTGTGCTTAATGGACAGATTCATACTGGGCATCTATGGGTAGTTCATTTGCCATTTAAATCCCACCTATCTGTGTCAACCGGTCCATAGAGCTGAACATTAATACAGCTGGTAGCTGTTCCAAGGCTTGGGCTGAATCCATCTCTTCATGCATCACTACAGCCAGAAGAGGGGAGTGTGTGAGAAAGGCTACACTGTGCAGATGCCATTATAAATAACATGTTTTTTCATAGATATATCAAATGTACTGGCATTACAGCAGATTGCCATACTTGTGTACTGTGAAGTCTTTATTGTGTGGTTGTTTATGTGAAATTACTTTTGATTTATATGGTTCTCCACAGGATTGAAAGTATTATTATAGCTGTGAGATGCTAAAATGTTTCCATTGACTACATTATTCGGCTGGCAATAATGTAGAGTGCTGTTATTTTTCAACATGAGCTGCATGATGGAGCAGCTGATGGCATTGTTGCTGGTCCTGGGTTCAAATCCTTCATGTATGGAGTTTGCATGTTCCCCCCATGCACTGGTGGGCTTTCTCCAAGTGCTGCGGTCCAAAAACATGACTATCAGGTTAATTGGTTACTCTAAATTGCTAGAATTTATGAGTGTTTGTGTGAATGTGTGTTCGTCTCTATGCTGCCCGGTGATTGAGGTGACCTGGTGTAACCCACCACTTGCCCAGTAACTGTTTGAGATAGACACCAGCAACACATCCCCATGTGTGAAATGTGGCATTTGGATTTTATTTATTTTTTTATCCCAATCATCACAGCCGTTTATAAATGTTTGTACATGTAGGAGCATTTGTGTGATTGAATTATCATGCCTAAAATTGGTCATTTCTGAACAGTCTGCTTGATGTTTGTCTAATTGTTGTGTGTCCGTCTTTTATTCTCCTCACACAAGTTAACATGTTTCCACATTCCACACTTTTTTAAGGGTTTGCTTCATTCCTTTGACCCTGTTTTAGTCTATCCCTGCTGGTTTAACACTTCAGGGACTAGCACGACTAATTAGAGTAAGAAACAGGTGGAGTCACTCTGTAACAATCAGTCTTGTTTGTGGTGCAGGGGGATAAAGCCCACATAAGGCAAACTCTTTGTTTTTGCAGGTTGAGCACCGGAAGGGGGGTCTTGAACTTTTGACACACACAAATGGAGCCCCTCTGCAGCTTGCCAGACTCTGCGTAATGTTCTCCACATTGGCTTATGCGCGAGTTCAGTAAGTCAAACCTCTCCATCTATTTAAAGTAATTCAGAAAAGAAAAAAAACTATGTTCTGTCTGAAAAGTTAGTCATCGTGTTGCCACAATGCTTTTTTTATGCTTGTTCACAAAAATATGCAATTTTTTTGCACACCAGTAAGCATGAACACTTCTTTTAGAGGGTTGTCATAGTTGCTGTGTTACGATGGCATGCCACAAGGCATGTTTGAGGATTACATCCACTTTATGATCAAACATCTTCAATCTCACTGTTTAATGCGATTTCTGTGTTGAGAGTGCAGGCAATCTATTTAATAAATTGACCTGGATTACTTGGTATCACCAGTCTCGCTTTAAGACTTACTGGCAGAAACAGATTTTTAGGATCTAACGCAGTACATGTTTATTTTTTACCAATTTACTTAAAACAATCAAATATATCAGATCTTTTGATGGATGGAGCTGAGCTGGAATGTTTTATGAAAAAAATCTCCAAATACACAAAATTTCCTCAAATACTAAACCGGGAGTAAGTGGGGATCCACCATTTTATTTAAAATGCTTCATATGTGAGATATGGACATTTTTAATCCTGTTTACATAGTTTACAAAAAATAAGGTAACAAGAGTGAGATTAATAAGTACATAGTCATAAATTTGCTTCCTTACAAATCAGAAAAAGGTCTAGATCAGGGGTCTCAAACTCCAGTCCTCGAGGGCCGCAGTCCTGCAACTTTTAGATGTGCCTCTGCTGCACCACACCTGAATAGAATAATTAAGGCTCTGGAGAACTGATCTACACAAGGTGGAGGTAATTAAGCCATTTCATTCCAGTGTTTTGTACCTGTGGCACATCTAAAAACTGCAGGACTGCGGCCCTCCACAGGAAACTGTTTATTGTTTCTGGTACATGTGAGAATGTTGAAACAGCCAAGTTAGTCTTTTTCTAGTAAGGAGAAAAGTTTGGTTTATAAGGTGTGAAGGACACAAGAGTGCTCTGCACACCACACAAGCAGAGAAAAAACATAAACGCTTTCTGCCATTTCATTAAAGCAGTTTGAGAAGTGTGACGCGGTGATGTAACTGTAATGTTTCTTTCATTGATTATAGCTTGAAACAGTCTAAGCTACTACTCCTCTCTGCTTGTCATTGTTATTTCAACGAGATTTTACCAGCAGTTAGTCTGTCTGTGCAAAATCAAAACAGACTTAAATGCTTGATGCCAGATTGGTGTAGTAAAGTGGGCAGAAAATAAATGTTAACGGACCTTTGAGTAAATCAGCTGAGGCAAAACTCTTAAGATATTCATCTCCATCAACAAAAACAAGAGAGTTTATTTAGTAGAAGCTCAGGGAGGCATGGACCAATAACTCTGAATACCTTTCAGAAGCAAGAAAAAGAAGGGGAAATGACATTGGCTGTTTTTGCCTGGAGAAAGGAAAGCCATTTTATTAATAAGGATTTCTGAAGCTCTGACATGGAGGTCGTTGTGAGAACGTTTTGTTGTTGTTGTGCCCATTGTTTACGTCTGAGCTGCAGGTGTGTGTCGAGTAATGGATGTTTTTTATGAAATGACCTCTTGGATTGCTACTGTTGTGATCATGAGATTGGCAATTGGTAAATTAATCAATTTTTTTTTATTTTTTTTTACTTTGTCAGCAGTATACAAAAAAGTTTTTAAACTCCTCCAGTGAGTTTTAGTTTATTATTTTCTGAAACTTAATAAAGAAAGTATCAAACTGACTCAAGATTAAGGTGGAATCTTTTTCAATGAGCAATGTAGCGTAAGCATAATCATAAGCTCACATTCTGTTACAGTTTAGTTTACTCAACTTGTTGGAGGCTGTATGAATTGACATTTTTATGTGAATCACATTCTCCGACACTTACAACTTGGCATGCATAATTTATTTCTGTGTGTTCCACATGTGTAATTACTGGGTGCACCTTGTCTATCATCATACAAACCAGAGCGCTATAAATTCAGGTTTGCACACGATGTTATTTTGCTGTCTGCAACACAAAGTTAAAAATATTGCTGCTTTGCCTTAGACAGGTCAGATCTTGTCTCAAATCCTTTCGATCTGAAATACTTGTCAATCAGGTTCTAAATTTAATGTGCAGGGTTTAGATAAACTCCTGGATCACTCCACAAGTTGTATCTTTAAACATTGATATTGGCAGAGAAAATGATTCAATACCAGTGTTTTCTTGTTTTGTCTCTTTGGATATGACATCTTGACATTGTGCAGAAAGAGTCAATGAGTCAGACCGAGTGAGAAACATTGGCAGGGTGAGGAAAAGATGAAGGGAAGGAGGGGGAAACTTGCTGTGACAGCCTTTTCACTCTTCATGAATAGTGTTCTTCGTCCCACTCAGCTTTCTTGGTGACTTCAAAGCATCAATCTCAGCTGAGTGATTTGCTCTGCTTTGTGGGAATTTTGAATATTCAACAGGACCTCTGTCTTCCTATCTCAGCAAGTGGATTGTTATTCTGTAGATTTCCCTGCTAGTGTCTTTGGCTTTGGAGCTACTGCTCTATGATCTACGGTTTTCCTCAGCACCCCTGTTTTAATCTTTTTCTCTTTTTACATTCATTCATCTGAATTCCAAATAAACAGAGAATTAATAAAGGTGCTACATTCTTCTTCATTCCTACAGGAATGTTATGTTTTGATATTGTGCTTGCATAAATTCATTGAATTAAAAATAAAGTTTTAGTCCTGCTTGTAAGGCAAACATTGATTTGAAGTTTAGTCAAAACACCAGGAAATGTTAAAGTATTGTAATCCAGCACATAGTTTTATCTTTATTGATTTAGTTTCTGATCTTTGGATATGTTAAGAACCATCCAGACCGCTCATATCAAGAACATATTTACTTTCTCTTGCCAGACTTGCATCTAAAAAAAAAGGAGAAGCAGTTTAGTTTTAATGTGGAGCATAGCTGGAACAGAAAGCTGGGTGTGTTTTCAACTTTCAATCACTTGGGACTATCTTTTTATTGTATTTTTTTATATATATGGAAAAATCCCCAGAAATATCCCAAACATAACAGTACTGGTGAAACAAAATGTAATTGGAACTTTTGTATTCATTATTTAAAGCGTTATGTTTTCATCATTTTATTCAATACAGTTCAGTTTATTTTTTATTTTTTTAAACTCAATTAATAAATGTTCTCCTCAAGCATTTTCTGTGACAGGTTCTATTTCTATGACAGTCTAAATTCATTCAGTCTAATTTAATTCAATGCTATACAGAAAGAGCAGTACTTCACAGCAGTGGTCCCCAACTCTGGTCCCAGGGCTCACTGTCCATCTCGCCTGTTTCAGATGTCTCTCTACTCCAGCCCTGCTGACAATTGTTACAAAAGCTTGTTAATGACCCATTCATTTAAACCAGGTGTTCAGCAGCCGGGAAACACCTAAAACATGCAGGACAGATTGCCCTGAGGACCAGGGTTGGTGACCTCTGCTTTACAGTGCAGTGCAATACGCTACTTTATAGAAATAAAATTACCTTTATCTTTACAGAACATTACAGCTCATTTTATTCTGTCCGTTCTATAGTAACACAATACAGCCTCAACAGACCTTTATCTATGAAGAAAACCAGCTGATTGCATCATATCTTCATTTTGAAGGCCTCCATCCTGAGAAAGCAAGTGGTGACAGTTATCTTTTTTTAGAAAGAAACCTCCAGCAGAACCAGATTCACTATGAGCCTCCATCAAAGTTTGTTCAGCTTTTGTTGTATTGTGAATTTTTTTCTTAGAATTGACAAAAACAAAGCTGTGTTCTTATTTTGCTAAGCTTTACATATAAAATACAATAAAGGTGCATATATGGTCAACCGAACCTCTGGTCTGAAGCCTAAGCCCTTTAGAATATCATTACACCATAATGTCCAGGTCTTGGATGTGAAAATGGAGGCATATTGTTGAGCATGAACTTGAAAAGTGGTGGAAATGCCTAAAATCTGGAACTTATGAAAGAAATATCTCGCTAAGATCTGATAGTTTAGCATCTATGGTGGAATAATAATAATCTCAAAAATAAGATTTTCTTAGTTTTACTCTAGCTGCTTGTAATACGGACAATGATGAATGCAATAATTGATTGGATTTTGTTTGAAAGATCCAACACAGGCAACTGATTCAGCATGTTTTATGTTTTAGAATTAAATTACTTTAAAAAGTATGCTGCTGATGTATGGAAATATAGCTGTTTCTGAGCAGGACTTGGCCTCTGACGTTTAGGATCCTAACAATGTCTCTAAGCCTTCTTGTAATCTGTCAAAAACAAGTGATCCCAATATACCAGACTCTGTCAATTTATGACGACAAGGTTAGTGCTCCTTTTTTTCTATTTTTTTTTTTCTGACGTTCAAAACCCCAAGTCTGATCTTTATCCTGTTGGATGATGAAGATCACATTGAACCATCCGATCTAGACAGCTGTGATGCCATGCTAATAATCTACTCTTCAGGAGTCAATGACAGCAGATTTAAGTGTGAGCTGCTGAAAATCCTCTAAATTTCACAGAGCATAGGATCACTTTAACTCCATCTGAAACTTTGTTCATGATACGCATTCCATCTCTGCACAAGGTAATTCCATCATCTGTGTCCCACCATGGCTTTTTGTTTAACAGGTTAGCACTGACTTTTCTCAGTCATCCGTCTCATTTTTCTTGCTGTGTGATGGAACGTGCTTGCACTTTGAAAGTCCTTTATGAAATTAAGAACTTAACAAATTTCCATGGTGCATTTCAATATCGGCACGCGTGTTCATGTAGCATCTCTGTTTCAGAAGCAAATATTTTCTTATGAAATGGAGATAGATTTCTTTAAACAGTTAAGTGGTACTATTTGAACTTTTACTGTGACAGGCTAGAATTTGTAGTGCACATAATCTACAGAACAAACTGAAAATGACCTCCCCACAGATCCCTCCCTGCTTCTCTGAAAGTGAATGAGCCAGAGTAATACATCAACAACTGCTTTGATAGCTCAAAGCCAGGCACTGAGGACCATGAAAATGCATTTTACACATTTTTCTTGTGTACAGCAGACATAGTTCACCTCAATGTGCGTCGCAGCTGCAGCACAGTATTTCTATTCTGCTTTTGCAATAATAAATTGGCCTCAAATTTATCTCTGGGGCAACAAAAGAATTACAAATTGAATACCCCTACTTCAGTATTTTTTGATAACTCTTTATTAATGAATCAACATTAGAATATTAGATATACATTTCCTAAGCCCTCACAGATAAGAGATGTATTGAGGTGGGTTGAAGTGGAAAGCTTCCCAAGTCTTTCCTGTTTATTAGAATTTTTGTATTTTTATTTGGTGCTGAAAGAAATTTTTTGTTGTTTGATGTTTTACTTGATTCAATGTGGATTTTTTTTTCTTGTGTTCCTTTATTGTTTTGTAAAACACCCCAAATTGCAGGTGCTAAATGTTCCCTTTGTTGCGCCTGATCTGCAATCTAAATATTCTCTAGGGATTTTTACAAACTGATTGAAAGGTTGTGTTTTATCTCACTAAGAAGAAATTAAAGTACAACTAATCATCTTGAAAAGCACCTTCATAAATTAACCAGTTTGAAGACTTTTTAACTAATCTTGGAATAACAGATGTGCTTTGCTGTTTAAATTCTAACCATTGGCTAGAGGCAAAGAAAATAAGAAAGGGAGCAGTAATTTGCCTGAAAATAGGCCTCACAAACAGCGTGTCCCTCTTGCAACCCCCTCTGTGTGGTGGCGTGACCCCCACCTGCAGAGCCGGCCACTCCACTGAACTTTCCCGGCCCTGGCCTCTGTGCCGAGTGGGCTGTCACTCCGAAGAAGCTCCATGCTGGGCATTTGATGGAGCGCAGAAGAGTGTGTGAAGTGCACTGACCCATTCACATCGCTCCCCATGCACTGAGACCCCAGAATAGGCTGACTTATCGTATGTAGCACACAGCTCTGCGCAAGTCAGACGTAAACAGTTACAGGACTGGTGGAGCTCCAGGAGGGAGAGTTGACTTCTGGGGGCTGCAGTTCCCACCCAGTCAGTGTGTAAGAGGGGACAGGTGGTGGGTGGAGACACCCATATGGTGGCTGTTGGTTTATTTTCAAATCAACCCTTTTTTCAGTTTTGTTTTCCTCTTAATGTTTGATTCAGAATGCTGCAAGGAATCTTGTTCCTAAAAAGACATGTTTACGGTTTGTGTGGTTGTTGTCGGGAGCTTGTTCCAGTCTGTCAACTTGCTAATTGTAATTTGTAGCATTCATAAATCATTCTCCACTGGAATTTGTGCCCGCGGTTCCTCTGTTTCTACCATAGTTTGGTTGAGTTTTACTTGCTGGTGCTGCATTAGTGTGAATTTGCCAAAGCCGAGGCTGTGCCTGGGGGTGTTGGCTCTAATCGCCTCTAATCACCTGACGTGTGACGGCCTGATCCCTGTTGCATTTTCACCCCTCACTGGCCTGTGTGAAGAACTTAACACGGTTCAGCCCACATATGAACTATAAAATCACACACTTGGGTGCAGATTAATACACGGCATTTGGAGTTCAAAAGACATCTGTGGCCAGCTTTAGTTCAATAGTCACACTAAGAAGAGTGAGGGTCATGGAGAGCTTGAAACCCCTTCCTGTTTCATTCATTGCATGTGATTGGAATTTCAGACAAAAGTTATAATTTGATTACTTTTATATTATGCTCATACAAATAAAAATTACCTTTTCATAATGATGCTGTACCCCTGTTCAATAAATCTATTGGTAATTCTTGTTTAACCAAGTGACCATTTGGGCCCCCTCTGTCTTCCATTGTTATATTACAGAGTGGAAGCAGAAGAGTTTTGGAGAATCTGCTCTAAACTGGATTTTGTCTTAACTGCCTCTTTCTTCTTGGGATCAGTCAGACACTCTGTGCCTCACAGGACTAATACCAGTAGATTTAACCAGATTCTTTGCATATTTTCTTTGAAGTCCTTAGTTCCACATAAAGTTTTCATGTCCTTTCAGGAAGGTTTCACATTTGTTACCGAGTTTCATGCTTCATTCATTTTGTAGGCAATTTCACGACCATGCCTCAGTTCCTTTTGCTACATCTGCTTTGTTTCATTTTATTTGCCTTTTCAGAGGCAGATAAAGTTTGCAATGCCTGTGTGTGTGTATGAAATAACAGAGAGAACATGTGTGGATATACTCAGCTGTTACCTCTGCTGTGAAGCTGCCACAGAGCTAGACGAATAACACAGTGAGAGAGCAGCGAAGTAACACCCTCCTCTTCCCCCTCCTTTTCTTTTGTCCCAATCTTCTTTCTCCATGTCTGTCTCCCAGGCTGTCAGTGTGGAGGATTGCTGCAGGCTGCAAGGCAACTGTGAGAAGTTCCTGGGAGCTCTGAGAAGTAGACTGGGAGTCACTCGCAGAGAAGGAGAGGACTCCAACCCTTTCACATAGAGGATAAAAAAGGGAGACCTTCTTGAGCAGGAGGCAGCACCTCTGGGATTGGAAGGAAGCCGGAGCTGGCAGGATGGTTGTGGTGGCGTGGCTGTCTGCAGAGTGGGCCTGGCAAGCTGTTGTTCTGGTGGCTGGACTTGCATCTCTGAGCTGTGGTTCTGACGGTAAGTGCCACACAGAAAACATCTTGTAATTCCTCTATATTTATGGTTGCACCATTACTTTTATAAATGAGGTACCTCTCTTGTTAAGTTTTGATATGCGTTCTTTTGTAAGACTCATCATGCTGATCATGTTTTCTCTTGTTTTGCTTGAGATCACAATGAGCTGACAGGTTGATTGTTACTTCTGGGAGGTTATTGATCAATTTCCCCCTTCTGGTATTAATGAGGGATAAACTCTATTGAGAGAAATGATCTGAACCCCTCTAATTGTTTAAGAATGGACACTCAGTTTACATTGAATGTGAATATGTCATTGTGCTCTAGAGGCTTTTGACAATATCAGGGGTTTGGTAGGTTCCCACCTTAAGAATGATTCTTTGCCATTGAAAAGAAAAAGTGATCATGTTTTCTAAATGACTAAAATAGGCTCTGGAATTTTGTATTTTATAGCCACATATTCATCCTAACATAAATCATGTACTTGACATTCAATAAGACTCAAATCTTCAGTAGAATTTATTTTTCCTTCATAGAAATGAATAACATTTTTTCATTATTTATTAGAGAGACTTTGTTTTGAACTTCAAAGTACAGTTTCGTAGATTCATTAATTAGCAAAAAAAAAAAAAGAAAAAAAAGTGAATCCCCAGAGTGAGGAAGATTATTGTTTGCAGCAATGCTCACACGACAAGTCGTAAAATTATCATTTGGGCCCCACATGTTCCAACAAACACAAAATGTTTATAGACGGTCCCATAAAAAGATGATCTAGGACATTTGGGCCGATGACTCTTTACTTTCTCGTTTTGCTCCTGGTGTAAGTTTTAAAAATCAATTGTTTTTATGCTTTTTATCTCAATTTAATTTCTCTTCTGTTTTACTTAATTTAATTTCTATTATGTTTCAAATGTGTACTTGTCTGAACTGTAACTTATTTTATTTGTCTGATATTCCTTAATGATCCAAGTTCCAATGTTTTATTCACTTGTTAATTGGCTTCTTTCTGTTGACTCTTCAAGATATAAAAGCTCAGCAGGGTTCAGATAACGTTGGTGAAAAATATTGGAAATAGTGAGATCTACCTCCATGTTACAATAAGCATAAATACACATCTTGCACAAAGGCTCTCTGTCCTGAAATTGTGTCAAAACTAAAGACCAGCTGTAAACTCCCAGACTGACAGTGTGGCTCTGAGCTAAATGTAACTTTCACAGTTGGTCAAGAAATACCTCAGCTGCTGATGAATGCTCCTTCACAGAATCTCCCAATCTCTTCTAGATGGACCAAAGTAAGAGTTGAAACTCTCTGCTAGGTCTGAAACTCAACAGCCACCCAAATATATAAAGAATGTGGAAAGTTGGAGTGGAAAAAAATAGCTCAAAAGAAACATTGATTTCCACTTTCCCAGCCACAGCTATGGGAACCAGTGGAGGATCAGGCTTATATTTTTGCCTTTGCTGACTAACAAATAATATATGGACTAAGGATCTTAGATTTCTTTGCAAAGTTGGGTTCCACCATGTTTCTTTGTGATTCGATCTTCAAAAGGTCACCCTAATGAGCTAAACATGTGGGAGATTGCCATAAATCTGGGCAGCAAGGTCAGTTTGCCACCTGTTTCTGCAACCTGGTGAGGTTCACTGAAAATAGATGAATGGTATTATCTTCAGGTTTTTAAATTATGTCATTCAAATCCATTTCTCTTATTCAAAATGTCAGACTTTGAGATAATGTGTGTGGGTTTTGTAAAGGAGAAAGCAGCTGGTTATAAACCCTTACAAATGTTAATGCTTTGACCTGACAGTTTTATCTGATTGTGATTTCTTTTTAAGTGCTCCAATAAAAGAAATTGCATATTGAAAGCCTTCCCCATGCAAGTTGTTTTTAAAATCTCTGTCAGGACAAGACTACATATTACATAGTTGTTGTTTAATGAGATGTCACTGTTTTAAAACTTAGCCAAAATCATTGGAATAGACATTTTAAACTCTCTTGTTTATATTTTTATAAACTATTTTTATAAGCAATTAGCATGGTTAGCTAAATATCACTAAAACAACTGTTTCTGTTTGTTTTCCTAGCGAATGTAGATACTTTGCTCTGGTATTCTCAAAAGGCTGCATCCTTTCCAGATCCAGCATGTTTATAACAGATGGTGGTTGTAAAAGCTCATGAGGATAAAAGAGAGAAACTCTGCAATTCCTACCCGCTTGTCCTCTGTCTGAATCAACTGACATGCCCCTATCTATTGTACATTTTTTATTATTCTACACTTGTACGCAGCTTCCCACGCCGTTTTGTTTTTAAATTTTTACGTTTGGGACTGTCCAGTTACTGGTCAGGCCCAATCAAGCTGAAAATGTAATTGTTCCAGTCTCCAGGTGATTTCTTAGTAGCTACTTGACTAAATCTAACAGCTGGAAATTTAAAAAAAGATCAGGTTTCTTTATGTTCTCCACTGTCCTGCATTGATCATTGACATCACATGCATGAGTAAAACTCACAGATCTCCTGTTTACAAAAGTGAAGTGTTTTTTTTCTCCACACAATCTTAAAATGTTTTTTGATATCTAGAGGCACATTGAATATATCTTTATCTGCAGGAGTGTTTTTTGCATGTTGGTGTGTGTGCGCTGTGGATTCCACTGGCTGGAAATACATGAGTGAAGAGAAGGGGATAACTGTGATCTGTGTGTTATTTGCAAATAAAACAGAAGTCGTGATTTTTTTCACATTAAAGACTGCAATATGAGGAGAAAACATCTCAAGTTCTCTATATATCTTGAATTCAAATTCAAATGGGCTCCAATTTATATGGTTGTTGATGACTACCATCAGAATCTCTTGATTCCAAAGCAAATATTCAAAATTTCCCATACCAGTTGTTGGGTTTTTCTTAAATTACTATGTGACTTTGACACTTCCTTTCGAATATGTGTGTGGAAGTTAGTGTTATGCAGCAAGGTCAGAGTGCAGCGTGCCATAGAGGCCCAGCGTTGCAACAAGGCAGCAGTTGGTCTTCAGCAGGACTGGGTACCTTCAGCCTTCTGTGAGCTGCTTCCTGTCAGGACGTGAATATGGTTCCCCTCACACAGAATTTGATCCTAGTGCAGATGTGCTTTTCTAGCAGTCAGTCTAGCCTTTTATTCATAGTCAGGCCTAATTATTCATACCTCTAAAGTGTTTCTCAACCTTTTTTCAGCTGGGGTCCTAACTTGAAATTGCCCCACAATAACATAACATATACAACCTTAATATATACAACTTGAAATGAAAATATTAGTCTCTTAATGTACTTATTGTTGTTTTATTTGTTCATTCATGCTGTCTGGTAAATGTGAATGGCCACCAAAGCCATGAGTCCACTCAGGGCATTTTGAGTGGACTGAAAGTGTGGATGTCAAACACATGGAAATCAAAAAAGAAGTTGTTCTTTACTACCAAGTGTTGTGTGTATTAATAACATTTAGGGCTATTTGTAATCTATTAGCACAACAAAAGAAAAATAGAGTTGGTTTGCTGGAAACAAAAATCCTCTTCTGCACCATTAAACATAAAATTATCCACCAATTTCTGTCATTTGTATTCATCTATTGTATTTAACTAATTAAATTAAATTAATTTCATTTTCAATTTAATTAAATTTTCAGTTAACTTGATGAGTCATTTTTAATTAAGTAAAAATAACAATAGCTGTTGACGTGTGAGCAGCAAGCAAAGAAAAGTTCTCACCAACTGAGATTTGTTCCTGGCATAGAGCCTTCAAAAGAACTGCATTTCTCATGAATGACATCAATACTCTCAGCAGCAGGTATGACTTCCTCTGATTATGTTTATTCCTGACCTTGTATCTTGGGCTTTTCTCTGGTGTGACCTGATTTTAAGCCACTTAAATTTAAAGACAATTCTTTGGTAAACTAGCTGTATGAGTAGCACTTTGTACGGAAGAGGATTAGGGCCACCGAAGAAAAAACAAAAAAAAGAATTCTGAGTTTAAAGTCAGAATTCTGAGTTTAAAGTCAGAATTCCAAGATTAAAGTCAGAATTCCAAGATTAAAGTCAGAATTCCGAGTTTAAAGTCAGAATTCTGAGTTTAAAGTCAGAATTCCGAGATTAAAGTCAGAATTCCGAGTTTAAAGTCAGAATTCCGAGATGAAAGTCAGGAAGTCAGAATTCCGACTTTAAACTCAGAATTCCGACTTTAAAGTCAAAATTTAAGTGGGACACACTTTCAAAAACTCAGTTCTTATTTTTAGTCTTCCCTTTAAACTCAAGTTCATCTTATGGAAATTTTTGTACATAAAGATAGAAGCATATACCCTTTTTTTTTATCAGAGGCATTGTTGTTGGCTAAAGTAACATACTGTGGTGAGACTATGGCTGCAGTCTTTCAGTACATCTGTAATGAACCCAGCATATTGTGGCTTTTTTCCAGTAAGTCCAGACCACACAGATAGATAGAGGAGCAGGGAAGTGCATTGATGGGAATCATGGGGAGACGATGTTTAAAAAAAAATTATCAGAGAAGATGGGATCAAGGTTGCATGTTGAATCTCACACAACAAAGTACAGAAAAACACAGCATCTTTGCTTTTTGTGTTCATAATTGTGTGTGAAAGACAGAAGCCTAATAATAAGGGTATTTTGTCAAATAATGATACAATTGAAAACTTTTTTTTCAGTTCAATCAAAAAACTGAAATTCAAGTGTTATTAGATTTAATTTACATACATGATGATATATAGTTTTTGCATTTATTGCCACTAATTAAGATTGTTATGGCTCACAATCGTAATTGTAAGCAAGTTACTATATAAATTACATAAGACCAGTATGTGCATGTACTCTAGATGCATCTCACTTACTGTCTGCTAGACAACTTAGTCAGCAGTCTTTATTATAATTGTCTGGCTCGTAATAATACAAAAATATATCTGGTTCTACTGGTCTTATGTAACATTTCAGTTGTCTGAGGATCTAAATATTGGCATGAAAGTGACTGTAAGTCAAAATTGTTAAAATTACCGAAAAAAAAACAGTGTTTAGAATAAATGACCTTTTCCATGATATTCCAATTTGAGATGCAACTGTGTGTGCACAGTGTAATCCATTTTTACTCATCACTTATTAGTTTGCAGGCCTCATTTTGCTTTGAATATTCCTTCTGTGTTTAAATACACATTTGTTGATTTAGCAGCTCTATGCAGTATTCACATCTATGCGCCACATTTTCTCCATGCAAACTGTGTGAATTCCTGAAAGTTAGACTCTGACTTTGGCACAAGAATGTAATGTGGTGCTGGGTCAGCGGCACAAAGATCCCTTTGTGGGTGGTTGTAGCCTTCTGGCGAGGCAGGCCGGTCTCACCAGGTAGACAGGGAACAGGTTGAAGGAAACGGCATGATGGAAACAGATGACCCAGAATGGGTGTAGCGGCAGAGGCAGCGAGACGGCGTGGAATGCGCTTTCTTGTATGATGTTTGCACATATGTAGGTGTCTCATGTGGCAGAGGTTCTTTGAAGCCTGCAGGGGGGTGGTTAGGAGGAATGGTAGTGCGATGTTAGGGTGGAAGAGGATGCATGGCCCTCCTGCAGGCAGGGTGTGACCCCAGTAGAGTCGGGCTGAACTCTGGAGGCTCCGGGGAAGATGCCTTCTTTGAGGAGGTTATTTATTATGGCCACCTGGAGCAACTTATCTCTCCTTCCCTCTCATGTTTGTCTCGGTACCTTCGATGATGAGCGATCAGTCTGTCTTAAAGCTCACAGATTAAGCAGCTGCTGCTCAAGTGAAACAGTTCTGTTAATGGGAGCACTTTATAAAGCTTTTTTATTGTTGAGATTTTGTTCTAATCTCTGGAAACATTAATCATGGCATTGATCTCTAATTGTTAATTTTATTGACTGCTATTGTCTGTGTCTGAACCGAAGCTCTCTGGAACATACCAACAAATCCTGATAATTATGTCATTAAAGGTAAAATAATAAATAACCCCCATCAATATAGCTGAGTTAAAGTATTTTTCTTTCTGTGATTGTACAAAAACTCAACCACCAAACAAAAGGAAATGTTGATCATATGCCTGAACCATCTGAACTGATTTTTGAAAAATCAATGGGCTTGTTTATGAATCAGAGCTGTTTTTTGCTTACTCTGCTTACACATGACAGACTAATTTGGGAGCAGTAATACCATTGTTGTTAGTAGTGGAGCAGTTCATCTTTGCTGCTGACACCTCTGCGAATGCTGCCGCAGTTATCTGTACATATTTTCTTTCCAAAATTAGCATGTTATGTGTCCCAATCTCATATTTTTCTCTGAAATGTAAAAGTAATACAAACATTGGTAATTGCTTTTGCACTACCACATAAATTCACGTCTACAGTCTTCTATATCTCTGCTCTTGGGGCTACAGTCAATCAGTACCAAGAAAAATAAATGCTGTTCCTGGATTGGCTTCTCTCCAAATGGCAGCCAGTAGCGTGTCAAGTAATATTGCACCTGGGTATTTTAGCTTCCCAAGCTATAGTTTCTTTTGATCTTGACATGCTCTATTGAATAAATCTGTGAATTTTCCACAAATAATTTGGAGTCACAAAATCTGCAAATAGGTGAATCCACAAATACTGAACTATTGAGTTCAGCCTAATTTGGGCCAATCAATTTGTCAACCTGTGTACACGGTTTTGGCCCACATGTCTAAATGTTACACCACAGAGCAATCCTTCAGACCCCATTGTCTTTGAAATGTGAGACATGCTCACTGGACTCCCACAAGAAACTCTTTGTCACGCATTGATCAATATACTGATTATCAATTTATCTACACTCAGGAACTGTTGGTTGCATTATTGACTCTCAGTTCATATTGAAGGTTCTTTTCCATAGAGAGAAGGACAGACAAGATTATTAACCAAACTGTATTTGTAGATAAAGAGGCGAGAGCCAAGGTTACAGCAGCACATAAACTGTGAAGGTTTACAGACCCGCTGACGATGACGCTGAGCTACACTTCCAGTTCCTCCAGCAGGAATAATTCACCCATCTTCCACGCTCCAAATTTCCCAGACTTTGACCATGTTTTTGTGCTATATCACGTCAGCGTTGAGGAGCCGCCTGTGGAATGCGTGGGGGACACAGATCTGTTTCAGGATGACCTTGAGTGTGCCGCGCCGCAGACATAGCAAATTTAAAGCTGTGTGAATGTTTAGGACAGGAGTGAAGGAAGGAAAAAAGATGGTGTGCACTTTTTCAGGTGCACTAAGACTGTATTTACCATTTCATTTCAGTTTCATATTTTTCCTAGTTTGACATTAAAATTAAGTTCTTTAATATAATTTAAAAAAAACATATTTGTAAAGATTTGTACATTTCCTTAAAATGAATATTTTTTTTTACTGTAAAACCATAATGTATAATTAACAAAAATTTTGAAATTCAAGTATTTATTTATTTATTTTTTACCAATTCCACTTCACCTGCATCTAAGATTAAGGTACAGACAGTTCTAATCAGACCACGTGTCTTTGAGTTTTAACCTGTCAATTTCAAAAGTTTGTCCGTTTTTTGTATTTTGTAAAGGCTACAAAATCAATTAACATAATTTATCTACTTTTTAAGTCTATTGTTAAATGCAACAGTAATGTCTTCCTTTTATTAACCTCAGGACAACATGCATAAAACATGCATCTGTATAAAATTAAAGTGGGAATTTTCAGCTTTAAACATTTAAAAGTGAAAGAATCTGATTTTTCAGTGAATTACCTGCTTACTACAAGTCAGAAGTGTCCATAACCTGCTCTTGCTGTCTTTGAATGTTCGCCTCTGACATAAAAGGAAAAATAAAAAGTGAAAACTTTTTATTTTTTTAATTTTTTTTTTTTTTTTTATAGAATCTAAGTAGGAGAGATAGAGAAACCAAGGTTGCTATTAGGGAGGATCTGAGCTGCTCCAAAAACTTCCCCTCTGACTGAAACAGCAACACAGATTACACTGAATGGATACAGAGTTGCATTTAAAGAACGTTCAGTCTGTTTATACCACTCTTTGATTACATAGTTCTCTGGAGATTTACTTACCGCTCGTTTTCAGTCGCTGCTCTGCTGTCAGGCTGCTTAGATCTGCTTACACCCGGCATAATGAAACCTATAAGGGAAGCTTTTCTTACAAATGACTGACAGAGTCAAAGTGAACATCCTTGATGTGTTGTGCAGGTCTTTTCTAAACAAAACTCCAGATTTTGAATTTATATTTATAACTGCTTTTGTTATAAAGTGCTTCTGTCTTGCTTTCTGGGTCCGTATAAAAGACCGTGGCAGCCTAAAGAGAGTGAGGGAGTGAATGTTAGACTTTCAGTGCGATGAAGGCATCCATCTAGTGTGGCACAGAACTGTTCAGCTTCCTGACCACAATCGTCCTTAGGGATGAGCTGCTGTCAGAACTCGTTTTACTCTTCATAGAGGAACTACGTGTACCTTCTGTTGTTAAAAAGAAGCATTCCTCTTTAATTGTGATTTTTAAATAACAATTGAACTGTTTATTTCTTACAAGATAACCAATTTCTGATCATTTTCTTAGTTTTAATTTACATTTGGTCTTCTATGCTGCTATTGTTAGTTTGGCAGGTGTTGAACCAGATATGAGTAAAACGTGTTGGATTTAATCCATAGAATCCGCTTTCATGATATTTGAAGTATTCTTATCTTCTCTGTGAACTTGATAATGCTCAGAACTGTATATTTGGAGATTAACTTGGAGACTAACATTGCTGTGTTATTCTGTGTGATGCTGAACATTCGTGAAATTTCCACGACTATCCTTGGCTTTTAGGTATATTCATTTAAATCATTTAGAGCATGTTAAACACTTAATCTGCTCTTTGAGTCATTTTTTTCAATGTTTCAGCTTTTGGCTTTCAACTTGACAGTATCAGAGATTTTATTTTTAATGTATCTCTTTGTGACATGCTGTAAATAAATAATTTAAATTAAAACAAAAGCCCTGGGGAGAATCTCATAAGTGACTGTAATAGGATTGTCATTTAAAATTTAATTGATCCTGAGTGTAGACAAAATACAGATAAGTTGCATAAGTCTACCGAGGTCAGAAAATACTTGTTTTATTTAAAGTAAGACATCGCCTTTTGTTTTATATAAATAAATGTTATCATAATGAAAAAGCAAATGTTTCCCTTACAAAAAAATCCCACGAAAATCACATGTGGTTCACACAAATTTTACATGTGAATCATGTGAATCACCTGTGAAAGCACATGAATACATGTGATTTTGGAACGTTTTGTGGTAATCACGTGAATCACACATTTCCACATGTGACCACATGTGATCACATGAAAATCACATGTAAAAACATGTGATTTTTGGTGTGATTTTCACATGTGAAAGACCTAAATCACACCAAAAATCAGATGTTTTCACATGTGATTTTCATGTGATCACATGTGGAAATGTGTGATTCACATGTGATTTTACCACAAAACGTTCCAAAATCACACGTATTCATGTGCTTTCACATGTGATTCACATGATTCACATGTAAAATTTGTGTGAACCACATGTGATCACATGTGATTTTCGTGAGATTTTTTTGTAAGGGTTGAGGTGGCTGTTTTGCTTAAAAGCCATTTTTCACCGTTACATAGAAATAACAATGAAATATCACTTAGATTAAGAGGAAACTTGCATACAATAAATTACAAGGTAAAACTAACCTACTCCAATAAATCAGATCTAAAAGGAAAACTCTTACATTAAGATGTAGTAAACAAACATAATGTGTAAAGCAGAGGGACAATAAAAATTCTGATATTACTGATCTGATCTAATATCCTTTTTTCACATTTTTGGGTTTTAATAACTGGAACAATTATCAATATTAATGTAAGTAGACTATTTAAATATATCCCACTCTGTCATAAATGTACATATGAATTTTACTTATTAAAGAGAATTATTGCAGTAAATTAACTTCTGTATGAAAATTAGGCTCTGTTGAAGGGCTTTAGTGCCTAAATAATCTAGTCTTTATCAGATGCTAAGATAAAATCAAATCTCTGAAGTGTACACAACAGAGATTAATCTATGTTAGTATTAGTATATAAAATATTGACGACACTTCAAAACCCTTAAATATGTATAAAATACACGATCCTATATATTAAAAGGTAAAGCATACCTCTGTTGATCTGTCTTCTTCTGTCTCTCTGTGTTATAGCTTTTAGTATTTTTAAAGTAACATTTTTCCCCTAAACAGCCAACCTTTTGGACACAATGCTACTGAGGAGTGGATGGAGGGAGGAATCGGACGGGCCATCGGAGGACAGCAGCAGCACCGCCACAGTTTCAGCTGAGAACACACTGCGGTGCCACTGCTACCCTCAGTGCCCCGATGGATCCGTCAACAACACCTGCATGTATGCTGGAGTACACACGCCTTCGTGCTTACACACAGAAAAATGAAATTACTCTATAATGAGCCTAATTACATGTATAATGTAAAAATTAGCTGTTGACCATTATTAAAAGGATGAAAATCAATGTTCAATCTTTTTGTGCAATAAATAGAGAGGTGAACTAACCATTATTTTACTACTGCTTGACTTGCGCAGAATGTTTGATTCAATCTGGCAAAATCTTTCTTGCATTAAAGAAGTTAGAAACAAAAAACTGTAGACTGTAACATTTCCATAAAAATTGTTAAAGTAATATTAACTTCAAGTAGATTTTTTTGGTAACACCTTATTTTGAGGAGGTATGCATAAGACTGACATGAGTCTGTCATAAACATGACATAACACACGTCATGAACACAAATGACCCTTCATAAATGTTTACGACTGTTGTCATGAAATGTCATTTGGTAAATGGCATATTAATGGAAATGTGCACTAAAAGTTGCATTAAAGGTTTATTGAAAGTGTCAACTTTGCATTATTTAGTAAGTAATAACACTTTTAATGGAAAGTTCCCTTAAAGCTTGCATAAAAAGTCCAATGCAAAGCTGACATTTGTCAGCTTTGCATTAAAAGTGTAATTTAACAAATAACACTTTATGATAACAGTCATAAGCATTCATGAGAACAATTTTTTGTTCATAACAGTTGTTATGTCATACTTATGACAGTCTTATGTCAGCTTATGCACACCCCTTCAAATAAAGTGTTAACAAACAAATCTAATTGAAGATAATATTACTAGAACAATTTTTAAGAAAACTTTACAGTCATAGTAAATGTAAAATTGCCTTTTTCCTTTCTATGTTATTTATAAAGATTTATAACAATTAAAAGAAGTTCAGTTTATTAAATTATAATATGCATCATTCAAACTTTTATATATTTAATATATGATACACCTGTAATTGTTTATTGTTCAGGTAATGGTTTGTGTGCATTGATTTCAGGACCAATGGTTTCTGCTTCACCATGGTTATGGAAGAGGAGGGGGGTCATGTTGTGTTGAGCAGAGGTTGTTTGGCGCTGAGTGGCTCTGAATTTCAGTGCAGAGTAAGTTTTTATGCATGTATGTTTCAAAATATTTATCATGCATCCTTCATCGTCAGACACTGTTAGGTAATTTACTAATGCTGACTTGGGCAACTGCCCAGGTGACCTATGTTATCCACCACCACTGACCTACATCCAATTGAAAAAGTGTCACGAATTACAAGTTTTTGTTAACAAAAACTCTTTATGCAATTTGACTTGGCATGAACCACATGGGAGAAATTAATATAACAGCTGGAATTGTGACCAAATATTGACTGAAATACAATGTATGCCATATATTTTGTAAACAATCTTGTATAAAGTATAAAATCATATCCGGGCGTGCTGTGGTAGCATAGGGGGTAGCGCGACCCACATTTGGAGGCCTTGAGTCCTCGACGCGGCCGTCGCGGGTTCGATTCCCGGACCCGGCGACATTTGCGGCATGTCTTCCTCCCTCTCCCTTTCCTGTCAGCCTACTGTCGTATAAAGGACACTAGAGCCCACAAAAAGACCCCTTGGTGGGGAGAAAAACAAAAAAACTAATATCCAAATGTGACAAAGTAAGACTTTTGCAAGGCACTGTGTCTTTCAGCTCCGAGTTTTTTATTTTTGAATTTTATCACAAATATTTCTAATATTCATCTAATTGTTAGAATGTTAAGATATGTATATTTTGTGTTTTTAAAGGACACTGGGAGTGCACGCTCCTGGAGAGTTCTTGAGTGTTGCACGGATCATGACTACTGCAACAGAAAACTACGTCCAACGCTTCCTCCGATCATCACATCAGGTAGTTTACCTCACACAGTAAAACCTGCCGCACTCTAAGGTTTTTAAAGTGGCTTCAATGGGGCCAACGCTGGGTCGGTGACGGACACTGCCAGTTTAAACTATTACTAACTACAGTGGAGGGGACATGGCTCCTGCTGCTCTGGAGAAGCAGAGGAGAGAGTGGCAGGCGGAGCAGAGAGTGCAGACTTGGCTTGTTTTCTCACTCTGTAATGAAAAGGACAGGCTCTCCCCAGGGCCTGCTTGAGTTTCTTGCCTCAGGACGGATGTGAGGTATATGTCCATCTGTCACTCCATGGCAAGCCAACACACACACACGCACAAACACACACATTTGTTCTCTTTCTGCCTTTGTCAGAAACACTCAACATTTTGCTTTTGCAAGTACATCCAAGACTCAATTGGCCATCTGATTTCTCAGCTAAGCTGTAGACAAATAGAGTGTTATGCTTTTTTGGGATGATGGCAGGGCCGATCATGCACTGTTCTGCAAAAGTGTTCATAACCTGCAAACTCTTTGCATTTTATGCCTTTAAAACAACAAATTACTTTGTTGAGACTTTATGTGATAAATCAGAACAGTAAGCGTAGCACATAATCATGAAGTAGGAAGTTAAACATACATAATTAAGAAATATACTTCTTTGCATAATTGCTAAAGAATGTCTAAGAGGAATACTTCTGCAAATTTAAATGCTCATGGTTTTATTTTGATTTAGTTAGATTTTTTTTTAGTAAATTTGGAAAGACAAGAATCAAACCAGCATCAGTTCTAATGGAAGAAGATATTAAAAATCACATTGTGTAACATTTTTTAACATTAGTGTTATAAAAAAGTGTTAAATTTGCACTTTTTGTGCTGCACAGGGGGAGTATTTGCCAATCTTTTTTCAATAAAATAAATAATGTAAGTCAAATGAAGTATATCTTGTTTTTAGTCCTTTAGCTTTTGTTTTCCATGAAGCATCTGCAGCCTCTTCAGTGTGTGTGTCTGTGATTGACAGCACCGGGACAGAAAGGCCAGAGATTCTGAGCTGCTTTGGGCCCCTGGGGTTTCTGCAGCGATGTATGTCACTGCGACACGCAATCCGTGGGATTCAGGAACGGGATGTGATCAATAACGGGCTGTGAAAGTACTGTGCGGGAGGTGGAAGGGTAGTGATGGGGCGGGGGGTGTGCATGAGTAAGACCGAGGGCGATTGAAGGGGAGTAGCTTGACGCTGCCACTCACAATTAGAACGATTCCTAAGTTGATAAGAGAGAGTGTCATCCTCCATTAATCAGTAACATTTTACCAACCCTCCTCTTTGCTCATTTAAATCAAGGACAGAAATAACTTTTTTTTTTACTCTTGTTTAATTTTTTTCTTTCAGAATACGTAGACAGCAGCATCCAGTACATTGCCCTGTTCATTTCAGTGGCAGTTTGCAGCATCTTTTGTGTCGTTCTCATCCTCTGCTATTTCAGGTACAAAATGCCTTTATGAACATTATAAACCAATACATTTATACTTGCTAAACCAATCCTTCTTTCCCCCTCCACGGCAGATACAAGCGACAGGCATCGCGGCCGCCCTACAGTATCGACCTGGAGCAGGATGAGACATACATTCCTCCCGGGGAGACTCTGAAGGATCTGATAGAGCACTCCCGCAGCGCCGGCTCCGGGTCTGGATCAGGACTCCCTCTGCTGGTATCAAATAAAAACAGCATGTCTTGGCATGTTTAAGCACAGGTTAAATTTGCTTATCTAGAAAGACAAGGGAAATTTTCCATGAGTGCTCTATTTAAATCCCGAGTGCTGTTGTAAGAAGAGGTGATGCAATCCAGTTGTAAAGAAGTCTTGTTTTGCATGATTTGCAAACCATTTCATCATAAAATTTTCATAAATTATTAATTTTAAGAGCCTCCAACTGCAACACAACTAATAGGAATCACCAAAGACATGCTTCACATATTCAAAATCTTTTCATAAAAAAAAGTCTGAAAAGTATCCCACACATTTAGGTTTAATTGGCTTTACTCTGTGTAAATGTGTTAAATCTAACACATTTGACAGAATATACTTAAAAGCAAAACTTGTTTTGGGTGCAAGTGAAAAATAAGTTTTATTTTTTAAAATTGTGCTCTTGCCTTCCCTTGTCTAATTCCACAATCTGAAACTGCCCATTTAAGTCATGTCAGAAACTGCTGTTGGTATACATACAACCAGATCCACATGTAGAATGGTCTAGTGAAAGCCCAGACCTAAAAGCAAGTGAGAATCCAAAGGCAGACATAAAAACCCATGTTCACAGATTCTCCCCAGGAGTTTCTAGATGTGAAAATCTTCTAGAGAAAATCTCTAAACAACTTTCAGATGTAATTGCAGAAGGTTTTGTGTTATTCAAGAAAGCATTGACTCGGGTGAGCTTTAGATTTAAAAATGTTCTACTTGGTATTAGTTTATTATAGAAAAAATACCTACAACATACATAGAAGTTTGTAGTTATAACTCAACAAAAAGCTGAAGAAAACGAAACTGCTTGTGTTACGTTGAAAGGTTCAGCGGACCATTGCCAAGCAGATTCAGATGGTTAAACAGATCGGAAAAGGCCGATATGGAGAAGTGTGGATGGGCAAATGGAGAGGGGAGAGAGTGGCTGTCAAAGTCTTCTTCACAACTGAGGAGGAGAGCTGGTTCAGAGAAACAGAAATTTATCAGACTTTCCTGATGAGGCATGACAACATACTGGGTAGGTCGACAAAACCCGAAGGTTTTTCTGCTGGTGTTTGTTTCTCCTCCCCTCATCCAACCTGTCTCGTCTGCAGGATTCATCGCAGCTGACATTAAAGGAACCGGCTCGTGGACTCAGCTGTACCTGATTACAGACTACCATGAGAACGGATCCCTGTACGACTACCTCAAGTCCAACACCTTAGATGTCAGCGCTCTGCTGAAACTGGCTTATTCCTCCATCTCAGGCCTTTGCCACCTGCACACAGAGATCTATGGCACACAGGGCAAACCTGCTATAGCGCACCGAGATCTAAAGAGCAAAAACATCCTAGTGAAAAAGAACGGCTTCTGCTGTATCGCCGACCTGGGACTTGCTGTCAAGTTTAACAGGTATGGGAGGCCTTCCTGGGGTCATAGAAGAGTTGTTTTGATGCAGATTATTATAAGGCAGAATAAGTGCATCCTGAAGCATAATTGTGTTCTCATTGTCCGTTTCAGTGACACCAATGAGGTAGACATCCCTCCTAACCTACGAGTTGGGACCAAGCGCTACATGCCACCTGAAGTGCTGGACGAGACCCTGAACATAACCACCTTCCAGTCCTTCATCATGGCTGACATGTACAGTTTTGGTCTCATTCTTTGGGAAGTGGCACGGCGATGCACCTCTGGAGGTCAGAAAAACATACTTTAGTCATCAGAACTCATTCCGATGTTTTATTGCCAATGATGACAGAGGACGTTGACTTTCTTAAAGGTGTTGTTGAAGAACATCAGCTGCCCTATCATGACCTCGTGCCCACTGACCCTTCATATGAAGACATGAGGGAGGTAGTCTGCATTAAGAAGCAAAGACCTTCGATTGCAAATCACTGGAGCAGCAATGAGGTACTATTTATGTTTTTGATTACTTTCAGCTGCCAGAATCCAATTTAGTAATGCAAATGTACATTCTGCTTTGAGAAGATTTTTATGTTGGAAGTTAAGAGAAATAAATTGCTTCATTTAAATAGCTTTACCTTACCTCTAATTTTATTAAGACACCTGTTGTTTTTTTTCCTCAAATAAAACTTTTACAGCAATAGCAACATGTAAAACTTTCATTCCGCCATCTGTGTTTCTATACTCATTATTTTTCCTACTCCTACAAAGGTCTGTCAAACAAACTGCAAACTGTTAGTACCTCAGTTTTAAGAGGCTCATTACATGCCAAGAAAATATTTAGAATTACGTTTTGTTTTCGGTTTAATGTGTTTCTAATCTTCATAAGGATTTGTGTGTTATCCTCTTAACAAGTATATATTTTTGAAGATGCAGGATTTCACTTTGATATAAAGCATATTTATTAAGTGTTATTATGTTTATTTTTAACTGGAGAATAACGAAATTACCACATTTTCTTTCAGAGGGAGTTTTTTTGTGCTTTCAATTTATGTAAACATTAAATATTTGTCGTTAGAAGGTGAAATACACCTATCACCTTCCACCATTGTCACCCCTTGTAAAGATGTTAATAAAGGCTATAAAATAAATTAATCTTTTGGTGCTCTAGCATAATCTCTTACTTTAAAGAATACTGCTGTTCTCTAACATCTTTTCTTGCTCAGTGTATTAAGAGTGAGCTTCTGAGATTTTTTTTGCTTCTTTTATCATCTTTCTGTGCTTGCATGGTTGCCAGACATAAGGCTGGACTTCTTCCAGCCTTATGTTGCCATACTGCTAATTGTCTTAAACTGTAAAGTTACTGTTTTAATTTTAGTAATTAGACAAGTAGATATTTTCCTGTTGCCATTTTCTCTAAATTTTATTACTGAGATGTCGGTACTGCCATAAAAGAAATGTTTCTTTTAAGGCCGTTTAGACATGACTAAAAATGGTGCTGGATTCATTTGTAGCCTGATGGAAAATTACATTTATTTGTTTTTCTGTTCTGGTATTTCTGATGTTAAATTGATGTGTGTCTTCAGTGTCTACGGCAGATGGGGAAACTGATGTCAGAGTGCTGGGCTCACAACCCGGCTTGTCGCCTCACAGCCCTCCGGGTGAAGAAGACCCTTGCGAAGATGTTAGAGTCCCAAGACATCAAACTGTGACAGAGAATCAGGGAGATGTTTTCTTCTCACCTACAGACTTGTCACTGCCACTGGCACAGACCTCTTAAAATGACCAATCGAAGAAAGGGAAAATAAGAGACTGTGAATGTTTGGATAAAAGACACTGGCATGCAGGATAGGCGATAATGGAGCCAGGAAGAATGTCAAGAAAAAGATTTAGCAGACATCTGTCCTCAGATTGTAAGAGATCAGATTGTGCTTTCTGTGAAAGCGGAGTGTTTGCCCGGCCAAAGACTGTCCGTGTAGGGAGCGGCCCAGCAGGTTCCAGTGAGGATGCTGCTGCTGCAACCTCCTTCCTGAAGCCATACAGCATTATTCTGAACAGTCTTTTGTGCTGTCACAACTTTCCTTTATGTGTTTGAATGATTTTTATTTCCATGAGCTTTGTGAGACTCGTTGCATGGAGAGTTCACGCTCAACATGATGGTAACTTCAGCCTAATAATTCTAAGACAAGTGACCTCATAGTCAAAAAAGTATTGAATATATATATTTTATTTTGTAATTTTGTTCCTTATAATGTATTTTTTAAGTTTATTTTGTTTCAAAATTAAACTAAGATCTTCTGAACTTTCCAAGCCGAGTCTGTCATCTTTGTATCATTTTTAAATTACAGTCAATTTTTACAAAGTTCGTCTGAACCTAACCAAAACATAGAGGTTTCTTTCCAGAACTTCAAAATGTCTTTTAGGTATTTTCCCTAAAGCATTAATTATTTTAAAAAATTTCCACCTACTTTCCTAAAATGTAGCTGAAAATATATTTACTAATTCCTGGAGATGAGCCAGAAATGTCTTGGTGACTTTGACTGAGGTATGTTTTGAATTTGCAAGGTAAGAAAAGGTATGTGGATACAATTTACAATTGTATACAATCTATACAATTATAGATACAATTTGTATTTGTTCTGTTTTGTGCCTTTTGTGGACATCTGGAGACTTGACAAGGTAGGTTTTGAAAATCAGTTGTCTTTTACGTGTTTCTGTTGAAATTTTTGGTTTGGCTAAAATGAAATTAACCAATCAGACATACGCAGCTAGTCTCTTGTCTCCCTTTTAGCACAACTAATTGTGTTCAAAAATCATACTGACTGAGGACAGAGAATGTTTTTGGGTTCCCCGATGCCTGAATGTCCATTTTTTTAAAATTATTTGCCTCATGGTTATCATTGTTTTGTTACTTCTCATCTGCCCTTGGGATATGTCTTTACCGCAGCCTGATTGGTTGCTGTGAATTTAACTGACCACTCAGAAGAGAGTCTGATTTATTGTTTTTTGGTTTTTTTTACCTTGTCTCTGCTTCTTTTAGCTGATGCCTTGGTGTGCTTCCTTTGGTATAAAGCTGTTTATGTAAAAATAAAAAAATAATCAAACTTGCCAGTAAGGTGAGAGTTTCAGTTGTATCCTTTCTAGATTTTACTCTTTTTGTCACAATTTCTGTGCCTCAAGATGATTATTCAATGCCAAATGGTCAGTAACAAGCAAACTGGCCAATCATAAGGCAGACTGATTTGTTGCTGCTCAGCTCTCTTCTAGATGTTGCTTACTTATTCCAATTTCTTTACCACAAGCTGGTTGCTCAATAAAAAAATCCAGCTGATGAACCAGAAGCTGCATCCCAGATGTACTCCGGGTTGGTTATCTCAACGGCGCTCTAGATATCACGCTTTTGAGACACTCACTCCACTTTAAGCTGTTTGTAGTACGAACCCAAACTGACCAATCAGAAAATAAATTATTCTGCCGCATCTCTGTGCATCAAGGTGACTAGGCAAAAAAATATATAACTGGCCAATCAGAAAAGAGATGGACCTGCTGCATAGCAGTTACCCACTAGTTGTCCCTCCTTTAGCCTAATTTCTGTTCCCCAAGCTTGCTATGTTAGCAAATCAAACTGGCCAATCACACACAATAATTTTCTGTCACTTTTCAACTCTAGATTGGCCAGTTGGGTTTGCCGCTGTCCACTCAGTTTGAGACATAAAATCATGAGGGAAATTTCCACTTGGATCTCAAGAAGCAGATCCAAGCAGTGGAGTTACACATTTTTATTTCTGCTTTGCCTGTAATCATACGGTAAGCTACACAAAACTGGATCAACAAAAAAAACCTTTTTCTACAGATACACAAACCTGACTTTCTCAGGAATTTTATTTCATAATGTTACAAAGTTGGGTTTACAAGTACAAAAATGTTTGGCCAAAATTTGTGCCCACAGGATAACAATCTCCTCTGAAACATTGCTCTGCAGTTTCAGAAATTCAAACAAGAATGCTTCATTTATATTGTTGCATATAAATATAATTTATTATCAGTCTTAAAAATTCTTTCTTACACTTTGTACAGTAACTCGACAGATGAAACGCAAGCGAGGAACATCATGAGTGCCAGAAACAAACAGGCTACATTCTCGCTATGCACAACATTAATCATGAAGCTGAAGGACAATCAGGTAATGCAAAGGCTAACCCACTGATAAATGAATAGATTGTTTCAAACGGATGCAGAGTTTGCATAGACAGCTTTACAAAAACATGAACAAATACATTTGAAAAAAAAGAGAGAAAAGAATGAAGAACACTGGAAAAGTCGCAAGTTCTCGCTTCATTAAAGGAATGTCGCATTTATAGCTATGAATAATTAATATGCACATAATCAGCGTCATCATGATACTGATGGCTTCTGTCGTTTAATGTACAAACTTTTAAATCAGTTAAAGTCTTAGCCTTTGTATCAAAGTGCTGAAGAATGTGATTTGACTCCAAACACAAAATAAGACAAGACTTAACTGATTAACTTTCAGGTTAAACTGACCCTCACATCTTATGTCTCCATTTTTTGGTAGAAAGCAGCTGTTTCCAGCCACATTGGTCCTACAAAAATAAAGTTTGATCACAGGATCGAGTTGTGGAAATTCTGATCATAAAGGTCATTAGTGTCATTCTTATTTTGTTCTTCTGCATGGGATATTATGTAGGCTTTCATACCAAATCTAATTTCTAAATAAAAGGGTAGCAAGGGGAGGAACTTTGAAAATCCATAAAAATAATAAAAAATAAGATTAGAAATAACCAAAATGTTGTGAAAAAAAATTACTTACATAATAAAAACTCAACAATAATATATAACACTAAATAATAGCAATTATTATTACAACAAATGTGAAAATGTTCTTTTTCCCTTTGCTTTTCTGACTCTTACTTTCGTGAGTGTCCACCAGGTGGTGCTGTGACACAAAGAAAGAAAATGCAACTAAATTAAAGGATTCTGCAACATACTACCAGGTAGAATGAAATAAAAAAAAAACAAGCACAAATATGTATATTGTTAACTGTATATTGTTAACTGTGTTATCAAGGATTGCAGAATATTGACTTCGATGGCTGAGTGATGCTCTCTCTGAACCTAGTCCTCCTTTGATCCACTGACCTCTTGTCGATAGTTATTTGTATACTGTGAGGGAATCGGCAACAAGATCCATCCAAACAACCGGACAGCTGTTTCCAAGGAAACTAGAGCCAAAAATATCAAACTGTTGCACCAGAGAGAGGAAGGATCAGCCAGAAAAGTGACTGGCAAGGGTTCATGTTTGCTCTCCAGCTTTTTACACCCTTTTGTTGCCAATGTTTAACTGGGTCATGCCTGAGCAGACCTGGCCCTTTCGATACTTCCACCTCTATCAGCGTGCTCTCAGGTAGCTTTTAGAAGCGCGAAAGAGCATTTTCCACTGAGATTTCAAAATCAAAGTCTTGCCTTTAACTCCTCTCTTCCTTACTCCTGTTTTTATCTTCTTCCTCTTCAGATATAAGCAGACGTCAGTGCTCAGTTGCAGCAGGAACGAGGCTGTCGTGGCGACCCATCTCTTCCAGTACCTGGGCCAGGCGGCTGAGGTTGCCATCGGGAAAATGCTGCGCCTCCCACAAGTCCAGGATCACTCCTGTAGGACTAGATTTGGTGGCGAAGTAGTTCAGATACCTAAATGAAAGATTATAGAGAAACAAGGAGGAATGTGTAAGGAAACATGCTGAGAGGTGAATCTAAATGAATATTAGCTGATTCTTTATTGGGTAAATGGTTGGTGAGGTTTTCAAATGTTTCCAGAAAACTTAATATATACAAATGTACTGCTTTTTGATTGATCTGTATAGATTTTAAATATGCCTTTTAAATCTCTCAAAATAATAAAATATAGCTGAGGCGAGGCAAAAACTCAAATTATCAAATTCTCTAATTAAACCCATCAAGCCATTGAGCCACACATACTTCATTTTTAAACTATGTTTTTTCCCAAAAATATATTTGTTATATACTAGTTTGTCAGTTTTACAAATTAGAAAACAGAAGTCCCTCCAAAGAATTATTTAGATTTTTGTTTAAAAAGTTGAAGATAAAATAAGTTTTTTTCTGCTTTGGAAAACATTCAAACTCTTGGAGTTTTTAATTCACTGTTTAATTATTTAATGGTCAAATTATCAAAAGTCAATTGAAGGCTAAATTAATTACTAGTCAGGAACTTGGCTAGCTGATCATTCTTATTTTCTGTGATCTTCATTAACTAAAAAAATCTACAACACTTTTCTTCACCAAAAGACTAAAAATATTCTACAGCTTCTCAAGAAGAGACTTTAGCAACTTCTGCCAGAACAAAGCAGGAACCAACATGAATAGTGGTGTAGATTTTAAGATTTGATACTCTACACAGTTATCAGCAACATGCCAGGGGAAAGACATAAACAAAAAAACCTTCAAATGAATTGTTCTTGTTGAGGCTTGATGACATGGACACATGAATCTCAAGCCAAGAACTTTTGAGACTTTTTTTTGTGACCTTCCTCACCGTCCTCCTCGCTGTTTGCAGCAGAAAGATGAAAACTAGTTTTTAACAAAGCTCCAGTTTTGTTTTTCCTTTTAAAGTTGATGTGAATGTAAAGATGGGTATGTTAAAACAAGTATCTATCTGCTTAGTGATTTACTAAATTGTAGATCGACATGCATCTGTGAATGCCATGTTCTCTAGTCTTTCCCATTTTGAAGAGCAATCAAGAAATCATTCCTTGAAAGATGAATTTAAGGTGTACTGAAGGGGAAGTCTTGAATTACAAGTTAAAGTTGCCACACAGTTTAATAAACTTGGAAAAGTAGAACGTTGAATACAATTATTCCATTGTCAGGATGCTTTCCCCTTTTGATTAAAATGAGATATTATGGTGTGAAGATATTTTAATACTTTTTTAAGACTTTCTTTTTTTTTACATTGATGAAGAGGGCCCTTTATGTCTGAATAAATTAGGTGCTAGTAGCAGATTCTTATTTCCCTCTTGGATATTTTTGGCTCATATAAATAAAAGGTGAGATAAGTAACCATGACTACGATGGATCAATTCACTTTTGCTTTCTGATGCTTATTACCAGTGAAAACTATGAAATCTTACAGGGATTTAATCAAAAACACTTTGAGAAATAAGGTTTAACTTACTTGGCACAATATTTTAGACTTTACATTTATGATTTTGCAAACCTAAAAATTACAAAAGCTCTAGCCAGTGATTGAATTTTTCTAAATTTCAGAAATATCTATAAAATTTTAGGATACCTGTATTCATTCCTCTATTAAATATCTTTGTTACCAATTTTGAAGAACAGCTTCCTTAGCTGCCAAACTTCCCTGCGTTTAACAACAACTTCCCCCTCAATAAGACAAATACATAATCCATAGGAAAACATTATTCAGAGGTCTGACTGCGGCCCATAACAGTCTAATATGCTCATGGTTCTCATCTCATCTTTCACCTCTGATGAATGAATTTGGTAAAACTTTTACATTTTTCCAATTTTTTTTTTCTGAGAAGGGAAGTTTATTTAAGAAAAAATCTAAACAAAACATAAAAATCACTACTAAGATGCATCACTGGTGTGAGCTGTGAGTGAGGAGTTAGTTGAAGTCTCTCGCTAGCGTTCTTCTGCCTTCATGCTGAACTCAGTAAGAGGTCTCGTCAATCTGCAGCTGCTGCTTGTGATAAGGCTGTCCTGCTGAGCTGGGATCTTATAAATGGATTCACACTGTATCTCCATCTCTCTTTCTCTCCCTCTCTCACACACGCTCTCACACGCACGCATACACGGGACTATCAAAGACACACGGGTGACGTTTTGCACTGAAGAGCGTCTCTCTCCATCTTCGTCTCTCTCCGTCTTTGTCGGAGTTCGCTCCAAGTCAATTAATCTCAATTCAGCTGATGTTTATCACAATGAGTCACATCCCAGCAGAACAATCACAATCAAATTAAAAATAGATTAGTTATCTACAATTTGTCTCCATGCAAAGTAGGTCTCTGCTACTTCTGAAAAGGATAATATGGCAGATAAAATTTTACATGAGCAGCTTTTTGAGTTTTATTGGCTGCTGGCGACAGCCTGTTGGGGTCCAACCACAGTTCAAATGTTACGCAACGTCTCGCTCGTCTTCCCACCTGTCAAGATTAAGTTTGTGGGCCAACATCCTCCAGTCGTTGCCTCTGGTCTGCGGTGCATCTAGGCTGCCGCACAGCTTCTGTCGAATGGAGAGCGGGATTCGAAAAGCGTTTGGACCGACCAGTGTGGTGATGTTGCTGGCGGGGTCGAGCAGAGACGTGTCGATGCTCTGGGAGTCCTATAAAGATAGAAAAAATACACTGAAAAAGCTCCAATCACAGGAAATGTATTCTTGCTCCTTGGACTTGTTCACATGTTGTCACTTTATAACATCAAACTTCATTGTAGCTAAATAAGATGTTGCATGACCGAACAAATCAAGTGTAGAATTGGGAAGTGGAAGGAAAATGTTAATTTTCAAGAATGGCCACAGTTTCTCAATTGCCTTTGAATCTGGACTTTGACTGGGCCATTATTAGAAATACATATGTTTTGATCTAAACAACAGCATTGTCTCTCTGACTGTATGTGTAGTGTTGTCCAATAGGAAGGTGAACTTGTGTCCTGCATTTCACTCCATCCATCTTTTCATTAAACCCGGCAATCTTCCTTATCCCTGCTGGAAAAACAAATCCCCATGGACTGATGCTGCCACTACCATGTTTTCGCCATGCAGACAATGGGCTCAGTATAATATAGAACATATCAGATACTCAAACTATAAAAATGTTTTTAGAGTGGGGGAACCTACTTTTGGCATTGTGCTGCCAACTGTTACTGCAGAAAGATTTTATCTAACACATTTCTGTTTTGAAAAATTGTATATTTAACCTTTAGATATAAAGACATACCTCTGAGAGTGTAGTATCCAGCTGAAAAATCTGTCCTTCTCCTTCAACTTGACGCACACATATCTTACAGCTCAGGTCCCCCGTGCTGACTGAGAAGCGCTCCAGAGTAAAGCAGCAGTGGAGGTTCCTCTGTGAACCAGTCCACACTTGCTGGAAGGACAGTTCCTGCAAGAGACACAAAAGGAGAAACTTGGACTGTTTTCAACAGGATCAGTCCTGTCATGAAAATATTTTTAAAATAAAAAAATTCAGCTTGATCTGTTGGACAGAAACTAAAGCAAAAAAAAATAATTTTTCTCCTGATCAGTAAGCACTACCAGTTCATGCTGAAAAGAAAAAAATCTCCAGTTTAACTAAATTTTTTTATTTCAGTATCAGTGAAGTCAAGGGAGGAAGCACTGGGAGCCTAAAAGATGTTTGAAGGGAAACTATTTTCCATGAGATGTTGACACAGGTCTGCCATTCATTTAGACTGCAATAAAGTAAGAAAGGAGACAAAGGAAAGCTGAACAGAGGACAGCAAGGTCAGTCTTTTTTTTATTCTTTCTAACTTTCAACCTTTGTCTGTCATGGACAATGATAGATTTGGTATTTTAGCAAATTTTGAAAATCTCTGATTAGAAGTTAGGATCAACATGCTTGAAGAAAACTACATGATGTCTATTGTTTTAGAAATACTAGAAAGCTGGAAAGCTAAAAGCTAAAGCTAGGCTCCATCATCATTGTGTGTTTGCTTTAAAATGTAAGTAAAACTCTTAAAGGAACTGATATCTCTTGGACACGGAGGGGTGTGACTGACTGCTAGGAGAGTTTCTTAGACTGTGTTCTTAAAGAGAAATCAGACTTGGTTTATTTGACTATATAGAATTGACATTTGAAGATTTGAAAGTATAGTTTGCCAGTCTCAATCCTACCTGATACTTTGCTAGGAGTTTGCTCTTCCATAACGGCTGGGGAACATCATGGATGGAAAGTCTCAGGTTGTGGGTGCTGTCTTTAAAGTTTAGAGTCTTTGGTTCATCCAGCAATTTTCCACCCATTTGCTTCTCCATCTGCAGAACCTCCTGCAAATGCAAACATGCACTGTATTTGCAATGAGACCATCCACAACTTGCAGTGCATCCTGTTTTCAAGGACAGCTTGTAGACATGTCAGTCTTTAAAAAAAAAACCAACAGCCTAGGTCTGTGTTCTTGCAGCTGGATAACTATCACCTCTCATTACCCGTCTCCAAATTTAATAACTGCGTTCAATATCCCCCTCAGCAGAGTAATTTCTCCTTATCTTTCCTCCACATAGGTGCGTCCAGGTATTAAACAGAATTGATGTGATGAGAGAGCAGCAGAGAAGGGGGATAAATGTGGCTTATTGCATTGATGCAGAGGCTACGTCTTTCAAGGAGCCGCACTGTTTCTCAAGTATTGTGACAGGACCATACAAGGCTTTCTCATCTGCTGGCTGTTCCCTCACACGAACAGCTCAGGCAAAATGAAAAAGAAAAATGTGTTATTAATGCTCAAAAACAATCTAATTCTGCCGATACGACCTTCAGCAGACACTAAGAGATTAAATCACTTGCATGTGCAGCTGTGTATGTACCTTGAGTGCATCCTGAGTATCGTCCAGACAGTAAACTCGGATGTGGTACTCCATGGCGGGGCAGGTGACGGGGCCAAAGATGGCTAGCTTGAGGCGCTTGATGGTGGCAGCGCTCTCTTCATCCATCTGGATATAGCACGGCGTGGTGAAGTTTTCCTCTCCTACCACCACCACATCCTGCAGCACAGACAGGTAGACGAAAATAGCAATGAATGTACATGCTAATATGCCAGCATAACGGTACTTTCACTAAAAGGCAAGAATAAAAGCATAAATCGACAAATGTAACAACAGGAGAGAGACCATCTGGGATTAAAGACATGAAATCAGATTGTCAGGACTGCTGACACATCCTCCACCAACAGTGATGCTTTGTTTCGCCTTTCTGAACAAACGCGAACATGATCTGCTCTTTAAGTCACTTCTTTTTTGCTTTTAAAATTCAAAAGACATGACCCTAAAACGAACGTTACGACGGTGTTTGAACGCACCACAAACCAGTCTTGTAAAAACCAGGACAACTCCTCATCCCTGGGACTGAAAAAACCAGACAGGGAGACAGAGGGGTGGAGTACAGGATGCTGCTGTCCCTAAAACCTATCTGAAAATGGGCGAAATCTGAAAATATGTAGCAGCATGCAAAAGAATGCAAAGACTACCTGTTACTCAGCTGTGTCCAACATTCAAAAATACAGATAAGGTAGAAGATTGTTGTGTTGAAAATTAGTCCTAAAAAATTTACTTGGTCAAAGGAGATTAAATTATGTCAATAGTGTTATGTTTTATGTCTTACAACTCTAAGTGCAGGAATCTTGATTTTGTCTAAGGATCACAGTACAAATGCACATCAAATACATTTTTTAAAATTTTCTGTTTTTATTGGCCATGAGCCAAAGTAGGAGAGTTTCTCTGAACAAATTTTGTCTTACACTCACCAAATCACCCATGATTTGATGTGTGTATGTGATAATTTGTTCTTTTCCTGGGTGGGAGGTGACTGAACACCTAGTTCATCTAGGGGAGACCAAGTCCCATCTTCCGAAGCTTTTGCCCTCCCTTTTCCAACACACCAGAAGCAAATGGCTGAATTCCTCATCAGTATATAACCAGCCATTAACTTGATTAATAGCATACTTAAAGAACTTCAAACTATGACACAAGTTACATATTTAACATACCTGCCGTTCGGCAGGAAACAACCATCTAACTTCGCAGCGTTTTGGATTTATTCTTGTTTACCATCATGCTTTGTAACTGCTCAGTAAATTTAAATGAATTTTAATGCAAAAGACACAATTAAGGCTCTGACCTTTAAAAAAAGTTGCGTCCTTTTGCAATATTAATGTGTGTGTTTTCGCGTGTGACTTCCTCTGACACTCACTCATTATGTACGCCAGATAATGGAACATGTAGTATTCAGGCCATCTCAAGCTGACCCCTTTAATGGCGCCATCGCCTGGACATATTTCTCTTTCATTAGGACCGTCCTGTCTGAGGCGACTCATGCCTCCCTCCATCTTCCCATCCTGTCTTCTCTCTCTCCGCTGGCTCTCCTGATCTGGATCTTTGAGTCACTCGCTCTCTTTCTCAGTGTAACAAACACTCCTGCCTGCAGCACCCTGGTATTAATTCAACCCATTATAGGAGACAGAAAAGGAATTACAGCATTTTATTGTAAGCTGTGCCATTTAACAGCAGTATTATGGCTGATCATTAGACTCTTTAACTGCCCCTATGGGATGCACCGGGGGCTTTGCTATTGGGGGATAATGAGGACACGCAGCAGACAAAGTCAGCTTGTACTTTGTTTATACAGTATGTGCACAAACAAACGCAGTTGAGTGAGCAAGCACGGCTTTAATTTTTTTCCCAGGATTTTTTTTTTTATTTAAAAAATTTATGAAGCAGAAAGTCACAAAATATTCCTCACTTTACGATCTGTGATCATCAACATGCCTTTGGAGAGACACTGCGTGTATCTGTAAGGGCCAGATTTGGTAATTACCTATTTAGCGACGCTCATCTCCTGTGTTCCTAAAGACGGATCCAAAAGTATGTTTTCACAGTCGCCCACATAGCACGGACTTTTGGGCGCAAGTATGCTGAGCTTTATCAGCCGGTCAAACTGTTCAAACGGTTTTTTTTATTATTTTAAAATGATTAGCTGTACTGTTTTATTTTGACTACAAAAGAAAACAGTACCTCTGCACATGAAGAGGTTTAACAAAACTAAGAATGCTTAAGTCATTATTTAGTAACCCACTGAAAGAGCATCATGTTGGATACAGAAGATGAATTTGAAACTGCTGCTTTGCCCATTTTGATTCTTATATCAATTTAGACAAACAGCTTCCACATGCTGAAATCATGCAGATTTCAGCATGTGGAAGCTGTTTGTCCAAAAATTTTCTCTTGACTAGAAAACAAATAAATAAATAAAAGATTGTAATGTTGTCTAAATTATGTATTTACAGTTTAAACTACTAAACTATTGTGAGTAGGTTCACATTTGTCTAGACCTTTCAGTGATAAGGATGGAAGTACAGTTTATACTAATGACCTTTTATGAGTGATTAGATTATTTTAATGCAGACATAAGAAAAATGAGTGCATCGTAATTTCAAGGACTGTATTAAGTTTATAAAGTCATATTCAGAAAATTAGAATATGGCTTCTGATGATGCTCATTTGTCAGATTAAAATGAAGTGGAACTCTGGTATTCACAGGGGGTTTTATTACACATTATACATGTTTTTATTAGCTGTAGCCAAAAAAAATCATCATAATTAACCTAAAGTCTTACAACAAAAAACTGTATGTAATTAATAAATATGGGTTTCACTTAGTGATTTGGGTTTAATAATCTTAAATCAAACTAAATTAATTTTTCAGTAATATTCTAACACAAAATGGGAATCAAGCTGTGTTGGAAGATTGCACCGCAAGATTTTCGGTGCTGTTGCAGGTGGTAAGTGAAGAACTACAAATGTTTAACTTTAGAAATAGGAATACTATCTTAAATAGTGGTGATGGTTCAGATCAGCACAAGCATGAGGAGTTTTAAACAACCAGTTGATGGCATGACCTGAGCATAGGAGCGAGGGTTGTGTAGTTCAAACTGATTTATTTATGCAGAATGATGAGAGGCTTGTGTCTTCTGAAGCATGCCATTGTGGAGTAATGCCAGACCCTGGAACTCTATTTTATGGCACTCCAATCCTATAACAACATGGCTCTTGGAGTACAGGATGTTTCACATTCGTTCAGCTTGAAGAACTCATTAATACGCCTGAGAAAGTGTGCAGGCATTTGGTGTTCTGCAGTCAGAGGAACTGATTCGAGTATGAGGGCTGTAAGAAGAAGTAGAACTACTTCTAAAATGTGATGGGTAAATATTTATAATTAGGAGGAGGAATGATAAGACCAAGCACAATATTTTCAATTTCTTACTGTTCTCTTTTTTTGTAAAGCTGTAACTTCAATATGCGGGAGATGTGTTTTTTTTTTGTTTTGTTTTTTTCCATTATTGTCTTTTGTTTGTCCATAAACAAGGTGGTAATATGTAAATGAAAACTGTTTTCAGGCAACAAATTTTGAATTTCAAAAGCCAGCCAGTAAAGATTTCTTCACAGTAATGTAGCCCACCTTTTGATTAAAGAATCATAATAAAGAGGGAAACAAGCCTAACCCAGATGCATAGAAGGGACAAAATATTTATCTTTAAGCATCTATTGTGATCTGACTTGATCATTTGGGGTCTAAGCGAAAAGGTTTCGAATAACTCAGTGCACAGAAGCACATGTATTGAAGAAAGCCGTAATAAAGGAATTGGTAAAGAGCAGTTTTACTTTCAGAGACCAGAGGCTTACTTACTCTTTCAGCACTTGATTAGAACCAAGCTTGAAACTAAACTTTTATCTGCTGTTCAAAGGAATAGCGTCTTTCTCCTTTGTTCTTTACTCAATACACAGCTAAACTTTCAGCAAGCCACATGCATCTTGAAAAATGCCTTGAGTAAATAGATTTTTAAATCGGATGTTTAACTTGAAAGGGAGCCATCCTAATGCCTTACATGAATGTATATTTTAGAACCGACTCCGGCCACAGGTCTTAGCTTCCACCGTGGCAGAGGATTCTCTGGGTTTTTCTGTGAGTCTGAAATCTCACCTCCCACTGGTTCTGCGGGGACTGGCTCTTGAGCTGGATCAGCCAGTCCTGCTGGCCGTCACACACGGCACAGTGGTGCATGGTGATGATGACGGGCCGTGTCAGCAGGGCCCCAGGAGGCCCACAGCTCACTATAGGGCTCAGCACTGTTTGACCATCTTCCACAGAAGGCCTGAAGGTTTTATTTAGAGAGAGAAAAAATAAAAAGGAACATACACATGCTGTTCAGTGACAGTGTTGACAGCAGTCTGTGTGAGAGTGTGATAGAGGACGGAGGTAAACACAGCTCTCAGGGCATTGAGCAGAAATCCGTACCTCAGGTTGTCCTTCCTCTGAACGGTCACGTACATCTCATAGACTCTGCCTTGAGGAATGGCCCCCGCTGGTATGAGCAGACTCACCCCTAACGAACAAATAGACAGGAAACAAGCATGCAACCAAAACTTTGACTTGTGTGGCACCCCAGTGTAGTATGCATCTTATATTTATGGTACTTTTTATGTCTGTCCTGCTTAACTGGAACTGCAAATCTCACATATGCATGCATCAAAAGGATAAAAAAAATAAAAAAAATATTTGTTTTTGGAAAATTGTTTTGGAAACTATCACATCTTTCTTCTGGACTCTGTGCCATAGTGATAATATGTATTCTCTCATAAAACTCATATTTTATTGCCTTTCTCATGATATTGGAAATGCTGCCGGATTTCACTCCTACAATCAATGATCTCCCTTCTCCTTACATCTTTCCTATATAGCTACAGCTATCATAATTTGCATATTTCCATCTGAGATTGATTTGAAATGATGTCTTGTCTCATGGGGTTTCTTTTTGGGAACAAATCCATCAAATTTCCTCATGCATACACACAATCTAGACTTTTCCCTCTCAGGAGGGAAGGGTATTAAGATTGAGCACTGATTTCCATTGTAATTGAAGTAAACTTCTCAAAAAGGTGACAGACAGGTTTTCCCTTCAATCACGGATCTGCCTCACAGGAAAGCTGCGACGTATTTTAAGATGCAGGAACAGCCACACAGGAAGTGTCACCAAATATTTCATTACTCTGACACACAAACATATCGAATATCAAATGCCCTTTCTGCCCCATACCGCCTGTGTAACACAATAAGGTGAAAATATTTTTCAGGTATCATAAAGAAAATGAAAAAAAAAAACAAAAAAAAAAAACTTGAGAAATGTGAGAAGTCTGTGCATCCTTTAATGTCAGAGCTAGTTTGTCTATGCTTGTCAACACGCATCTGTGGTGTGATCCATACAGCCTGCACATGTTTGAAGTGAAGACAGCATGGCTAATGTAAGCTGCCTCAAACTAGAACACCTCGACTTTGGCGCTTCTGGTGGAGGCACCTCAGGTATCCATCAACTCTTGTCATACTGCGCGCAGTCAGCTGCCTGATAAGTTGCATATGGCTAAGTGTATCACTTCAAAGTCACATCTGTTTTGTATGTTTTATGTAGTGGTGGTATAACAGGCAGCTAAGGCCTGTAAGTAGAACAACACGCCTACTGTACCCAGAGTTTGCATTACACAGAAAACTGAAAGTATGTGTTTGTGTTGAAAACTACATGAGCATTGTGGATGATTGGGTTTTAGCAGTCAAAAAAAAGGTTTGTATTTGATTAGATTAATATATTAGTAAAAATCTTATGGAGAACATAAGAATATGTATATTTCTAGGTCTTGATATTTGCATTGTCTTTTGATTTAAAACATTATTGACATGCTTTATAAAAAAGATTTCAGAGCATGAACTATGAAAAACATAAAATAAATCCATATTTTATTACACTTGCTTTATGTCATGGACACAAGCGGCTGATATGAGCTCACTCTGTAGGGCAGCTGGACAGCCTGAGACAATGGGTGAGAAGTAGAGGGGAGCTCAAAGTAGAGCTGCTGATGTTTTTTCACTCCTTTATAATCCTCCTTATTGTATAATGAACAAATAGATAAAGTAAGACTCTCTTCCAACCTTGTCTGTAACTGTTCTGGTTATTTTGAACATTTTTTTGCTTTGACTATAGGTGTTGACAAGTCTTTTTTATATAAATTATACATATATATTTTTTTCTTATCGTGGAATTATTCCCTGATGTAGAAATGTAGAGAATATTTCTACTGAATATCAAATCAATACACAGATATGGTAACAGGTCTGCATCTTGCTGTTCTACCTGAGTTGGGCACAATCAGCTGCCCCCCCTGCGAACTGAAGGAGCCCAGAGCGGTGCAGGAAGGATCCCTGGTGCGCAGCAGCGTCTGTGTCTGCATGCGCCGGCCCATCGTGCTGTCGCTGTTGTCCAGCAGGCAGTGGGGAAGCTTTGGGGACAGCTTGGAGGACAGCTCCCCTCCCAGGTCATCCTGAGGGGTCACCAGACCCGAGGAGTTGTACACCTTAATCTTCAGGTTGGGCAGTGGATCCAGCAGGGGGGAGTTGGTCATGGGGATTTTGTCGGCCACATCATGGAGGGCGTAAACCGGGCCGCGGTACATGGCGGCCGCTGAGGTCAAGTCAGGGGGTGCTGTTAAGAGATCAGCTGTGGGAGAAAATAAAAAAGGCAAAGTAAATCCAATTTTTGTAATTTTGGGGAAAAACACACAAAACTGAACTCAGAACATCTGCTTTGCTTTTCTCTGCTGTTTTTCACTCATTAAGGAAGTCTGTTTCAGTGGTAACAAACATTACTCAGTCTGAGAAGTTCTAGGTGCAGCTGTTATTCATGAAGAACAGATGGCATCACAAGAACTGAGTTTACCCTGTAGGTAGCCTGCAAAGTTAAGCTCCTTTACTGCCTACACACCCACTTTGCTTTCATGCCACAGGATACTTTATATCACACATATGCCATGGAAGGTAATAAAATTAGGGGTGATTATTTGTTGTTTATGAAACGTCAGAAACTGTGGTGATTACACTGTGAATTAAAGGGAGAGAGAGGAGAGGAGATTGCAGGTACAGGTAGAGGAAAAACAGACAAACAGATACAAGAAAAATAAAATATTTCTTGGTTATCCATGTTTAAAAATACCAATATTAAGTGCTACAAATTAAATCAGAAAAATGAAAGCCAACAGCTATCACATTAGGATTTCCACAAATCCGTTGAAATGAAACATTTGATGCCTGCGTTAACGTTTATTTCCCATCAAATTAAAATAAAAAGTGATAATGCGATAAGACACTAAACAGAAATGTTGATCAGCTGAACTGAAAATCCTATAGCCAACTTGTCTTAACATGTTTCTTTACCATTATTCAGTCTCATTAATGTTACTTCTGTGTCATGTGACAATTGATTACACAGTGAAACATGTAGTAGTAAAAATCTGCTGTATGATACAGATTTTACTACTAATTACAGCTTGAAGACTTACAAATGTTCTTTCTGTTTATACTCATATTAATTGATGATGAAACACTTTAAATAATAATTTCTCAAAACATTGATTTTGTATGTGTTAAGGCCACCTCTGGGACATCTCTTAGTATGTTTCTCCCTTACAGAAACAATAGTAGGCATGAGGTCTTTCATTTTTCACCTTAAAATGAAAGTTAGTTTTTAAAATTTACTTAAGCTGTTGTGAAAAATACTTTAGCATGATTTCATTATGGAAGAGAAAACTTGAAAACCTCATAATGCTTTTTAAAACCTTTTTTCATTGTCTCCAGTCATTACCGGTATTGTTATGCTTTACCTTTAAGTCCAGTTTAAGTGCTGATGACTCACTTCAGATCAACACTGTGGCACGGAGGCAGCTCCAAATATGCTTTAATGATAGGTCCTGGTTTAACCTTCCGTCACATATTTACATCATCATAGAATGTCATTCACATAAACAGTCTTCACAATCAACTGTAGTCCAAAGAGCACATCTACATTCAAATGATTAATGTAAGCCACTCCAGATGTCTCTCAAAGCATTTAGACCGGCGGTTTTCAAAGTGTGAGGCGCGCCTCCCCTGGGGGGCGCCAGAGCACTTTAGGGGAGGCGCGGTGCGAGGGAAAAAATAAACCGGAAAAGCTATCTGCTTGCTGTCTACTGATGTGAGAGAAACGTCTTTTACGCTGAACTCAACTCTGTGGATTTAGGAAAAAGTTGGTACTGTTGCGCGTGTGGAGGCGGGATCAGTGGAAATGTTTCCCCCCTTAGAGGATGTTTTGGCCAGTGGCTGTCATGAAGAACTGATGGACCACTTTTCAGTAACCAGTAATCTAACGCATTGCTATTTCAAATCCAGTAGTCAGACTACAGTTACTTATCAAAATCATATGCCATGGAAGGTTACTGCGTTACTTATCTTCTTTAGTTATTTAATCGTATTTCCTCTACTCGAAACTTGTGGTGACCGGCGTCTCTATCGACAGAAATGTAAACAATGGAGGGAGATCGCATTTTGTTGGTGGAAAAACTGGAACTATTTTGAGTTTCTTTCTTGGTTATCCATTATTATACGGCTTTGGGCTTCAAATTTTTTAAATCGTTTGAAAATTTAACGATTTGCTGGTTGCGCCTTTTGGGCTCGTTTTTGAGCGTGAAGTTACTCATTTGGGCTTGGAAATAATCAGAGACTCATAATAAATCCCAGAATTTGTCCGTCATTAAGGTAGTTTTAGTCAGTCTCTCTGTCCATCATTTCCCGGATGATCGGATCAGCTGTGTCTTTGTTGATGTCAAGTTAATATATTTACCTCTGATTCAGTCGTCGAGTTTACTTCTGTATCATGTGAAAACTGCAAACAGTGAGACCAATATGAACAGCGCAATAAACGTGAAAACAGCCACGAATGAACGTGTCCGTAGTTGGCAATAGTTATAATGGCAACTTAACATCATTATAATTATTAATATTAAGATAAGTGTCACAAATCTGTGCAGCCATCTGAGCTGTGGAGCTGCAGGAGGAGCTCTGTGCTGTGACACCAAACGCAGGGCCGTAACGCAGAATCTGGAGGCTGGGGAGGGGGTTTAAAATCCGTCTTAGAGTTTTCCAGACAACAGTGGACCACACAAATTACTCACGTTTTTTATTTTTTGTACTGTTTTTTTGTACAATCTCCTCTTCAGTTCAACCTTATCAGTGGAGACACATTGTTGATGTTACCATTATAAAATAGCTTACAATTAAGTATTAGCAAAGATCAATGTGATTTTCACAGGAGGTGGAGCGTTGTTGTTAGCAGCTGCTGAAAGTAAATAAACAGTTACTTTTAATGTAACTTAGTTACTTTCCAAGTCAGTATTCAGTAATATAACTAAGTTACTTTTTCAAGGAGTAATCAGTAGTCCGATTAAAGTTACTTTTTCAAAGTAACTATGCCATCACTGGTTTTGGCCAGAGCGGGGCTGTAGGTGGAGTTTTACGCGCCCACCCACCACCTTCGGGGGGGGGGGGAGGCGCAGCAGGCATTGTGCTCCTTGGAGGGGGGCTCACCCTTTCATACTTTGAAAACCCCTGATTTAGACTAACACAACTTGATCTAATGTGCAACATTTAGTCCTTCAACTAAATGTTGTATACCGAGTTTGCTTAAAAGTCAAAATATTTAAAACAGACAATTACAAAAACAAAAATATGCTTGAGGTAACGCTGATATAATTCTAAGAAAACTGAAGACATTGTAAAAAAGGTTTATGTGTTATTTTTGACTGTAAGCTTTTGTACTGTTTCGTATTCAATAATATGTTAAAAACTACAAGGCAATGGTAATGATAGAGATGTTTGGTAAGAAACCGATACTATTTTGGAATCAAATCCTTTACCAACTCTAAAGTAGCTGGATATATAATGGCCTGTGGCTATTTTATTGAATTCATGATTTTTTTGTCAATACACATAAGTAAAATCTTACATAATATCATTTCAAGCGGTGCCTTAAGGTAAAATGACATAATGTACTTTTTTATTGGGAGCTCTTTTAAATGACATTTGGACCTTGTTCATTTAATTTTAATCACCAGAACTTTCTCCATGGCCTACCCGAACTCCTGCCATGCCCAAGTTTTTGCAATGGCAGCCACCCGAGCTGCATGCCGCTTTGCCCGCCGGTACCCATCAGCTGCTTTCGGAATCCCACAGGCCAAAAAGGCCCGATAGGACTCCTTCTTCAGCCAGACAGCATCCCTCACCGAAGGTGTCCACCAACGGGTTCGAGGGTTGCCGTAGCGACAGGCACCAACAATCTTGCGGCCACAGCTCCAATAGGCCACCTCGACAATGGAGGCACTGAACAGGGTCCACTCAGACTCCATGTCCAGCACCTCCCCCGGGACGTGTTCGAAGTTCTGCCGGAGATGGGAGTTAAGCGCCGTTTCACAGGGGATTCCGCCAGACGTTCCCAGCAGATCCTCACAACATGTTTGGGCCTGCCAGGTCTGACCGGCATCCTCCCCCACCAGCGGAGCCAACTCACCACCAGATAGTGGTCAGTGGACAGCTCCGCACCTCTCTTCACCCGAGTGTCCAATACATACAGCCACAGATCCGATAAAACAATGACAAAGTCGATCATTGAACTGCAGCCTAGGGTGTCCCGGTGCCAAGTGCACATATGGACACCCTTATGCCTGAACATGGTGTTCGTTATGGACAATCTGTGACGAGCACAGAAGTCCAACAACAAAATACAGCTCGAGTTCAGATCGGGAGGGCCGTTCCTCCAAACCACGCCCTTCCAGGTCTCACTGTCATTGCCCACATGAGCGTTGAAGTCCCCCTGCAGAACAAGGGAGTCCCCAGGTGGAGCACTTTCCAGCACCCCTTCTAGGGAGTCCAAAAAGGGTGGGTAATCTGAGCTGTCGTTTGGCCCGTAAGTACAAATAACAGTCAGGACCCGTCCCCCCACCCGTAGGCGGAGGGAGGGGGGACCCTCTCGTTCACCGGGGTAAACCCCAAGGTACAGGCGCAGAGATAGGGAGCAACAAGTATGCCCACTCCTGCCCGATGCCTCTCACCGTGGGCAACTCCAGAGTGGAAGTATGTCCAGCCCCTCCCAAGAAGACCGGTTCCAGAACCAGAGCCATGCATCGAGGTGAGACCGACTATTTCTAGCCGGAACCTCTCAACCTCACACACTAGCTCCGGCTCCTTCTCCACCAGAAAGGTGACATTCTATGTCCCAAGAGCCAAGTTCCAGAGTGAGGCCCCGGTGAGCCGCGTCCGGGCAAGGGAACACCAAGTCCAAAGTTCTTGTCCATCATAGGGGTCTTCGGGCTGCGCTTTGTCTGCTCTGAACTTCAGCACGTACAACCTGTCTGCCTTGCATTTTGTCACATATGTCCTTAAATTAAAAACTTTAATGTCCCAGTTGACCCACCTTTGCGTGCGGTCTTGATGCTGACCGGTTGAAAGCCTCCGTTCAGGGCAGATGAATCAATGATGTCAGAGCTGAACTCCCGATGGTTCTTCCTGTAGATGAAGAGCGCCACGACGACGGAGATAACCACGCACAGAATCACGGCGATGACAATACCCACATAGAGGGCTACGTCATCTGTACTGGGAGCCACTGGGGGGAGCAAGCAGAGATAGGATACAGATAGAGTCTTTTAAGAGCTCATAACTTTGCATCAATAAGATTAGGCTTTCTCTTTCAACATGCAGGAGTTGCGATGAAGACATTATCAGCGGACTAATATCCTGGCTTGGGACTGAGCCGGATATTAACAGCCATAATACAGAGAAATAAATGCGGATAGCTAATTTGTTTTTTTTTCCCCATCTGGTATTTTTTATATTCATATATTTGCAAAAATAATTTCCCTATCCGAAACATATTACAAAGAAACAAATACACACATATATATTGCAGCAAACAAATTACAGTCTTTACTCCAGTGCTAAAAGGCAGAGATTTTAGAAAGTAAAACCTGGATATTTCTTAAAAGAATTTGAAAAAAAAGAATTCTCTGTGTTTGAGAGGATGTTGTTCACAAGACCTCATAAATATGATAATTAACGATGATTATCAGATAATGATGATAAGAGTCTAGAGAAACAACACAATTAAGATACATGGCCACCCCGTAACACAGCGGCAGGCTGAATCACGGTCAGACGCAAGATCAAAAGTTCTTGGACACATAGTTGTGCAGGATTTCATCTTCAAATCGCAGCGCTCTGTGCTGAAGTTCAGAGCCCGTTTGCGTCTTTGTTCTTACACACTGCAGATAAGATCTAGACATAGCTTGGATTTCTCAAATTGTCTTTCATCTCTGCCCGCCTCCCAGAGTTTTTCTGTCCATTTTCCAGCTGGAGAAACCTCTGTGATTAGTTGGCCAGGCAAGGAAGAATATATATGCAGCTGCTAGAGCCAGACAGTGAGTACAGATCAGGCCTTTTATTAGATGCTGACTGACAGTCTGAACTCTGTGGTGCTCTATGAAGAATGTCCTTCAGTGTCACAACTTGACAAATGAGGAGGGGGAAACACTTCTTTCGAGGTAATGAAATACCAGGGGGGCTTGTGGGAGCATGTGTCCGTGCATTGTTTGGCATGTCAGCGCAGGGCCTACATGCTGTAGGGTTGTTGAAAAAGTCAAACAAAAAGAATGCAAATGCATACTTACTTATAAGAGAACAAAAGGCATTTTGATAAGGGAGAGGATCCCATTTTTAGGATAAGCACTTATGCAAATTGCGTTGAATATGCAGCAGATGGCAGTGTCACCCATAAATCCAAAGACAAGGCTTTGAAAACATGCATGATGGTGGAGCATGTGTGCAGATGGCACTCATGTGTCTCTTGTGCTCAGTTTCACAAAGAATCATGAAGCAGTAGAGCAAAAAGGCTGTGAGGGAAGAGTGTTTTTGCAAAAAGGGAAAGCCATAAGTTTACTAATTACATACTCTAAAGAACCATATTTATATCATTTACCAAGTTGCAATTACAAACTTCATTTGATTAAATTTAGTATTTTATGTGAAAGGCCAACACAAACTGGTAAAGAATTGTAAACTTTAAGGAAAATGGTACATACTTTTGAAAGATTTTTACAATCAAAAATCTGAAAAGTGTGGCATGCATTTGTATTCAGAACTATTTGCTCTAATACCCCTAAATAAAATTCACTGCAACCAACAGAGTTCAGGGAAACCGGCAAATCCACCAAAAGACAGAGTCAAAACGCCTGTGGTAACTTTGGAGAAGAACAGCTTTGTTGACAGATCAACAATCAGCCACACACTGCAGAAATCCAGACTTTACTGAAGAGTGGTGAGAGGAAGTCTGTTGATGAAGGGAAAGTCGAATTTTAAGTTTGCCACAAGAGGACACAGCAAATGTGGTAAAAGGTGCTCTAGTCAGACTTTCTGAACTTTATGCAAATCTTCAGGTGTGACTTAAAACCAACTCTGCACATAACCCTAAATATATATAACATCCTCATTGCAAGCCATGGTGGTAGCAGCATCATGCGGTATGGGTATTTTTCCTTTAGCAGGGACAGGGAAGCTGGTTAGAGTTGATAGGAAGATGGATGACACTAAATACAAGACAATATGATAATAAAATCTCTTAGAGGCTGGCATAGACACCATCCAGACTCTAGATGTGTTAAATAGTCCAGTTAAAGACGAGACCTACATTCAACTGAGAAGATAAAATGTTTGTGACTGTAAGATGATAAATTGGGAAACGGTTTTAGCTTTACACAGAACTAACCCAAGGCTAAAAGGAGCATAATGCAGTGCATAGTTTGTTGCTATAAACTTAAAATGCATTAAATGCACAATATGAGCAGTGAGGATGAGGACTGTGTTACAGCAGAGGTTTAAGTTTCCTGAATGACTATAATTAGACACACTTTATGTACTGCAAAAAGCACATCAGTATATATTATATTAATGTATCTTCTTTAGAAAGCATATTTGTAACATAGGCGTCTCTACTCAGCCTTGCCTTAAACATCCTCTTCCAGATGCATCCTAATGTATGTCAGGGCTCTAATCTTTCCTCTCGCAGAGTCACAAACACAAAACGGAGCAGGGCGCCAGTGATGAAGGTCTAAAAATGTAATTTCACTCCGCTCCATCTGCAGAGCTTCCCTGCAGTTGCTTAACATATATCCCCTCAGTCGAACAATCTTCCATCCACGCTTTGATGATAAATGCAGCAACCTGCTAAGTGTACGCATTAAAATGCATCACTCAGATTAATATGTCCCTTTGAACATGAGCTATTGTCAGAAGTGGAAAAATACAAGGAGTGAAAATGAAACAGATTATTAAACACTCTATTTTCTGTGAAGAGCAGAAGATTTAAAGACAGAGGGAGAGACAGATTAACAGAAAGACTTAAAAGCATAAAACACTGCAACAAAAAAAGTGTGATGGGAGATGTTTAGAAGTGGTCCTATTGCACATTGCTGTTAGGGTGGATTTACTTTAAATCCAATCTTAATTACTTAAATAACTTACATTATTGAGACTGAAATGAATTTCATTAACATTTTAATCTTTTTTTTTCTTTTTGAGCAAATGTTAAAAGAGAGAAGGGAAGATTGATCCGTACTCTAACAAGGTCAAAAAGCCCTTGCTCATTTGCAATTATTTTCTTCATGCTTTTGTTTGGTCCAGAAATTTACTTGCTAACATCTAATGATAAAACGTTACATAAGGTTTCTTCTAATGACTGTTTTAATTATTTCTGCAGTAGCTGCAGCACAGTGAGATGCCTCTGACTTTGAACTAAGAAAGCAGATACCTAAAAAACACTTTGCTCCTTTCTTAAATATATCTCCAGCTTTCAGAGTCTTCATTATTTCACACTTAGAGTAGCCACACAATTAAGTGATAGAGTTTTTAAAGCTTGAATCAAATCTTGCTCTTTCCTTCACGACTGTGAAGACCCTCAGCCTTGAGAACCTAATTAAGGTCTAAGATTCTGGTAAGACATCTGACAACTCAAATGATTAAAAATGTTCCAAATTTCTCTTTAAGTCCTCTGTGTAGAGGGTCATCATCTATTGTGCAAGAAAAAGAAGTCGTCTGCAGAGGTTTTTAACCCAATCAGCACATATTATCCATGTTCGAATTCAATTCAGTTTATTTATATAGTGCCAGTTGACAGCACGTTGTCTCAAGACAAAAAAAAAGTCAAACAATGCTGTCAAGTTCAGTTTATTCTTTAAAGTGGTTAAAAAGTGTTTTTTTTCTTTCTAAGGAAACCCAGCAGATTGCATCATGTCGCTGATAGTGGAAAGTTGCCTGCATTGTGTAACTAACTTTGCAGCAATCCATCATACTGGAGCATGCATGTGGAAATCTCAGAAGGGAAATCCCTCCGTGTGAACGGCCTTCTGCCACAACTGACTGGGGGGTATGAGAAGACATACAACAACGAGAAAACATAGACACTGAAGTACTGATCCAGAAGTATTTTCTATGTTAAAGAAAAGTAAAGAAATTAATGACAGTATTAGTTCCTCTAGTGGCTTCATCTAGAAGACAAATAGAGCAAAACAATAAGGTTCTTAGTCAGATTTTAAGCCTAGTTTTAAACTAAAACTGAGAGCTGGTTCCACAGGAGAGCTGTCTGAAAACTAAAATACGTACCTCCTATCCGACTTTTAGAACCTGTGGAAACCAAGAGTAGTGCCCTGCTTTCTGATGTGTTTCTACTCTACCCACAAGTACAATGTAAATACACAACCAAGATTGCTTTGATGAATTTCTGGCACTTTTAAGATGTTGATAAAATATATAGAAAGTGCTTTGAATAAGTGTGAACATTGTTTATTCATACAGAGAATTGACTGGATTCTAATTGTGGCATGAGCTTTCTGGCAATTTGCATAATATGCAGACTTTGATAGAGACATTAATTAGTTTTTTTTTTTCTTTTTATGTGATTTTGTTAAGTTAGAAATACAAAAACGGCATTTTGTAAAAGTGGTATAATGTTAGAAGCATATATAGGTCTAAATAAGGGATAAAAGTGCCTAAATAAGATGCACACATTTGCCAGCCACTTAAACTGATACACATATTTTTACTTCTTGGTAACACTAATAGTGAATCAACCAGTCAAATAGCTGCTGCTGAATGTGATGAAGGCAGCCTGCAGAAGTTCAAGCTGAGCATGATGAATGAGAAAAAAGGGAATTCTGATGGCTATTGTTGCATTCGGGCTGGTCGGAGTATTTCAGAATATGCTGATCTACTGAGATTTTTCTGCACAAACCCCTGAAAATATTATTCTGCAAACGACAGCTATGTGGTAGAAAACTCCTTTTGGATGTCAAGTGAGAATTACTGGAGCTCAAACAACCGTTTGTGCCAATCTAGGTATGCACGTTATCTGTAGATGCACGCTAACCATCATGCCAAGTTAAACTGAGGCTGGATGCATGCTGACCAAACAAAGTTGGACAATAATAGATCAGAATAACATTTCCTAATGCAACCAGTCTTGATTTTAGCTGTAACATTCAATTGAAAGCTGCTTTGTATCAGACTGCTCCTATTGGAGTACTAATATGGGGGATTCTTCTCAGCACTGTTTGAGTCTTTTAATACCAAATGAGTATTGTTGCTGACTATGTAATAGATTATATCAAAGTGGACCGAATCTCTAAGAAATTATCACCCGACTTGACAGATTTTTGTAATCTAAGCCACATAAAATGAAAGCACTTCTAAAGGGAAAAACGATTTCTATCCACCACTAGAGAAGTGTACCTTAAACTGTCTAGTAAAGTTGAAATCCAATGTACTACTCAGTGAAGGCAGTGAGAAACCAAAACCCTGAAGTTGGTAGCGTTTCAAAAAGCATAGTTTTACTAAATCTTGAAAAACAAGTTTTAGTATCTGGGAGAGTTTCTGCTTTGGAAAGACAAAGAGAGACCTGATTGTTTTCCCCCCGGCTGGTCCTCATTTATCAAAAAATAATATAGGTGAATGGACTGCAAGAATTTCAATGCAAAGGTCGCTATTCATCAATTTGGATATGCCAAATATATGCCATCTTTGAGATCCCCCACAGAAGTTTAGGCCAAAGTGAAGCAGAATGAATTAGATCTGCACATCAACAGTAAAACATATCATTCCAATATCGTTAGGAAATATTTAATTAAAGACAAATTCTGACTGAACAAGATTTTTATGTCTATTCTCTCTTTAGAAAGTCTGGTAACCAAACTGATGACTCAATGGCAACTGATTTGATAAAGATTGTTGATAAATAGCAATATTTTTTGGATTACGATTAGTTCTTAGTCCAAAAGGTGTATTTATTAAACCAAGACTTTAAGTGATGCTTTTACGTCTCTTCAATAATTAAATTTTTACTCACCAATTTACTTTAAAGATTTGAAAAAACAACACAGAGCTGGTTTGCTGGTATATTATGATGGTATTAGAAATTAAGTAGTGATGAACAAATTAAAGCACAATGATCATTTGGAAAGCAGTATTTTTAAAGATTTTACTGCAAATTTTCAGATACGTCTTTTGGTGTTTTATTGTTTTTATTGTAGTGTTTCTTTTTCTTTTTCGGGGATATTGAATGCTTTGAAATGCGCCTTCAAATAAAATGTATTATTATTTATTATTATATTTTCAGTGTCTAATTTGATGGACTGTAGTGACAAATACAGTTTGTTCATAAGCTGCTTATAAAAAAAACACCAACAAAAACAAAACAAAAGGTGAAGACAAAGACATATACATGCATGGAAATAACAGCAAACCACAAGAAAAAAAAAAAGAAATTAAAAGATGAAAATAAACAACTCACATGAATTTCCAAAATCACCCTCGTCATTAGCCTCAGTAGACTTCTGATATAAGGAACCTTTAAAAAAAACAAGAAAGAAAAGGTTGTGGATGGGGAGGAGGGTGTGAGAGGTAAGGTGGGTGGGGGGGGTAAAGAAAGAGGGATGATGAAAATCAAATTTCAAACAGAAAAACTAACTCAACAAATGAGACAGCGACAAACCCATGAGCAAGAGCGATGACACAGGGATGTGATCGTTCTTGATTCAGCCCCCCTTCCTTGCCGTATCTGTGCATGCTGTATAGAGATGAATGAAGGGAAAACAGGGGGAGAACATGGAGGCTCTCTGAGGAAGCGGCACGATCCATCAAGTGGGCTTAGTGCTTCGGCAGCAGCAGGACAGATGCTGGCAGGTGAGGGGAATGGAGGGGCTGATAAAGTACGAGCTCCAGCAGAGTCAATAGAACCTACAGCCTTGCATCTGTCACTAGAAGGTGGATGGAGACGTTAGTGCACGAGATAAAAGGAATGATTATGTTAAGAAAGCGGAAAGAGGAGAAAGCTGAAGGACAGCGATTATAAAAATTGGACACGTGCGATTGGGAGATTTAGGAAATCTTCTGCATAGAAGGTTTTCTGGCTCCTGCTGGTATTTTAGAGGCTTTAGCTGGGGCCAGACTGAAAGGCAGAGCCAGCGCACAAGCACACATAATATTCAGTCTCCCTGAGACATCCATAAACAACTATACAAACAATGAAATCCTTATTGGAAAGGGAGAGTGCCACAGGAAGACAAGTGGACTGACAGGAAAATCAATGATGTAATAGATGAGGTCGGTGCATGCAATCAGGCGTTGGGGAAGCAAAGTTGGAGCAAGCGGGAGGCGACAGTAAGCGGATGCCCCTTCTGAACCCATCCTGTGGAGTTTCCATACATCCAGACTGAGAGTACTGGAAAACCAGCATAATAGCTTTTTTAGTGGATGGGCTCCAGAGGAAAACAAGCAGGTCCAGACAGAGAAAAAAAATCTTTCTCTTTTTTACTCTACTTATAGATCCAGGAAGGAAGTTGGGATCATAGCACAGGTAATCAATGTGAGTGTTGAACATTACTCCTTTAGCTTGGCAATTTTCCAATCTTGGAAGCCTACTTTGTTCTTTTGTCTGTAAAAGAGCCATTATTAAAAAATTTTAAAGGTTAATTTCCGTCTCTGCTACTTATTAATTTTTGTGAAACCAAAAATCCAGAGACAATTTGATCAAGACCTTTAAGCCAAAGTGTAAATAGCAGAAATCAAGCTTGGCATCGTGATTGTGCCGTCTTGTCTCACAGCATTAAAACGGTGCACCCTTGCTGGTGTCTGAATTTTCCTGTTCTGTGGATCGATATGTCAAGAAAATGTCATGTCTGCGAGTGGGGTTACCGGAGGCTCGGCAAACAACATATGAATTCAGAAACACAGACCACAGGGGAAGTGCCAAACACAGACGGGTCACCCATGGTGAACTGTGGTAGCTGAACAAGTTAGAAATCCAAAGGTTTTCTCTGAATGTACAGAGTGAAACCTTTCTGGATCAATTTTATGATATTTAACTTTAGTAAATGTAACACCCAAAATTCCCTGACTGTTAAAATGCAATAAACAAGCTGCAAAGTAAATTATCACACATCTCTTTCCTTTTTGACTGGGGTCAGTTGTGTTTCCACAGTGAGGAGTTATGGATGCCTGAAACATCAGGCCCTGTTTCAGCTCTGGCCAGATCAGATTCCTTCAGGCAGAGCTCTGTGATGGACTGCAATTGAAGTGATTTAAATAAATTCAAACATCAGAAAATAAGATCAAACTGCAACGAAATCCACAGACACGTGTTTGCTCAGATTCCAGCTCTGCACTGCAGGGAGCAAATCAACCGTCTGAGGTGAGTTCGGATTGCACACAACTTCCATTCCCAATCATATTTGCCATAACATGAGCTTTCAGATAATGGGCCGTTCTCCTAAATGCTTGTGGAAATGGTCGTTAGCATTGGCGTAAGTGGCTCTGGCCTCTTAGCTTCTAAAAAAAATCAATCTCTGAAATGATCCTGAATCTATATCATTATGGCTTTATATTCTCGGCAAACTAGCCATCAATCCTCCAAGAGCTAATGCTTTTGGGACAGGTGGAGCTGCCGGGCGAGAACAAGGGCAGGTGAGAGTTGGGTTAACATATGTTGTTATGCTAAAGCAAAAAAACCCATTCACAGTCTTACACTTTCTTTTGCAAATTTTTTTCCCCAATGTTTTTGTGTTCTTGTCTTAAACTTTTTAAATTAGAATCACAAACTAGAACATTTTGTTGGGATTTAATGTAATAGACCAACATTAAATTTTAGGAAGTAAATGAAAACTTTTTTAAAATATTTGTATAAACATAAATCTTTGTGACGTGTATTTGTTTTCAAACCTCAGACTCTTTTACTTTTTCTGTAATTACAACTGACAATCTTTCAGAGTGGGTCTCTATCAGCTTTGCAGCACTAGTGACTGACATCTTCTTGTTCTTCTTAAAGTAGCTTATGGATATTGAGATTAGAAGACAAATGTCTGCTAACATGGTTTTTAGTCTTGTTACAGATGCCAAATTATTTATATATAAACTTTGTATATGTATGATATGTTTTTATTAAAACTATGTGATGGGAGGTCTAGTTGTTGTCGCACTGGAAGGTCAACCTTCTTGCCAGTCTCTAGTTAATTTCAGCCTCTGACAGGTTTTCTTCCCAGATTGCTCCATCCATCGTCCCATCACATAGAATCAGCTTTGGCTGAAGAAAATTTTGCTGCAGCATTATGCTGCCATTACCATGTTTCAAATATAGGATAGTTCAATCAAGATTGTCTCATTTGGGCAGCGCATCTTCTCCCTTTTCTTGAAAGAAAGACAAGCTAATGTCTTTCTTTCAACATTAGCTTGCTTCTTGTTGCTCAATAGATCCCATATTTGTGGAATCCATGACTGATAGTTATCCTGCTATCTGACTCTCCCACCTGAGCCACGGATCTCTGCAGCTCCTCCAGAAAACCTCTCCTCAGTTTCAACCCTGAAATGTCCAATGTACGTTTTGGTCTCTATATCCAAATAAAAGCAATATGAAGTCCGTAGTTTTAATGTGACAAAATCTTTATTAAAAGTTCCAAGGGCAGGAGTGCTTCTGCAAAGCAACGTATAATGCTCAACAAAATCAGCTAATGCATTCTTGTAATCCACTCTCTGAATACAACACTTCCTGGCCTCGTACTCTGCAGACACATTTATTTACTTAATAAATTTGGACTTTGATTAGTAATATAATGTTGACTCTAACTTATGATGCATTACAACTAGTAGCCATTTACAATGTGGTGCAACAGAAGCTGCACAAAGTGCTTGCCAGCTCTATTAAATTTAAGACACCTAGCAGCTGAGCCTCTGTTATATAATTAGTGTCACAATCACCATCTGTAATAGGTTTACACATGATGAAGGCGCAAGTGACAGTGATTGGATCTAACACCTCCAAAGATGTTTATTGCAAAAGAGTTTTATAAGACTAGACAGGGTCTAACTCAGTTTCTGTGCAGCACTTGCCTCTCCCCACAGCTCATCCCCTTCCTCTTGTTGCTGAAGAAAAGATGGCAAAGATCATTTAGTCAGATGAAGCCGAAGGGGCCAAATACTTCACCGTGTGACGGCCCCGCCATGTCGTAAACACACACACACACATCAAAGCTATAAATTCATGATTTCAATCTGTGAATGTGTTATAAATAAGTGGGAGCAGGATTGTTGGATTAGGCAAACCGTGCGGCTGTTTTTAACTTCCTGGCAGAAACGGCATGAGTAAACCATTCTCTGCTTGCGAGAAAAAAAAAGGTCTGGCTTCACCACAAACTGGTTTTTATCTGTTGTTTTGTCAACATCAACAGAGTAAGACCAGTAAATGAATATTTCAGAGCAAGCCTAAATACAGCGTGTCCCAGAACTTCCCAGAGAACAGCTCAAAATTACATATACAGTTCTGGTCAGAGATGTACGTGTATTATCAGGGGTATCAATGTAGTTCATTTTGGGCTTTTCAAGATTTATTGAAACCACTCTTTTCCCACGGTGAAATGATGATAAAATATTCAGCATCAATGATTGCTAAAAAGTAAGAATTAGTTGCACAAGTTTGAAATGATCAAGGATTTCCGCCTTTCGTAACAGGGTTCAAAATTTTACAACTGGGCTCAAATATGTACATAGACATTCACCAAAATGTATCTAGTTTTGTTTTGTGTTTTTTTTTTTTTTTTGGTTTGTAGGCTCTGTTTGGCTTTAATGGCTCAGTTTCTCTCCAGTATCTTTCACATCTGTTCCTGTTCACTTTTATTGTATTTCTAAAGACTTTGGCATTTGGTCATGTTTTATTTAGTCACTGTTCATCTGATCAGGACATTTTCCCTGTGTTTGCTGGTGTTTTGTCATCTCCTCATTAAGGGTCTATTTTTATTCTTCCCTGCAGCTGTTCCACATGTATTTAATCTATCTCGTCTGCTCCCACTCCACAAATTAACTTCTCAGTTCTTATTTATGCTCCTGATTTGTTCTCAGTCCATGTCATGTATTCCAATTATTTACATGTTTCTTGCCATGATGTTCTCTCCATTTGCCTTTTGTTGTATGACTGGTCAGAAATTTAAAGGGAGAATGAGTAATGCTGAAAATGTCATTCCCTGCCCCCCCAAGTGTGGACTTAGCAGTTTTAAACTGTTCTAGCTCCTAGTCAGTCCAAGAATATATTAACTTTATTCTTGGTTTTGCCACCTCCATTTAAATGTACAAATGAATACTAGGATTGGCAATAGCATCAAAAAAGGTTCCCAGTTTAGTCCTCTGTTAAGGGCTATTTGTAAGTTTGGTTCACAAAGGTTAAAACTGATAAACATTTTAAACACTTTAAACTATTTCACAAGAAAGAAAGAAATACAGAAAGAAAGAGGAAAGACCTAGCGGGTTAGGGTTAGTGGAACAAAGAAAATTCTGAATAAGTTCAAAATTGTACACAAAGTTCTTGTTTTATCAAATTAAGTGAAGTTTCTGGTAATCAATCCACCCAGGTAAAAGAACAATTCAAATAAACCAGTCAAGGAGTTTGATGATTTTCAAGCCCTTGATGAGAACATATAAACTACAGGATACCACCACATGTTCTCCCGGGTTGAAGCTCTGTATTTTTTTTTTGTTTTATAGTGTGATTAAAATGAGACAGATAAAGACAGAAGCTTTCCAGCTTCTGCTCTTTTTTTCTGAGTGAGGTGAAGAAAAGCTGAGTGATAGACAAGGCGAAAGTGTTATATGTGGGTGTGAAACACATGGCGATGAAAGAGCACAGCGAAAACTTCTGGTCAAAAGTCGAAGAGACTCTTCTGGGTCGGCGGGTTCAGAGAGAGTAGCACAGGATTAGTATGGGTACTCACTCTGCATGCACAGCCCGTCCGTGCAGTTCTTAGATTGGAGCACCACGCCCTCACAGTCCTTCCCTCCGTTTTTGGGTGCCGGGGCGCTGCATTCCCTCCTCCTGTAGTGGGTGCACTCTGTCCCACAGGTGGACCACTTACTCCACTCTGTCCACAGGCCATCCACTATCACACAGCAGACAGGACATGGATGAGGGTCGAATGAGTGAAATGAGGAAGGTGGAGACAAATGAGCGCCCGTGTGGGTGAGTGGATATGATTGAAACAGTGAGAATAGGTACATGTAAGCATGGAGACACAATATGCAAGCACAAGTTGCATCATGTAATGCACTCAGTTTTTGTGCTGCTGAACCCTTTTTAGCCCATTAATAGGTTGGTGTTTTGTTTTGTTGTTGTTGTTGTTGTTGCCATACCTGGGCAGAGAGGATTGCATGGCAGCTTCTGGATGCCCTGTCCTTCGCAAATTGAACCTCCGTTCAGTGGGGCTGGGTTGGTACAGCTGCGCGTCCGCTTCTGGTAACCACGGCCACAGCGGCTGTTACACACTGACCACTCTGTCCATGTTGACCATCCACCATTTACTGGAAAAAATGGTTAAAAGAGGCTTCAACTCAGGAGTATGAACAAATGAACAAGTCTTTGACAAAGCAAAAAAAAAAAAAGAAAAAAAAAAAAAGAGTTATCTGGTGTCTAAAATGAGAGATGGCGATCATCCAGTAACTGATCAATGATTAGTAGTTAATAAAAGTAGAGACTGGAAGCACAAAGGATTAAGAAGATTCTAGATATATTTTCTACAAAAACATAGACTTCATTCAGGCTGTCCTATCTTTCCCCCGAAAAGTGTTTTCATATCAGACTATGGTTCTACGAGGATACCAATGTCCTCAAGACAGTTAGGAGGTAAAAGTCCAATTCTATGCTGGATTACAGAATTTCGGCAGTCTTTCAGAAATGAAATCTACTTACTCTGCAGGTCTACTTACTCTACAAAGAATGATCAAAGCTGTGCTCATTTAGCTAATTCTTAATGTAGAATGCTAAAGGTATTATAAATACCAACTCCATACTAATTTTGAATGACTGAATTGTTGCAGAGATGTTTACCGGTATCTGCTCTCACATAAATCGGTAGCATCATCCTAACTAGGTTGCATGGTATCATGGAAATATGATATAATTGTAACAGCCCTGCTGAAAGCTGCAATGATGATATTACTTATGAGTCAAAAGTATGACCCACATATTTTTGACTCTTTTTTGACCATCACAGTATCTTTCTGCATCAATTAGACATTAATACTTTGCCTTAGCAGAAAATATGCTGTAGCCTCCTTTACGTTTAAAAAAATTATATAAATTTCACATTAAATTAGAGTGCTTTCTCTAAAATATTAGGCTAAACACAAATGTTGTTTTTGTGAAGTAAAATAATCCCCTATTAGGAAAGCCCATGTCCAGTCAGGTTCACATCCCATAACATGTTTTAACTGTTCAGATTTTGCATTTGGGCCGTGACATCTTGGGTGATTACTATCTGAAGCGGTCGGCGTGTCAATTTTGGTCCAGTTGCTGCCTTTTCCATTCCCTGATTCCTCCTAATGCCTCTCTTACCTCCCTCATCCATCTCTGTCGGCGGCTAAATCCAGTGCAGAGTGACACCAGGGCTTGTGGCTGAGAACAAGTCTGTGGCATTTGAGATGGTGAAACCGGGCCCCTCGTAGCCAACAACTTTCAAATGTGACATGGTGAGTGGAAAACCCCCTCCTAAAAACATTCGTCTCGAAGGAGAGCCAAGATTTCTGTGCTGTCTTTTTTTTTTCTTTCCTACGGGGGATTAAAGCTCCATCTTCTCTCCTTCGCTCATTGTCTCTCTCCAAACCCAGATTTTGTTGTCATCTCCTCTTCCCAGTGTCCTTTTTGTGAGTTGCTTTGGAAATACTGCAAATCCATCTCAGTTTTTTTTCCTCATCACTGGTATCAAACAACTCTCCCTCATCCGTAGGGTATTTCTATCCTGCTGCATGGGGCAGTATGAATACTTACACATGCAGCACAATTGTACTTGAATGTGTGAGTATACCATCTTTGAAATGAAAAGAATGAGCTGACATCAAAGCACTTTTTTGACACTTAATCCTAAAAGACTGTGCTGGTGACATGAAAGCCTTGTGTCTGAAATCTGCTCTCCTACATTTGTACAGTACTGTTGCACTGATCCCCAAATGGCTATATTATTCTCAGTATCCACTCAGCTGTGAAAAATAGTTGATAAACAAAACAAAGTCCCTATATGAATGCAACACCACTTGCAGGTCCAGGAGAGAGTCGGGGATGGAAGAAAGAGATGAGAAGATTATGGATTTGAAACTTTACCCTGGTGGTAGTATCGGTTGCAAGCATCTGGTCACTTCTGTATTATTTATGTGCATCTACTGCATCTGTGTTTAAAGGACATTTATCATGTTATTTAACCCTTGACAACCTTCCAACTTCAAAGTATGAAATATAGTGACACTGCAATCGGCGTTACTGTTGTCTTTCAAAGCATTTAGAAAGAGCATAAAGCAAAAAGCACCATAAAGGAGACCATAAATTTTTCAGAAAAGAAAAGACTGATACAGTGTTTATTTAAGGTGCATGTGTCCACTGTTTGCAAAAATGTTAGTTGTCATTAAATAAAACCGGTAACAGTGGAGAGATATGGGGCAGAAATTGCATCAGCTGGAAGGCTGACAGAGTTTCTTTCTTTTCTTTTCAATTACAATTTCTATCACAAGCCATTACTTAACACTGCGATGATATACATGCACATTGAGCATGTCATGGAGTGCTTTCAAATATCAGGTTAGGGTGCTGGTCTGTTAACTTTCTCAAGATGACATTTCTCATAATTCTCTCTTACTCACTGGGTAAACAGAGATATAAATCCTCACCCTTGTAACATCCCTCAACTTCCGTCTTGGTTGGCTAAAGTGGTATGCAATGATTACCGGAGTTTGGTGTTCCATGTGTGACATTATCACTTTTCTGCAATTTTTAGTTGAGTTCTTCTTGCATATCTTGCAATTGGATTCCTTTTCGCTGTTGTGCATATTTCTCAACAGAAGACATGGAAATTAATATAGCTATTATATACTAAAAGCTGGAAGACATATGGTAAAAAAAAGTTATCAGAGGTATTCTTATAGAGTATAATAGCTGTGAGCAGTTTCCAGTCAGGAACAAATTGAACAAAGAAGACAGAAACTGTAAGTTTTGATTAATTGAGCTATAAAGCTATTTTTACTCAAAAAAACAATAATATTGTATCTAAAGAGGATTTGTGTTATGTGTCATTTGTTCAGTCTTGGGCCTCCTACACTTGTTGAATTTTATCTTTATAGCCATGCTGTGCGGTAAGAACCAAGCTGGTTGATGTTGGGGAGACGGTAGCTGAGCCTATGCAGGAGCCACAGCGGGGGTCTCTTTAAGAACGCCTCAGCTACATCTACACCTCTCTCACAGTTCAGAAAACCGTAAATCCTCTGCTCCCCACACACCTTCCGGCAGAAACAAAATGAGCGAATGTTACTCTCTACGGGTGACAGACTGATTCCCACTTCATGCACAGCGACTTTGAAATTTGATTTATTTTGACTTGAGCCGACCTTGTGACAGGATTCAACACTTTTTCCTCTGACTTCACAAACCTGTCATGTGGCTGATGTGGAAGTTTTTCAGATCAAATGGTTGAGCGTTTGAGTTGGTGAATTATCAGATTAACACTGTCAAAAACTGTGAGCATTACTAAACTGCTTGAAAGATGCAAGAGGAACTGAGTTGGAGTCATGAAAAGTTGGCACCGGAGTATAACACGGAGTTTTACCATAGACAATAACTGTGGCGGTGGTGCTGCGTCTTTTGGCCACAATGTTCTTCGCCACGCAGGTGTAGTTGGCGGTGTCGGAGAGGCGGGCCTGTTTTATTATCAGGTTGTGGTCGATGGTGATGTAGAAGTTTCTGTCGTCTGCAGGATCAATGACTTCTTCATTCTTTAACCACTCCACCTAAAAATGAAGTTAAAAAATTATTTTTTACAAAATTACAACTGCCAGTATTTTGGGATGAAAAACATGAGCAGTAATGGTTTTATCTATTCCTACATTGAATTCATTTCTATTGGTTATTTTTCTCATCTTGTGCATACACTATAAGAAAATATGGTCATACTCTGCAAATCGCTTACAGAAGCAATGACACTGAATTTTAATGCTAAACTAAAGACTATCTTTGACCAAATTTAGTTCAAAATTTGAATAAAATACCTAGAGTGGTCAAACTTAACCTGAATTATGATGTACTAAACACAGATTCTTTAAAGTTTAGGACTTAAGCTTGTCAAAAACAGTCACCAAAGACCGTCTTTTAGATAAGTTTTTGGTGACAGGGCAACCTAAAACTGATACAAACATAACAATCGCAAAATGTAAACAGGTCATTTGTGGACAATCCTAACTCTGAATTGATTACAGAATCTGAAAAACAGACTACAGTTGTCAGTATGGGTTCTGTGCAGCAACAGAGGACTGTGCTTAAATCCAAGCTGAGGGTCTTTTCTGAATAGGATTTGCAAGTTGTCCCAATGTATGTGTCGGTACTCTTTGGGGGCTTTGCCCTTGTTCTACGGTTCAAACCGATGCAAGACAGGTTAAAACATCAACTCTAAAGATGTGACAACCCAAACACCCTTGCAAAGATTAAAGAGTCAAAAACAATGAATAAATGTATGTATGGATATCTACATAGGTGAAGAAAAAGGGGCTCATCTATGGCAGCATTCATACAAGAACCGCTGCTGGAAAAGACAATAAATAAAGGATAGAATGACCTCATTAAATTATAGGAGAAAAACTCACAATCGTTGAAGCATTTAAACTGCCATAGTTTTTCCTGTTTCTGTCCAATTTCTCATACAGCAGTGAAAGCCAGGATTACAGCACCGTTGTTTATGTCTCAGAGGTCTGACTACAAAAAGTCAATAGCTATCATGCTCTTTTTATTCTTCCCCAGAACAAAGCACTACAGTAACAGCAGCATTGTCAGGCAGCGGAGAAAAGCAAACGCTCTACAACTGCGAAAGCCGAGAGGCTCTCTGACCTTTCCTTATGAGTTTCATTTCTCTGAATCACTCCGATATTGAACGCCCGGCTCCATCGCAGAACAAGGAATCATTTGGAGCCTTTATTTGACTGTAATTCTCCAAGATCCCCCTTTTCTCTTTAAGAGGTGTGAAGGTTCAGATTTTTTTTTACTTTCTTATTCTTCAAAAGAACAACACGTGCCTTTCTCGCTTTCTGCAGTTACTTTGATTCAAACATATTTCCTGGGTGTTTGGTTTTCTTCAAAGGAACTGTCCAGCAATGAGGACGCCTGGCAAACAGGCTACCTTCCTGTGCAACGAGGTACCCCGCTAGGAGTGGGACTTGATGAGCAGAACAGACGAAGATAAGGCTGGATGTTTATAAAGTGTCCTTCTCCGGGGAGATAATGTATCTCCAAAAGTGGGGCAATAATCTGATATGAGTCCTGCCAAGACAAAACAGCCACTGTTGTTGGATATCTACAGAAACACCATCTGACTCACAATTGGCCATTGTTATAAGACCAGCATTGTTAGAAGTCTCTTAAAAAAGAAGATTGACTGATTTGTGAAAATGCACCAGGTGCTGCGCTTGAAGCGGTGTACCAGCTCCACCACTATCTGCCTCAGTTTGAGGTGACAAACATTAAGAGACGCCTGCGGCACAACACCTCTGCAAAACGCCTTCTTCCTCTTATCCAGTGGGAACACGCTGAATATGCCTGAGAAAAAAAAAAGAAACTTTCCTAAGGTTTCACACTAAACGTCTCTCAAATCAAGGTGTGCAACATCAACATGATGCATCTCATAACACTCTACTCCCATAGCATACCTGAGTCTCAACAAACAGCGGGTGTGAGATTTATATGAGCGGTGGTTTACAGTAAACCTCCATATTCTTGATGTGTTTTCTCTGCAGATTTGGTGTTTATGAGTGTTTTCCTTCATAAACATGTATCAGCCTAATCAATTTCATGGAGCCAGGAGAGATATGATTCCATCGCTGTCTGTCTGCAAACTGAAACTAAACCTTTCGCTTATTTGATTTGGCTGCAATTAAATGCAGCATTACTTTTATTGCAAAGCATAGAGGATGCAATAAACTGTCTATCACCAAGTCTGCTGGGTTAAAATGTAGGTTTTCATATAAACCACTGACAATTTAAGGCAGAGCTTATTTAAAGCAATGCTGTTTGAATAAAAAAACAACTAGGAAAGACATGAGCAGTGTATATTAATGGCCTTCTAAACTCAAAAAGTTGGAGCTCAGCAACAAATATAAATCATCAAAGTAACAGAGGAACCATGTATTTTTTATTAGATTTTTAGCAAAATGCAAACAGATCAATTACTATATTTTGAAATTGATGACGTTTTTACATTGTTTCATTGTATTTTGAAAGACAGTTATCACAGAAGCAAACATCTTGGATGACCAACAATAGGTTTCATTCAAAATCTGGCAAAGCTACAAATAATTTTGGGTTTACTTGAAATCAAAGAGAAAATCTCATTCAATTACCCATTTTCCTGATCATTGTACATGAAAACATAAAATACAGTACAACACAATTAAAAAAAGCTTTATAAAAAAGTATATTTATCCCATTAGAAATCTCAGAAATGGATGCAAACTACTTTGTGTTTGAAGTTGTGTTCTTACCTGAGAACATTTTCAGGGATCAGTTTTAATCTGTGCCAGCCAAAGTTTGAGCCAGCTCATGTGAAACGTGATCATCTATAGTATTGATAATTAGTCATCTTAGCCCACAGTGGCTAAATCTGCTTCTTCTATTTCATTTCAACTTACTTGTCCTGATATCTGCTGAAACTGCAGACATCTGTGGTGATTTTCAGGATTTGCGTATCACACTGCCGGAATTCAGTGATCTGCAGGGTCTTTTACTTTTATCATATAAGGTTATTAAATAGGTCTAGAAAAGTATGTTTAGAAATAGTCAAGATTATAGACTGCAAGTAATTTTTAAATAATGTCTAAAGGCATGTAGGTAATAGGGGCAGGAAAGGCTGTTAGTGGATATTTGGGTTAAAATTCAATCTAGTCTGAATTCTGAATGAATCGAAAAATATTCTGCCAGAAAGAGAGGGAGAGAGAAGGGCCCAGGAGTTTAGAGAACAAAGATTTGACAGTGATCTCATTGTCACTTTCTGTGTCTTTTGTTCTTGTGCTGAAAAAGTCCTGAATAGAACAAATTAAATGATGCAAACAAGAGAAAGAATGGGTCGTTTTTATTTTTTTTAAAACTTGACATGATAAATATTTTCTCTTTTCGTACTTGCATCAGTCAATGCTGAGAAGAAGGCGCTGGTAAAAAGCATCAGAAGGGGGTTTTTGGTGAGAAAAAGAGATTGACAGTAGATACAAAGAGGTGATTATCCAATTTTCACCAATCATAGAGGCAGACTTTCCAGACGTGCTGCGTTCAAATGTCAAGAGCACTTTTACGGGAAAAGGTAATTAAAATTTGAACAAAAGGACCTTTCAGTGCAGATGGAGGGGCGGGAAGGAAAACAAGTGACAAGGAAAAAGATTGTGGCAGAATTTTATATTATAAACTGGAAAGCGTGAATAAAAGTAACAACAGATCACCAATATTTAAACCTGTGCTAAAACTAAAAGAAAATGGCAAAACAATTTCTTCAGCAAATTTCACATGATCAAAGTCTGCAAAACACTACAGCTCTTTTTGCAATTCCCCAATCTTCTTTGCTGCCAGCAGACGTAAAAGCATGCACATGTGCAGATGCACAAACTTGCACGCCCATCCAAAGACACACTCTCACAGCTCGTTAGTGTCTGATTGGCAGCGAAACATCCAGAGAGGTAATTGGCACATTTCTTGTCATTAACGACCGGGAAATTGCCACATGTCAGCTGTCATCGGATACAGCCAAGTGACAGACAGCGAGATGGAAACTTAGACCCAGAGTGGAGGAGAGAAAGATGTGAAAAAAGGAGCAACACAGGGAAAAACAGGACGGAGAGGAGGGAGCAGGTGCATCTGTACGAGAACAGTTACCACAGTGTCAAAATATACACTTAATCTATCATCGGAGAGGGTCGAGGGTGGACATGAAAGAATAAAAGATGGGCACATTTTGGGATTATAGGTGGAGCTGTGAAGACCTAACTGGTTATCAGAAGAAGGTTCACAATGACAGAAAAACAAAACATCCTAATTAACCTAAAGCAATGAAAAAGACCAACATGATCAGGATCAAAATGTGTTGGACATCGTGTAAAGCAAAGTATATAAGCTGAACATTACCAATAACTTTAACTTTGTAAACCTAACTACTTTTTATTATGACTTTATGTGACAGTCCAACATAAAGTAGCATGTGGGAAGAAAATGATAATTAGTCTTGAAAAGTTTGTTGTGTGTATATGCTGTATATTTTAGTTACCCTGAGTCAATTCTTTGTAAAACCATAATTTGCTGCAAGTGCAGCGTCAATCTATGTTTCTGCCAGCTTCGCACACCTGAAAGCATAAGTATTTACTCATTCTGCTTTGCAAAGTAGTTCAAACTCCCATATCTGGATATCTGTGAACAGGTTTACAAATTTTGCAGAAAATTCCAAATTAGATTTTTGTAACTCTGGCTGTTTGTTTATATCCTGCTGGCAGGTGAACCTCTGTAACGGTCTTCAGACAGTTTTTGGCTTTTAACAGGTTTTCTTCCATGATGCGTTGTATAATAAGCTCCAATGCCAATACATTTTTATTAGCTTTTTATTCCCCACAGAAAGAAATCCCCACAGTTTGATGTTGCCACCTTCATTGTGGAAATGGTGTGTTTGAGGTAATGTGCAGGGTCACGTTTTTAACATGAAGTGTTTCCCATGAAGGTAGAAAAATCTGCTAATTTATCAAAATGGAATCCCTTAATTCTGAGCTTTGGATCTCTGCAGCTTTTCCAGAGTAACAGTGGGCCTCGCTGCTGCTTCCTTGCCAGCCTGTCATGGTAACAGCTTGGTAGCTTTGCAGTTAACTCTATTTTTTGATGATCGACTGAACTGTAATCTGTGCAATGTTAAAAGTCTAGAACATTGCTTTGCAAACTAACCCGGTTTTAAACTTCTTTAAACTTTTTCTCTGACCTGTCACTAATATTCCCTACTAAATTTCCATGGCCTTAGCAAAAAGCAATGTTCAAGCAATTATGCAGCTTTTGAAGGCAAAAGACTGCACTGAATTTTATTAAGGGGTACTAAAGAGAGCAAAAAACTTTTTATATATTTATCTGTAAAACATATTCATAGTGCTTCATTATTTTTCTTAAACTTCATAATTGTACTTTTCCCAAGTTGGTCTCTGAAACACAGAGAAGTTTGCTCTCATACCGAGACAAAATGTGAAATAGTTCAAAACACATGAATATGTTTACACTGATGTGCAAAAATACTTAAGATGTTTGTCATTTCTTAATATTTAGCACACAATGAGTCAAAGCCCTATCTGTGGTCCTTAAATAACCATTTTTTAAAGTTTTGTATTTCTTTAATTATAGGTCTACAACTGGGGTCTGTATCTCCAGTCCTAGGGGGTTGGCGTCCTACAACTTTTAGATGCATCTCTTTGCTTCAGCACTACAACTCAAATAATCAGGTCATTAGCAGACCTTGGAGAACTTTACTGAATACTGAGCGTAATTCATCCATCTGATGCAGGTGTGTTGGACAAGGGATGCATCCAAAAGCTGGAGGACACCAGCCCTTGAGGCTTGGATTTGAGGACCCCTTGTGTAAACATCTGTGTAAAGACTTTTTATTTGTTTTGCAAATTCAAATATATAATCAGACTTTCAACAGCTGCTACTTCAGATCCATATTCTAAACATGTTCCAATCACCAAAGAAGTTTGGAAAACTAGACATCTTAGAGCTAAAGGTGACTTTATGTCAGCATTTTATCACAAATGTGATCTAGCGTATGACACATGATCAATTATTGATTTAAAAAAAATGTTATTAGTAGCTGCCAGAAACTGTGAACACATCACGTTCAGTCCAAATTCGGGTTCTTCTTCAATGTCCTACCACTGTCATTCCTTCCCCCTTCTAGTCTACAAACCTGGCTGCAAACCACACTGCAGCAGCAACGTGGGAGTAGCCACCAAGTGGGACGTCTCAGTGCTCTGCCTGGTTGTGCCAGCACAACATTAATTAGCCTAATACACAGAACACACTATATACAAGCCACACACTTGTTAAGAACCAACGCGATGCAAAAGCAGTCATTACTCACAGCAGAGTCAGAAATAGAGTGCACAGCAGTGTGTGGGGGAAGAGAAGGGTGTGAAAAGACAAGAAAGGTGAAGAAAAAAAATGTTCCTCAGAAATGTGCGACAAAGAAGTCATTATGAGCTCTTCAGCTCCTTCATGTGAAGTCTAACTAGCTGTCTCGCCTAAATTATTCATTTATCCCTTTTTTCACAGCATTTCCTCTCCAGAGTCAAATGACAAACCTGGAGGATGAACCACAATAGGTTACCAAGTGATAATTAAATCATTTATTGTCAGAGAAGAAGCCATATGCTCTGCAGATGCATGCATGACAAGTGTGGGATTGTGAGCGGTATAAATATTCACAAGCCCAAATTCACAAAGGTACGATGTCTTGAGATGTGATGGTAAAAATTATTTTCAACTTGCAGATTAGATGGTGTTGATCAGAGAGGACAGAGGAATGCGACGATACTGAATAGAAGCAAAGATGCAGTTGCTGCTGCAAACATTGACTAATCCAGAAATGTTAAAGCTGCTGTCAAGACTATTTTCTAGATTCCCATGTATGCTGGCATATTCAAAACATATTAAGCGGGTCTGAAAATAAAAACATGATGGGAATATTTGGAAAATCAAGTTGTATATTTTGATCATGTGTTGCTTTTGGCAGAATCTCACTCTGAACAGCGTGTGTGTGTGCGTGTGTGTGTTGGGACCAAGGCTATGGAATTCACAGATTTTTCTTTTCTAGCATTTGAAGAAGTGAGTAGTGCATAGCTGATTTAAGATTTTATTTTAGTTTCATCAATTAATACAATTATTAGGCAACAATAGAATCAATTGAAATGGTTGTTGTCATTCAGTCAATATTTATCAAAAATATTATGTTGACATTTGATGATGAAAAAACACGCTTTAAATCACTTTTGATGGATTGACAATCCAGTATATGATTTGGACCAGAATACACTGTAGAAGCGAACATGGTCTATGTAATGTCAGCGTATGGCTGGATTTTTTTAATAGAAGATTTCGCAGCAGAAGTACAGCTAGTTTTTGTCAGTGCTACTGTGCTGTTTATGTTCCACTGGGTAGGGTTAAAGGTGAGTAATTAGGCTGAGTGTTGAGAGAGCAACATACCTTCTCGCAGTTGAATACACTGACTCAAGATTTCTTTCTCCACTGTGGCTTAATGAGAAGCCATAATGACACCGAATAGGTGCCTTGAGAGTAAACATCCAACTTCCCCTTTTCAATTTCAATGATAAAATGAAATTCTTTCACTGTGTGATCTATTTGAATGTCTTAAGTGATAAATTTTTCTATCTTGGAAGTTTGGAGCCAATTGCAAAGAAACTTTATTTTGTCATAGCCCATGCAACACAGTGAAGTAGTTAATTTGTTAGTTTTGAAAGCACATTTCTATCTCATTTTAAAAGTCTTGAATAGACTGCAGCACAGAAAGCTTCTTCGGCATGACATTTTCCAGGTAAAGCTGACCCACTGGAATGCGACAGCAAGAAGAGAAGTGACTCACGGAGAAAACCAAAAGCTCAGAAATGTGAGCCATTACCGGAAATCACAGCCTTTACACTGGAAAACTTTGGTGATTGGCAGGTGAGCACCTAAAGGGCAATCTTTGGTTGGCTGCAACAGGGCTGTAGTCCGGTGCCCACTAACACATTAACTCCCACAGGAAGTCTTGATGAAAATGCACTTAGCTGTTTCCGTGGGCACTGAAGTGCTGTAACTCTTGACATTCCTGGTACCCCTTCACAGCTCAACGAGGCCCCATTCTTCCTGGAAAAAAGTGCTCAGCTTCTTGTTGGCAAGGCAAGATAATATGCTGCTTCTGGTTTGCTTCCAAATCACCTTTAAAGTGAAACTAAGCCTAATTATCAAGAATACCAGACATTCATGTGGCGTATACTGGAAGGAAAGCTGGTGATGTCAATAAAGCTCAGCAATTAGACTGATTGGAATATATTGGAGTTTCTATAGAAACATCCCACATTGTAAACAAGTTATTATTATGCCAAGACTGTACCAATTAAAGTGTCCCAAGATTTCACAATAAAAGGGAGCACATCTTGTCTTCTGTCATCTCTTGGACAAATTGATTTGTGACCAATCCAGCCAAAGCTCAGCTCTTCCTCAAACTAACAGCCTGCTGATAGAGACCTGACTGCTGTGTAACACTGTTCATCAATAACTATGGCTAATAAAACAAATAGCCTTGTTTATGATGCAGAAAACAGCTCTGATGGTGAGATTTATGCAAACTTAATTAACTGGAACAAAACAAGAACATATTCTTATCCAAGTAAGGTAGTTAGCCTATCCTTTCAGCAGGGATCCTCAGCAGAGCGTGATGCATGTTTATTGACATTTTGCAATCGTATATGGAGAATCAAGGCATCATTTAGCATTACCAATGAAGGTAAGTATGTATTAGCTGATGTGTTGTTTGAACGTTACAGCATTGCTATGTCTTGGACCAGAAAACACTGACCACAAACTCTAAAGGCACAAAACCATTGGTCACTTTTATAAAAATAAGAAAGAAAACATGTACATGTAATATTGAAAATGAGAAAAGAATTTGAAAAGTAAAATTTATTTTTTTTGGGGGGGGGAAGTACAGGACTAGGGAGCTAATTAAAAGCAGGCATTGCAATTTTCCACATCGCTTCATTTCAAGTTAACCTTTAGTAAAGTCCTTTAGTACGTTACATTTAAGTTTGAATTTCTTACAAGGTTACAAAATCCTCATTGCATTTTACTGTCAGAAATTGGAACAGAGTTAGAAAACAAGGTTAGAATAATGTTCCAAGACTTCCACAGACAGGCAAATGTTTGATCTTTAATTTGGTCAAATAGTTTGAATGCCTCATATATATAAAGATTCCCCATTTAGGCTGTTGGAGTAATATTTATTTTATCATTTTTTTATCATATCCATCCATCTTCTGTTCACCCTTGTCCCTAATGGGGTCGGGAGGGTTGCTGGTGTTTATCTCCAGCTGCGTTCCGGGCGAGAGGCGGGGTTCACCCTGGACAGGTCGCCAGTCTGTCGCAGGGCAACACAGAGACATACAAGACACACAACCATTCACACACACACTCACACCTAGGGAGAATTTAGAGAGACCAATTAACCTGACAGTCATGTTTTTGAACTGTGGGAGGAAGCCGGAGAACCCGGAGAGAACCCACGCATGCACAGGGAGAACATGCAAACTCCATGCAGAAAGACCCCGGGCCGGGAATCAAACCCAGGATCTTCTTGCTGCAAGGCAGCAGCTCTACCAACTGCGCCACTGTGTCTATCATACTTTCCTTTTTTATTACATAATTCCAATCAGTCTGCTTACTTTTTAATTCTGGGTTCTACTACTTGCTCCAATTGATCCTTAGCATATATATATATATATATATATATATATATATATATATATATATATATATATATATATATATCTATCTATCTATCTATCTATCTATCTATCTATCTATCTATCTATCTATCTATCTATCTATCTATCTATCTATCTATCTATCTATCTTTTTTCTTTTTTGACAATTTTTTCAGCTCTGGGAAACTTTGAAATAAACATTAAAATTCCCAATAAAATTCCCACATTGCAAAGCCAATAGACTTCAGATGGGACTCAAACTTGAGAAGCCTGCATCAAGGTCTTTGGCATCTGTTTTGGGTTCACCCGCTATAACCACTGCATCACAATACGCTCCTTCTTAACATAATTTAAATTAGGTGTGATTATCTTTGATTGAGCCTAAATAAATTTTAATCTTCTCCAGAATGCTCTTGTTTCTACAAATCTGTAACAGAAATCATTCAATGGAATGGTAAGCAGTTTAGCTGATTTTATTTAAAGTATGTGGTGGATTGTGAGACTGATTTATTTATGCATATTAAAATAGTTTAAATGTCAAACATCATTTTTAGACCTTGAAGCTTTGGAGCAAAACACAAATGTAACTCACTCTGGTATTCTAAAAGAATATATGTATGAAATCTTAAATTTGGCCTTTCTGACTCAAGTGTTAAAATTCTTTTGTTTAAATGTTCCTTTTTCCAGATGGAGAAGCTTGAACAGCAGAGCTTTGTGTTACTCTGCTTTTTTCTCAGCAAAGCCAATGGACTTAATCACGGCAGCGAGGCCTGTTCCCCACGGAGCATCAATGACTCGTTACCCGCGATAACACGGCAGGACCCCGGCTGACGGAGGCGATGCCTGAATTAAAATCCTGCTCCCATGGAAACGGGCTTAGCAGCTCGCTGTGCAGCATCACCTCTGAACTTTCGTCTTTGTCTCAGGGCCGTGACAAGTGCTGTGAAATGGAGATGGGGCCTTCAGCAGAAGAAAAAGCACAATAATGCTACATTCTTTTAGCTGTCCATTTTATGAGCCTGCCACATATTTTTGAAGTATGAAAAGGGGCCAGCCTTGCTTGTGGAGAAGCCCTTCAGAAGTTGATGAAAGAGCTTCATGGTGGCATTCAAAGAGGGAAAGATCCGCACTCAGCTGATAGAACCCCACCCTATTTTTACCTTTATTACTATAACTACATGCAGCTCCCAGTTAAGCCCACATAATAGTGAAACAGTGTCCTTTACTGCTAAATGGCTCCCTCCTCTTTGTTCCTTGAACTTCTCAACAGTTACATTTTCCCCTCTGTTCCTGATTAAGTATATATCAAATATTCATGGCTATGGAAACGTGTAACAATGGCTCTTAAGAGAGCCTGCTGAGTATCTAATTTATTCAGACCATACATGCCTGAAACCCTATGCTGCTTCAGAAACCTCACTCTCTGTTTTTCAGTACGCCCAGGCCAAAGTTCCACTGGTAATGGTCGCAAGGAGAGCCAAAATAAATGCCTGCTGCTTGTTTTCTTTGTGAGTGTGGGTTACTGTGTGGTGCGTTTTCCAGTATCCAGGGACTAGCTGTACTCGGCTAAATGTATGCATCAACTGCAAAAAAAAACAAAAAACTATTCAAAAATATATTTTAGGGTACGTTGAGTTAAACTCTAAATTGCTTCAGATTTTTTGTTAGGGAAATTTGCAGAACCATCACAGAAACTATCTGGAGTATTCAGCAGAATCTTTACTTTTTGAGGGCAACAGCCTCGGCAAAAATAAACCCATCAAAGAATCACAAATACTTAAATAGAACCAACATAGGATGTTATTACTTTGGTTAACCATCTTTACGGCTGCTGATGTAAATGGTCAAAAATGTGGAAAGACAAAGTAGAAGGGCTGGAGCTCATTGGGATCAAATTGTGCAGGGATTTATTTTTTATTTTACTAAAAGTGAGAGAAAGCTATGGACTTAGTTTTGTTGTAAATGCATCTATTTAGTATTTTTGTTCACGTCAGTGATTTTGCTAAACATGTTTCCTCTTTCTGTATATCTCTATTTCTATTTTTGCTAGATTCTGAACTGTCTTATTTTGTCTCTACCTGAGCCACAACATCTCCATGTCCCTGAATGTACTCTGCTTGAACCTACTTACACTTTTGCAGTTTTATTCCTACTACAGTTTGTAAGTTTAAGAATGGATTTCCAGCCAGCGATTTATATTTTTTGAGTACAGTCTCGCAGGGAGGGATGTTGCACTGGTTCAGCAACTGTCTACTCAGAAGAGGAGAACAAAAAAGAAATGTTTTTCTGTTGGTTTCCTGAAAAATGAAAGATAGCAAGTCGCCCCACCAAATTTCCTACAACAAAAGCTCATTGTCGTTTGTTTTCTTCTGCTATTGATCTTGTTTCACTATGTTTTGGTTCCACCCTTTGAGTAGGAGTTTAATTGCTGCGTGAGGGACAAACATTACACAAGGTCACAAAATCAAAGTTGCAGCAAATGAAGCTTTAACAGACGATGAAATGAACGTCAAAGGTTATGTTAGTCGGTTGCCTTCTTACTAATTGTTTTTATATTCAGCTCGCATTACAAAAACCTCTAAATCAATGGTGAAAATGATTTTTGTACAACATGGGGGCTGCACAGCACACTGATTCACAAACATCATTGGTACATGAATGCTAATATGCCGCAGCCCTATTTTTAAAACATTAACATTTGTTTCCAAGTAACACATTGTATGTTGAAGAAAGAGAAACCAAACAGCTTTTGATTTCTCCTTTTTAATCCAGTAATGACTCTCGAACTACCTGCTGGTCAGCAATAGTCACATTGTGCAATCAACAACTAGGAAAATTATTTTCCCTGGTCGTGACACAAGATGTTCACCTGACAATAAACAATCAGCACAAGTATATGTCCTGATTGTCCTTTTCATGCACGGCACAAAATCCGTCACATACAGTTTGCATAAAAAATCCAAAAGTGCTGTGGGAGCAATGCTTTTATAGCTCAACCACAGGCTGCCCTTCTTCCAGCCTCTCAGTAACTGGCCAAAGGCCTGCAAAGGAACCACTGAGTGAACCAACAGCCCACTGGAGGCCTGACAACATCCCAGTGAATCAAGCCCTGACAAAACCATAACAGCTCTCCTCCTTCTGCCTTCAGCTTCTTTCATCCTCTCTGTATTTTGTGTGTCTTGAGCGGGTGAAATATGACAGATCTCTTCCCGTCGCAGCGGCAGCCGCATTTTTTTCTGTAAATTCATATGTAACCACAGCCTTAGCCCCATCTGCTTTTTTCCAAGGCTTCTCTTTGGCAAGCCTGTGTGAGAAAAAAAGGCCTCACAAACACAGATGAAAAAGCAGCCTTTAGTTATTCCTTTTTTCCCCCCCACTAAATCACCTGGCACTAGTGTAAAACGGGGAAATTACCATGTGAAAATAATCTTTTAAGCACCAATTTGTGCACAAAAACGAGGCTTGTTACAAAAAACTGTCAGCAGTCAGAGTATTGACTCATGGAACAATATTTAGCAACTTTATTGGCTTCTGAAGCACTGAGTAAAATATCTAGCAAAAGTATTCATATCAACTTTAAAAAAAAAATATTAATTGGGTTTTATTAATTGCATTTCTGTGGAGTGTTTTTAAAATGTCTTGCAAAATGCAAATCAAACTGATTAGTTAACTTGTTTTCAGCTCCTGAGTCAATATTTTGTAGAACCTCCTTTTGCTGAAACTATAACTTCAAGTATTACATATTTAAACACAGCAAAGGAGCTCTGCCCATTCATCTTTTTGGATATGTAACCTGCGGTCAGATTTTGTGTAACCCTAAATTTTCAAATCTTGCAACAGATTCTATGTTTGATCTAGAACTGGACTTTGACTGGGCCATGAAGAAAATTATTATGCATTGATCCATATTATTCCATTGTTGATCTGTCTGCATGAGTTAGAGATTTTTATCCTGCTGGAATTTGAACACTCCAGGGAAAGTTAATCTTTATACTTTTGTAGAAAATGGCTCTTTCTGTTTGTTGAAGTCCCAAAGCCTTATGAAGGGCTTGGTAATTTTTTCCAAACTTATAGATCAATAACCTATACTTTATTTTGCATTAAATATCTTTACATTAAGATATTATGTGCTGTTGTTTCAGATATTTGGCCTACTTTATGTCATCAAGCAGGTTTAAGCCCTTTATTTATTCCTCAGGTTTGTCAATAGTGAGGGCTACATTGACTAGATTAAATGTTTTAATCACAGTTAATTCAACAATTAATATTAATTCTGGGGGTTGATTTAAGGGCTGTTGTTATCATTATTAAGATTAATTATCCTTTAAAACAGATGTTTTCTATTTACTCTCAGTACTGATTGGAAACTTTGATTTTAAAAAAGTGAAAGTAGGAAAAATCAGTTGGGGATATTTTTTTTTTTTTTTTAACAGTTCACCATTACTTATTTTCCTTTAACTTTACAGCTATGCACCCCTTTGTGCTGGTTTATCACAAAAATCCTGTTGAAATACAATAAAATCCAACTTAACTTGTTTTTATAATCTCACAAACATAAGTGTAAGAGGTCTGAATGCATTGACAATTCACTGAATGTTAAACTGCAACATTCTGTTCCACAATAAAGATCAAACACTGTACAATGTTGAACAGATAAAAAAGTTTATCTCCTGCTGCTTACCGTAAAATAACTCTAGCTCAATTTCCAAAAGAAAGTCCAACAAGTATAACGATGATATTACCAGAAAAAGAACATAAAACAAAAACACATGGCCAACATAGTAGACATAGTCGGAGCATGACCAAACTCCAAATGAGCACTCAAAGGTTGGATAAATTCACTCAGACAGCCATGCACGTACTCCGGATTTGCAGGAATCGCAGCCAAAGTGAATGCTGGGTTGCACACAGACGGCAAGTCCCGCAACTTCTGTCCACTCAGCTTGTCAGCACTTTTAAGAGGGATAAATTTTGCACAGTTCCACTCACTTAACTTAGCTTTTCCGGGTCAATCAGCCTTCAAGAGTTTAGCACCCCCAACTTCAACCCATCAAACCACACTTCCACTCTGTATTTTTATGTTCCTGCTATCTCGACTGAGCCTTTTCAGACAGAGTTGTAGCACTTAAAGAAAAGGAGAAAATATTAGCGAAGCCAAGGTTGCCAAGACACATTTCTTCTTTTTTTTGTGCTCTCTGCAGATAATTGTCTTTCCATCAAATTGCTGTGACTGGCTGGCATTCAGGAAAAAAAAAAACTAAGCACTTCAATAGTCCATGTAGTGGTGCAAAATGTCATTATCTGTGCACTGTGCTGCATCGGATTTGTTCAGTGTTGTTTTAGGGCAAAAAAAAAAAAGTATTTCACCAGTGTAAATACAAAAATAAAAAAAATGTAAAAACATGCGCAGTGGTTTTACATTTGCTTGTAAAATGAACAGACTGAATAGATGAATATGCAGCAATATGAATACAGGGCATTTTTGCAGTCCTTTAAATGTTATTTGGAAAAAATTACATAAGACATGATGTTGACTTTTAATCAGAAACTGACCCCAAAAAGTCAGTGAAAATCACATAAACCTCTTTACAGAGAAGCCAGTTTACTGGATTTGAGGTGGGAGCTTTCAGCCAAGCTTAGTGTAGAAAATCTCCACTGCCTCTATTTCTCACGTCTATATCTGAACTTTTTTAAAAAATGTATTTTATAAAAAAAAAAAAAAAAAGAAAACACTGACATTATTCAGACGTTTTTTTTAAGTGTACCAGCTCAGTAAAAATGTCTTTTAAATCTTACCTCGGCTGCTGGGATGCCTTCAGGTGGGCGACACTGCAGCAACACTTCCTGCTCGAGTAACACTTCCTTCCCCAGAGGCTCCTGATCAAATGTCTTTCTCAGGTCTGCAGGGAGCAGACAAAGCACACTGTGCATCAGCATGAACCTACTCCACAGTATGTTACTGACAAGTAGATGTAGTGACATATTTTAACATAAAGTTAGGAATAAATGCTGAGTAAAGTGAAACCATTTTTATCACCAAAATAAATTATGTAAACAAACTGCATCTTGCTGATTGTTGTTTGCAACTTTAGTACTTGAGTGTCACTCTCTTCCAACTTTTGGATGCATTTCTGCTCCAACACAACTCAGTCAAAAGGCCAAATTACCTGAGTAATAAGGGGAGGGTTAGCCAGTTCTGGAAAGGCCTGGTCATTAAGCATTTATTTGATTCAGGCACACTGGAGCAGGAATTCATCCATAGATTGCAGGACTGTCGCACTCAAGAACCAGAATTACAAATTCCTGGATTAGAAATAGACTATTTATGCACAAATGCTCCAAGAATTAGGAGCATTTGTGCTCTATGATACTGTAAAATGTATCATATCCTACATTTTACAGTGAAGTGCAAACCATAGGCAACAGCAGCTCAGCAGAGGCATATAAATATGGGAAATATAGCACTTTTATTATAAAATCTAGCAAATCCTTCCAAAATACTCCATGATGCCCATGCTATGTTGACACATGTACACTTCATTTCTTTACTGAGACAAGCTTTTGGCTTTTCTTCTTTTTCATCTTAATTTTTCCACTTTGTCATCTTTTCAATGAAACTGGTGACCTCATTTTCAGCCCTTGACAACTTGCGTTGATTGTTCATTGTCAGTTGTCTCCGCAGTGTCATAAAAACACCTGGCACTCTCACAAGCAACATTTTGGCATCTCATGAAAAAGACCTAAACTAGAGATGAACCAGAAGTAAAAAATAAAGTAGAAGACAGCGAACTTGATTCTGCCACATGATTGACACGTCAAATGATGAAAAATCACTCTTTTTCAGATTTACTACTACAGAAACATGCATATTAGGTTAATTGAGTTCTATAAACTGCCCTCAGGAGTATGTGTGTGTCTGTGCATGGTTCTTTGGCCTGAGTGTACAGGCTATTCCTGTGTCTTGACTAATTTATTGGGCATAGACAATGGATACATGCATCAAATCTAAGAACAATCACTATTTTGTGTTTATGAATGGATGCTATGCCTTGCTAAACTTGGATGCATTTATTGAGTTCAGTGTAAATCAGTAAAAGTGATGGGATGTGATGCATTACCGAGAATGATCCTTAGTTTCTTCATTTTCAATTGGATTTAAAATGAATATTGCTATCAAATCACCTGCAGCACAGTTTTATCTTTTATGTGTTATAGTCCATAGGAAAAAATACAAATCAGTCAAAACTGGAATTGACAAGTGAGACCTTAGAGAAATTGGAAATTTGCATTTGTCAGGAAAAGCCTGAAATGTGTAACTCTACTTCAAACCTTGTTAATGAAAAAAAAAAAAAAACGAGCTTTGAAACTTGACATTCCTTGATACAGTAAGCAGTTAAACCTCGTCTTTACTGATGCCCATTCTATGTTGACTTTAAAGAAGAAAGAAGCTGGTACTTATGAACTGAATACCGCTATTTAGGTTTTTGTTTTGTTTTTTTTATTTACAATGCAGGTAGAATTGTTGCTTTACAATGCAGCGGCGTTTCTTTGTTGCCCACTGCTTCCAGCACTTCATCATGTTTTTATTTAAGCTCTTGGATTTCTCAGTGTTCCAAGGACCAGAAGTAAACGAGGTCATGCTGCATTCAGTTTCTATCCTCCTTAGTTTTATAATAAACGGCATGAAAATGTGCAGAAATTGTTGATAAAAAATTTTTACTTCAGAAGTGTTATTCAGGGTTATTTATATGACTTCTTTTATGTTTTATGGCTCTGGTAGCCTTTATCCATTAGTAGATACTAGCTGGACAGGAAGTAGGGCAGAGAGAGAAGGGGAAGACATGCAGTAACCAAGACCAGAACCAGGAATCAAACCCAGGACAGCTGTAAAAAGGACTGTAGTCTCAGTATATGTAGCACCTGCTTTGCCACTGAGCCAAGTGATGCCCAAATATTTATATTTTTACATCCTTATTTTATGGCTGCACAGCATATTTCAAATGTATCATATTACAACAGTATAAGCATTATGCACATCACAAAAAACTGTTTTATCTATCATAAGTGCCAGCTAATTTTTATACACCATGCATTCGGGGTCTCTTTGCTTGTAGTATTAAATACATTAATACTTAACTGTTCATTAATCAGAAATTGTATGATTTATATATACAATATAACCTAATATTCTACAGCCCTAGATAAAATGTATATGTGGACATGTGCCACATTCTTAGCCTTACATTAAATCCTTCACTTTTGTTTCTTTTTGTGATCAGTGCCACTACTTGGAGACTTTGATTTTTGTCCATATAGAAGTTTGGTAACACTTTATTTGACAGGTTGTTAATAAGACTGTCATGACACTGTCATAAACATGACATAACACCTGTTATGAACATGAGTAAGTCTTCATGAATATTTATGACTTTTGTCATAAAGCGTCATTCGGTGAATCATGATACTTTTAATACAAAGTTGACATCATTCAAAATGTCTTTGTTATGACAACTTGACATTAACCAAGAAATCATGATCTGACATGAATTTGTTATAAAAGTATTACTGATTAAACTTTAGCTTACATAATTTTTAAAGTTTGGCATAAAAGTATTCATATATTCAAAAAAGAGTTTCACTAAACAATTAACAGTAAAACACAAAGACTTATCCATTTTATTTTCCAGCAATAGATTTATCTTGATGTTCATCTTCCCAAAATTCTATGCAACATTGACTGTTGACATAAATTCAAATGATTTTGTCTTAGATGACTTCATAATGGTGCAATATTTTAAAATATGAGACTAAAACTAAAAGCCCTAAATGAGAAGCAGTGATGCAGATTGAACATTTGGCATATGACGGGCTCTAGACAAAAATGCACATAAACCTCTTAACTCTGAAACTCTTGGGCTAAGCATGTAAAGAGATGTCCATATCTATTATGATAGAGTGTCTTGTGAGAGCAGAACAGAAGTAGTATAAAAGAAATATACCTTTAAACTTTAGAGAAACATTTACAATTTTTATGTGTGCTTTAGTTTAATAGTTTTAAATAGGAATACATTATATAAAAATAGAGAGATCTGACTGGGGTTTTTTTTGTGTGTTTTTGTTTTTTAAAACACAAGACCCAGAGGAACCAAAAAATACATATATTTTGATGTTCAAAACACTGAATATGAGTTCCTGTCCTTGTTCCAGTTCAACTTAAGCATGCCTTCGGGGAATATGCTCTGATTCCAAACATTACTGAGCTGAGTTTTAAAAAGCTGAAAGGCTGGATGATAAATTGAAAAGGCTTTTTTTTTTGATTGAAATACAAGAAAAAGGAATAACTAGACAGGCGTTCTCTTTGAAAAAACGATTTAAGGAATTTTATCCAAGGACAAACGCATCATTTGTTTTTGTCTCCAATAAGAGGAAGAAAAAAGGGAACGAAAACAACATGCAAAGGAGGCTATCAAAGTTTCTGTTTTGTTCTAAAAGTTATGCTGCTAAATCAGAACAACAACGCAGAGATTGATTTCTGCTTAAACTGCCTCTAAAAGACAGAAGACTGCACAGACACGGTGTGACAGGTGAGGAGGCAACACAGTCACACATTCTAGATGATACATTTTGATTTACTGCATATGCAGCACAGCTAAATCTAATAAATCAAATTTGATTTCTTCACATAAATGCATTACAGCATATGGAAGTCTTCATGACTGCTCAGTGTGCAGTGATTCAGCATGCCACTGCCCGCTTTAGAGTAAACCATAAAAGCTGGCAGCCACTTACTGGTGATAAGGTCCCAAGAGGGCCTAAATGTAGACCCAACATATTTCATAGTAAAAGACAAAGTGCAAGTCAAAGAACAGGAAACAGACAGGAGAAACAAAAAAAATAAAATGTTTTGTTGCCATAAATACACAGTTGTGAAACAAAATAAAATTAACTTTAAGAGCTTTTTAAAAGTATTTACAGCTCTGGAATATTTTCTCATTTTGTCACATTTCATAAACTTCATATTGTCAGGAGAACACATAGAAACAGCAATTTTAAGACTTGCTAAGTATAAGTTTCACATTGACTTCATTTTCTTCTTTTAAACATGTTAATCTACATCATCAAACAGTAGCTCTGGTCAGCTCTGAGTCCGTCTAGATTTTCAGGATAATGTGCAGTTAGTTTTCTGCTGATCTCATCTGACGATAGTGCCTTCCATAACTTAATTGCTGTGTCCACTGCATCCCTTTAGGTAAAATCTAAACTATACTTCTTATAATAATTGCTTTCTTCTTTCCACTCTTCCATAAAGACCAGATCTGTGAACAGTCAGGATAAAAGTTGTCCTTTTGACAAAATGCTTTCACTGGAATTGCTTCTTTGACGAAAGCTTTCCTTACCCTGGTGTGTCAGTTTCAGTGGATAGGCACGTCATGGTAGTTTGGAGTAATGTCATTTATTTTTGAATGATATATTGAACAGTTTTCAGTGAGGTGTCCAATAATTGGGATGTAATTTTATAAACCAACACCAGTTTAAGCTTCATTCTTATGGTCCATGGTCCTACCCTGTCTGCTGAGACCCTTGATGTTGTTTCCTTTCTACACTAAAATAAATCGCACATAGATTTGTACTTAATAAATACATGACTTCTGTCTGCAATTGTTCACATTACTTTGTGTTGGTGTATCACATGGAATCCCAAGAAAACAGATTGAAATATGTTGTTATAATATCTGAAAACTGGGTTATAGTTTGTGAGGCATGGATGTCGAGCCACTGTAAAATAGTTTGATGTTTACTGCATGTGGAGTTTAGCTATTCCTCTAGTCTACAGTCTCTCCTCTCCTCACACCTCATAACCTGGATCAGCCCTGCGGCCCAATGACGGGGAGCACGATCAGCTGAGTTGGCATTCCTGTGGGAGTCGCTCTGTACACAAACATTTCAAACCTCACAGCTCCATAGAAACAGACACATATGACTACCATTACCTTAAGTGGATGTATTTGGCTACTTGTCTCACTAAATTACGCCAACCTCACACTTCAGACACGGTTTCTTTCCCCACTGAGAAAATCATTAGCGGCTAGAACGAGTCCAGATTAGGAGTGACACAGAACACGTTCAACATCTGAATCTAATTCAGGGATAAAATGTTGGTCAGCAGCTTTTACCTGAAATAAAAAAAATAAAATAAAACTGCAAACAAAGTTACGCTTCTCCATACTTTTAATTAACTTTAATTAATCTGACTGTAAATTGTTTTTAGTTGGTAGGCAATCCGTGCACCGCAAAAATTGAGACAAATTTAATCAGAAGAACTTTTTGTGCACTCCAACATGTTCCTGCAAAACCTTTTTACATTGCAAGTCTGAAAGCTCTGTTTTTAACATGGCAACCTTTTTGCGCAGCAGCACTTGCTCTGACTCACTATCTGATTAAACTGCATATGTTTAGATGATGGGAGAGGAGAGGAAAACAACCCCAGTTTCCATTAGCTTAACGGGATGGAGTCTGGCTCTAACAAGAAGCCCGCCCAAAGAGAAAGCCCACTAGAAGAGCTAATCCATTCAGCAGAAGCTAATGAGAGGGGAAAAGGGGTCCATTGTGATTTGAAGGATAGGTGCAGTGCTGGCAGGCCGCTCATCACAGGTGATTATAGGAGGTGGAGCAGCGGGAACGAGCTCGGTGGGAGACTGGGAAGTGTGATTCTCTATTCGAAAGGCTGGCCTTATAGAAGCAGTAATAAGGGTTGCTGGTGCTTGAACTAAAGAGAACCCAACAAATTTAGATGGAAACTGTGAGGGAAATGAGGGCAAACAGCAGGCGAAAAACACTTAGGTATATGACAATTTAAAGATGAAGGAAAGAATTCAAAAGGCTCAAACTGAGAGAGACAAATGCTAAGTAAGTTTAAACCGGCTGACTCAGGTGAAAAACACAGATGTTGACTCCTTACTGTGCCATCTGTTCCAATTTGGTGGAGATGAGTTCATTTTAAAAGTAGAATTGAGTTGCCAGCTTAACTTTTCATTATCATCACTGAAGTAGAAGCCAGAAGAAAGTCCTGGACTGACTCAGTAATTTGAAGAATGAGTTCAGGTCAATCATCATTTTATGAAATCGAAGAAAACAAACCACTGCTAGATTGTCAATAATATATCAATGTAGAACAAGATTATCTGAATTTTTTATGTCCAACTGCATTGGAGTAACTTTATCCTGAGAAGAAAAATGAACAAATCAGATATTCTGGTGAAAAAAAATCATCCAAACTGCAAATTGACTAAATGAAGGATATTGCTAAGAGGTTTGATTTCAATGTTGTACTGTGTTACTTCCACTGAGTAAACAAAGACCCAACTGTGATAGGCCCATTAAGTCATTGAAGTATGTATCAAATGAAAAGCGTAAATCTCGTTGGCCAAAAGGAGAAGAAGGAGAAAACCTGTGCAGAAAATGTCATGGATCATAAAATGACTGACAGATGGTTGGGAAGCTCAGGCATCTCACTGATACTACAAAAAGACTTGCCTTCAGGCAGCATTTTGACAACAATGCATGAGCAAGTTGTGTTACATAAAATTTATTGTGTTGCAAAAAAGGCTGCCTTGATGTCACAGCTCTGCATAACAAAAACTCTGTTTACCGCATCGCAGTCTTCTGGGGTTTCATTACTTTTCAAATTCTCACTAGAACATCCTTTGGGGAACAGCTTAAAATGAGCCTAAACTTTGGGGCCAGTGCAGAATGTCTCTCATTACTTGAAAACAGTTGTGCTGTGCTGTTCAGAAGGAGGACAAACACACAGTCAGGGAACAAATGAGGGCCATGGAAGAGGAAAAAAGGCGGAATGCTGACATAAATAGGAACCATATAGGCCTTCTACTGTGTATAAACACTGCTTTGCCTCTTCACTTTTTGCTTTTTCTTCTCGTCGATTATACAGAGTGCAATGAAACCAATTCAGATTCTCTAAACTTTCATGTCAGTAAAAGCCTTTTTAACAGCTTGTTGGACATCAACCGTCTGGAAAGTTCAAGATTGTGCTTAGAGAGGAGTGCACAGATGAGGGAGTGGATAATAACAGATAAACTCACAGGCGATGCGGACGTGGGCTTTGCGGCTCTTGGTGGTCCCAGCGGAGCTCCAGGCCACACACTGACACCAGAAGTCCTCCGGCCCAAACAACTCCTCCACCTGCTGCCGGGTGATCTCTATGCTGGCCTCTCTCACAACCAGACCTGCAGAGGTAACAGAGGAAGTTTAGAGAGCAGGAACAAACTGACTCAACCTTAAAGGATTAATAAGAAAAAAAAAAGAAAGAAAATCAGAAATCACTTGGAATAAAACACGTTCCTCTCAGACGTTGTGGTATTTTGGAGGGTCAGTCTGGACTGAGTACTGAGCTGTTTTGGTCTGGGCCCTGCGGGGGTTGGCTTCTCGATGTTACAGCTAACACAATCCTGTTTGCTAACTCATCTGATTAGGGCTCATTTGGATGCCAGGACCTAATAAACAAAAACAAACAAACACACTGGCCCTGGAACAGATGCTTCTATCAACAGCTGCAGTGCTACAGAGGACTTTGCTGCTGCCACACTCTGCCTACATCTGTGTTTGCACATATAAGCCCATTGATATCATATGTTTCCCTAACAGAAACAGTCATAGAAGATATCAACACTTTAATTCCATTTCAGCTCAACACAAATCACATTTTTATGGCTCGGATGTATATTAAGGAACGGGCACTAAACCGCGGACATTTAAGGGTAAAAAGAGAAGTTTGTATATGTTCCATTTTGCTCTAGTTGGGGGGGGTTTAGCTCCAGCAGAGCTTGAACTTTGCATGCATTTAAGCTGGAAGCTCATATTCAAATGTGCTACAACACTTTAGCAGATTTTTTTTTAATATATAACACCCAGACTGTGAATTTTCCCTTCCTCCTCATCCCTTGGATGTACAGCTACATATTAAGTTTAGATATAGAAGTTGAGCAGCATGTTGGAAATAAGTTAATGTAATTTTTCTGAAGTGGTTATGCTCATGGTCAGCTCTGAGGTAAAACTGGACTGTGACATTCTAATCTTTCCCAGTTCCCACTGGGACACATTTTGTTACATTATATTACGCCATCATTGTCAGTCTGTACTATAACCATCACTGATGGTATAATAATAATAAAAAAGGCCATGTTAAGAAGCAGTGGGTTCATTATTCCTTTAATTTTGTGGATCACTTGCTCCGCTGAAGGTTTCCTAGTTAGGTGACAAAACAATGAAAGAGAGTTTGCTTCTGTTGTAGCAAATCTAATTCAAACCCTGCTGAGCTGAGGAACATACTGCTGTGGTGTACATTGCTTTTAAACTATTCTTTCCACTGAGAGATTTATTGTGTTTTTGTGCCTGTCAAAACTCCATCAAAGTAATGCAAAAAGTGACCTTTGGCAACCAGAGAATAAGGATGGAAGACAGCAGAGTTAGTTTTTAGACTTTTTGAAAGCTAGACTCAACAGATAAATTTAACATATCTTTTTTATTATACTGGCGAGATTTTCTAGGCTTTCAAAGACCACTATTTTATTTGTTGTTTTGATGGTAGTGACTACCTTTTTGCTAAGATTTAGGCTCCAAAACTGGCATGATGTAGTCATCAGCAATTCTGAGTTAAATTTAGAAATACCTAGGCCTTGGCCAGGGTTAGGAAAGGACTATATTATCTTCAGGTTATCATTACTCTTCATACTCTTCAGGTATCAGGTTATCCTTGATACTGATTTATTGCAGCAGGAAGTAACTGTTGTCAATAGGACATTATTTTGGCCCTGAACTGGTGTAATAAATTATAGAGATATCTGTGTCCCTATCTGCATCCATTCTGTATTTTGCAATCCAATTCATTACAGAGTTATTCGATGTCAACTCAACCATGATGGGCTAATATAGGACACATTGAGAATCTAAATTCATAGCAAAGGGGGATTAATTTTAAAGTAATTTAAGAATTGCTTCACCAGTTCCAAACATGTTGAATCAGGTGAAACATCTAAATGCCCCCCAAAATAAAGTAAAAAGCCTACATCATTGTAATTTCAGTTTTTTCTTGTTTAAAACCCAATGTGTGAGATCACATTTTAGTTGAAGGGGTTTGGCTTAACAAGTAGATATGAAAAGTGTCAGGTTCTGGCTGAATGGAAAATACAATAAGAGCAGATGGTTAAAAAATGAACATGCCATTTTATTTCAGGTTCATCGCATTAACACAGCCTACTTGTTCCAGCAGATACACACACCAGGCACATTGACAACCAACGCACCAGCTTAGCCCTCATGTAAAATTTAAGCAGTGCGCCGACAGGCAAGGGAGCAGCAATGTCTGGAGTCTCACAATTTGCCTCTGCGTTTTTCCACACGTGTGTGCCACTGTAAGGAAGGAAGTACTGTTGCATGCTAATGTGCTTGCCTGAGAGAATGTTTTGTTAGCTTGATAATGTCAAGGATGGATGTTGAGCAGTGGGAGTGTCTCTAAACAGCAACGGGAAAAATCAACAGCAGTGAAAATAATTGTACTCTCAAACTACTCGATGTCTGAAGCTTACACTGGGGAAACTCATCTCTTTTTTTAGTTTTATGTTAAACATTCATGGATTTGAGTAACATGTCTGTTTTTAAATGTTACTTGTGTTGTAATAGATTAACTAAAATACTCATGATGATCAAATATCAATATACATTAAAAGTCATAATTAAACCTGGATTAAGTTTTCTGAGATATGCTTCGCTTTTAACACAATACAAGCAAAACTGTGAAAAATAATGTTGTGACAAAAAATATTTGCCCTCCTACACATTTCTGCATATTTTGCATTTTTCTTACATTTAAATCTTTAAGACTATTCCAAACGTCTTCATATATGGCAAATGTAACCTACATAAATATCTAACATAGTTTTTAGATGATAATTGTATTTATTAAGGGACAAAAGCTTTCCATACTAACCTGACTGTCCTCCCTTGTTTAATCATGAATTGATGTTTCAGGCTCATCCAGTCTCTTCAGCAGTGCTGTTGCTTGACACATAATCTTTAAGACACTGAAGTATATATCAAGCATGCCCTAAGAATTTGGGTGGTCTGTTTAAGGTGGCATGTGCGCTGCTCCACTTTACATTTCATGCACTGCAGCCAGCTTCTGCATTGTTTTCTTCAGCCTCTCCACCTCCCTGTCACCCCACTATGCACTCTGGGGTGGGAGACCTTCTTTTCATTTCCTGATGTGTGGAAGACAGGTTCAGTGGGAATATATATGCACTCATTACTCTATCAAATGCTGAGCAGCATGGCTATGGAGTGATGAAATTTGGCTTTCATTGGCTTTATTGGCTAATAAAGATTTCTTTAAGCATTTACACGTGATTTGTCAGACCAAACTGTGATTAACAACATTTCAGTCTAGGTTCACAAGCTGCACCCAGACCTGATTACAGCCAGAACAGCAGAATCAAGAAGTCACTTAAATGGAGTATGTCTCACAAATCAAGTGCACTAAAAGATTTTGAATAGCAACACAATCTGCCTCGATCTAAAGAAAAAGAAGAACAGATGATCTATCTGTCTGGGAAAATTACAAATCCGTTTATCAGATTTTGGGGCTCAAATAAACCATAGTTAACACCATTAGTCACAATGGATGAAAACATGCAATAGTTTTGGGCGACTTTCTCAGGAGTGTTCAACCTACAAAAATGAATTCAGAAGTGCATCAGTGACTCATCACAGGTCTCAAAAGAACAGCATCCAAAGCTCTGCAGACCTCACTTGCCTTAATTAAGTTCAGTGTTTGTGATTAAACAAGAAGAAAGGCATTTATGAGAGCGTTTCAAGGCCGGAACCACTGCTGACCAAAAAAGAAAACAGCAGATTGTCTCATATTATGAAATATTCCGTTAACTGCTGAGACAAAAAGTGGAACTTCTTGGAAGGTGCGTTTTCATGTTACACTAACCCAGCCTATTCAAATTTTTGAGTTTGATATGATTGAGATTTGAGGGTATTTTGTTGCTACAAAGATTGATCCAAACAGTTTTCATATGGGGGCTAATTACCAAATTTCAGGTTGACTTGTATACTCTGGCTATCTTTTTTTTTATTATAAAAATTCTTTAATATTCATATAAACCACAAACAAACATAAAATGTATTTTTAAGAGGTCAAATACTTTTTCATACCCCTGTAACTGTGAAGTCACCCTGACTTTATGTAGCACATCATTACAATTAAGAACACTACAGAGCATAGCATTAAATTTACAGCCACAAGGGCTGAAGTAATTGTGAACCCCAGCAGGACTAATGATGAGGGGCTGCTTCATCCAACTACAGCCATCAGCCTCCATTCATAGCTGGCTGACACAGGGCACTTTATTAAAAATAATTCATTATTAATGTGACTATAAATGTGAGCTAGCCTCGCTCTTCAGTGCTAGCGCCTGGCTAACATTATTGATCAGACTGGTCAGGAAGGAGGAGGAAGCATCGGTCAATAAAGACGAGCAGAAGCAGGAGGGAGGAGTATGGGCACTCATTATCGGACCAGATGAAGAGGACTCCCGTCTGATCATACACCTCGTTTCTCAGAGGAAGTGACAAGCTGTCTCTGGTGTATATTATACGAGGTGCTTGAAATTAATTTACCGGTCATTTGCTCGGATCAATGCTCATTTTGTTCAAAAGATACTATAACCTGCCCTCGACACCGGGAGGTAAAACATTTCAGCACTCACAAAACAAAACTGGGACTGTCAAAAGTGTCAAAGCTATGTTTTATGACCTTTACACTTGTCAAAATGAGTTGTAGTTACACGTGAAACATATAGCAGGAAATAGCTATAAGAGAAAAGATGACCCCCGAAACCTAAATGGCTCTGCCACAAAGTCACAGAAAAAGCTATTTTGTTAGAAGACCAAATTTACTGGCTAATTTCTCTTTGTTTCTCAGGTTTTGTCCTTCAATTACTGAAATAAAGGTTCTCTTAATCTATTGGACTGTGAGTACTTTTCTTGTCCATACCCCTAACAGTTTTTATTACCCCACTTAAAAACAATTTCATCTTGATCATCTTTTTGTGATACACATTGCTATACCTTTGTGAAGATTGAAGGTGAAACATGTTTTCCCACTGGGATTTTGGAGATCTTGGCCAGGCCTATTTCAACCATTTTCCATACTACAAATAATACTGGAATACAGTAGACCGCTATCACATGTACAACACAACCAGTACTTGGCATCGACTTCTGCAGCTATTTCAGATTTGCTCTTCGGCTGTTTGCAGCCACCCTTACTATGGATTTTGTGTAACCTTCTCTTGACTTATGCCTTTGTACATTCTGATACTTTGTAACCTCTATGAAAAATATGACTTTAGCTCAAGGATTTCAGAACAGTCGAACTTTGATGGAAGGTGTGAACTTTACAAGACTAAAAGCTGAAACACAATCAAAAAGTGATAAAACTTGAAGTATTAGTATAAGGAGGTGCACCTATGGAACCAAGCTTTTGCTGCTTTCTTGCTTCTTATTTTTACTTCCCCAATAGATCTGCATATGAGCTGAATTTTACACATTAAAGATGGAAAGATTTGAATTTAATAATATTCGTTGCATTGGTTTACATCACAAATACCTTGAATTTCAATATGGCTATGTAATTTTTTTTAAAGCCACTATATACACTGTAATCAGTAAACACAGTAAACATGCACAAGTGCCCATGTAAATGATTAAAAATCTACCCACAACTCCTGAAAATCCCCAAAAACAAAACAAAACAACAACAGTCTCAATCCTATAAAACCATCTTAGTATGGGATAATAAAATACAGTGCAGCTCTAACAAAAGCGCATAACCTAGTCCCCCAATTCTCTGCAGCAAAGGGTGAGGGGAATCATGCTGTTGCTGTTGCATTTGTTCACTGTAATTTCTAAATGCTCTCTCGAAATTTGGATTGATGTATCAATGTTATATTACCGAGGTAAAGAAATGTAAAAGGAGATCAAAGTTTAACGGCGTCAGAGACGGAATGGGCGGTGGTCACATATGAAAACAACTGTGAGAGGGGACAACACTTCTAATAGAGGGTTTAATCTGATTTAGTTAATCAATATATTCAAATGTGGAACCAATTTATTGATTTTATTATAAATGGGTATATGTAAAAAAAAAAATTGAAACCTGAGGGAAAAATGCTTTCTACCTCTTCAAGTAACCTAAATGAATTTTTCATGATTGTGATCTGAAGTCGTTGCCATGAGGCTGGAGACCAAATCTAACACCAGTCAGATGTTTCCCTGATGATTTAGCACAGTGGATGGTAATAGAAACATCTGTGTGATGAAAATGTTTGTACAGCTCGGCACACAACGCTAACACGAGAGTGTAAAACATCTGGATAAATATGCTATGGATACAGCCAGAAGCCTAAAATGAACACCTGCGGTTTCTGTCTTTAGTCTCTTGTACATTTAATCTCAGTATCTGCGACTGTGCTATTTGCATAAGCTCATCAGTTCTCTCCATTATGGCAGTGAGACAGAAAGAAGATAGAAGGCAGTGAAGAAAACCAAGGAGGGGAGCGATCTAGTTTCTTTAGGCTGTTATTAGTGGTATTGACCAAGCTTGCTGGTTTCTATCGGTGTTCCCTTTCTGTCAATTTGGAGAAATCAGAGAGCAAATGAGTGGGTTGAGAGCAGCAACACACATGCACTGAGCTCTGCTGGTGTACTGTGTGTTTTTTGTGCTTTGCAAGAGTATAAACGAATGAATATCTGTGCAGTAAATAGCCTGTGGATATGGCTATGTAGAGTGGGTGCCTGTATGATGTGTGGGTTGTTTTTCTTGTTGATGCTTTTGGCACAAAACCTCCTGACACAAGGGCTAAAAGCCACTACTACCTTCTCCCTGTTCTTTGTCATTATAACTAAAACACATGTCGGAATTTCTGTTTTCATGCGAACACACACAAGGTTGCAAAAATGAAAAGGTTTCAAGATTTTCAATCGTTCCTTTTAAAATTAGTGCCTGGTGAACAAATCTGTTTGTGCGTTTTAAATAATGTACAAGTGCTGCAAAACCTTTGGTGTAACTTTTAACAGCTTGCTATTGTCTTTAATTTGATGTTTTGCCATGCAGGTCACTACGAAGAGCAACAGTGAAGCCTGTTTTTAGTCCACATCTTGATAGAAACACACTTTTAGGTCCTTGAAGTGCGTGAAAACATGCGCTCATGACCTTAAATGCTCACACTGGACTAAAGGAGCAGTGTTGGGTGTGTGTTTGTGGAAGCTTGAAGGCATGTGTATAGCAAAACAGTTGGATGAAAAGGGTAAATGCAATGTGATTGGTACCTTTGGGCAACAGAAAGAACTCAATTCCAAATACAGCAGCTGAATGCAGGCCAATCAGCGCTGGCTTGTAGTGTGTAATGGTTCTGGTGCCTTCAGGGTTTGAGTTCTGGAGAAAACAACCCTGCTGGAGATTTGCTACCTTCACTTCCCTGAGATGCCTCCTAAAAATATATGTGCAATCTTAAAGACAGACTTTATGATACCTTAAAACTTGTCTGTGTGTATTTTCATAGCCCTTTTTCAGAACAAATATGTAGGTTTGTAGCTCATGTGATAATTATAAACCAAACAAAATGTGAATGTGCAAAAATTTGGTTACATTATAATTTATGATGGCAGGTAATGTGTTTCCCAACTGAAGCATTATTTTCTAACACTTCTCTATAAAAGCCTTAAAAGTCCACACAAACCTGAAGAATATGAGTTTAAGCTTTTAACAGCAAGTGAAATCTAGGTCAAGTCAAGTTCTAAATCAAAGTATAAGGCTTGCAACACCATTTGTATTAGGAGTAGATTGAAAGAAATTGCTATGATCAGAGAACCTGATAATAAAGGAACCTTAAAGGCCAAATCCTAGTATTGTCTAGTATTCTCTGACAGTATATAAGGTATTTTTGGCCTTCAACATGCTTCTGACACTTGCTGAACAGTGAAAACAGATAATCATGTTTTAGAAAGGCTTTAAACAGCAAAATTATGTTACATTACAACTTTATATTTTGAGACCTTTATATTTATCTGACCTTTTACATGGTAGTTACAAATGAGCTTTCAACTGAAGCCTGAAAAAAGATTTTGCCTTGGGTGTGCAGTGAAGGATTTTTGTGCAACTGCTCCAGATGTATCTTATTGCTTTAATAAGCAACAAAATACATTGGAGTATGGAATAAGATCATCATATTTTTATTGGTTAGTAGTTGCCTATCCAACATTGAGGCAGCATATAATGCCGTGTGCTTGGAAACAAAGGCTCAGCAATAAAGCTCCTAGCCAGGCCCAACTAGCTTAGACTTGTCTCTCGGATAACACCTGCAGGTTCACGCAAACCATTAACACTCCGAGGTAAGGCAAGGCTGTGGTTTTGTTTTTGACTGGCTCCATAGCAAAAACACAGACGTCAATAGGCAGTGCAAACATCTTTTCATGAGATGGCCATCTTGATATAAGGTCAGAAAAAAATCTTCAAAGAAAAAACTCTTGGCATCTACCTAATGCTAGCAAAGAATTTAGAAATTTTGCTTGCTGAATAGTTCTTCATCAAGTTGCTCTCCATGTAGACTAAAATGAAAATCTATCTGCAGGATTCTCAGATAGGCGGATTTCACTTTAGAGGATTATTTATTCTATGGATAAATATTTGTCTATTTATCCATAGACAAATATTTATCCATATTTGTCTATGGATAAATATAAATCTCCTGTTGTGACAGAATAGTCCCATGGCAAAAAATCCCAGTAGGATTTACTAGACATTTTTCAGAAAAGTGATTTTGCTTTTCAGTCATCAATATGTGCAAGAGTTGAATGTTTGTGAGATGTTAGTTGAGAGATTATCAAAAGGCAATACAAAAACAATCATCAACATCTTAGACATGTTGCACTTTTTATGTTTATGAGTCTATTTGGATATATTTGTCAAGGTCACCTGAATCTCCAACGGGTCCAATTCAGGAGATGTTGGGTATGGTTGCACAAAGTAATTAATATCAACATCATCAACTGTGATGCAGCACTAACAAATACACATAATGATACTAAAAAGTTAAATATCCAGAAAATCTGTAGAAGGATGTTTAATATTCCTTTTGTCAGTGATTGTTGTTCAAAGGGAAAATATTCTGAATAATCTTTATCAAATCAATAACAATAAAAGAGTTGATTAAAAAAGTTCAAAGCTCCACTCCAGATGTGACCCTTGTCCCTTTTCCTTAGATCTGAATGAGGTCACTCCAGGTGCTCTGGCTTTTTCGCACAAGCTAACACACATGTAAGTTTAATTTATTCCTGCAATTTAGTCACAAATGTCTTTTTCTAAGTATCTGTGTTAGCATTGCTTATGGACCGACTTAGCATCCAAGATAATCCCTAGGGAAGGAGAAAATCCCCAATGGGAGGATATACTTATCAAAAGTTGAGTCAACAGAGCATTGACATCAAGCACATTTTTTTGGTACTTTAGGAAAATCATTTCTTTAACAACCAGTGCAACATATGTTCCATGAATGTGATGCTTTTACTGACCAGAGTTTTCGTCCACCCTCTCCTCCACGGTGTGCTCCTTTTGATGAACCCACTCACTGTTGCACTTGAAGTAGATCTGCGTGGCAGGCGTGGCTTTACAGTACAGGTTAACTGGCTTGTTCTTCACAATGTAGGCCTCCTCCGGTTCCATCAAAAATACGGGAAGTGGCTCTGGGGGATCTGATGGGAACGTTTCAGGCAGCTCACCCAGACCAATGAAATCATCGTCAACTGTAAAGAGAAAAACTCTGTCACATGATGGGAGAAGGATGGGAAGACATTGAATAACTAGTGAAGACAGACATAAAAGCAATTATGGAAAAAATAAGAATCAGTTTGGAGAGAAAAAGGAGGCAGAAGACAGCGGGGGAGTATTATAACCAGCCTTTGGATGAGATAATCCACTTCGCAGAGCACACACAGTGAAATCCCTATCATTTGATATTTTGGAATGTTTACACAAGTGTTTTAGAGCGCAGGAAATTCTGGGATTCCTCTCAGGCCAATAAGCCTGCATGGATTTACAGAAATTCGGCCTCACTTGGTCAAACCACAACCAGCGATTGCTGAGCAATGAAAGAGCAGTGACGCCAGCCAGAGCCAATAACGAGAAACAGAATTTGTAGGTTGACTCCAAGGAACTAAAGTTATAAGCTCTTCTAGCTGTGCCTCCAATTTTCTCTTGTCTTCTCCCTCTTTGTCACTCTTTCTCACGCACACACACAAACACCAACTCACGCAGACAACCCGGATGCAGGCAGCACATCTAATGACCTCGGGCTTTTGGCCCAGTTTGTGCCATGTGCCATTCCTCAGATACTTCTGCAGTAGACAGATACGCTTCCCTGTAATTACAAGTCTCTTTCATCTCTGTGTCTTAAATCACAAACGCTCAGCTGTATGTGCATGCGCATACAAGTGCACAAACACACAAATAAAAGCTCACAATCGTACGAATACACAGGCGTGCACATCCAAGTGGGTCCAGCTAACTTTCTAACTCTTTGAAGAAAGCAGGATAAGGCCTATTCGCCACCCTATTTGTCACCTCCAGAACTGTTCTATTCTTACCATTGAACCGGTAGACATCAATTATTCACGAGTGTGAAAGAAAGAAGGCAGAGTAATAGAGACAGAGACACAGAGGGAAACAGAAGGAAGGAACAGTGAGGGCAGCTAAGCCAGACAGACATAGATTGATATGTAGGAATTGAGCTGGGCAGACAGACAGAAACGTAACGCAGGAGCACAGGAACAGGAAGGCAGACTCTTCGGATAACAATAGAGTTTATCAGCCCAATCAGTAATTCTTCCATGGCCCTCCATCTATCTGCCTCCCTGACCTGTGTGGACATGATGGAGTCTTGTTGTCTGACAGAAGTTGCCTCGTGAATGCTTTTGGGAGCACTAAATAACATCTTGACTGAGCAGATATCTCCCTGTGATGTTGCTCTAATGTTATCTATCCCTCCATACCTACCAGCGGACAGAGGCTGATTGCTGGGAAATGAAAGTGCAGGAGGAGCCAATCATCAAGTGAACAAAGCAAACCTCACTGAGGTGAAAGCGTGTGTGCAGTTACAGTATCTTGGAAAAGTATTCATACCCACTACATGGTTTCATAGTTTGGTATGTGTTATATTGGTACTTTATACAAACACAAGCATTCCATAGTAGAAAATTTAAAGTGCACAAACAAATGTTATATTGTTCAGACCTCTCTAAGTCAATTCTAAAACAACAGCTGAAGGTTTTATTGGGTGTCTCTGGCAGCTTGACTTAAATTTGTGTCTTTTCTCTTTTGAAGAAATAGCTCAAATTAAGATATTTTGGATGGACAGCATATATGAACATAAACTTTTAAGTCTTGGCATAGATTTAGCAGTTAGTCCTGTAACAATATATGCTCAATTTCAACAATACAATGTATACAGAATATGAAAAGTTTTAAGGGTTTTTTTTGTCCTCTAAACAATGAAATAAATTTTTTTAATAGTTATTTAATTTAACAGTAAATTTACAGCTATATTACATAAATTAAAATATATGTTTTAATAAAACTTGCGTGTCAGATCAAACTTTTTCTTGGGCTGCCACCTTCTCGTGGTGGAGGGGTTTGAGAGACCCAATGATCCTAGGAGCTGTGCTGTCTGGGGCTTTATGCCCCTGGAAGAGTCACCCAAGGCAGACAGGTTCTAGGCGAGGGGCCAGAAAAAGCGCAGCCCAAAGACCCCTTATGAGGGACAAGAACTTTGGACTTGGTGTTCCCTTGCCTGGACGCAGGGCCAGGAAGGGGGGCACAATGGCGAGCGCCTGGTGGCCGGGCTTTTACCCATGGAGCCCGCCCGGGCCCAGCCTGAAGAGGAAACATGGGTTCCCCCCTCCCATGGGCCCACCACCTATGAGAGGGGCCAAAGGGGTCGGGTGCATTGTGTGATGGGTGGGAGCCGAGGGAGGTGTCCCTGGCGGTCCAATCCTCAGTCGCAGAAGCTGGCTCTTGGGACGTGCAATGTCACCTTTCTGGTGGGGAAGGAGCCAGAGCTAGTGTGTGAGGTTGAGAGGTTCCGGCTGGAAAGCAAGAGTTGTCCAACATGTCCAACATGATCTGTGCCCCTCTGCAGCTTCTCCAGTGGTAGCATGTGTCTACTGGCTCCATCTCAGATCATTTCTCCTATTGTTGGCCCTGTCAATTTAAGTGTACTGGGCAAGTCTTGTTAGGCTTACAAGTTGTGCCTTACTCCTTGTGTTTTTAGATGATAGATTGAACACTCCTATGAAATATTCAACAGCTGATATATTATTTTGTAACCTATGCCTGATTTAAACTTCATCAAGTTTGTTCCTGACATGTCTGCTGTGTTCATTGGTCGTCAAGAAGTTTTTTGTTTGCCAATGTTCTCTAACAACCGTCCTTCACAGAACAGCTGGATTCACACAAAGAATAAATCTTTCATATATTTATTGCAGTAGTTCTTCTGAAAGCAATTAGCTGTACCAGATTTTTTTTCAGGGGTATCGGAATAAAAAGAAATGCATGACAGACTTTTAAAATTGTGACGATTTTCTAGAACCTGAATAGAAGTCTGTGAGTTCAAGATATACAGAGACTTTTCCATCAAGAAAAAAAAGTTGGAAACTTTCTCCTCCATTCAATTTTGCGAGTAATGTCTTCATAAAGCTGAAGTCTTATTCACCAGACCTTGGGTTAGTCTTTTCTTTTGTGCAACATAGTCCTCAGTCCACCCACATACTCAGCCAAAGGGACCATGACCCAGAAACAGGCAAAGAGAGCCAAGGAAACTCATTAAAGATTGTGTTAGCCTTCTTTCGCCCTCCATTCCCATTATCTCTCCATCTTTCGCTCCCTCCTGGCTCTGTTGCCTCTGTCAAACTCTGAGGCAGAAAGATCTGAGGTGACCAAGAAAGTGCAGCTCCCTTACAACCAAAGAGAGGCACGCGTCTAATGTGCTCATGCACATAGAAACGCTCACAATGGTTACACGCACACCGGCACACACGACTTTGCTCACAGATATTCGAACTCATCAGCTTTCTTAGTCCTAGAAATAATAAATTCAAGCGTTTTGCACGAGTTCTGCAGTAAAAAATAAAAAATCAGCAAAGGAGTATAAAAGGAAACCTCATGACAATATGAGAAACCCTGACTTTTACCAGTCCTTCTCCCCCCACATCTCCACATCATTTCAGCATCTTTCACCTCACACGCGAGAAACAATAGAACTAAAGAGACATCTTTACAAAACATTTTTTTCTTAAACCCTATTTTTCCAAAATGTGAAATGAAATGTTTTTCCTCTGAAGTTGTAGCCTTTTTAGCAAAAGCATTAATAAAGAATGCTCCCCCTGTTTGATATGCACTTTAGATTTTCCTTAAGCATTTGTATTACTCTGCCTTTCTTTTAATACAAACCCCCCCTGAACAATCTCCAGATTGAGTGTTTAAAATTTTATGAAATATATCCTTGCAGCGCTTTTCTTTTAATTATGTTTTGCTCTGTAATTGAGGTAAGTTTTTCTAATTCATATGTAAATTGTGACTTTATAATCAAATATTCTAAGGCACAAATTGAACATTACTTGAATTTTATATGAACTCCATATCTCACCAGCAAAAAACTTAAAAAATAAATTATATAAAAACAGATACTCATGTGAGAGAGCTTGTCAAGTGGATACAAATGTCAAATACTTCACTGCCAATGAATTAATCAGATAAGAGCAACACAGTCCAGAGTACCACTGAAAAGAAGGTTGAAAACGGGCTGAGCTATCTGAAGCTTTACAATGAGACTTCCTTTGCCTTGAGTCAAACTGAAATAACGCAGTAGATGATAGTGATAGATGATAATGTTTTGAGCTGGTCAAAGTCAATCAACTAGTCTAATGAAGCATATGTTGTATAGCTTGTTCTAAATCAAAACATATATGGTGGCAAAATAGAGCTGAATGAGACATAAAGCAATATGTTCTCATATGAGAGAAAATAAACATAATGATTCCCACTGAAATGGGATTAGCATAATAATAAGTGACAGGCTGAATGACGGTGGTCTTGCAGAAAAACGATCCCGGGTTCAAACCCTGGCCTTGGTCGTCTGCGTTGAATTTGCATGTTATAACATTTTAAAAAACAGTGAGAACCAACAAAAGTGATAAACATAAAATAAGAAAGAATAAAAACTATAAAACGCAATAAGATACTGAAAAGAAATGCATGTAAAAGTATGAGTAACAATTGACATAAAATAAAATCCAGATAAATTCTATAGCAACTAGGTTGAAAACAAAACCCAAAAGGTGAGTCTGCAAAATAGATTGAAAAATATCTGGTAACATCTACAAGGCCTTTCTAATTTGAAATGACTATGCCTTCCACAGTTTTGAATTTGCGACTACAAAAACCAGATCGATCCTTGGCACATCCGACAACAAGCAGTCAACTCTGAAATGGACAAGCAGCCAGTGCTGAGAGCGTGGGTGAAAATAGGCTTGTCATTGTTTCTACCCAGAACTGTATGTGAAAAGAGTGAAAGGTGCAGAGGGTTGGATAGTTTGCCAAAAGCACATCAAACTCCAAAAGGATAAAAAGATGGCATGGCAAAGTCTTAAATAATGACCCCCAAACCTCTCTGACAGGTAACAAAAGAAGCTCTGAGACATAGTGTTTTCTTTAATGATTGAACCAATTACTTGTCCTTGTGACAGGCGTGGAAGATTTTCAGTTACTGAATACAAGCAAAAGATCAAGAAAAAAAGGCCATGATAAGGGGGTGCAGTTAAAGTCAAGGCAACATACCTTGATGGAGTAGCAGCCAGTGGTCATGACCATGATTTTCTTATTCGCTGTGTATTCAAGTAATACATTTTTTTATAACTACTTTATAATTATTCTAAGTGCTGTTGATTAGGTTCTGAGCAACTACAAGTGAATACCCTACATAAAACAAGCTGCATATTTTATATTATTCAAATATATATATATTCTTTTACCTTGAAAAAAATAAAAGCTGCTTCAGGAAAAATACAAAACCACAGTACAGAAAATCTAAACTGCACAAACGGTATCGCATGTAAATTATTTAAGCACATTACAGCATATAGAGTACACCTAACAGACTGCATGTTGTATGGTTGCTGTGTATTCGGTGTGTACAGCACTTCATTACAAAGGGAATCACGGGATCTTGTGGCACAAGATTAAAATTTCACTTACTGGCTTTTGACTTTTCTATGCTTACACTGCACCAGACATGATTTTATCAACAGCTATGCTACCCTGCAGTTCTCAGAGTGTCTCTACTGCATTGTTTCAAAGTTACACAAATGCTTCTCAATTATTGCAGCAATGACCCAATAATAATATTATATGCTCTCATGAAACAGTATGCAGATGCTTTGTGTGGACTGTTGAAGTTTCACACACCTCAGGATGCTGGTAACTGAGTGAAAGAGGCTCCTTGGCCAAGATATGTGAGCTACTATTATTATTACCATATGTGGGGGAAATCAAAAAGCATGGTCAGTCGATGGGATCACAGTAGAAGTTGCATTCCATGCTGACACTGTTGAACCCGAAACGTCCTTCAAACCAACACAAATATTTCAGACATGTTATAATGCACATAATGTGCTTCCTTACATCTAGGCACCTAAGAGGTAAAGAAACTGTGTGACAGCAGCCTTGCCATTAGATAAGACTAAAAGAAATTTATACCCTGATCAAGCCTGTATTAAAATATTCCACTCTGATTGCATGTTTTCTTCAAAACGCAGTTTGTTGTTAATGAAATATTTAATTATGTAAAAAGAAAGTGGGGATATTCTCAAAAATATTGCTAAAATCACTTGTCTCATTCTCATATGTTCAGCTTTTGGTCTCATGAGCTGAATGTTTTTGTTACACCGCTATTCACTAAAGAAATAAGAAATGTTGCCCAAGACTGGACATTGTTCAGTGTGTGAAGGCAAGTTTTCGAACCTAATAAAATGCTGGGGATCTGATGGTGCTGTGGAAGATAAGCTGTCTCTATCAGTGCTTGAGCAGATTTATTTTCCAAAGAAAAGTGATGTGCCAGTGTGAACAATGTTTCCCCTTCATCAGGGGTGAGTTGAGCATGAACAAGGATGAACTCTGGAACAAATCGTCTTTATTTAATTTCTTTATCTTTTTTATCCATATCTCATTCTCTCTTACTTTCCCAAATTAAGTCCTCGTCTCACTAATCCTTCTAATTATTAATACACATACAGGGGAAGTCCAGGCAAAACATTGGTGAATTATCATCTAGTCATCTAGCTGGGGATTTTACAAGGCAGATGTTTTGTAGCATCTACTCAGCTGTCATCTCTGTTATTAACAAATTGGTCAGTTCTACCTATAAATGTGCTTTTGACACACCTACTGATTTTACTAAGTGAACATAAACTATGGTAATGACTTTTTCTGGCCAGCAGTATTGGCCTATAGAAAGAGTTATACATCCCACTGGCCTCAATCAATATACATGGTCCTTCTTTCAACAGCATCTCCTTTTAAAACCTTAAAAAGAAAAAGGCAACAGGTTTAAACTCATTTCTTTGTATTGGTGTTCTCATGCAATCTCTCTATTAGCTCAGTGTTTCATGCAAACTCCTATATCTACACACCCTGACCTAAGCATAAGGAGGTATTGATTGCTACCAAGAACCAGTGGCCTCTTCCTTTGCAAGCAGATATTTAAGACACAGACTGGTGCTTAGATGAACTAGTAAGATCCCAAAGAGTTACAAATTTCAGTAAAACCCTGACCTCTCACAAAATCTAGCAAAATCAGTGTATTCTAAGAATTGCTCTATAAAAACCATCGATTGGAATTTTGCTACAAAATTCCGATTGGTGAACTTTCAAAGACAATTTCATAACTTTTAGAGAGAACAGGCCATCTCTATCAAGATAAAAGTTGCTTTCGGCTAACTTTGCAATGTTAGTTGTGTATTTCGCTTTGGGTGTGTTTACATGTTCTCTCTGATCGTCATCCCTGACCTTCACTTGGTTCTCTCGGGCAGCACCCTGGCAGGTGGCAGCTGGTCTTTGCCAGGGTCATGCCAAGCATCGGTCACTGTCTCTCCAGTCACATCAATGCCAGAAGAGACAAGGTCAAAATATGATGATAATAAACTTCATCTACTTTAAAGTTTATGTTATAAAGGTGGCAGGATTTTAAAAACAACAACTTTCTATCACATATTTAAATAGCAAGATATTAGATTATAAAGATATCACATACTCGTATGTGGAAAAAAAAAACAACTAAAAATGAAAAAGTGGTCAGCAACTTCTTAAATGACAGAAAGTCTTTTAAAAAATGAAAAGAAAAACAATAATTAGTCCTGTGATAAGGAGGTGAAGAAGAGGTAAGCAGAAACCTGCATAGACCAGTTTAGTAAGATGATCTGAAAAGAGGTTTCAAAAAGATGAGATTCTTTAGGAAAAAAAATGAAAAAAGGCAAAATTAGGGTGAAAATAATACTTCTGTAAATGGTTGGAGAGAGCAGTAGTGTGAGCTACTTCAAAAAAAGAAGCTGCACCAGGTATTTTTCTTACGTAATGTTCATATGAAATATGAGCTTATTGAACCTCCTTTTTTAAGCCAAAAGTAATTATCTTCACTCCCACTGCACATGCACACCAGTTTAGACAAATCTCAGTTCAGTCTCAGTCCTAAAATTCCTTCTAGGGACACGAGTTGCAAATTAACAGACTTTAAAAATAGTAAGCAGTGTCTATTTACACTGCGGCTGATGGACTTCAGCCCATTGATTGGCTCTCTGTTTCTCATGCCTCAACAGACCAATTTTGTTTGAGCTCAGGAAACACTTCGGTCAATCCCACTAGACAACTGACCTTACAAACATATAGTGATAAGATTCAAAGGTAAGAAATCAAAACCCAATTCTTGTTGCAAAATAAAAATTAAAGGATGCTCATCATCATTTCTGCAACATGTCCATCGTATCTGTGTTTGGGGTTGTGGTTCATTTATGTCCATGCAAAATGTTGGGAATTACATGTAGATGAAAGATTAGCATCAAATGCACAAGACATTGGGGGTGCTGTGGTGGCGCAGGGGCAGCTCACGACCCACATATTGAGGCCTTAGTCCTTGTGGCGGTGGTCGCAGGTTCGATTCCCAGCGTGGTGATATTTGCCGCATGTTTTCCCCCTCTCTCATTACCCTGCTTCCTGTCAAACTACTTTCCAATAAAGGCCACGAGAGCTAACAAAACCTTTAAAAAAAATGCACATTATCGCATTAATTGGCTAATCCAAGCCACAATGGCCATCCAAGATGAAAGCAATGACATAAATTTAAAGGTTCATATGGCAGTTTGTCCAGGGAAATGTTGTCTAGCTTTGAGATTAACCATATTGTGATTCATTACCAGATTTCTAAACTATCTGGCTCTAAAATGTAACATTTGGCTCTAAATTATAGGAGTATTGGAGATTAACACTCCCTCAGATGCTTCAGAATGTAGCAACTTAGTTTTGACAGGTACCAATAAATTTTCTTATATTACTCAGGCGCTGGCAGGTTTCACATTATCGCATTTTACATAAAAATACTGATTGAACTTGGAGAATTGTGGTTGTCAGAGCTGGTCATCCCTTTTATGCCCTTATGTTATCTACATTCCCAGGGCAGCTTTAGGTTGAAAGTTGCAAAAGTTCACATAAAACTGCTGATGTGTGAGGTTTTTTTATTCTTCTATTCTGCACACTAGCACTATTAAACCATCTACCTCTAGATATTAGACAGGCATGTTCAACTAATCTTTATAAGTCAAAAATCTATGAACTTTAAATCCTTGCCATTTCTCTGTAATTTCAAAAATCTTTCCTTTGCTTGATTTCTGGTCGCCTTATTGTAATTTGTATTGACATTTTTATTTCATTTACCACTCACTTGATTGATTTGATATTGTTGCCACTTTTGAAAAACTAACTGCTTGTTTTTTTATGTCTCTTCTTTTAAAAACATTATATAGTAGCATAGTACATCAGCTTAGTGTGGAAGCTGAACATATTTAAAACATATTTTAAATCTTTATCATGACTACCAGTGTAATTGAACTCTTCATTTTTTTTGCTACTTTTTGCCTTTTTCCATTTGATGTTTTCTTACTATTACCTTTATTTTGGGATTTTTCTTTTCACCTAACAGGTCAACCCCCTCCCCTCAAGTCCCCATCTATCTATTTGCTCATGGATGAAGAGTCTCCTTGGTGGTTGATCGGAGAATGATGCCGCTACTTAGAGAGTCAGAGTCCATCGGCACTGAGGAAGAATAGTAGCAAGGAGACAGAGAAAAGCTCCAGAGGAGAAGTGGCTCCCTGGGGCGTTGTAGCCGTGATGGGTGAGCTGTCAAACGCCCCATTGTCCAAATTACCCTGCAAGCACCATCTCACCACACGGGACTAATTTACGGCGCGGTCTGGCACACACGTTGCTTGGAGAGAAGTCCGAGGCAGGGACAACAGAGGAGAGCGGTGTAAAGGAGAGTGAGGCATCTGGCCAAACACCTTCAAGAGGTACAACGGTGGTTTGAGTACAACCAGTACAAGACGGACCCAATTAACTTCACGCAGGTTTGATCGCTGCTATCTTTATGCTTGGAGTCTTCAGTGACATGTGTCAATATTAATATGTCACGCTCGCATGCTTTCCCGCCCACCCACCGTCACAGGCCATGCATTCAGTGATGCACAAACACTTTAATCCAGTTCAAAGCAGCCGCTGCATAACTCCCCTGCTTGACTTCACTTCCTGACGACTGGTCGTTTCTGCACAAGCTGGCAGACCCATTCACTTGTCAACCGTCACACCCCTGGGTGTCCAAAGCCAGACAGGGCCGTCACCCTGCCCCACACTGACCGGTGGGCTGTGGAGTAAAGCTGCTCCTGTCAGAAGAGACATGCGGCACACCCTGACCCACCACTGTGCCCAACAGCCTGAAGAGATGCTCTGAATTTGGTTAATTGGCCAATAGCAGTGGGACGTGCAATTCAACTAAAGACTAAAAGAAATGCTTCTTGCAGCCTTAATAGTTGGACTTTAGTTTATTTTTATATCACTCTTAGGGGCATCCTGTCAACCTCTTCAGCCAGAAAGGTTGCCGCTTCTAAAAATAGAAAAATATGACAATTTCCACAAAAAAGTAAATAATAATACAAAAATAATAGACAAATAGAAAACTGTGTACTTTGAACACATCAAAGTTACCTATAAGAAAAAATCAGGTTAAATTGAGTCTTAAAATAGAAACTTTTATATATGTCTAAAGCCAGTCAGAGACATCAAATGGATATCTGCATTTTAGCTGAGATAAGCTGAAATATGAATAAGTTTTGCTTGTGAGGGGAGACGAAGTCTGGAGCTTTTACTTTCAAGCATTTTTGCGCTTGTCGCTTCCTATTGAACTCTGTACATCATGCAGCTTCAGCAGTAATCAGAATTTCAAAGGATAACTGGATATGCAGAGTGAAATCAGGGCAATGGGTAGATTCAGTGTTGAGATGACATTTATCACTCTATAATTTTCTCAGGGTTAAGGTTAGGGTTTTAAGCATACAACCCTAGTTTTAAGACTTATCAATAAATTCAAGGTAAGATGTGGTGTTTCTTTATTTTCGTTACCAGGACTGTCAATTTTCCAGCTTTTAAAAACATCTTAATTTGCATTCTGTGTAAGTAAATACAAAATTGTTTTTGTCAACAGCAAAAGGAAGGGGATGGTCAGTTCTACCAAACTGTATGCACCATAAATCCAGATGAAATTCTTCATCACTTTTGAAACAGCAACTTTTAAAAGCCGTGCTCTAAACGTTTCATTGTAAGTACAGATTTCACAAATAACTTTGACTAAAGATATGATGCCTACGCAATGAAAACATCACATAAGACTCTTTGTTCACTTTAGAGCTAAAAAATAGACAACAGTTTAAAAAATTAACAGATATTTACACACTTATATTTTGACAGATGAAAACAACTAGCGGTTCAGTGGGTTATCAGCATGTCAAATTAAAGAGGCTTTGCTGCTTTGTGCCTGGATTATTATAATGTTGTTTAATCAAAACCTCCCTACATGTTGCAGGCCGTTCGGAGTGCTGCTATCAGGCTTCTGACAACATCACCCAAATTCTCACATGTGACTGCTCCCAATGCATCTACATTTGCTCCTGGTGCATTTTTGAGTGCATTGTAAGATTCTTGTTCGGACTAGGTAGAGCGTTTCATGGTCAGCCACTGAGTTATAAGCAGAGAACTCTTGCATTGATTTGTCCCCTGCAGGTTCCTGAGCCACAGTGATCAGGACCTGCTGACAGCTGCCTACACTAAGGTGAAAACAAAAGATAGCAGCACTTTTACTTTACTGGCTGGTCCTTGGATGCGGAGATCAGCAAACTCTGTTGCTTCCCTTAAAAGCCAGTTAAAAGCTTATCTTTTTAAATTTGTGTTGTTAAACATTTCTTGTGTTAATGTTTATTGTGAAGCGCTTTGCAATCTTTATATATAAAATGTACTATATAAAAAAGGTTTTCCTTAGATTACTTACAGCCAGAATGTCATTTGGCTCAGCCTCAAATTTGTATATTTAAAGGAAAATGGCACATAATTCACAAAAATAAGTTAAAGCTCATTGCATAGGAAAAAAAAAAATCACCTTGGTCACATTTAATTCTTGCTAAAATTGCTTAAATTTGGTTTAGCAATATTAGACCAAATTTACCATTTAGTCAAGAGATCTATGAACAGTTTGGGTGAATTCGTTCATTCAAACATATTTTCAACATAAAAATTCTAAGTTAACATGTCAAAATAAATGCATTGTTGTATGGTTTAGAATCCATACAATATTGCAGTAACTCCCTGAAAACACGAAGCTAAATTTCTCCATCATCTGCTTATTTTGTGGTTTCTGTGCTGCACAAAAATGTAAATTCGCTGAAGAGGAGGCACTGCCTCCACACATGTCCACACATACTTCACACATGCCCACCTTGCGCATGTATCCTGAAGCACATTAAATATCCCAGCCTTTTCTCAAACAGGGAAAGAAAGCCTTCAGATGCAGTCCTGCATCTGAACATTACAAACTAGAAATGTGTGAGACAAAGTCCCTGAGCACAGTCTACTCTCCATGTCTGTCATTGCCTGCTTATTCCCTGGAGAAACATGGGGACGAACATACGCATCTACACCCTAAATCTCATTCTCACTACCTTGTCAATCAAATAGCAAGGTAAGGGGAAAATAAAAAGTCACATAGAGATATTAGGCTATTTTCTTTCCACTTAAAAGTTCAGCTGCTTGTTCAGCTAGTCATAAAATAAGAAAAAAAAGTATTTTCCCAATCAGGGAATGTGACATTAAGAAGTGGTGGCTACAAGGCTGAACTGACAGCACTCTTTAGAAAGGAAGTTGTTACTCCAGGAAGATAGATCAAAGTGAGCTATTTTCATCATAATAGAGTGTAAAAGTGAATGAATAAATAAAGCCAGAGTAAATAGAAGAGTTATTTAAAAGAATGTATATGTTTTTTACAGAACAGTGATGGCTTTAAATTTAAGTAAGTAGAACAAGGAGTGAGACTATAATGGGTTGCTCTTTCGGCACATCATACTTTTCAATGTTTTGAATGAACCCAGAACAGACTTCAGTGGATCCCAGCAAAACTGAATGCAGTGGAGTTCCACCTATTCTTGCCCAGTTGTTGTCCCTAAACCCACCAAATATCAAAGTCCACGCAACAGCAAACATGTTTTATTATATTCTTTTGCTCTTATGTCAACCTGTCAGAAACTATGTTGAACTTGTGTCTAGATTTCCTAGGAAATCTAAGAGTTAAATATCTGTACATTTAATTAATGACTCCTGGTTTGAGGACTAGAAACAAACACAAATAAGAAATAAGAGATACATAGTTCTTAAGAAAAAATTTGATTTGGCAAGTAAAAGCTGCACAAAAACCATAGTTCAAAGGCTGTCAACATCTCTTTTGTTATTTTTTGAAACTGTGTCCTTTCCTGTGCTTAATAAAGAAACCTGCCGTCATGTACAAAGGGGCTCAAATTTGATGGAATATGAGAAGATCAAGATTTACTATATGGTGTAATGCACCAGGCATGGGTGCATGCCCTAATTCAGGCTTTGACAGTGAATGGTGTTAGATATTTGCATGCGAGTTCTTGTGTCTATGTGTGATGGTAGAATTAATGTGACATGGCAGGTGTAATGCAGAATCATAAATCTCTGGCCTGGGAACACCAGAGGGGGAGCAGGAGGTGATATACATTAAAGGGCACACACACCACAGCTCGGATGCCGATAATAAAAACAAGACCCGGCCGCGACAGCCAGCTAAAAGACACGACTCCAAATCTGGCCCTGAGGGCTGTGACATGCACTCACACAGTCAGACACACAAAACACCAACTCTATCCGCTTTTCTCGCCGTTTATGACGCCGCTTTCAGCCCAACAGCTCAAGTGTTAGATGTGGCTGTAATACTGTTAAAATCTTAATACTGTTATACAAGCTTGCTGTTGTACAACATGCTAAAATCTTTACTTACTGTGCAAGCTGCATCACGTGGGACTAAAAGCAACATGACAGGACTTCATTTGGGAATAGGACTGTCGCAGCTCAATGCAGACGACACATTCTGACACAGTTCATTGTCAAAATAAGCCTGACCAGCTGATCAGCAAGTCTCTCAACAGACTGCTCAACAACTGTCACTATCAGATTTGATGCTCATTTATTGCACTAATGCTTTTAATCCAATTACTAATATATGCTTAGTTCACGTATTTAGATCCAAAAGCGCCTTGCAAAAATACTCTTCCTAGTTGAACTTTTTTTCATTTGTCATATTTGCACTTTTTGTCAAACTTAAATATATTTGATTGATATCTTATGCAATTCACTAGCACAAGGTGAGATAAGATTCTTTATTCTCTACTGAACGTATACAAGATGAAAAGTTTCCTTCAGCATCTACCAAGAGATGCTGAAGGATCAATGACCACAGTGGATCATTGTGAAGTGGGAGACAATGCTACACTCTTCTCAAAAATTCTTATAAGTTGAACATTTTAAAAGTGTGATGTGCATCTCCATCCAGCCCCATGGAGAATATAGTTGTAGAACCACTTTCTGCAGCAGTTACAACTGGAAAATGTCTGAGGTTTGTCTCTACCAACTTTGCAAATGGAGAGAAACGTTTGTGAATTCTTCAAACCTATGTAGCTCAAGCTTAAAGTCAGAATGGATTTAGAGTGTTGATTCAGATCTTGTCACAAATTTCGAGCTGGATTTAGGTCTGGACTTTAACTGGGCCATTCTAACGAGTGTTTTTGTTTTTCTGAAACATCTGGCTTTTTTCCACTGGTAAGTGAACCTCCATGCCAGTCTAACGATCCACCCTCAGAGCATGACCCGGACACCTCTCCATAACTTTATCTCTGACATTTCTGCAGTGTTCTTTTGACTTTAGGATACTGTTTGTTGTTACACAACAACTGTAATTGTACTAAAATTACATTACACATAGGTGGCTATTTACTAATCAGGTAACTCGTGGAAGATTAACACTTTATTTAAGGGTATTAGAATAAAGCAGGATGAATGAAAAGTGCATGTTTCACTTTTCAGTTTTGTGTGTCCTTCACAATTATGCGTAGCACCTTCTTGGTTTAAAACATACCTATAAAATTAAAAGGTGGAGAAAATAAGGTTACATAAAAATACTTTTTCAATTCTTTGCATCTCAACCATTCATTTTTAATGGGTAAGCATTTCAACTTTCTGGTTCTTCACAGTCGCACACAGCGAGTGAGCTGAGATGGTGCAGCTGTGGAAAAATACTTTCTCAGAGTTAAAACAATAATTAATGCAGCCTTTTATCTGCATTTCTGAGAACACTTGATATTCAGCTCACATTCACAATCATAAACATTCATTTCATTAGACTTGCATTCTCGCAAATAGAACATAGCTTTTCTTTCACATAGGCTAAGTGTTTTTTAAGTACATTTTCAACGCCCTGTGCTATTTTTTATTTATCCATATTTTGTCTATGCTGAACTGATTTAGAAGGGCATAACTGTAAAGGAACAAAGAAGTAATTGCAGTTCATTTGCCTTCCCCACCATAGCTGATCTGCGGAGAGAAATTTTCCCCTAGTATTTTATAACAACGCTGACTTTCCCTGCATGCTCATTTAAGGGTAGCCAGGATTCCTGCTAGGATTATAGCTAAAAAGAAAAAAGGCTTTGTAAGCATTCTCAGGAAATTGCACCTTGCTGGTTTCTGCACACAGGCTCTACATAATGCACATGTAGCAGGGCGGTGGCTGTGTTGTACTGAGGTGCATCAAGGCTCTCTGTGCTGACTCTGGACCTGAGAAAGGCGCTTATGTACACTACTTTACATGCAAATCCCTCTTTAGTTTCTTATATTCTACAATGCCTTGCACCAAATGAAGGTATTGTGTTAGTTTATTTTCTTTTTGCAATATCAGTTTGAAGCAGAATGAAAACATGGCTGCAGGACAAGGCATCAGAGTCGCGCTCAAAGTTACAGGCTCCATGGAAAACTTTGTCCAGTGTCAATGATCAGTCGCAGTGCATCTGGTAATGAGATTAAATGTAGCTATATAGCTACAAACTCTGATAAACAGACATACGTAGACTAACCACTGTCAGTTTTTATGCACTGCATGTCACATATCGCAGGTTACATTTGAAAAATAAAAGGGAAGAAATTAATTTTTTGAGAAATTGTTAAACTCAAAACCTGAAAAACTGGAAACAGCTTTACACAATTAATTTTTTTTTAAGTTTCCAGAATGTTTTCTGGCTCCTGTTGTACATTAATAAAGTTGTAAATTAATTAATAATTAATTTTTTAAAAAGTATTATAAAATTAATCAAATAGGAATGTGTTAATATTAAAAAAGTCTTATTATTTTATAAATCCCAACAATGTTTTAAAGGTTGCAATGATCAGTGAATAACTCCTATGGTTTTGTTTAACTAAATCAGCCGATGCATAAAAGCCAACATTTCATGACCTACATTTGTTTCACTGCCACTTTTAATTGGAAAATAGCTGATGTTCAGAAAAGCCAGATAGCTGGCCTTTGTAAAGGTCAAGTTTGAAATCTTGCCACAGTTTCTCAGTTGAATTCAGGTCTGGACTTGACTACGCATTTCACATGTGATTTGATTTGCAAAACCATTTCATTGTGGTTCTGACTGTATGTTTAGGGCAATATTTCTGTTGGAAGTTCAATCTCTGCCCTGAGCCTCAAATCCTTAAAGTTTTCTTCCATCCATTTACTTCCTCATCCATTTTAGCCCTCAGCTCTGAGCAGCTTCCCCCATCCTTTCAGATGAAAAGCATTCTCACAGCTATATGCTGTCACCACCATGTTTTACTGAGTGTTCAGGGTAATGCAATGCGCAGTGTTAGTTTTCAGTCTTAGTATTTTCTGGCCTACATCTTGTCCCACATGTTTGCTGTATCTCCTACATGGCTGGTGAAAAATCTACAAAAGGGCCTACACAGATCAGATATGTTTATATGTTTAAATCACATGCAACTTGACTAATTAGGTAGAATTGGATTTTATTTTTAAGTAACAGTAAATAGAGTGAATGCAAATTTCAAAAGATTTGAATGCCTTTGCAAGTCACTGTATAACTTTCTGTTTACTGTTCTGTTATGAATTGTGATTTATACAAATATTAAAGATCTATTTTAAGTTTTCATCCCATTTGTTGTAATTTGGGAAAAAAATGCATTCTTGTCCTTTCACCACTCTGTTGTATTGTAAGTTTATATTACATAAAAAGATACGCTAATGTATCTAGCAACCTCTGGTCCACAGAAAGGAAGCCATCAGCCAAGCTGGAGAAAAATCATTGTTTTTTTGCATTCCCATCTGGTGAAGAAGTGACCAGAATGCAAAACCACACATGCAGTTCGTGAAAATACGAATAAATGTTGCAGAATTTCTTCTCAGTGATTTGTCTAAAAGTGAAAAACATAAATGTCAAGAAAATGAAAGTAAGAAGAAGAAAAAGGTGTAGGAAGAGTAAAATTACTTCGCATAGAAGAACATTGACTCACTCGAACTTGGTAAGTAGGAAGATGCATCATTGTGAGTCATTCATTGTGGCCTTTATCTCTGATTCAGAAAAACTTCACTTCAACATTTTATCATTTTATATCTTGGCAGGAGATCTAATTAAAATTCAGTCCTACAGATTTATAATCCCAAAAATATATCCAGTATTGGTATTCATGTAAAAGAAAGTACACAATATAAGCACACATTCAATATTTTCCTTATTGATTGGCTATCCTCCATATATTTCATATGCACTGTTGCACACACACCAGCATGCACAGACCCCACAGTTGTTAATGGATGTGTTAAGAAGATAAGACACCAGCCAGAAAGAAGGACACAAAGTAGGTGTGTGTTTGTTTTGTGAGTGTATATAAAGTGACTCCATTAGGCAATCACACACCCAGCTCCACTCACCAGGGGACTTCTGTCAGACTGTGATTTGCCCAGTACCCCTCCCTTCTTTTCATCTTTTTGCAACTCAATGCTGAAATAGGTCAACCACATATAATGAAGGGGCAATGAGGAGCAAGTGTGCACCACCCTTTCTGCTCCCTTTTGCACCCCATCTCTCCCCCCTTTCTCCACCATCCAGAAGCCAGAAGCAAGCCACGGGCCCCCCCATGGACAAAGTGAAGGCGGCCTGCAGAGAAGACGGCAACAACAGCCACAACATACCGACCTCCCAGCCACAACAATCATTTACACAGCCACGCTTGAACAGAGCAAGTTCCACTATTTCATATGGAACATGCACCCTCACAAGATGAATTCCCATCATTGGTTTATAAAGCTCATCTCCGCTAAATTAAATGAAAGACTGAGGAAATTGGAAATAGTTAATAATAGTGTGTATTGTGTAGAACTGTTTTCAGTCACTCCATCAGTGTGACCCTACATTCTGTAGATGATTGTTCAAAAATCACTAACAGGGATTATCTTTTTATATTATTATTTTTGCATAAAGAGGCAAAAGTTTAAAAGTAATGAGTTTGGTTGAAGAAATAGAAAGTTAGAAAGTTTTCTCAGAAGGTTTTGTTAAGTTTGTCAAAACAGCAAGGACAGCAACAAAGAAAGCTAATGATGAGGCATTATGTTATCTAATAGCTACAGTTGTCAAAATAATCGATATCTCATCATAATCGATAATAGAAATATTACTCATTCAAAGATACTCATACGTGTTAAAATCAATATAAAATTAGCCATCCAGAGTGAGTTGTACTGGCAGCAGTGCTGCAGTACTGAAGACACTCATCACCTCCCCTCCATGAAGTCAATCACCTTACCTGCTCTAAGTCACGTTCTGTGAACACGGTGAGTACAACTAGAAAAATCATGAGTGACCGTCCTTAGCTGACAAGGCAAACAATACATGGTTCAAAAAAACGCTTCCGCAGGCTACAAAAAGAAAATGCCGAAGTGTACCATAAGCATGAAGTAGCAAACGTCCAAGATGTCATAAGTTAAATGTTGGTTTCATGGACACAGAGAGCCCAATGATTGGTCTGAGTTCCCCCATCAAGATGTACTTCCCAGCTGTTAAGTTTTGAAGCTTCAATACAATACAAATTAACACACTGACAATTAATGCAAAATGTTGATCAGCTGACAGCTCTGATGGTAATTAAGGAGTGAAGCAATACAGGAAGTAACAGAAGTAAATATAAAGCCTTAAGCTGAATAATGCTTTTGACTGAATAAACAGCTCACCTGAGTTGTGCTTAGGGGTGACCCCTTGTTTTTGAAATAATTTAGTGAAGAAAGAAACCTTGTCTAAGATGTTACTGACATTTTTGGAAGCACAGAGAAAACATCAACTTTTAGCATTTCCACCTTGGGTAAAGCATGCAACTCTGTAGGAATTACCAGCATATGGAGGCATTGATTACTTGCCAAAAAATCTCTTTCGAGAAACTATATGGCCAGCTCCATTTTATTGTTTTGCCAATAAAGAGTGCTTTTAAGTACATTCTTCCTGTGTGTTTGTGGTCTTTGTGGGAATCATCTCTGAGCTTCCTTCCTCTAAAGTTTATCCTGACATACAGGAAAAAACTTTTGAGCAAGATTTGTACAAAAACAAAACTAAGAAAACTGATGAAATGGTTTAACATTGACAAACAGACATGTTTTATAGCCTCTGACAGGAATAGAAATGGTAGTCTTGTATTGACCAGCTATGTAAAGTGCTTCATGAGAAGTTGACTTGTTTAAAATATAGTCGATATGTTGCTTAAAGCTGTTCACGTGAGTTTGGCTATTGATTCAAGGGGCTAAATCAGATATCCTGCCATCTCAAGTATTTATGTCAAGGGCTGAAACATGCATGCACTTGAACAGAAGTACACACACACACACACGAATCCACTGAAAAAAACCCTCAGCATTCCACTTCTCATTCCATATTTCTTTTCCCCCCTCATCTCCTTATTCATTCTGCCCGTTGCATCTCCTTGCACTCCAAACTCATGTCTTCCCTTGCAGTCTCCACTTGCTATGACCTTTTCTCCAGTGGAACAGGATACTGCCCATCTCCATCTACCTCATGCATTAATGATCTGTGGTGAGCTGAGGGCATCTTTCTGACTCTAAGCCTCTGTGCTGCTCCCCTGCTTTCAAGGACGGAGCAGAGCTCAGCCACATTCCCTGACATCCACAGGGATATGCAGAAAACAGCCACAGATCGTGATAGCTCCAAGGTCTAGAAAGTAGAGCCTCACTCTTCTCTTTTTCAATCACATATATCTCTTTGACACTCCCCAGCAGCAGATATCAAAAATACTAGAGGTGACAGGAAGCAGCTGGCCCTCGCCACTAATAATTACAGAGAGGCAGTGCAGATTGTAATTGTATTGATTATATTTAGGGCTTGTTGCTCAGGTCTTGAGTGGGTTTCATTAAACATTAACATCAATCGCACATCAACAGAGAACACTAGTTTGTTCATAGTTTATTGAGTTGAACAATCAGTCTAAAGCTTCACACTAATCCACAGTTTGGTCGGATTCCTACACACCCACTTGAGAAAAGATCAGTCAAAAAAGACTACTTAAACGTTTTTCAAATTCCTGTTTTTCTCAAAAAAAAAATAAAATAAAATAAAAAATTGAAAGATAGTTCTGTTACTGTCTTCCCACTGTCCTTAGTTGTCTGCAGTAAAGACAACCAAACCAAGGTCTCGTAATGAAAATGGAAGCGCTTCTACTCTTTCAAGATTTTCGAAAGACAAAATCTGCTACTGTGCCCTCAGGTGGACATTTCAAAGCTGCCGTCTTCTCTTTCTTGTCAGGAAACGGGTGCTCCAGCAACCGCAGAGAGTGCAGTGGGGTAATGATACCTCTCATCTAATCTTTTAGAAACACTTGAAAGCAGGCCAGGTCTCAAGATGTACCAGGGCTTTGCCATTTATAGAAAATTGGTGCCAATCTTAAAAATTCAAGAATTTTAGCAATTAGGCAGCTGATTTTGCCACCTTGGTGCTCCGTAGGGGATTTATTTGAAGCAACTACTTTATGACTGAATTGTCCTGGAATTAACTGGATTTAAGTTGAGTTGAATTTGAATGAAACTTAATTATGTACGAAGTTATATTAATTAATCTTCTTTGTCTGGTAACATTTCATAGCTAAAGTTAAAATTTAGATTATTTGTCAATAAAAATACACCATTTCCATGAAAGGACAAACTGTAGCAATATCATAGAATATTGGTTGTTATTTTTGTCAACCTAAACACAGCAGGAAATAGATTGCTTTGAAAGATGTGCATTGTAATTACTAATCAGGTTCTTTTTATTGTTTATCACACTCTGTCACCTGCCAGGGCCCAATCCCCAAAACCCTAAGATGCATCCTGACAGCTGCATAGATCCTCATCTGGGGGCAAGGGATGAAAAGATTTCCACAGTGCACCTCCCAGATGCTCCACACCCAAATATTTGACTTTACTTGTGATCCGCAGCCCTTGAAGGCTTCTGTTGGGCTTTTCCACTCCACTGATCTCTGTTTTCAAAAGCAGGTGTTTAAAATACTACTAACATAGCTGCCTTGCCGGCATAGCAGAGATAGTGAGGAAGTAAACAAAGAACAAAAAGGGCTATTTTTCAAAATGTAAGAAATCTCACTGAGATGACAACTACAATTTAAATGACTTCAGAGATCTTTGATTATATAAATCAGACTTGACTCGATAGTTAACTCAGACATGACCACTCTATAACATATATCTGTGTTACTGGCTGCAATGATAAAATTCTCCAGGGATTTTGTCAGTACTGAACCATTGATGTCACTGCTACAAAATAATACATGCAAGATTTTTAGTCATGAAATATAAAACAAGCTAACACCCACACAAACAGTAAATCCATGCCAGACTAGAACTATGCACCTTTAATTGCTTATATTCATTCAGATACAATTTATTTCAGAAGAAATCTCTACAGAACATCAAGACAATGCACCAAAGAAAGTACAAACATGAAAATGATCCTTTAAAGTGTTTGTAATCTACACGGAAGCCCTGAATGAAATATAAATAAGACAGAATATTAACCCAGATAGAACCCTGCAGCATATTTCATGTTTGAAAATTTCTTGTTTTAAAATATGAACACACACAACATGCAATGCACTTGACATAAAAAACAAGCTGGTTACCAAAACAGATATGTTTCTCAAAATATTTTGTTTTATTTTAAGTTGTCAGAGGATGCCCATATTCACATGATAAGCACTAATGGGGTGTATTACACAGTCTCGTTTTTAGTTTGATGTCCATGTGTTTTTGAATTTATCTAACTGGTTCTGAAATGGTTTCATGAGTCACTGCCATGTGCATACCTCTCATCCTCTTATAGAGCATGTAATCCTTAAAATGAATTTAAAAGATGAAAGAATTTCATTCGACAGCCATGGCAAAGAGCTGCTTTGCTGACATTTATTGTCAAATCATATTAGTCAGTAATCACTAAAAAGCACAAGAATGTTCAGACAGACAGAGTGAGAAAACTTGCTGCAAGTAAGTAGCAAGGGACGCATGTAGTATTGAATGTATGTTCTTTATCACAAAAAACATATGTAGCCAACAGTACATTGCAAACGTTTTAAACAATAACTAATTTATTTATATTTGTCTGTCGGGACCTTGTACCCAAACATGAGTACCAGCTGTGCAGTGTGTGCTAGGGATGCAACGGTACACACGTATAAACAAGAACACATGCTTCTGGTTTTATTGCTTTTTGTTAAAGCCATGACTGAAAATGAGTAGTTTAAGCACGCCACGCCAAACTGGTGCAAGAATGGCTGGAGATAATGACATGTAAAAGTCAGATGCCAGACATTGAACGGCATGGGTGTTTAACAAACTTCACCCGGTGTTCAAATAGTCTCGCTATTTGCGTAAAGTTGGTGTAAAAACGTCACATAAACTGACCTTTTAATTATTATTTTTTATTATTTAAAGTAAATTTACACTACCCAAGTCGGCCTTTCTGTACATAAGCTGGTACCTACATGCCCAATCGCCAGCAAGGTTGGGTTACTTTAATGTCCCTGTTACATTTGTTTTTCCATTTCTTTTACTTTAGTATTTTATGGTACCCGTACCCAGTGATCTCAGTAACGCACTATTGGCAAGGCATTGTTCTAACCTGCCCCCTTTTTAAAAAAAATTATAAATCTAATGTGATACTCTTTCCAACCCAGTAATCAGATTAAAGTTACACAAAACACTGTATGGTACTGTTCTTAGAATTTTTCTTACCGTAATAAGAAATATTGTTGCTTTCCTCTTGCATCTAGGGGAATGACAGCCTAAGTGACAATTCAGCCATGTTATGAATGTATAATACCACGCATGAAACAAACGTAAACTGCACTTTCTTGCTACAAATACAAGCACTGTTTTGAGTTCATGTCAGCTAAAGGTGTCAATATCAAGGTTTGTTGTACCCTCTGTGCTGCAGACAAGATGCCATTGATACACCCTTAAAAGTATTGAAGACAGAATAATGAGTTATTTTTAGTACCTCTCTCATGCAGAAGTAATGCAATGAGCAGAGAGCATGAAAACCCCTAGTGGAGGATGGAGCCACTAACAATCAATTCTTGAAAAGGTTTAATAGCTAATCGGTGAAGCAGAGATTACAATTTACTTGAATAAATAACACAGACATTAATACAAATGAAAAACTATAACTTTTCGACTATTTTCCTACTGTATTTACATTGTTTTAAGGCTTATTTTAACTAACCTACCAAACTATTTAGCTTCAAAAATTCTACATCACATAATAAAAAAGAAAGAAAGATTTTGAGTTGCAGCACGGTACAGGGAAACTGAGAGAGCCATATACGCTTCACTTTGGAGCACATCTAGTAAGTGGAGGAGAGTTGAAGTTGAACAAATAGCATGTAGGAGAGGAAATGCTGCACTTAAACATGGTTAATTAGTCCTGTCTGTAATTTTTATGTTGACATACCAAGGGCAGTTGTTGGTAGGTGGTGAATAATCAATCTTAGTTGTTTCTTTTAAAATCAAGTAATCAGTAAAGTAACTAAATTACTTTCTTAAGCAGTAATTAGTAATGAAGTTTTTCAAGATAAATATGTCATTGCATAAAGCTGATTTGACCATGTTGTGACTGTGTTTGATTGGCCAGTGAATTTACTTGACCTTTCTGACATTTCTATTTAAGCAATTTTTTTATTGATCTTATGAAAATTCAGAAAATGAAAATTTTCTGAAATTGAATTTTGGAGAAGTCATTTTTTTGTAAGCCATAATGATCAAAATTACACTAAATAAAGTATTAAAATATTTACTCTATGTGGAATGAATCTATAAATTATACTTTCTGAAATTAGTGGAAATGTTTTACAGGATATTTCAATTAAAGCAACCAAACTTGTTTTTCAAATATTTGAAGACCATTTGAAAAGCCTGAAGAACCATCAATCAAGAACACTTTTACAAAATCATAGGAAAGCTCTGATTCTATAGAGGGGAGCTTCAAAACTTCTGCACAGTGCTGAGTAAAATCTGGGGTTATACAACTCAACACTTTCAATTAAACTCCTCAGAGATCATCAGCATAATAGAGATGATCCTCACAGGAAACTATTAATCATCATCATTTTCACAACACTGCGTTAGCTGGCCTTCCATCAGTTATTTTCATGGACATTTTTCAGTAGTTCATTAGTGAAATTGGATAGATGTGCACAATTTTAAAAAAAGGATCCTAGAGGAGAATAAAAGCACTTTTTATGAATCAGTTCCAACTAATTCCAAATTTAACTCAGTAATCTCTCCACCTAGGAAGGAATTTTGTAGGATTTTCTCTGGAGAAGCTGATCCTTTCATTGACCACTCCTCTTTTTGTTACAGCCATCCCCATAACATACTCCACATAACCACGTTGATAAATTTAGATCACAACATTCACAGCATACAGTGTCTACAATGGGATCATGGAGAGCCCTCTACATATTCAAACTCAATGTTTCCCATCTCTGCTGTGTTTGGGGCCCAGCAGTCAGTAGTGTGAGTGACAGGCAGGTTCGAGGTGGGTTTGGGGGGGCACAGCGTGGGGAAAGCACAGAACCTTAATAGAGCAGATGAAAACATGACTGGTGAGGTAGAAGAAAGTGGCAGAGAGAAAGATGGTGGTCGCTACAGAGGGAGAGGTGATGCGATATCAGTTCAATTGAGAAGGGTGGAGAGGGGTTGAGGGACTTCTTTACAGGCTAGTAGTTTTGCTCATATCACCTTGCCAAACTGTCATTGCCCCCCCACGCAGATCCCTTTCAAAGGCACCCGCCCCTCACCCTTTTTCCTATTCAGCCCCATCCTCCCTCCATTCTTGACAGAATGATTTATGGTGCGTCTGGCCATGCGAGCACTGCTGTCCCAGAATACACTAAACATTATCATAACTTCTTTTTTTTTTTTTTGCTATAATCATTAAAACCATATATTAAGCTCAGTATTCACTATAAACCATTTAAAAAAAAAAAAAGAAAGAACTTACCAGCGGCATCAGATTTAGCCTTTTTGTCTTTCACTGTGTTAATAATAGGTGCAATAAAAAATGTACACTCTGATTAATAGGCTATTTCAAAGAGGGGGACTGATACAATTTGAATTATTTTACATTGCATATTCTACATGCTGCAGTAATCTAAAGTGATTAAAATACAAAAAGATGATTCACCCTGTAGAGACAAAGACTGGGGCTCAGCTTGTCTCACAGCAGCAGGGTTATGTTTTAGTAAAGTCTTTCTTAATACAGTATCATATCCCTTCTGTAAACGATGCTGCCCAAATCATGTGCCTTGCCTTGCATCAACACCAAATGAAAGGCAAAAATGTCTTATAACTTTTATATCAGCTCTGAATTCCCTCAGGACCCATTACTGCTTATGAGACTGTACATTAGCCACTTCCACTGCCATTATCTTCTGGTTGCTGACACACCAAAGTAACTGAAAAATCTAAATTTAACATCTTGGATGTTTAAATCTAAAGCTTTAACACTAAAATAGGCCCTAAGTTTTACTTGCCTTTCTTTAAACAGTATTGGTTGTTCCAGCTGAATGCAGAGGGTGACTTCATCATAAGCTTGCGTTTTGTTTTACATGGAAATATTATTTGCACAAATCAGTCAAGCAATTTAATCTACCTATTTTGCATTCTATGAAAATTAAGAAAAAAGCCCCAAAGGTATCTTCTGACATGGATTCCTGGAATAATTATTTAGCCAGTTTAATGTAGCGCTCAATTGCTCTGGCAAAATCAATACAGACCCTCTCTAGAAATAAAATGTTGCCCACCTCTGAGAGAAGATATTAGAAGAAGACTGTGAAGAGTATGAAAGTCTGATAAGATGTTCCCTGAATTTTTTTTTCCCCCAAATAAATGTAAGTATCGACACTGATTGCCATCAGTTTAGTATTTCCACATTAATTATTGAGCAAATAAAAAGGATACAAAACCTGCAACATTTAGTTAAGAAACTATTATGAAAATTTTATCTCAGGTTGTTATACATTAACATTTGGTAGACTGATAACACAGAAGTAAAGCAATGGCAGCATCATGCTTATAGGGGGCACTTCAAAAAACTGGCACATTTAACCAAAGAGGAGGCGACTAAAGAGCTGCAGATGCTTCAAGTAAGTGTCCATGAATCAACATAAGAAAACATCAGGCAAAAAGTGTATCCATAGGAGATCAAAAAGAACACAAATGCCCCTTTTAGATTTCTCAAAAGAAAAAAAAACGCTGCACAGAACTTTAGTAAAACATTTTATGACTGAAAAACTACTTGGGGCATTCTTGAAGGTGTGCATTTCTTTATATCTGAGGTAAAACTAACATAATTTTAAAATTAAGTGACATCATACTAATATAATGATGTGACGGCCCATGTCTGCTTGCTGCTACAGGAGTTTGGTGACTTGCTTCAAGTCAAAGGACTCTTAATTCTGCTCTCTATCTGAAAAGCCTAAATAAGAATGTTTGGCCCCTGGATCTTAATCCAAAGTGCACTTGGGTTCTTTAGGATAATGAGCCATAGCACCCAGAAAGTAAACAAACAAAGGGCAAAAAAAAATTGTGAGATTTGGAGTGCCAAGTCAAACTAACACAAAACATAGTAAATGATTATTAAGATATGTAAAAAATTGCATCTTGTGTATCATTACATTCTGATCTTGAAAGCTGGGTCTAGAATTTGAATGCCAGTTTCAATATTTACTGAAAAAACCTGGTTCCATGGTTCAGCATTCATGCTGGTGAGGCATCAGTCACACCTACTTCTGAGGTCAGTGCCTTCACAGAGGATTTCATCAACAAAGCTGTCACCCAACAAGGTCAGCTAAGAGGTCAGAAAGTAAAATGTAACCTCCCTTCATCTGACAAAAACAGATCTATCTTCATTTCAATGCCACATCTCACCACACACTTCAAATCCTCCTTTCCTGTTATCCACAATTCTCACCTTATCAACTATATTCTTGGTAAAACACTTCTTGATATTTCCCCACTTACAAAGTCAAAAGAAGTCTGAAGCTGCTTTTTTTTCCCTTTAAAATGTATCAGGCACCAGACTGTGAAAAATACATGCTTCAGAAAGCAAATGAAAAACAACAAGCAGAATCTATTTTCCTCCTCAGCTCAAGCAGATGATATGCTCCCAAACTTATAATTGTGCTACTGATTAGGCTCGTCCCTCCACATATATCCACCACTTCACGACGCTCATCAGGCACATCTGTTCCCACCAGCACCAAACAAGAGGACCATTAACAAACAAATAGACACCAATTAGTCACGTTTCAAACCCTCTGTTCGATTAGAGAGAAGGCTGGAGCTGCTGGTTGCAAGGAAGCGCGAATGTCATGCTGCAGTAGGGGGGCTTCTTGGAAGTAAACTTTCAGCATTTTGCGTCATGGTGACAGTGCATAAGAAATCATGAGACAGAGGCAGAGAAAATGTGATGAATTGTGCAGCCATTTACATTGTTATTGTTTTAATCTAGATGTTGCATAAATCATTTCCGCCTGAGGCCCAGACTGAAGAATGTTAAAAGCTGCCAATCTGTCATGCACGATACATTAAGACAGGATTCGAGACAATAGTTAGAGTCAAAGGTTAAAGTCATTACGAACTGGGTGGCTCCACTTTTTGACCTTTGACCCTGTTTCACAACAAGCTTTATCCGTCTTTTCTTATCAGTGCTTCAGGTTGAATGTCATGTTACAAACTTGTTCTGGGGGTGGGGGGTGGGGTGGAGGTTCATTTGGCAGACCAATACCAAGTAGTAAAAGACCAAAAGCTAACTTGTAAAACAATGAATATAGAGGAAAATAACCACTATAAATCACACTTAAAACACCAGCCGCACACGGTGGTGGCAGCATCATGCAGTGGGAATAGTTTTCTTTAGCAGGGGACAAGAAATCTGGTTAGACTTGTCAGGAAGATAGGAGCTAAGCATGGCTCTCTTAGCACGAAATCAACACATCCAGAGGAACAACACATCGGTTCATGCCATCGCCTGTTTGTTTTTATAGCCCAACTAAAGTCCAAACCTAAAACCAAATGAAAATGTGTGTTACTTGAAAATTGATACTAACAGATGTGCATTGAAGCATAGTCAAAAATGTCAGCCAGTAGTTTTGCAAAGTTCAAATCAGAAGTGCTGATCTACAAAAGTATTGACTTAAATGGGGTCGCTAAGATTTTTCCTTCCACTTGAGAATCACAAACTACTTTGTGTTGGATCAAACGAAATCCAAACAAAGCATCATAACAATTTCAGTTGGACCAAAATGCAGGCAGAAATGAAGACAGAAGGTGAAGGGAGAGTATTTAATAATTGACAAAGACAAAGATTTACAAGACAGTCATGAAGGGGAACAGATAATGATAATGGGCAAGAAGACAGGAACAAGAGAAAGTTTTAAAAACAATGAGAACCAGTGGGCTTTACTACTGAGGAATGAGTGGAGAATGAGGAAATCAGACCATTGGGAACAACTGCGGAAGAGAGAAAACTGGCAGGCTGAAGGAAGGTCAATAATTAACACAAAGGAGCTGAACTAAGAATGAAATAAATTATAAACAAAGAGGAAAGAAACAACACCGATCTAAGAAAACTAAATCCAAAAGCACAAACAACAAAACGTCAGAATACACTAAGAAACTAAATACAAATAAATAAACTCGTAAGGCAAGACCTTGCTAGAAAAATACAGGAACAGAGAGATGAAAAGAATATGGCAAGACCTAAAAAATACAATCCAAACACCAAGTTCCCATGAAATATAATGAAGTACAACAAAGTCTGTGCTTGTAACATGAATAAATGAGAAAAAGTGCAATGCCTATGAAAACACGTAAATGGCACTGGATTGTTAAATGCCCTCATCTTGTGCCATGAATTTGCGTCTTCGATACATGTTTTATTTTTGATGAGGAGAAAAAAAAAACAGGAGGGCCTGTCCTGCCCAACCTCACCCCTGGGTTTTAATATTTAATGAACATGTGCAGCAATACCAATCCAAAAACGAAACATACGGCCATGCTTACACTGAAATGCTGAGTGCTTGATGTGAGCAGGTGTCGGTGGCAAATGTTAATTGAAGTACTGCATGGGTCAGTGAGCCTTCCTGTTTGTCTGTGCAGCAGCTAACAAATGCATTCTGGCAGAGCAGAAATCACTGTTTCTGGAGTGGGGGGGACTTCTGCTTCCCGAGTCACCACCAGCGTTTTACAGTCAACAAGCGGGGAACCCCTGAGGCCTGTGATGATAAGGATTACTGGAAGCATACCAGAGAATGAGTTTTAGATAAAAACTATGGCGAAGAAAACATCTAAGAAACCGAGGAGTTTCTAAGCAACTCCAATCATCGTTCTTGGATCGTAGGAACCATATAGTTTCATTTATGAATCATCCAGTCTGGTTGGAAAACAAGAAGATCAAAGAGAAATCTTTGATGTATTCCACCTCCAAATGTGGCATTTGATGTGGGATGGAGCGCACATATACATGCGCACATAAACAACATTCCCCATCCCACTGAATACATATAAACAGAATTGAGCTTGACATAAGCATTACGGCAGTCATGGAGGTTCACACTTCACAGGCGCTGACTCAAAGCTCAGTTCATGAAAATAAAATAAAAAAATCTGATTCTGCATAATAATATAAACAAGAGAGTGAGAGTGATGCAGAGACCCTCACAGGGCAGGGGCAGCTTTGTGGAGATAATCCCTGCAGCACATTAATTTACAGAAGTAGTCAGCCAATGAAAATTAATCTGGATGTCCACTTGTGTAAATCCAAAGACTAAAGCAATGACTTTTAGATGATGTATAATTCATTTCCTATCACACTAACTGCACAAAAAAGTCTGGAAATACAATAATTTGCATAGATGTAGACAATGTTCTGGATAACTCTGTGTGTGTTCAGTGTTAAAGTACTAAATCCAGCTCCAGTCCACCTTAGTGCTACCATTCTCTCTACTGTCTGGGCATATTTTTCTACCACTCAACTTTCATTTATATGGAATTAAAATTCTTTGAACTGAGTAAGTGATGTTCTCAATGACATTTTAATTTATTAAAATGCAGATGTGTTTTCAGAAGATGCTTACCTATATGCAGGAGAGTCCACATGAACATGAAAGAGAGAGAGAGAAAAGAAAAGAAAAGATGTTATTAATTTAAAAATGCTCAAGTTAAACAGATAACACATTTTTTACATGGAACAAAATGATTGTAAAACAACACTGCATTTTTGAAACACTACATTTGCAGAAAATAATCCTCCGAAAAAGATAAAGCACATCTGAAACTCACTCTCGGCCCCAAGTGCAGGCATAAACGGCTGCTTTAGATATGAAGAAATTCAGTAGGAACACATGTTTCCGGAAGCACTGTCAAGTATGTGGAACACTGCAGAGTTTACAGAGTGTGGGGACCGGCTTTAATTAGAGCTAAGCAGACCTGGCTCTATTTGTTTTCATTTGTGTGATTTATCCTCCTTTCATTTGGCAGCTGGCTAACATGTCCCAGACTCTCAGACTGCCATCGCCTTAGGTAAAAGGATATGGCTGGCCTTTGGAACGACAGAGCAGAAGAAAGAGAAGAGAAGCAGCCCTGTGGAGTTTATTGGGCCACAGTTTGAGGCCACTTTTAGATATACTTGCAGGAGTACTTAAATGAGGTGGCACAGCTGCGACATAGCATGTGAGCAAGCACATTTTCCTCCATTTCAACCCCCACAAAGGGGAAAGCAGACTTAAGCAGGATGAGGGTGGGATGTTGCCCTAAGACCAAAGATGGGTTATTAGATGTTTGGACAAGTGATGCAGACTTTATAAAGCTCCTTGTGCCTTAAGGGAGTTGTGCTGATGGTATTAAAGCTTTAGAGTGTCTCTATTACAAACAGTGGAGGAGCACAAAGAGAGCATTTGTGAGCAACATCAAGATACTCACATATAAAACAAAAATACATTTTCAAAACAAGGTACAAATGAAATGTGAAGGCCAAAGATTTGATATGCATGCCTATTATTGGTCAATCAAACATTTCATTCAACTTTTTATAATTAATCTCGTCTATTCATAAAAGTTAAGGTATAGACATCAAAGATTAATTTGATGGAGCCAGACAGAGAAAAATCCATTATGACCATTAATGTCATATTAAATTTGGATTTGTTCTTGAATTAATGATTATTTTAAGTATAGTTAAAAACTAGAATTAGTAGATTGAAGTTATTGATTTTTTTCCCAATCCACACTGAACCAAAAATGTATATATACCCTCCACAAATATTGGGATAAAAGTATTTGAACTATTTGACATATACCAGATTAGAACATTATGCTAAGCTAGATGCTAAGAGGAAATTTATCAGAACAGAAGGACAACACCAGCTTCATTTTTCTGTGCCTCAGCCGGCCAGCCACCTTCTGGAGGCTTTCTCGTAGCCTCTAGAAGGTGAAGAAAACTGGAGCTCTATAACTAATTTTTGTTTTAAAAATCACTCAAGTTGAACTTTTATAAGTTATTTATAGGACAAAATAGAAATGACATGGATGATACTGACAAGTGTATGTAAATCTGTGAACAGCCTGTAGACAAGAAACATATTAAACAAACACAAATTACATTCAGATGTAAATGCACGTACATTAAGATAGAATTTGAAAAAGTTGTGGGTTGATTTCTGTGTCACCGGTAGGAACCAGAAGCCAAACACCCTTAAAGCACAACAAAGGGCTGGCAGAGAGAAACACGTCACTGTTCAGTCTTTGACGAATGGTTGTAGTAGCATTTTTTTTTTTCCTTTCTATCTAATGACCAAGCCTGCATTCACTCAGACGTTCCCTTTGAGCAGGTGATCAAGCTGCAGTGGAAGATTTACAGTCTGACCAGCCAGCAGGCAGCTGAAGGGTCTAAGAACATCAATACAGGGTTAACCAGCACCGTTAAGATTTAAAGGGCCAGTAAGTGGCTCCATTAGCCCGGTTGACTGCAGCAGCCATAGGGCTAGAGGTGCATGTACCTTGGATGAAAGAGTGCAAGAGACAGGAGATGAGGTGCCCCTGAGACATCAGTCCGAGGGCAGAGGAGAGAAGAGGGTTGGGGGGGAGCAAAGTTAAAGACTACTGTTCAGCCATCAAATCAAAGAAACTACTTTACCTTCCAACCCCAAGATATAGGAGGTAGAGTTACTTGGAAAAGAACAGGAAGCACTACAGGAAATGAGAAAAAGAAACCATGTGGGAGTTTCATAAAAAACTTCTCGACAGACTCACTGTGTTTATCTGATTTTGATCAGAAATCAGTGTGGTTTCTGTTTAACTAGTTAGAAAATCAGTTTTCTGAGGTTATGAGTAGATTCTACCAATAATCAGGAGTGCTCACCTAGTGGAGAGCTTCTCACAACTTCTCCAATTAGGTTAGGGAGTGATTGTTAATAACAGCGACTATTCAAGGCTCTTAATTAGTGACTTCAGTGAAAGTGTGGCTAATTATACATTATGTTCAGGGAGCAAAATGTGTCCGGCTATATTCCCCCCCCCCCCCACTTTGCACAAGTGCTTTCTGCAAATTAACCACAACCACTCGAACTCCATTTGACTTCAATCTAACAAATACAAACTAATCAGTGAGGAGGTTATTTGTCCAATACAGCCAGATCAACGAGTTTGGGCCAAATTTTGCTCAAATTAGAAGGAATCTGTCACTTTTCAGAATTATTTAGATACTCTACAGGGCACTAAAACATTCAGCATCTAATGTAGAAATTTCTGCAAACTGCACAAGGCACAAATTAGTTTAACTTTTCCACATTTTTTTAACATTAAAACCCATTAACTTAAATATTTTTATTAGGATTATGTGTGACACAAACACAAAATAGTACATAACTTTCAAATGGAATTAAACTTATGGGGTTAAAAAAAACGCTGAAAGATAAAAACCGTAGATGGTTACCATATACTTGTATTTAGTTCCCTTCACTGTCATGTGTCTAAAACAGTTCACCTATTATTTTCCTGAGTCATCTTATTAAAACATTAAAGTCCATGTGTATTTTAACCTAATAAATAGAGCTGATCTGCAAAGGTAGAAGTTGTTAGAAAAGATTTGTGAACTAACAGCATCAAGCACCAAGACCATGTAACTCATGGCACAACAGTAAAACGGGGAAAGTTGAATATTAATCGAAGGAAGAAAATAAATAGTGCTCACAGATTGGTTGCTTTGAAAATACAGAAGTGTGACAAGCTGCATTGCACCAAGGTGTCCCATTTACCCAAGTTACATTTCATTTAGAACATTTTTCTTACACTGCACCAAGGTGTCCCATTTACCCAAGTTACATTTCATTTAGAACATTTTTCTTACACTTTACAAAGAAATCCATGAACAGGCCAACATTTCCTGAATAATTTGGAGAGAGGTCCCACAGAACCTTTTTATTTGTGAATCTGCCTATTTGTTTTCACAAATAGGTGAATCTGCCAATGCTGAACCATGAGCAGTTCAGTATTTGGTCTACATGCAAACATGACCAAATCTCTTTTAAAAAAACGTACATTTACACTTATTGCATTGATATAAAACACAAAATACAGTCACTGCATTATCTGCTCCTCATTAGCTACTCCATTTACTGATCTACAGCTTTAATTTTGGTTGCACTTTTACATAACACATGGTCCCAGTTTAGTGTCTTCTTTAGTTGCCCTGCAATGAGTCAAGGTCTCAAAGCCGCCTTTTAATAAATGTGTTAATTCAGAGCTCACCGTGCCAAAACAATGCCAGCGTGAGAGATAAATTCCCCAGTGTTCATTTCCTCTGCCTCTCTTATGGCTGACGCTTAGCTGGAGATGACCCATGGGGGGAAATGAACATCATACATCACACAGAGACCTCAGTGTCTCTAGCATGCCTTTGTCTCTCTACATCTGTTTCGGTTTAATTTTTTGTATTTTCTATATTGTGACATAAGCACAGGTAATTTTATCCTAATCCAATGCAGGGGAAATGAGGAAAAAAAAAATAATAATAATAACTTGCCACACTTTCTGGCAGAATATATAATCTCATGAGCTTATGTGAGTGCAGCAAGATCTGTGCAGTACAAAACTTCAGCTTCTGCTCAGCCTGAAAGTTTTCTATTAAGTCTCAGTGTTGCAAAATCCCCAAGGCGAGTGCATCGCTGGTCTGTGAAGGAGGACATCTTCACTGGATAATAAACCTTTCTTCTAATTACAATACCCGCAATCACACAAAATAAGATGTCACGCACCATTTATACAACACAGTAAAGGTGTGTTTGTTATATAAGAATGCGTTGCAGTTTTGATGGGACGAGCTCATTAGTGCCGGCTGTGACAACATGGATGAAACTCTTAATCTGCAGCAGATCTAAGTTTATCAGCAGAGCAAGAAATTTTGCTTCAACAGTAACTCAGTAGGTGACAGCTAAATTACATGTATGCTAAGCCTCATGAAGTAAACACTCGGTCGTTTAGGGAACGGAAACATTTCAGTTAATTCAAACATGAATGAAGGTGAATCACAAAGCTAAATGGAGTTAATGACAAAACTGTGGTTTGGGACTTTCCCTAGTTATTGTGTCTTTCCTCCAGTATCCCCACCCTCCCTGGCCCGCTTTGCATTGTCTGTGTCACTTCTTTTAAGAAGCTTAGTTTGCAGCCTCTAATTTAGCTCAGTACACAAAGGTCAATGGTTAAGTTGCCCCTGTCTGGGATTCTTCACACAGCTCCTCAGATCTGTCCGACCTGCGGGGTAAACACAGAGCTCCCTGATCTTCCATCCTCAACACATAAACACACATACAAGAGGCCCAGGTTGCAGACTCTTGATAAAACTGCACACCATTTATTTTCCATCCCCCCTGTTCTCCTATAATGGCTTTTTTTAAGCATACTGAAAGCTTTTCTTCCAACTCTCTCTTCCAGTTTGTTTAAACAAGTTAATTACTGAGGTTGATCTGATGGGACTCTGCTTGCCTCTCAGGTCTATCTTAGACTTTCAGCTGCCAGTCATCAGGACAAAGAGAGAGACTAATCCATGCTCAACTCACTGGCTGGAGATATTTGGGACACAACAGCTTGACGAAGCTCTCTGCTGAGTAAAAACAGGATTGAGATGGCTAAGAAAAACACTAATCAACATCAAAAGACCAAAACTGAAAAGGCGTGGCAGCAGAAGTAATTCTAACCTCCGATGACAGAGATTTAATAAAAGGGGTCACGATAAGGTCTCCTTGGATAACATAAAATGTAACCTAAAAATCAATTTTTCGGTTGTGCTTCATGTTCTCCTCAGGTTCCCTAGATCCCTGTATCGACATCTTCTTTATAAAATTCAGACATTAAAGCTTTTTTTTTTATGGTTCACAAGACTCATTAGTATGCATGAGCTATTACTTCAAATCAATGCATCAGCAATGGTGACTATTTTAGCTTGGTGGGAGCACTAATCATTGATCCTTTCAACAGTAAATATGGATTTGTACAACTCAGATAAAGCTGAGCACCCTCGAACCGAGCTCTTTCAGAGGACTGAGATGTGAGAACAGAAGGAAGAAATTGTAAAGGGAACATGTTACTCAGGCTCATGAGGTTGAATTAATTTGCAAAAGGGAAGATTGAGTGCGGAAAGTCATATCCCCACTGAATTCTCAGGTATTTCCTAGGGTTAGGGACCATATAACCAGCAAATAACTAAAATACGTGAGACCTCCTCTAAAAATGCTGGTTGTTGTTTATTTTAATTGTTCAAGCACTAAATATCCCCTAAGTAAAATAAATTAGATCTCTGCATTGCAAACAGACAACAGAATGTCATTTAGCATTGTGGTATTTCAGCATTTTCGTTTAAAATATCTTCAACAACTAGCTGGTAAGATGTTTACCTTATCCTACAATGTTACAGAAAGGCACACAGTTGAGTAAGTCTCTCACAGTCACATACAGCAATTTAGTGAAGCATTTAGTAAAGGTTTCATGTTTGCATTTGTCAGGCTTTTATGTTTCTCTTCTTGTGGTGTCTATTAAAAGTGCATACACATGGCAAATTATTGAAATCGTGTCATCATTTCAGAATCATCATTAAGGCACTTACATTGTGGTCCAAGACAGCAAACAAATATTTTCGCTACTAAGGAGTGATTCAGGCTACGAGAGATCAGGACTAACAGGAAGGCTGACTGAGTGTACAACAAACCAGGGCTATTTTAGCTTTTGTAAGTATCCGATAGCATTATGCCATGGAGTATGCTGGATTTCAAAATGCTTGCAGCCTTTCAGATAGCTCAGAGGGTGGTAAAAATGTACATTCCCATTAAATAACTGGAATACACTGCTGCGTCTTGTTTAAGTTTCCTGCAAAAAAAGCAAAATCCTACAGTAAACATAAATGGCATAATTTTGTCCTAAAATTGGTATTGACAGTTCAGAAATCAGCCACAAAATTCAGACAAAGTCTAACAAAAAAAAAGGGGCTGTGTATGGAGAAAGAATGTTTTCCAAAAAATACAAGGAGCAGAAGGAAATGCAGAATACCGAGAAGCAGCTTGAAGAGTTATTGATTAAGAGAGCAGCGGAGACAAACTCAGCCATGGAAAAAAGGTAGGGGTGAGAAGGTGGAATAAAGGGATATCTGAAGAGGAGTGAGGGAAGTTGAAAGCAGGTTCAGACTCAATCACCAGGTGAATGAAGGCAGATGAAAAAAAAGTAGGGAGCATTCTAAGTAAGATACAATTATACCGCCACCTCTTCGAAATAAGTCCCTGGAAGTTGATGAAGGGATGAAAGTAAAGCAACCGGCAGAGACAGCGATAAGAGAGATAGCTACCATGTTCCCAGCTATCCCCAGCACCCCTGCTGTCCCTGCCAGTCAGCAGGCATCCTGCTCCCTTTCTAATGAGTTGTTTACATCCACGGCGGAAGATCAAAAACCTCACCTCCGAGTTGTGCTTGGCGGCAACGGTACTTCCAGAAACATTAGGGATCTTTGGGAATTTTGCATTTGAAAAACAGGGACAAGCACATTACAGATATAAGCGCTTCTTTTCCCCGAGTTCATTCCTAATTCCTATGACTCGGATGCCTGGGGATTTGGTATGAGTCTTTTTTAATGACCAAGATTAATGTTAAGCAGCATTATGGTAATGGAGAAACCAGGCCTATTCCATTTTATTAAATAAAGCTGCTTGTAAATGAATGCCATCATGGATTCTGCTGTTGTTAATGGAGCGTGGTGGAGAACAATGTTGACTTAAATTCCCTCATCATTGTTCTGATATGATGATCAGGATGTCTTCAGCTGCAGTAGATCCTCGCATCCCCTAAGCTGATTGCTTCATTCTCGCACCATATAATTTAACACCGCAGAGGGGACTTTTCCTCCTTCTTTTATCTTGTTTGTGCATGTAACGAGATGAAAACAAGAGAACCACAAAACTCACAAGAGCGAGTCTTCAGCTGCATCGCATTCCTAGATTTCCCTTTAAAACTTCAGAAAGATCAGAATCATACAGTGCTTTGAACAGGAGTCGCAGTGTAGCTCAGAGAATGACATGCACATCCAAAAATCCACTAGAGTGAGCGGTGGACCAAAAAGAAGCAAATATGGAGGGAGAACAAACAGATCCCGATACAGAAAAGCTCCAGTTTCAGCCTCTTTTACATGACTGCTCGTTCTCTGGGACACTGTTGCAGCCCCTCTTGGGGTTTGGCAGTAGCCCAGATATGAAAAATGTTGCTGCAAGTATTCTAAAATGTACAGACTTCACTTCCAATAAACTGAATGTCAAGCATGCAACCCTGTCAAAGAGAAGCCTGGGGATTAATAAAGACAGAAACATGAGAATTCCCTGGATTAGGCGAGCTTTTGTTTTAGGCTCGCCACCTGTATCCGTGCATGCGTCTGCGTAAGCATGCAGATGTGTGACTCTGAGGCCAATCTCATAAAACCCAACCCCAGCTTTGAGAGCTCCCCTCATGGGACGATCTTTCAGTTGTCCTCCGTCTCCTCTTCTATCCTTCTTTAACTCCCCTCTTGTCTTCAAGTTTCCCAGTGAGCAGACTCCCCCTCCCTCTTTCTCCTACTCCCATCCCCAGAGTCAAGCGCACCAGAGCACTTAACCTCGACAGGCCTCCCCCTTCGCCCCCTGTTACTCAGCCTGCCCCCAACACAGACGCAGCGTCACATTAACTCTGCTCATATTTAGCCCTGGATATGAAAGATTAATGGGCTGGCTGAGGAAAGTTGGGAGGGGGTTATGCGTTTGCGTCTGCCAAAGACTCTCTTCTCCGGTTAAGGAGCTCTCACTTGTGTTGCCGTAGAACTGCAGACGGTCTGTAGTATTCCGATGAAGTGCTGAAAGGAAGACAGCCTCATGCCGAGCTTTCCACCCTGGTGTCACTTTCAGTTTACCTTCCCCTGCTGAGAATCCGCCGCCAATTATTTGGGCTACACTACACACTCCGCTCTCCTTCCTCTAACAAACAATGACATCAAATACCACATCTTCTGGGATCTCAGAGAGGAAAATAAGACTATATACTGATTTTTGACAACTTTCCATGAAACTAGGAATTCCCGGCAGCATCAGACATAGACAGTAATAAATCTCTTTTTGATACCTTGTTGTGAAAATACCTGCCGACTGATAATGGCATATGTAGAGCTTGTCAATAGACATCTGCTGGGGTGCAGCACCATTGTGCTATGAAGAGATATAGGCTGGAGTAGGGTTACAAAAGACAATTGGATAAAAAGATAAATCAATGGTATAAGCAGATTACACGGAACCATCTATTTCTTTAAGCAATCTAATGTCTCTTTACAATCTTTGACTTGAGAAATAGCAAGCAAAGCAGAGGCGGGAACACAGTGATGAAAAGTACACATAAAGCTCCTGTGAGAACATCAAATATTAAAAGATAATATTAGCCCAATCATCACAACCAGTGCAGAAAATATGACAAGATCTCTGTGCATGCATCTGTTCTAAAATACCTTCACTTTAATTTATATTATTTCACAACTGTAAGCTTTTAATTATTTTCAGGAGAATTTACATGATAGACCAACACAGGGTATTGCTTAATTGCCAAGTAGAAGGAAGGGGGTGCATGGTTTTCAACATTTTTATACTCTAAAATCTTAAAAGTTTAGTGTGCATTTATATTCAGCCACTTGATGCAGTACTTTATTTGCAGTTACAGGTTAAAGTAGTGTTGTAGTCAAGAAGACCAAGTCAGAAAACCAAGTCAAGAGCAAATATTTGAGGAAGGCTAATATTAAAGCAATGAGGCTACTCTGGCTTCATCCCACAGTCCAAAATATGATTGCACAAAGTTAACTGCACTTAGTTATGAGAGTGGGCCTGAATCCTTTATGTGTCTCTGTTTTGCCCAGTGGTGATAATGATTAGCCGTTGTTGTTGGAAACATTGACTGTGGATCAGATTTTTCAAAGTTTTATGGGAGCCCTACTTTAAACTTCTTCATAGTATGTACCTGATCGGTCTGGCTTGTTCTTTAGCCTTCAGAATGGTGTTTCAAAATAAATGGGGAAATTATAAATTACCAAATCCGATTTCCAATTTGGTATAAAGTGAGGAATTTGTTTCCCATCATTTTCTATTCTTAAAATTAATTACAAAATAACTAAATAATATTTTCAAAAACTTTTTATTTTACTTCAGTCACGCATCCTGGGAGATGAACTGAATTCAAAGTAAATTCAAGCTGTAAAACATGTTTGTAAAACAAGATGGCAGACTGTGAGGGAAATGACATCACTCTGAAAACTATAAAAACCCAAAGAGTAAATTGGTAAAAAAATAAAAAATAAAAAAATAAAAATCTGGATTTTTCTCACATTAAATATTCCTAAACAGAAGATTGGATTTATTGATAAAATTGATTTACCGTCCAGCCCTCATTTATAACAGGACAATTTCCAATTTTGAAGTTGTATTATAGTAAAAAGGTTAAAGCGGTCTAAATACTATCATTTCAAGATGCCTGGAAACTTAGGCCAGTACTAACATAAAGGCACAGCGAGCTGCAGCGCAATTAAAAAGATGACTTCATCCAGTGCAGTCGCATCGCCAATGTAAAGGTCCCCACCCATCTGAGATTTTTTCCCAAATTCCACCCACATATTCTGAGGTGTCAGAAGTTCAAATCTTTAAAATTTCACTTGCATGACTGAATCTGCCACTTTTTTCTCTTTTTTTTTGCACAAATGTGTCAATAACATATCTCCCCCTTAAAAGCCAAGCCAAGGGTGATGGTGACAGGAAACGGCTCCTTGAAATTCACAGAGCCTCTGTGGATCTAAGGGCTAAGAAATAACGCCTTGCCCTTTACAAAGTTGTTTTGAGCTCACTCTCCCTGTAGATGCTTGTTCTGTTGCTTGGCACTTCCTTTCTCCCCTCACAAACACGGCTGCACTTCCATCCGCCCGTCAGATGCCTCCGACAGGCTTCTTCACAGAATAAAACAGAATATAAAATTACTGTGAGCGCCAGCTGTTACTGGAGCAGCTGAGTTTGGGTTGGAGAATATAGAAAGCTCATCTAGTGGGCAGCTTGTGGCCACTTTGTCAAGAAACAGCAGCAATGTGGGACTCTTAACCAGCCTGCTGGGGTTATCTAAAGGTTAGGTGTTGGTATCGGCTAAAAGGTGTGGCACAAAAGTAATGTGTTAAACTACTCCCTAAAGTGCTGTGCTGGGGAGGTCATCCTGCTTACAGTTTTGTGTCCAAGACGACGTTGCCACACTTAAAGGAAGTGTCTGTCAGCTTTGATCAAAAGCCGTTTAAGTTTAAATACTTTTTTTTATTAAGTCCATCCAACTACCAAACAGGCCAGAAAAATAAATTTCTTCTGATTGATTGATTGATTTCAAGCTATATGAAAGAAAAAGGAAGAAAGGTTTTATAGAGTGTGAATCCACAGAACAGAGACTTTATTTTTAACATTTTCTCTTTGTCATGGTTGGTTCCACTTCTGGACTTCTGTAGCTTATCAAAGTACTGAAATTAAGTGAGGAATTACATATGCACAGAAAAAAGGAGTTTATTGAGTTTATGTCATCATTGTGCCTGTGGTGGCAGTGCATGTTTTCAGCACAATGACTGTCACTGGCACAAAACAGTTTTTTCTGCTTATTTTTATTTCATTTCTTATGAGATTGAAACAATATTGAAAACCAAAAGTTCATAGAAGTTACTTATGTCCCCATATAACAATATTTCTTGATTCTTCTACAGGGCTACTAATCAGGTTTTTGCATCAAGCAGATTTAGAGTTTAAATCTGCTTGATGCAACAACACACAAAAACAAGTGCAATTCTTTTTTTTTTTTTAAATACACATCTCCACGTCTTCCTGCACTGTCCAAATACACCCCTCTAATCTCTGGAGACACTGCCTCATTCATTATTCAGGTAACACGGCACTGAATTGATTTCCTGCCCTCACTGCTCACCTCTCACCCGACTCTTCCTACTTCAGATCAACATTCCACACTGGGAGGTATTTGGTGGAATAGCCTGCATTTGAGTTGGTTTAGGGTTTCAAATAAACACACTTTGATCCACAAATCTCTGATAAGCCCACTTCAGTTTCGAACCACAGGAAAAGAGCCTGGAAGGCTGCCGAATAGATCATGTACAGTACAAAGGTAACATCTGGCTGGAAAGGCCTTCTGAATGTAAATGGACAATGTGTTTAAATATCAAAGGCCCTATACTGTAAAGTGAACGTGTGTGTTCCTGACCCTGTGCATGTGTGCAGCTGCCCTCCCCGCAGGGATCCGCTCCCTCAGACACATTTTCACCTCATCTGCGTTTAAAGTCATTAATATTGCACCAGGCGCGGTGGCAGGGTTAAATGGATGACTGGCGGGAAGGAGGGGGGCTGAATGTAAAATGCAGACTCTCCACTCCGCCTCCGCTCCTTCTCCCTTCACTCTCCGTTTTTTTAACTCTGATCTGGTATGACGTGAAGATTTCAGAGGGATGTTGTAGTGGGTTCTCCATGGGGACATCATCCACAGGCCACAGCTCCAGCATGTGTTTATTGTTTTAAGAAATATATGATCCTTTCTGTCTGTGGATACATCGCTCTCTTATGAAATCCCACTTGAAGATATGTCTCTGTGAAAAAAAAAACTGTAAAAATTCCTTTTTCAGTGCAGCAGCAGAATCTTACACAGAAAGTAAATAAATTTATCCTACACATTTACTATATTTAACAACTGTCTAGAAAGGAAAATCTGACTTTTAGGTGTTTTTGTTTATAGAAGTTCACTGTAACAACAATTGCTGGCCTTCCCAATTTTGAATTTTTTTTGTATTTTCCCTTCACCACACAGCAATGCCTCCTGAATGGGAGAGTGAGGTTTTGTCAACTCCAAATTGGCAACATATGAAAAAAATAAAACAAAACTCATTCAGTATCAAATTCTAATGCCCAGAGCAACTACCCATGCTGCCCACAGCTGGTGTCACGTCAGAATCTATGTCATATTTAGACACTGAGGAAATTAACTGCAGCACCAGAGATTAAAAGAAAAAAAAAAATGTTTTTTTTTTAATAAAGTCATATTAAGGGCTTTTTTTTTCTAGATGTTTCTTTAGAAAGCTTCTGCAATTAAAGATAAAAAACAAGTTTAAAATCTTTTAAAGCATCTTTACTTGTGGTGCCAGTACTTCTTTTCATTTCTCCACATATTTGAGACACAATACTGTGGCAATTAGTTCCCATAAAAAAGGCGACTAGAAATTAAACATCAATCCAACCGCTGGTAAAGTAAAAAGGGAATAATGTCTACATGACAAGTATTTTCATTGGCCTGTTAGTGACTTAAAACGATGGCTCTACAAACCACAACAGAAGCTCACAACATTGTCTCTAAACCATTCCTAACAGAAATGGGGCCTACTGGGACTACTCAGCAATACAACTGCTAAAGCCTTTCAATGTTGGTTCTGTGATTAAGTTCCAATCCCTTCATACAATCGTCAGCAGAGACATTCAGCAGGCTTGTGGGGAAGAAAAAAACTGAAGGTGGGTCATGGCCGCCCAAGAGGACTGACATCAGCAAGGTCACTCTGAGGTTAGGTTAGCGAGCATTGAGCTCCTGAAAAATTTAAAGCATGAGCTCACGAAAGCTTCACTTCATGCACATGTTCGAAGACCTGGAGGAATTTGGAACAGCGCACAAGGCGCTGGTGTTAATGCACTCTCTGTGCTTGCCCGCTTCCTCACGGGTAACCCTGCAACACATCTGTCGACACAACCTGAATCACACACTCCAAAGTCCGAAACAACAATTCACAAAAGCTATTTCCGGTGATTGAGTGCTCAGTGGAGTGAGCAGCCGGAGAGACACACCAAGTTGAAAGATGCTCTGACGAAGCCACTGATGGACAGATCATATCTCTTTTTCTCCATTTTCATTTCTGGCTTTCTGTCTTTGTCCGCACATGCACACACCTCATGCTGAGGATGGGCTCAGCGAAGCGTGAGGAGTAAGTGTGGTTATGGAAGGGTCATGAGGGCTGGGTGTCTGTTCTTCACCTCCGAGGTGTTAGAATGCCAATTACCAAGTGTAAGAATGACAATTACGAGGAATTTTAGTGTCTGACTGTGTTGTCTCAGAAAAAAAGGAGTGCAATGACATATGTGGGTATAAAAGAAGAAAATGAAAACGGAAAAAAACACTTCCTTCTCTACGTGTCTTTTAAAGTTACCAGGCCCACACTTTTTATATACAATAATACTGGTTCATGCTATAAAAATAAGATTATCACAACATAGAATTTACAGTGCCACAATTACTTCCTTAATTTCTGTCCTTCAGTTGTAAATTCAGATTGTACTGCAGAACGCCAAGAGCTTCAAATCACTCTGGACCAAGTGGTGCACATTAAGCCAGGATGACAGAAAGTAAAGTCTAAAAAAAGAAAGCTTGTCTTTCTTAACGATGCTTCATCTCAATCTGACGCCAGCAAACAATCAGGCCAGTTTAAAGCCAGAAATTGCGCAGCAAATCCCTAAATATGTCCCTGATTTGACATTTTTATGCAGAAAAGATAGACACTTGTTTTTGTTTTAAAATTGATCTCTGGAGTTCAAGATCTTTTCAAAATAAGTTACTCCAGAGGACATTTCATTAGTCTTAGACTTTAATGATACAGAAAAATAGACATGTTGCTATACATACAATATTTTTATGTGGCGCTGCTTTGTGATACTGGTTTCTTTAGACTGCAAGTCTTTATATAAGTGTGCCGTGTATTATAATTCTTTTAATGAGTTTTTTTAAGACTTAGGTAATTAGTGTTGTCATCTTCGTTAAAGCATAATGTTGTATATTCTCACAATATGCATCTGAAATTTAACCAGAAGTTTGCAGGGGATCCTGAATGTGATCTTACTAGTCAAATTAAGTGCTAAATATAACAATAGGACGCTTTCTTAAATTTGTAATTCATGGGAAAAAAGCAACATGTTTTAAGTGATTGTTAAAAAAAATAAAAATATATGGTGCGTCATCCTAACATGATCCTATCAGAGTTTCCAATACTGAAAAGAATTGTCAAATAAACACAATCTGAATCATCTTTGTAAGCATTGTGTTTCTGCTACATTTCTCAATCACTGTAAATCAGGTAAATTGCAGTCAAAAACTTTATTTACAATTTCATAAAGTAGAGTCTTTTTAAATACACCCAGTCTGACTGCAACAAAAGCATGCAAACACATCCAGGGTTCATGCAAAAATGATTCCCAACTATTGAGTTACACAATCCCTATGAATACTTCAGAACTAAATCTCACAGTAAACTCTTTGTTTAAGGAATCCAGATATAGCCAAGATAGTAAAAATTGGCAATTGAATAAATGCATCTTTTCAAGTACTTATTTCATTGTGGTTTTTCCTGCCAAATAATAATTGTCACTCCGAAACTGAATTGCATACAGCTGGTCAGATCTGTGACCACATGTTCAACAAAAAAAAACTACAACACATGAAGTTAAAAATTGTATTGTCTCCAGCTTTTTTCCTGCAGGAATATCATGACAGCTAGATTGCTTATTAAATGCCTTTCACATCTGTCAGCTGTGACTTTCCTGTAAACAAACCATTTTGACAGCAGAGATTCAATGAGCTGATACAGAATAATGAGTTAGTAACTTAGTTAGGAGACAAAAAATAAAGTCTATATTCCCTTATTGATTTGCCTCTGCTGACTGTACAAGCACTTTTGTCCCTCTGTATTCTAAGGCTTCTCTTAGAACGATGAGTAAACAAAATTATCTCCACCAGATCTCAAAGGATGTATCTTTAAAGCTTTGGCGGAAGATGAAAAATGCCTCCACACTTCAAACCTTCGTTTTCGAGTTTATGGCTTGGTGAATTCAAAATGTCCTTAGGGGTATGTAAAATGTTCAAAATCCAGATTTTCTTGACATGTTGTGCGCAGCTGGATAAAATGTGGCATTCAGCCTTCAAAAACTGTCTGAGGCTATTTCTTTCCATCATCCAAACTATATGCAGTTTCATTTCACATATATACACTTAAAATGAATAGGACGGTTCAGATATTCATCTCCTGTCACACAAATTTTAAGATATTCAATAAAGGTGGCTGTCATCCTGGCTGAGATTTGGAATCCTTTAGAGTAATTCTTCACTGTGAAGCAAATCCTGTGCAGGTTCTGCAGTCTCTGCTGTTGCATGTTCATTTGTGAGTGCATTATGCGGTTTTCTGTCCCTGTGAAAGAGAGTAAAATAATGCGTACTCATTTACCTTGTCTACACTATTGAGCCTGAGGTGATGGGACCCAGATCTCCTTAACTAAAGCGTACACAGGTTAAAGGAAATGGGGTGAAAAACCCACAACCCTTTGCTTGATTTGCTGAAATGGGTGTGATAAAGTTGAAAAGGAGTGAATATCTAAGGGTATTTTTGCAAAATGATGCAATTCATTTTATATTTAAAAAGTTCGTTTTAAAAGTATAAGACACTGTTTTTTTTTCTAATTGTGGTGGGAAAAGCAAAAATACATCTGCATTCTCTATTTTGTTACTTAGATGTTCAAAGTCAAAGCATCGATGTCCCGATAAATAATGAAGGAATGAAGCAATGAAAGAAAACTAAAGGCCTTGAAATTATTTGGAATATCAATTCAATTCAGTTCAATCCTGATTGGCTTATCTCAACACACCTTCATTTAAGCCAGGCGAACTGACGTCACTGCAATATAAAGATGCTGAAACTGTGTCATTCATCGTTCCACCTCCATGTTAATCATCAAGACAGATATAAGAAATGGCCAAGGCATGAAAATCGACCGCAACAGGAACACAAGCATGCCTGTAACACCCAGGCAGAAGACAAAATGGCTACTTGAACATATGCACATGTTTTAAAGTGCAATCCATTATGCTGGCAGTTGTAGTTGCTTATTTGTAACAAGCAACTACGTCAGTTTATATATATATAAATATTGTTTTTTTTGTTCATGGGAAACTTGGCCCATAGAGAGGTGCTCTTGTTATTTTCCCCAACAAACATGCCAGCAGCCTTCCAACACAGAGGCCTAGCCGGCCAAATTGCTTTACAAAAACATTGTGAGAACATAATCAGATGACAAAGCCAGAAACCAACCAGCAAAGTAGAACTATTTATGCAGAAATCTGATGTTAGTCTCCCATATAATACAAGGGAATAGTATTTAGGAATATTTCAGCAGTTTTAACTACCGTAACTAGATAAAGTACTGGATTGACAAGACTTTTCTATGAATCACTCACTTGTTTACGCACACTGCTGGTCAGTTGGCTGAAAGAAAATTAGGTGTGTGGCTGTAAAAAAGTGATGAGAAACATGGACAATCAAGGTGTGCTATTCCTGGGGGAATATTGTCGTAAAAACAATAAAGTTAGCAAGGTATCTTTGAAGCAGTAGACACAGCAGATAGCCAAACTAGTTACCTGGCTATTGTGAGTTTGTTAGACTTGGGTTTCTGCTTTTGACACTAATACTGAGAGTATAACAAACTCAAAATGACAAAGAACTATTAAGGGTCACAGCATTGCAAATGTAATCAGATTATGCTATGCATTTATAAACAGCATTTTTGTGCAAAAATTTCCCACAAGTTCATACACATTTTCAAAGTTTATTCAGCCTATAAAAATGTGTACCATGTTCTAGATTCCCAAAATAAGTGGTACCTATTTACCACTTATTGTTTGATGTAAAAATACATAGAACAATTGCTATACAGCTCTGGATTATGTTGTTTACAAGGCGATTGCTAGATCCTCAGCATGGAAGCCTAGAGAAAAGAAGCAAATTACAAAGTGGTAATAAACTTAATGAATTTAAACATTTTTCAGGGATTGTCCAGAGTGACAAAAAGCGTGAATCTAGCCAAGAAGATGTCAGTTATTCATTCATTTTGCCCACAGGGACTACATTCAGGCTTTGGCTTCCATTCGCTCCGAGTCCGCCTTTCTTTCTGGGGCTCTCCTCATCCTGTGTTGAACAGCTGTGGACCAGGGTAAGGGTCAAGGGAATCTTACACAAGCAGGCACACACAAGGATGTGCTACTGTTAGGTTTCAATGCACCAGAGGGTGTGGAGTCTTTGGACTGGATTTTCCCATGCCATTTGCTAACTGCTGGCTGTATTTGAGACTAAGGAGACCTTCTTTGCCCTCCGGATCCCTTCCCTGGCCCCTGGTCCAAAGGCTGTGTCTTCGCCCCTGCTGGGACACTCAAAAGGTTGTGTGTGTGTTGTGTGTGCGGGTGTGTCAGTAGGAGCTCTGTCATTCAGTAATCAGGCACCGCAGGTTGCCAGCCCCTCGCCCAGGGCAAGTCATCTGTCTCTAAAAGACAACAAGCAATAATATTTCCCTTTACCCTTAAAACCTCATTTGAAAAACTTAGCTTGTTAGCTGCCTCTTTGAGTATATATTTATGTCTGTTTTTGGTTCCTTCTCTGCAATCTGAACGTAATGAAATACTTTTGGTCATAGCCCCGCCCTCTTTCCATCATCCATTCAGCCCAACAGTTTGAGAACGACATCTCCTGCAGTGGAAGTTAAAAGCATTCCTCTCCCTCTCCTGTCGTCAAGCCCTATTTAATAACTATCTCACTAAAGTCAGCGACAAAGCCCACACCACTCCACCAGCTCACTATTCAGACCCCCTATAACACTCTCCCCCAAGTTCTGATAAATGGGGCCATCAGGCATGGCAGCTGCCCCGGAGGTGAGCAGGTTGTCTCCGCCGGGCAGCCGAGGCCCACCGGGCCAGGGGGAGGAAGTGTAACAAAGTCGAATGGGGCAGGGCAGGGCTGGCATGCCAGAACTAACACCAGGCAAAGCTTGGACAGAATGAACTAGTGGAAATATGGAGAAGCAGAGGGAGGGCGGGGAAGCAGAGGGGTACAGGATGCACATGCAAACAGGGGGCCGGTCTGGGCGCCAGCAACACAGTGGGCAGTGCAGCTACATTCACAACACGGCTCTTCTCACAGCTTGCTTATTTTCCACTTCTCCTGACAACAGTTGTTCTGTATTTCGCTCAACAGTACTTCACTTGGCAGACTGGTAAAAAGCTAATGAAAAACGTCTTTGGCATTTGTCAAGTGTCTGTTCTGTATTATTTCTACATAACAAAAGACCAACAATTAGTCAACCAGATATTGCAGTCAGCCAATTTTCCCTGGATCAGCACTGGTCAGTGATGTTTTTGATGCTTTTTTTTCTTGTTGTTTTTAAAAATAGGTTTAAAATAAATAAATCAAATCACAAAGTAAAATATGCGTTTGTTTTCTCCTATATATTAAATAAATCATTACTGAGAACTACAAATGATAGTCCATGATCTTCTTTTTTTTTAAGCTGATTAAAAATCTAATAAGTGTTAAGGCGTATGCTTTGACACATTAATGAGGAAAATCCTCTAATTCCTGTTAGATTCCAGATTAATACTTCAATCACACACTGTGCAGCACACTTTAAAAATAGCAAGTCAGGAAATCGGAGTTCATTATGAGTCCCACACAGCCTGATTTTGTTACTTCTGTGCCTGATGTACATATTGAAAAGAGTCTGTCTGTCACTATTTTGTGTACTAATAACATTTGGGAAGCCTTCATAGTTTTTGTGCAGTGCATTGATTTGGTACAGTGAATTTTTCCATTTGGTAGTTGATGGCAAGTGTATATTGAAGAAAGGATCAGAATAAAAACATTTCACTCATGCTGAATTGAACAAACATTAAATGTGCGCAAATCTGAATTAACCTGCACAGTGACGGAGATTATTTCAGAATATGTTGAAGATTAAAGCATCCTGCCACAAGCACACTAGTGACCCCAACCCCACAGCTGCCTGTATGATACTGAACCACAATTATGTTGATTGACAGTTGATCACTGGCAAACCAGAAGCTGCTTCCATGCTACGTGTCAGACTTTCTCTATTCTGTCCTCTTTATCGGTATATATGACCTCTTCCATCTACCCTTGCCAAATGGCTTTTGCCATGCCCTCTATTCATTAAACAGCAGTGACTGTGTATCGGTCTCACAACTCCTGCCAGCCATCGAATGTGTTGTGCTGAGATGCTAAATTGGAGAAAGCAACAAACTGGCTTGGAGAAAAAAAATAAACACAAGATGTTCAATTTATGCGTTTACATCCTAACACAAGAGAGAAAAGACATCTTTAATAAGGAGTTGCCTGCATAGCAGAGGAACAATTACATTTAAATTATTTTTTTTATTCTAACCACCTAAGTTAACAAAATGAAGTCTTTCCATCTTGAAATTCAAAAACCATTTCATTTACTGATGACATGCTGCAATATTCCCAAATTCCCACTAAGTTATTTGCTTCCCTACCTATTTAAAAAAAATAAAAAAAAATTGTTTCGTGTCATCCAGCTCACTATTTCTCTTTGCATTCCCATTCATTACAGTTGGGAAAATCTTTATTTTCCCATCCAAGCAAACATCTCTTATAAATGCAAAGAGCCTCTCTAAAGGCCAGCTTCAGAGGCCCGACCTGCCCGCCACCTGAAAGCAAAAGCAGCATGTCTCTCCTGGCCTCAGCCCTCAGAGTAAGCACAGCTGTGTTGAATATTTCCCTCACTCCTCAGTTCATTTGAGGGTGATCCGAGCTCAGTTAGCCCCGGGACATTGAGCGGTAAACAGGCCTGACTATCAAAGCAAACCACCACTGTCAGAGAGACTGAAATACGAGCTTCTGACCACTGAAGCTGTGGATGCATGTGGGCAAGCAGGCAATAGTGGGGCAAAACTCAAACGCTCTCTGGAAGCACCTGGCCTGACTGAGTGTTTAGAGGAGGAAAAAACAAGATTCTTTAAATCATTGGTGGGCAGCTGGATTGTATGTGTACTGTAGCAATTACTGTAATTACTGCAGTCGAAGTCGGAAGTGGCTTTTACTAACTCAATATTCACCCGAGCACTAATTGGATACATACACTTGAAACTCAAATAGACAGCTTGCTTCTTTCCACTGTTTGTGAAAACCAAAAGACATCCCTGCATCTGCTTCGCATCCTGGCAATTTACTATTCCATAATGCCCATAATTAAAAGAATTTACTACAATGATGAAAAATCTGGTGTCTTTAAAGAACCCATATTCCTGATGGCAACTAACCATGTCTTATAAACTTCCCAAAAAACAAAAAGGACCTCTGATTTTATGCATGGAGTCCACGTGGCAGAGATGGAAGCAGCAAGGCACCAAGGCAGTCATTCTGCAACTGCCCACATCCTCTTCGTCCGGTCACCTAAACACAGACTCGTGCTCCAGGGAAAATGACTGGATGTATTTAACTTTATCCGTCACAGTGTAGCATTCATCTTCAGGAAATAGTATGTTCTGTGAGATGTGTTTAACTTGAATGTTCTGACCAAAACTCCATGGTTGGTGTCTGAGCAAGTCTACAAAGATAAAACCCCACATTGAGACATGCAAGAATGACAGAAGAGTGATTCTTGCATGACTCTTATGTAGTCATGTAAGAATGACTAAATAAGAATGTAGTCATTCTTTATTTTCTGGTGCTAGAATGGGAGTTTTATTTTGATCCTCAGATGTTATTAAGATGCAACATATCTCAACACACCTTCATTTAAGCCACTTACGTGTTACATACTTTGTCCCTTCAGATTTAATTTCAGATTTAATTAACCAGGAAGTCCTTTGAGATCAACATCTCACCAAGAATGTACACTGTTTCGAATTATATACTAAAACTTAGACACACTTAAGATATTTCAGGTGAAAATCTATCTTAAAAATAGATATTTTTAATGCAATGGGTATAAGATAAACAGAATGCCAAAGCAAGAAAAACAGCATAAGAATAGCATTATACGGATTGTACAAAAAATATTGTGCAAATGAAGCAGCATGTAAGAATTTAGAATCACCATAGGTGAAAAACATTCACTGGCCTGAATAAGCTTTTTCTGACCTGACAAATTAGAACACAATGTATTTTGATAACAAAAGCCCAGTCCCATATTCACCCAAAAAACCTAATATTTTAGCATACACTTTCAAGAAAGTTGCCCCTTATGTTAAATTTAGCAAAATTATCTCAGTATAGGTGTAGTTTCTGGAAAATATTAATACAGTTTTCTCAGTGACCTCTGCACAACTCAACAGCCTCCCAGAGAGTAAATCTAAAAGAATAAAGCATTATGTCATCTGCATAAAAATGCATTTTAAGTGTTTTTCTCCTGAATTTTGTCACTGGTTTGAAAAAAAACTGAGGGTCTCTATAAAATATTTAAGACTACACTTATATCCATCCACTAACAAACAGCTATCTGAAATGCTAACATGTTAATGAGGTTTTATTGGTAACAGGAAAATTACTGCTTGCCTGGCATGCCACATTTTAACTTTCGAAAGCAATGTTCCACCAGCCTTTTCCACATCTGAACAAAAACATGTTTGTCTAAAGAAATCCCTCTCAAGTCTTCTTAAACACTGAGCATTAAAGAAGCACATGCCTGGTAATAGTTGCAGCTTTTGTATGACATAGAAGTAAAGAAAAAAACATGGAAACAGAGAGTTCATGTGTTTCTTTTGCACACAGCTGGGCATGTTTTGCTGAGTGTGTCACCAAAATTACTGATGATGTCAATGATGGATGTCCCTCAAGCAGGCTGTACTTCAGAGCCTCCTTTCAGAGAGCTTTGAGCGTTTCAAGATTTATCTGGAACTGACTTTTAAACCACAGTCATTATGACACAAGTCTGAAATCCCTCTAGGACAGACAAGACCAGAAAAGCACAGGATGGAACTCTCTTAAAGGAAGAGAAAAAGAAAAAGAAAACTTTCTGAGTCAGACATAAATCAACTGTCAAGTACTTAATGTCCCACTGGTTTTGACCAGTTCTACCAAGCTCAGCTCAATATCCTGTCATCAGTGTTGGAAAATGGAGAATTAACATCTCAGACCACATCTGATGCACTATGCTTTACCCTGTTCACATAACTGCTTCCTTCCCTGCTTTTGCTGTTTTCTTTCCACCCATAGAGCAATTTCCCTGTGAATGGCACAAAAAGTAAACAATAAAAACTACGGTGCGAGTGACACAGAAGGAAACGATGTGTATGTGTGTGTTCTCGGTGAGCTCCTCAGAGGTAGGAGGAGGGCTGTGAAAGGCCACATTGTTGATGTCAAGGCCAGTGAGCATCAAAGGGCTGATTCAGGTTGTGTGGGGAGTCTCTTTCTGCCTCTCACACACCAAACACACACACACACACGCACACGCACTCATTTCCCCTCGGCCCCCTAAAGACCTTCAAAAACATTACGGTTTACTGTTCCTGCTTGAAGCCAAAGAAAAATATTTGGAGTTGACGTGTAAATTTAGTGTTAGGTCAAGGGGCATATAATAACATGACTGAGTGTGAAAGAGTAAAATATTAAGACAATAGGTTCTTTTTTGCCACACTCCATAATACGAAGCTGTTGAATTTGACTCCTTGTAACATTTTGAGCAAAACTTTCAAACAGAGTGACCATTTCTCTTCGAATTTTTTTTAGTTTTTCTTGCTGTGCATATCCTTATTTTCATTCTGTGTTTGGGTTTGGTCTAGTAATACCGCAAGAAATTACCCGGTGACCTGAGTCAACAGACTTTTACTGATTTTTATTTTTTTTTTTCCATTAAAGACAGTTTACCTTAGGTTTAAACGGACACAATGACAATGAAACCTTTCGGTATGAAAACTGAGTGAAAAAGTTTCAAAGTTTGCCAGTCAGTGTCAGTGAGGTTTGAAGTCATGAATGAAATCATAGAAAGGATTAAAAAAAAACTGTAATAAGCTTCGAAAAAGGAGAACTTACTGTTTTCCAACTTGCAACTCAAATACCATGTCATTCTGAGATTCAGTATTGGACTTCTGAAAATATTAGCAAACCCATGTTTTTAAGCCAATGTACTCTTACACAAAGCATAAACTCAACTGTGAACTTAAAAGAAATCTGTAGGGCCAACTAAGATAGGAAAGTTAGAAAAAAGTATTCTGAATGGTCTTTTTGAGTCTGGTTATTTTTCTTAAACAAAAAACAAAACCAGTTAAAATCTGTAACAGCATGTCAAAAGTTTACAAACACCATAGGTTTGAAATTGGCCACAAAATTTAGGTTGGTGCATCGCTGCTAAAGAAATGTCAAAAACTGTCTTTATTTTTGGAAATGTATGAGTTTCAAATTTTGCTCATTGAGTTATGCATTAATTTTTTTGGTTTTTTTTGGTGTTTTTTTTTACTTTGAAGGAATTATGTCCTACTAAAGTTGACACCAAGCAAATTTTGAAAGCACTGTTTACAGACTATGTTCATAAATGACTATGAAAATTTGGAATAAGCACAATTGCTGGCATTAGCAAAATTGTCCATGAAACGCCTTATGAAATCTCATTTATAACACTTCCAACAATTCAAACCAAATAAAGCTGCAGGGCTGATTGAGTGGTTTAATTACTCTCAACAAGCACATTAGAGTAGAGAATTCAGTGTGTAAATCAGCATATTTGTGCTTTTATGTGCATCTATGTATGTGTCTATGTGTGTGAATCAGCACAGTCAGACACCAGTAGCTCTGCTGCCATGTCAGGATGAGATTTAACGAGCTTTAATAGCAAGCTTTAATGAGCTTAATTAGGAATCCATGCGATCCCCGTGGAAACGCCTCAGCCTAGCAGAACCCCAGTCTGAGCTGCTTTCAATTGGATTACTCTGGCTAATGTCACCAAGATACAACTGCGAAAACAAACACAGCCCGATGGGGGTGTCAACTGGGTTTGGGAAGGGTCGTAGGTGAGCTGAATGGGAAAACAGTAGACGGATGTCAGGGAGGCACCTTGGCAGACGAGACGTACCTGCTGAGGGATGATGGGAGGAGGGAAGCAGGAGAGATAACCAGCAGAACCAGCAGGATTAGTGTTTCTCAGGGATTTGGCTTGTACACAGTTGACACAGGAGGATAAGTCGCTCCCTTCACACCGTTTTCTCTCTGATTACAACTGAGCTCACGTTTAAAGTTGATCTGCTGTATTGCATAATGTCTTCCTTTCCTTTCCCATCATGAAAGCAGAGTTCAATTCAATTTTGTTATTAGCTTAGAAAATAATCTGAATGTAAATAAAAGCATTATAAGGTCTTGTCATATATCTAACATATGAGCAAGAGAGATGCTAGCACTACCTCAAACACAATCTTTTTGACTTAAGGTTCAACTTACTCTGAATGCTGTAACTGGATGAAGGCATATTTAGACAGACCTGATAAGACCACAGATGTGGCTGTTACTAAGAAGCCAAGAGTTGAAAAATCTAACAATTTTCAGTTACGCAGTTTAAATCAATTTAAAGACAACTAATGAAAATAACAGTTGGAACATGCAAGTGCTGCTCAGCTATAATATTAATTCAGAAGCTTCAGTGTTTTCAGTGTTACAGGAGATCCTTCCTTCCCACAGCAGTTATCATCTACAACAACTTACTGAAGAAACTTTTATAGTATGAGTTCCAGCAACATTTAATTATATCTTAAATTTATTGAACTGAAGAACAGTTTGATTGCTAAATTTGCACTAAAGACAATTTCATTATCGTTGAGAAAGGCATAAATATTTTTGACATGACATTTTTTTTTTATAAATGTACATAAAACAGATGATTTTATTTCCTACCAGAAATAAGATTTTCAATTGACCAAAAGTGAATTAGAATCTAAATTTGCAAGGGATATCTAAAATTAAAGGCTCAATTTGTTCTCTAAAATCACACCAAACATAAAGTTCAGATGGAAGTAAGTGTAAGGTAATATAAATCTTCTCTGTGTGTTTAATTTTCCTACTGATGCTTACAGTGAAAAAAGGATGGAATAGCTAATATCTTTCATTCATCTCCTCCCTCTCTTTCTCCAGGATCATCTTGCCTCTTCCTGACCACAGGGAGATTCTGTAAAGTGCGCTTCGACAATGACAGAGTGACCTTTCAGATAACCACGATAAACCTGCCCATCCTTGCTCTCCTTCATCCCTGGCCGTGCTTACGTTTGGGGAAAGACAACACACACACACACACACAGATTTGAACGTGCACCGACATAACAGTGAATATATACAGGCATATCTGATGACCTACTCCCTGAGTTGATGAAAACTCCCCCCTGAGGGACTCTGACACAAGCATGCAGACGTGCACGCCCACTAGACCTGTTCCCAGGAGTAGGATCACGGGGTGTCATCTGGCCAGCAGGATATCACTCGGCCCCGGGAACTACAGAGGTCACAGAGGTCTCTCAGACGACATCAGGCAGCTTTGAGTTGCAGTTCATCTTTTACCATCTATCTAAACTAGCTCATGCCTAGAGCAAGTCCCTTCATGGTATTGCTATATATAGTTTCCTTGCTTCCCAGGACTCTTTGTGATGTCCTGCTGTGGTGGAAAGAGTATGTGGCTCATCATTATAAATCACCCTGTTAGAATAAATAAAAATTTAAAGAGCCTCTCCTTGGATTGGAACTGAAGTCTCCATTAGTGAGGGCAGAGAAAATGGTTGTCTGCACAGCAACATGCAGGAAATCAGCACACCAACTCCCTTAATCACCTCAACAGGACTTTTTTTATCTTCTTGTTGGGTTTCATTCTCTCTGGTACTCAGTGATGAAGTCCAGTAACCTCTTAAAGGAGAAATCTACATTAGATCAAGTATTTTGTTCATTACATCTGGCTCTCCAGAAACACCATCCTTTATTTTTCCTCGCCATCTTTAAGAGGACAACCACGCTTTCAACTTTTCCATGTAGATGCTCTTACTGAGTGAGGAAAAGTGAAAGGTCAGCGATTTCAAGTATTAGTCAGGCAAGAAAAATGAGGTCAGAGAAAGAAATGAGATGTAAAAAGTATTTGAAAAAGAAACAGAAGTTTCCAAAACTTGTCAAGATGATTTCGTGATTCATTCAGGCTATGAGAGAGCAAAACTTTCAGCACATAACAGGAGGGTTGAACTAATTACAGCAAAACAACTCTGTTATTTTGACATTTTGACTACTTTTTTGGAAAGCTTAGGGGTATTGATCTAGACAGTCTTAGATTTTTCAGCTCAGTAAACACAGTTCTCAGTATAACCATACAGACCAACATTTTAGATCACAAAACTTAGTTCTTATCCACTGGCAGAGTATGTTTGGGTCAATGTTGTGTTTTTTTGCATTTTATTTAAATGTTTTAATTTAAGTCATGGTCCAAGTTGGAGTAATAAAAAGAAGATACTCCAAAGTCAGAATTGTTACTGGGAAAATTGTACACTTCTCATCAATCCATCATTAAAATCCAACATGGCTCCTGTCTGTTTAAAACCTATGATAGCTGTCTATTTGCAGTACTCCTGAATGTCAAAGGGTGATTTGAGAATTTCCACTAGAATTCCCAATAACCATCAGTGGTGGCGCCACAGTTTAAGAACCATGCATTTAAGAATACACTACTGTTTTAGGGATAATAGCCACACTAATTGCTAATTTAGGGCACTAAATTTGGTTAAAATGCTAACTATGTTAATATGTTGTCTTTGTATTAAAGTACTACAACTCTGTTTTACAGCAACTACTTTCTCAAGCACACAATGTGAAGCCTGTTCCTTATAGTGTTAATCGGTGCCAGCAGTAGCAAAGCTAAACTTCTGTTAATGACAATTCTTATAAAAGACCATTGGAATCAGCTAAAACTATCCTTGCATTAATCCTTAAAAAAAAACCAAAGATCTGAAATCAGATGATAAATTCCTAGCATTGCATCCCTAATGCTTAATGAAGAAAATACTAGAGAGAAATTTGTTTTTTAACCTTGCGTAGGTCTGGATAAGGTCAAGGGAGATTAGTAAAGGGAGAGAATTGGAGAGAGTAAGCTCATCTTATCATGCTGTGCTTCTGGAAAGGGGCAAGACTGTTGATAATACACAGATAACATGCAGTGTGGATAAGAAAAGCAGAAGCAGAAACAGAACCTCGCAGCAGGAGCGCCCAAAAAGCCACTGATTAGAAGGCGAAGCAGCAAATAGAAAAAGTTTGACAAAAGAGCTACGAAAACAAAAGAAGACGCAGACCAATATACCAATTTGTGAACGCACACGCACACACTCTGACTATGATTTCATTTCATACGCCTCCGGGGCCAGCAAAGGCAGCGATTAACGACAACAGTCTTGGTGTGTATGCGTGTGTAAGTGTGTGTAAGGCCTGATCGTTAGAGCGGCCAACTTGTGTAATACAATTACAGAGGCTGCAGAGAAACTGCTAATGTGCACACAGGCAGCTCCGTCAGATGGATCAGGTATTGAGTTTTCTCTGCTTAATTCACTTTCCAGCACACACACGGGTGCATTAGTTAGATTAGACCAGAAGGAGGGGACGGGAGGTGGGCTCGGTCTACCGCCGAGACGGCCAGATTTGTTTAGTGGTGGCTGTCAATTACAACCCTGACCCTTGCACTAAATGGCTGCTCATCCAGCGGAAGAGAGGAAAGCAGACAAAAGCCAGACAAGATTGGTAAAGACGCAGCCATTTGCTGCAAGAGATAACAAGTGGCATGTTGTGGAGTAAACAATGGTCAAAACATGACGCATCAAGCTACACCAATAAAACAAAGTGCTGTTGCCTGAAAGGGGAATGTGACCATCAGTGAGATTAGTGAGTCAATGTTATCACTAGAATGCTGCAGCAATGGGACAATGCAAGGCCGGGGGTACATGGATACTTAGAAATATGAAAAAGCAAACAAATTGTTCAGCTTGCTCTTTTTAAAAGTCAAATGCAGTTAAAGAGACTGATTAAAATTACAACCAAGCAAAAAATTGTAAGGTAAGGTCTAAGCAAAGTCTTCTTTTCTTTTCTTCTGCTAAAGAACCAAACATGCATTCTTTCTGGAGGTCATTATAACTTTAGTAGCTCTTTATTTATTTTATGTCTGATTGAGAAAAAACAGCATTTCAAAACCAAGAATGTGAATCCTTTAGAGTATATTTGTTTAAGGAATGCAGGGGACAGAAAAATGATGCATCTGTTGGGTCTTATCTTAGTGTTAAACCCATTAAATGTCCTCATGGACACGTACATTGGCTTACATGTAAGTGTTTTGAGGGTGACAGTTAAGTCCTCTTCCTTAAAGAAAATTACAATTTACAGATTTGCATTAAAAAAATCTTGGAGAACTTTTGATCAACACAACATGAAAAAATGAGAAGCATAGACAAATAAGAAGCTAAGTCTAAAGAAACTAAGGGCAGTTTAATATTTTTTTAATTATATATAAAACCAACAACCTTTTTCACCCTTTTAATGAGATTCAGAGTTAAAGAGAGACAAGCCATCATAGCTGTCTGGGTCACTGTGCTTGCTAGATGGCTTTCTGCACACAATAAAGTGTAACGGAAACAGAAAGCAGCAGAAACACCAGTTATTAAATTGTATTACATTCAAAACAAAGTGCTACCTTTAAGAGAAAAAGTTGATAGTCAAACAAATGGAATCATACTGAAATATGTCATGGGCCGACTTCTCAATGAGTCAAATCAAAAACAGAAAACTACCATGCTAGCCTACTACTTTAACAAACATCTCAGAATTGAAACATTAGCAAGAATAATAGGTGATTTATTTAATCAAGTACTGAAACAAAATATTAAGGCTTTTCCTCCAGAAACCCAATTTGGAATCTATTATCCGTCACTCCAAGAAAAAGAAACCGATACTGCAACATCTGGAAAGTAATGTGAGGCAAAGTAGGACCCCAGAATATTATGAAATATGTTTATTTCACTGCACTTTCAACCTACATTGTCAGCCATATTTTAGGCAAGGAATTTATTTTATAATTTTACATCAGATTCATCAAACTATTGTGTTTTAAACATATGGATATTTGCACACTTTTAGTTGTTTCATACAACTGTACTTAAAGAAAGAACAAAAAAGCAAATGAGATCACTCAGTAGGTACAAACACATGCATAAGTCTCTATGTCGCTGCGGAATCATTATACCAATTTTCTCTGTAAACCTGGTGCCATTCATCCTAATGGAAAAGAACACAAGAAGACTAATCACAATGCTTGTTACTGAATCATCATAATTCTTTTCCATAGAGGATAAATAAATTAAATCTCACTGAAGCTCTACTTTTCCAGTAGCTAAATGAGCAGCAGGAAGGGGCTGCAGTTTCTGTAAACACCTCCCTCCCATGTAAACATATATAATCACAACAAGATGCCTAATGCAGAGGAGCTCGTAATTGTGTCACTGAACTTAGATGACTGAGTTTTAGGAGGGGTTGTGGTGAGGGAGGAGGGATTTGCAGCTGATTGAATTAAAATGTCTGCTTCACTCTCAGGAGACCACCCTGATGCAAAGTACAAAGATTGTCTGCTTGTAACTGAGGCCGTGAAGTAAAAAATAATTGTCTAAGGCTTTTCCAAAATTCTCTCTGCAGGCTCAGAGATTTTCTTTTTACCCCTCTCCTTTTAGATCCCAGCTTTTTCTTACAGAATAAAATAGGAAACCAAAGGGAGAGAGGACTACAAATGAAGAGTCAAGTTGGATGTGACAGGCCGCGCAGAAAAAAATTCTTTATTCAACGATAGATGGTAGACAGCAACATCTCCTTATTGTGACACATCCATCATATCACTCATCACTTTTGTTCTCCTGTTTGTCCAAACCTTTCAGACCAGTCCTTCTGACTATATGACTAAAGACAAAGCAGGATGTTAATGACTGGGGGCATTTATCAAATATATTAGCTCCAGTTAAAAATGTCTTTGCACCATTACAATGTTGGGCCTCGCTGCCAGTATCCAGGTACACTAAAGTTTTAGAAACACTAAAATTTTATATCAAAATATGGTTTGAAGCCCTTTCCTAGAAACGTCAGGGAAAGTGACCATAGTTATTCCAGCTGCATGGAATATTAAGAAGTTTCATATTCTACCCCCAACCCCATCTGTTGATATGCACTGCCAGACGTTTAGCTAAAAAAAAAAAGACTACTGCTTCTTTCAATTGCTGAGAATAAACACAAAACTGCTTGTCTGGAAATACTTTGGGTCATGAAAAACATAAAAAAGTCTTTGAAAGTAAAGCTTAAAAGAGACCCTATTTTAAAAAACCGAAGCTGCAATCTATTATTCTACATTTTCCCTTAAGTCTATGTATCATAATAACAATAAATGTTTTTTTTGTAGAGAACATTGATACTGAAATAATCATAATGTTACATCATAGCAAATGTAGGAATAATTGATACTTTTCTGTTTTAAATAGAAGGAGTTCTAGGCGTGTTCCACAGAAACCTTTTTACATAAACCTTTTACCAGTGCAGCTTTCTGCTGTCATTATCATCCCCCTGTGTTTCCCGTGCACTTACCTTAGCAAGAAAATATAGAAAACTAATCCAGAAAAAGGCCCTTTTATGGAAGTAAGAAGTATTTCAACATCTACCAAGAACTTTGGTAGATGTATATGGAAGTATATGGAAGGAGAGAGACATAAACGTCAAACTGATAAAAAAATAACTAAATTATACTTTAATCATCTCAGTTCAGATGCACAATTTTTGCTTTAACTTTAATAGGGTAAAATTCTTGCCAACTGGATTGTTGGGAGACTTTCAAGAAATATGGTGCTTTGTAAGATATGTCTCTCAGGATTTATTTAGATCAACATCAATTAAAGTTCTTAACGTTTTTCTGACTTTGTAGGGATTTTAATTCAGCTTCACGGTGTAACTGCTTTGAAATTATCCCCACTGGAGCTATCTCTACTCTTTTCTCCTTCCTGTTGCTCCAAAGGCAGGAAAACACTACAGCAACACTTTTCATAGATTTTGTCGGGACTCTATAGAAGTTAGTGTAATTACTACACAGGATTATTTGTTTTAGCTATTGCTGAAAACTGAGGGTTTATATTCACAAAAGAAGATAAACTGATGGTTTATTTTTACAAAATAAACCCTCAGTTTGTCCCAAAGGTACAAATCCAGCAACATGAAAACATTACCAAAACCAAAATTGTAGGGGTAAAAAAAAAGTTCTGATGAAATAAGTTCTGGTTCTCATTGTCAAAATGTGCCTTTTGTTTTAAATTGTTGAGGAAAATTTTATGCCATCCAGACTTTAAATAAACATTTTCTACCTCAAAACACTTCGTTGTTGTTGTTTTTTTTTGTTTGTTTGTTTGATTGTTTATTGCACAGCATTATTTTGTGGTGCTCCCACAGCCTGTTTCCCATGTCTCTTACTCCACCTTTTTAAAAGCTTGTTAATTCTTTTTACTTAAAACTTTTTTATAGAACCATCTCCCACCCCACCCAAATTTCTCTTAATATTTTATCCAGTGTCTTTGTAGGAGTAGCAAGTGATAACTTCGGAAATGTTAATGGAAAATATCATGATACTGTGTTATTTGTATGCAAGGCTATCATACCATGAAAATCTCACATATGTACTGTTTTCTGTTGAGTTTGTTCTGACAGGAACTAAAACGGAAATTATCATGACAAATGTTCTTGCTTGTCTTGAATGTGACCCTAAATTCAAAGCGACTACTAGAAAGAAACAAATAAAGGAAAAAAAAAAAACTCCAGTCAAAACCAAAACCAGGTTTCACTGGTGTCTGGTGTTTCATGGAGAAGAAACACAATAAGGTTCAGATTACGCTGCCAAATTTCCCAGAAATTGCAGGCGAATGGAAATATGCATGTGAGCTGGTAACACTTAAAGCTGCCCGGTGCTTGCAGAAAATGCTGCTTGCAGAAAATGCTGCTTTGTATAATGCGGCTGTATTTGTTTACCAGATTTTTTTTGCCGCTGTTCCATGAACAAAAAAACCGCACAAAGCAGCCATGAATAGCTGTGGGTTAATGTGCCTAAATACTGGATACCTCCAGTCTGCTCATCTCCTGGGTAAAAGACACACAGCTTAGGAGTGGTTCCTTATTCCTTTTTTCCTCATCTCCAGTTCCCCCTTTCTATTCTTTTTCCCGAGGCCATGTCGGTGCTTTTGTTGGCGAGCGCTTGTCATGGAACATAGGGATGCTAAATAAAATATTTGGCACAAAAAAGCAGAAAACATGGCTAACGGAAAGCTAGTAAGGCTTTGTAGACTTGTAAAAACAAACATGATTTAGTAATGTGAAGCCTTCTAAATGTGAGACGCAAAGAGCGTGTGCAGTGGGATTTAAACAAGCAGCTACCGGCGGAAACTCATCAGGAGGTGCAATTCACTGATGCCATGCTCTTTCCTTTACACAGCCCTCCCCACTCTCCCCATCTCCTCAGCGTAACCCTCTCTTCTTTTTACCTGATGGATCAGCTTACTTCACGTCAGCCTAAAGACCATGGGAACCCCTATGCATAGTGTGTCACCACTGAATTATCGGTTTCCGCTCCACATGCTCCAGCATATCTGCAGCAAGCCATTACTGTGTATCAGTTTACAGTAACTGTGCTGACTCCAGCGCAGCTGGTGTACCGTATGGAGTCATGCTTTATAGATGTCTGGAACTGGAGAAACAGACTTGTCATCTCACCGAGCTTGGTCAATTTTTTCCCAAACTAGGATCTCATTTCTTCGTCATTTTGACAACAGGGAGAACAATCCTCCAAAGCCCTCCTATAGAAATTGATGGGCATGTTTGAAAGTCCCTGATATCTGGGGGCACTCCAGTGGATTAGCGGTTAAGATGGCCCCTGCTCGAAAGCAGCTGGAGTCCATCATTGCTTCTCTCACTCCCTCTTTTCATACTATCTCTCTGTAACCACTTACAGGCACAATTTGAATAGCCAAAACATTAGATAATGAAAATGAAAAATCTGCTAATATTTTTTTGCTGTTTGTAGAATATTTATTTTAAGTAATTTTACTAATGTAGCACTAATGGTGAAGCTTAATAAAAAAAGATAGCTAAAGTCATTATGGGTTGAGCAAAATGCTGTGTTGGTATCATGTTTCTTTAAAATCCATTCGACATTTTATTTCAAACCACAAATACACAACAGTTCATCCAGTATTTGTCACACCTTTTAACTTACATTAAATAACTCATAATCTATTCCTATCAATAAAGATAAACTCAAAAAAATAATTAAGAGACAGTCTTGGACAAATGTGTTTTTTTTGTCTATTGCTACAAGATTTTTTCATATACTTACATAATACGGTCTAAATACAAGTATAACCACCAACAGTTGTCGTTTATCTCTGTCACAAAAAATCAGTTTTATGTGGATTCTGATTCCTCCTTTAGTGGCAGCTGAGAATACCCTCGGGGATTTGCAAATAATTTACGATTCATTCATAATTTTATTTTAGTTATACTGTTATACTGGCAAACTGCACAGCTGTATTTCGCATAACCAGTTTTTCTTTTAAATCACAGCGCAAATATTATGTGCATGGTTTAAAAAATGCTATTATAGCCAAGCACAATATTCAGTAAGCAGAAGACTTGAGTTTCCCTGACATTTTAAAATTAAAGAAGGATTGTAATGGCTGCTGCAGCTTTCTGTCTCATTGTTTCATTTGACCGGCTCCACCCACGATGCTTAGAGATTCCCAGACGGATTTTAATGTAGGAGACAGACCTGAAACGCCATTCATGTTTTATGTTGTTTCAAGTTTAGACTCAGGAGAACAATTTTTATATGTTTTGTACAGTCACCATTAAGTGACTGTACACTTGTGAGGCACAAGTCAACCTGACAACAAGTTGTCTTAAAACAGACAGATGTTAGATTTAGCCTAGCATTTTGTCAGACTGCTACACATAAAAAAAAACTAAGAAGAAAAAAGAAGAGCGTTTACAGAAGAGTGAAGCGGTATACGTCAAGTTATAAACGTCTTCAGGAACAAAATGATAAATCATGCAAAAACATATTGGAAGGTTAATTGAAAAAAGCTTCATGAAACAGCATATGCTAACCTACACAAACTCTAGTTGGGGCAAACTGTCTCGCTGTCAAGAGACAAAGATAGTAGAGACTGTAAATAGGATTGGGATTACGTTTCAGTAAAAACCTAATATTAAATGACTCGGATTGTTTTCAAGGACAAAAATCTTGATCAAAGCATCCCTAGTGGAAGCAGATATCAGAATTAAATTCATATTTTTACAAAAGCAGAGTTGCAATTAGTATGCTACTTGACTGTGTATATTAAAAATGTACTTTTATTCAATGGTATTTATCTTGAAATATGCCTTAATCAGTTTGGCTTGTTTAAACCACAGACATAATACATATTACATATGTTTTCCACATACATGCTAATCACACTGACAAAAAGACATCAAACAAAAAGCTGACATGTCAAGTTTTTTTTTTTTTCCAAAAACCTACCAGTTGCCAGAGGGATAATGTTATACCCTATTTCTCTGCCCTATATTTACCATAGAATCTTTTTTTGTGTGTGTCAACTTCTCATGCTCGGAGCCACTTCAGTTCATAAAATCTATGCCACATTTCATATAAAAAAAAAATCTGAAAAGAATAGAGAAACCAGGGGAAAAATGTAAAAGAGGCTTGCAATATAAAAGATGGAATCACAGCACAAGACCACTGAACTGTGGATTCAATTGTTCCATGAATCTTACTCTTTACTCTTTGTTGTAAGTATCTTTAATACTGTTTGAAATGTACAAACAAAATCTCTAAAGCAGACCACTGATGTCCTCTTCTAATCTGAGGCATATGATGTTCAATAAACCTCAATAGCAGCATGTACATCACAGTAGATTTGAGCCCCAGTGTTTTTGGGTTCTGCTTCTTGAAGGATTAGCAGCCTGTGGAGGTTACACAGCAAACAAGAGTTGTGTTTGCTGAATGAATCAGTGTGGAAGATTGAGTCTATTCAGACTTTCGACCTTCTTTGGAAGAATCTCTTGCTTTCTCCAAAGTATTTTGAAGCAATCATCACAACAACATTCATTATTCACTCTCTGCCTACTGTTTGGGTAACTCCTTGAAAGGGGCAAATGCACAGCTGGGAGCTCTCCTCCGCCAACAGGGATGTTTGAGTAATATTTTACGATTCATAATGAATTGAAGTGAGCACATTTCCAGCTACTGAGCACATCCTTTGTATAAATATGAAAATACGACGCTACTAGAAATCTGAGGGCAGCTGTATTATGGCTGTTTCTGATCCTTTTGTGTTAATACATCATGCAGTTCTCACATTTACTTGAACTCTTAGATCAGCAAAACTGGTTTCAATTATTAAGCTCATTTCCATAGCTGTCATTAACCGAAAAAGAATGCATGAGAATCAAAGGCCGCAGAGCCATTTATTTTCCGACCGATGTAGCAGATTAGAAATTTCTCACATCTTTACAACAGAACAACACGGTACCATTTGCTCTTTTCTGACAGAGCCAACAAATGTAGCAGCCTCAGTGGTGTACTTTACATGTTAGGAGTAATAAAATAACCTTCCACCACTGGGGCTTCTGTCTGGGCCCCATCTAAATGAGACCCATTGAGCTTACCCCAGTTATGCACTGTCTGCCAGCAGTTAAGTCACCAGGGACTGATCATGGAGATATGGCAAACACACACATGTTGTACAAACACAGGAAAGTGCTGACACCCAACAGCAATCTCAAGTTGCAAACTATTACTGGAGTCACGGTAACAAAGCCAAAACTGGGGAAAAGAGGTCACACAGTGGGTGTTAAAGTTGGTGGGAGCTCTGCGGTGGGGTGGTTGATGGTGAGGTAGTTAAGTCTGCTATTACACAGTTTTTTTTTTTCTGCAATGTTGAATTCCACTGTTCATGCTGAGACTTGTGAAGAATAATTATCCCCAAAAAAGACCAGCGAAGCAGGATTCAGTTGCTTATGCAAACGATAAGTCAAAAACATACAATTTTGGAAAAACTAGGTGTGTGTTTGTATTTTGACCCTTCCTTGATGATGTATTTAGTGGGGATTATTCATACAACAGTACATACCAGTTGAGAAGCTTTAATTTATCACCTCATTTCACTCAGTAAAAACAACTTTTACAGGCTGGCATCGTGACACACGTTTAATTCTGCCCTCTGGTAATGGTCTGCTTCATTTAAAAGTCTGCTTGGCAGCTCGGTAGATAACAGATGGAAGAAAAATGTGGGGAATTATGAGAAAGATTGATTTTGCAAAGAAGAACGGTCTGGTGTTCAGACAGTTTATTCTGAAGCAGACTTTTTTTCAAACCCAGTTATCACTGGACAAACAAACGCGTGCAGAAAAACAATAACGTGCACACAAAGACAGAGCTGTTTTCGTAAGAAGAGACACATAGAAAAGTATATATTCAAACACCTTGAATGTTTTTTTTAGAATTTGTCATATTACAACCTCTGACTGCTTTACTGGGATTTTGTGTAATTGACCAACACAAAGCATTGGAAAGGAAATCATTCTTAGTTTTCAACATTTTCAAATAGAAAATGGCTTCCATTCAGCCTCCTTTATGTCAATTGCTAGGAAAAACTCTGTTTGCTGCATTTACAACAACACATCTCTGTCTCCACCAGCTGTAAACATCTGGGCTTTGACTGAAACTTGCGCCCTTTCTTTTTTACAGAGTAGCTTAAGTTTTTCTGGACTGGCCATAGGGCATTTGTGAACAGTGAATTTCCAGACTTGTCAATGATAATCACATTAGTTTAGGCCTTCGACTAGGCTGTTATAGCACAGTATATATTTACTTAATGATTCCACTGCCGTCTGGTTGTATGTGTAGAATTGTTGTGCTACTGAAAGGTGAACCTCTACCCTAATCTCAAATCTTTCGCAGCCCCCAACAAGTTTTCTTCCAGCATTGCCCTATATAAAGCTTCATCCATCTTCCCGTCAACTCTATAAAGATCCTTGTGTCTCCTAAAGAAAAACATGCTTGCAGCACAATGTTGCCACTTTCTTTCAACAATGGCTTTCTTTTCACTAGTCTACAATAGCTAGAAGTACACAGCTAACAGTTGTTCTGTAAGCAGATTTTTTTTAATCTCAGATGCGCTTCTCTGCACCTTCTTCAAATCTATTTCTCTTGGGTATTTTTCCATCTCCTTTCCAGGCTTTTAGATGTAGGCCAATGCACTTCTTTTGGCTGATTTGTTTGGTCTTCCACACTCAGATTACACATAAACAATTGGTTACAGTGGATTTTATTCAAGAATATTAGTATAATTAGAAATACCATCACACAAATCAGATTTTTATTTGCAAAAAACTATGAAAACCATCTATAATTTTCTTTCCATTTTATGATTATGCACTACTTTGTGTTGGGTTACTAGATTAAATTCTAATAAAATGCATAAAAGTTTGTAGCTGTAACATGACCAAACACTAAAACTTCAATGGTTGTGAAAACTTTTGCAACACACAGCTTACACAAGCTAGAATGAAAATTAATGAATGAATGGAAAAGAGTGTGAACTGTCAAAGATGCAAAAGGAGAATTACTTCTCATTTGTGAAGTATCGCTGACCTATATGTGGGTGGAAGTAATTATATTCAGCAAAACTCAGCAGAAATGTAGTTAACTCAACAAAGGTTCTTTTTCCTCAAAGCTGTTCCCCAAAGTCTTGTAAAAGTGTATTCCTCCAGAAGAACGACAATCATTGTCTTTTAAGGCATCCCAGGCCCATCTTTAAGCAACCATAATGTAAACCAGAGACTCTGAACTTCATTTGTGGGATCTCAAAAGCAGACACAGGAATGAGGTAAAAAGAGAATGAAAGAGGGAGGGGTGGCACGAGGATAAAGTATCTCATTTGAGCCCCGTAAAAAGCAAGGAGGCACAAACATTTGTCTGAGGCAAGACTTTCATCAGATGCTTTAAGAGTGTAGAAATAACACAGAGCAAGATGCTGATAAAGTCGAGACAGGAAATGGGGAACGTTTGGTCTCCTGCTCTCATGTTTCACCCGGGACAAGGGGGTCCCACAAGAACTCCCTCACTTACCCCCCCTTCCCACCCTCTCTTTCTGTTCTGCTGACATATGAAGACCACAACCCTCTACAAGCAGAGGGATAAGCAAATGGAAAACTAGATCCTTCTAAACAGAAATAAACACATTTAAGGATATAAATAAATGTGAAGAGGTTTAGCAAAAATAAATTCTTCATTCTAATGTAGATTATTATCTTCATTAGACTGTGTTATAATTAAAATATCCTTTATCAAGGAGATTTTTTATATTTGCGCTATACTCAAAGCTGTGTGAAGGAACAGAAAGCAGCAGAAAGCAAAGAAAAGAGGCTTAGTTTCATCAGACAGTGAGGACTGAGCGAAAGACGGTAGCTGTGTTTCATGTTTCAAGAGAAGGATGGATTTCTAAACAAACGTCATAATTCAAGTAACTCCATGCTGACCATGACTCAAGCATGATGAATCATCTCTGAGATCACCTCATTACTGCCTCTTTGGCATGTTGGACGTTTTCGTGAAGAAAGAATGCATAGCCTGAGTTTAGCATTAATGTTCCTTAATTGTAACAAGCAGTCACATTACCGGGTCCACCAATATTTGAAGTAAAGAAGTCTACAGACTTCTAAAATATAGTCAGCTTGTATTGCAGACATAAGCTCACAATAAACAACAAATCTGATGTAATACTTGTTTTTTTTTCAAAGGTTGATAGTGCTGAACTTCTGCTCCGAAAATGTGTAAGTTACTTTTTTTAACATCTAATAAAAATCTAAAGTTATGTTTACATATTTAATTATCAATCAATTACTTCCATGAAAGAAAATAAATGCCACCCCTGGATTGGCTGCTTTGCAAATGCCAGCCAATAGCGTGGCAAGTAGCAATGCCAAAACAATGTGCAAATAGGCAGAGTATCCACAAATAATTTGAAGCCATGAGTCACAGAAAAAATCCTGAATAGGTGAATCTGCAAATACTGAACTGCAAATAGTCAGGGCTCCAGTGTAGCTCCAAATTTACTGCAGAGTGAAATGCTTGTTTTCCAGTTTTGAAAAAGCCTCCCACACAGTCCTGCGCAATGTTAAATTGCAGTAGTTCACAAAATTCTTTAAAAAACATTAAAAACTACAATCTTTTTGCCAGATTTTCTTTCTCAGAAATTACATATATCGTTTAGTGTATTTCTCTAACTTGTAATAGTGCAGTTTTCACCATTGAAATCCAAAATCTGAATGAACTGAACATTTTGAAGCATGTTTTACTCTATATGTTGGATTACATATTTGTGCCACATTGGGCACCTGCTTCCTATTTACAGCAGCAGTTAGCAAGGTTGTTCATGCTGGAATAGGTAGCTTGGTTAAAAGGACATCGGGGAAATAACCTAACTGCATTGGCCTCTTAATCAGCACATTGCGTTATTTATAGTGACCCTGAGCAAGGTAACATTACAGAGGCCTCTTTAATTCTGTTTAGGTTGCATGCAAACTGTACAAAATTAACTGATACTGTAGAGAGACATTGAGGGCAACAACAAAGTTCAGGTGTTTAGGAGAATATAAGAGAGACTTCATTATCTCTGAGGGAAATTCATTGAGGGGCAGGTGTACAATGACTACAAGGTCACATGCACACCAAATAAAAAAAGCAAAAAAAATAAATAAAACTATATATATATATATATATATATATATATATATATATATATATATATATATATATATATATATATATATATATATATATATATATATATATATATATATATATATATATATATATATATATATATATATATATATATAAATATATATATATATATATATATATATATATATATATAGCATCCATAAAGTTCAGATTGTCTAGATGGGAAATTAGTTTTAAAAGGAAAAAAATCAAGAACGTTATCAGATTTATAAAGACGTAAAAGAGAAGTTTGATGAAAAGATTGTTTAAAACTATTGCTTATGCAGCAGATAACATTTCCTTGAGAGTAGTAGTTGATACTAGTCTCCAAACAGGATATGGGATGGGTCCTTCAGCATCTTCTTTGCCTGTTTCATTTCAGTGATTTCATAGATTGACTACAAGGGAGGGGGTTGATAGTTCGACCCAACTATTTTCATCTGTGACTTTACCATGGGTGCAATTCTAGATTAAGATTACACAGTGAGTGAGCCATACCAGGCACATATATCTAATTATACTGCTCAAGACAGCTTTATAAAAGGTCAGCATTATCCTGGACTCCAAACATTTTAAGCCTGTTCAGAAAATGTGGTCTTAGGGCTAGTTTGGAGACAATCAATATGATCATTCCAACACAAATTACTGCACATAATGATACTCAGATATTTAAAGGTGGGCACTTGTTCAATAGCTCTGGAATGGTTGCTCCACTTGTTCCTCTGAAAATTTGATGACTTGATTATTAGGCCCCGTACTACTAAGAATGAAAAAGTAATGTGAATATTGCACAATTATATGACAAACATGAAAAGAAAATGAGAATAAGGTTGGGCGCTAGTGTTTCTCAAATTAGTACATAAATAATTACTGAAATATAAAAAGTAATAAAAAGCCTCACTAGAAAGTCACTTAACTTGTGAATTCACCTGTATGTAGCTGTGTTGGCAAAGATACGTGGCTGATTTCCAATTAGGGACAGAAAAATGTAGGTGGACGTTAGTGGTTGAACACCAGGGGAGAGGCCAGGATGCCAAATTAAAGGGCAGAAGTGGAGTATGTACTTATTCTCACTCATGGTGTGCTCTGTCAGCCCTGCTGCTTATAATGGCATGAGAAGGGCCACTTAACTCGTAATCACTTCTCTCTCCCCCTTTGGCTTTGTCCTCCTCTCCTGCACCCCCACCCAGCCCAGATTTTCTGACTGCTAGCTCCGACCTCTAATCATAAACGAACAGAGGATCTAGAACAGGAACAGTGGTCCACTCCCCCGTCTCCTTGCCTACAATCCCATAATCAGAGGGCTCCTGGATACCAGGAGGCAATGCAAGGTTTTGAATGAGAAATGGGTGCACCTCTAATGCATCATCTCAAGTTTGAAGAGCCATTTTGCAGCAAAGGCAAAAATGGTGGGAATCAGCTTCCCACCACCACCATCATTATTGTTAGGATCATTATCTCCCATCTCACTCAGTAGTGTAATTGAAAGTGGGACCTTTTAAACAATTATTTTCATTTCCTTTCCATAGACGAAAAGACAAAACTTGCCACAATATGTCAAGGTAATTTCTGCCCTGTGGTGCACTTTGACTTTCTACACCCGACGCAAACACACACGCACCCACACCCCCACACACCTTCACACAGTCCAGAAACAATATGCGTTGTTAAGGCACACAGGTCAGCCATTCTGGCACAGGCCTACCTGTCAAGCGCTGCTACTTGTGCAGAGCTCTGCTAATGGACTGCTAATAGAAGTGAATGTTGCACTGTGAAGCTCCCCTGTAGTTGAGAGTGTCACACAGGGTGATTAATGACACTCCTCTCCTCTTCTGTCCGACTGCTTTCACCCTTACCTCTCCCTGCCTCTGCCAACAGCTCCCCCTTCTCTTCATTGCTCACCTTTCTGTCCTTTACCTGCGTCCTTACAATCTCCTTCATCTCACCTATTTTGTTTTTCAAGTACCGCTCTGGAAAGAACAAGAGTTTTCTGATTTTCTATTATACCCTTCACTAGTCAGGTTTTGATGGCTTCAAGGCATCACCGCATGAGAGAAGCAAATAAAAATGTGGAAGAAACATGGAAGAGCAACATTTAAAAATAAGTTATTTGACTTACTGAACTGGATGGAGGAGTTTGGGTTTTTTTTTTCTTCCATATTTTAACATGGTTACTAGATTGTTCCACCAGGAAGAATTTTATAGTTTTTCAAACGCTGTAAATTGTGAAATACCATTAAATATGCTCTGAAAAATAGAAATTGAATGTTGATTTGATTCGGTGGTGTTATATATAATCCAGACACACAGCAGAGTGCCATTTTATAACACAATCAAGTAACTAAGTTACCTGTACTTATAATAATGATGTATATATCAAACATAACATAAAATTAATCTAATTTTGTCATTTGACGCCTTGAAATTGGGCATTTGTCTCTTTAAGTAGCCCTTCAGTGTGCCCTTACAGAAATGCTTCTCATTAATCTATTGACAACCATTCTTTGGGTCGTTTGCAGTGAAAAGTAGTTTGGATGATGACCTCAGCAGACTCACAGTTCCACCAGGTGTTTTCAAATTGCTGCTGCTTCTGCTAGTCTGGAGGAACTGAATGGGGAAGGTGCTGGAGAGAGGTGAGGCGGAAGTACGGCTTGGAACTGCAGCTCAGAGGAGGAGCTTTGTGTAAATGGATGGTGCTTTGTAAGAGCAAGCGTTTATGGAAAGAGGAAGAGTAAATATAAGTTATCTTCAGTATTAGTAAGATGTCAGTAAAACACAGAAATACTTTAAATGCAATAATTAAACTGCAGGAAACTAAAAGAAAGGAGCACAAATATTCAAAGTGATGCAGATAGTTCATGTTTTCTTGTTAATGCTAGTTCTGACGTGTTTTTCCCAAACATTTTTGGTTTTGAGGGTCACGCAGTCTAGCCGGTTATATTAGGATGTGTTCAAAAAGTATTTAAAGCCACAAATTAGTATTTAATTCAAAACTGAACTGTGAAAGTGAAAGCAGCAAAATAAGGGGAGATGGAAAAAATGTTGCCATGAGACAAGTGAAAAAGAAAAAGAACTTTTATGAACATTAAAAGGAACAAAACTGAATTTTGAACAAATAACAGTACAACAGTGAACCTTGCAGTAGGGCCAACTGTAAACATGGCAGCCACAGTATCCCGCCTCCACCAGCCAACCACAAGGTATCCTCACCCACAGGAGGAGCGAAGACTGTTCCCGGCCCTAAAATAGCACACGTCTATATTTTTTGCTTTCATAACAATAGTACATGACATCAAGTAGTGCAGGGAAGCAAGCTCAGCAGCTACTTTTCACAGTAATTATCGCTTGCTACCACGCTCCATCTGTGGCTTAGCTAGCAACCAGCATGTAGCTCTGCCCCATTGAAGCCAAACTGTGCAGACAATCTTTCCCCTGCTCTCTTCTATAACGTACGCGCACTGCAAACCTAATCTCTATTTACATCAGTTACATTAAATTCTTCAGTTACGTTTAATTTATTGAATTTAAAGCTGTCATTTCGGTCAGCTCACGGGGGAAAATTTATAACTCCTGCTCCTTACACACAGTGTGCTTATTGTGCATACGCTCAGCTTAAAAAATGACCCAGATGATTGTAATGTTAGTAGACCAAAGGGAGCTAGTTTGTCAGGGCCCAGGAAAGCCTGTTAGAATAATAATAATAATGAAAATACCATTCCCATTCACTCCATGTAGCACCTGGATTGTTCGGAACAGGATTGTCATCTGCGGTACATAGCAAAGCCTCGCAGAACACTTACTCAGGATGGTTTATAATCCATATATGTATCAAATATCCTTTAACTTTCCCCTCTATAAAGAATCCTCAGAGGACACATCTTCAGGAAGCAGAGGAGCAGGGTGTGAGAGAAGCAGGAAGGTACAAGAGCAGCCGTATGGAAAAACTGAATTAATCCCAAGGATGGCCCTCAGCACCTCTCTATCCAGTGGCTAACGCAAAGACGAGCTACATAAATGTCAACCTTAAGGTCAGGCATGAAAATAAAAAGAGATCAAGTATGAAAACACTTCAGATACGTTTTTCTTTGTCTAATGAAACACGGTTTTCAGAACTGTGATTTTATGTGAGTTAGAAAACCTACTTAAAACCCATCAGATACTCCTTGTAACTCGCAGACAGATTTGTTTGCCCAGTAGGAGTTCTTAACCAAGCTACTGTCACAAAGCCCTCACTGAAATCTGTCTCACCTTGTCTCTTTTAGTGAGGCTTCCACCAAGTAAAGAGCACTCTGATTATTGAATTGAGCTAGATCCCTCAAAGAAAATTAAAAATGAAACAAATACAAGTACACAGAAGCAGAAGATGTGTTCTGATAATCCACAAACAAGCCATTCAGGAACAGAACTGTGTTGCAAGTAAGCGTCTGTAAGCGAGCCACTTTAATCACCAGTAGTTTCACACTGAAGAAGCATCTCTCAAGCGATTTGGAAATGTGTACAGCTCATCAGGGCCCCAAAATAGCTAAGCCCATTAATTAAGCTCAAACAATGTTCTCCTGCTCTATCGACTTCTTAATGGACAGAGAGGAACCTTGTTCGTATTCCCATCCAGTCAATGACACAGAGCTCTCCGGGGTTTTGGAAAGGGTATTATGTCATCTCACCCTGCCCTTCAGAAGCTGCTTCTGGCCTGTGTTTTGTTCTTCCTCGCCCCTTTTTTTCAACTCCGTTTTGCTCATTAACAATGTAGGAGTGAGATGACAATTTGGAGGAGCTGGATAAGGTTGCTCACAGATTCTAATCCTTGCCACACGATAAGTGCTTGAGCCGCCAATATAACCTCGTCTGGCTCTCAAAGACCGCAGACATTTAATACGGTAAAATACCCATATACAGTTGAGAGACCACCTGACTTTATTCAAGGCCGGTACTTAAACATGCACAGACAGATAATGAACAATTAAGCGTCAAACAGATGCTCTCTTCTAACAGCCCTTTGACAGGTAATTTCATCCACAAGAGGATTAAGTAAATACCTTCAAGTGTTTTAGCTTTCGCTTTGTTCTGTAACTGACAGCTACTACAGTTTGCCTAAAACATCAATGGAAAGTGTGGTAGAGAAAAAAAAATGTTTTCTACCAAAAGAGGTGGAAACAATTGAGTTTTAAAAGATGATTGGTGTAATTATGGGTGCAATTTTAAAATAATGAGTTGCATCCATAAACATATAAGTTTAAGTGAAAAAATTTGTAACTTTATGTTTTTGTTTAAAATGTATGTATAAAGCCCCACATTTGTTTGCAGAAAGTAAAAAAGATAGTTGAAGATTTATCAGATTTTTCTACTTTTGACCTACATACCACTGATGAGAGCTGGTTGAGTAAAAGTTGGTTCGTATCTCAGAACCACCAGGCTTTACATGCCTCATACTGATTCTGCTTATTCAGATCTTTTTTTTCAGACAATAATAAAAAACGAGGAAAAATATAAACAGTATTTTAATTTAAAGAGGGAGTAACTTTAAATAAAACAGAAAATTACTTAATTACAGGTCAACACAAAGCATGCAGCAAAGTATACTAAACTTTGTCTATTTTATTTTATAACTATCTCAAAGTAGCTTGGTCTATTGCTTTATAAAAAGAAGGATGGTGTTTTTTTTTTTTTTGATAAATTAAAAAATATTAATTTATGATTTCTAAAAATATATTATTATTATTATCATTATTGTTGTTGTTGTTATTATTATTATTATTAGTTTCTTACTCACCAAAGCAACTCTAAGGAAAATCAGCCTATTCAAATCTTTGGCCGATCCACCGGTATAACACGTATTAATTCAGTTCGGATCGAGGAAACGTAAATTACATATTCTATATTCATTGACCCTAAATGACTTTGTAGACATTCATCTGCCAGGCAGATTAGAGACTGACTTTATAACTCTGTCCCAAAAGTTGAGTACTCGACTTAAAATATTCCTGCTTAAACTTTCGGGGTGTTTTTTTTTCCGACCATTACAACCACTCCGAAGCTAAAAGTGTGCGTGAAACTTTGACCAGTCGTAAAGTCCGCACTAAGCATTAAAGTTTACCTTGAGCAAATCCCACATCCAGCAGGAGAAGGAGCAGAAGCCAGGATACGGACGGCATCTCCGGGGGGAATCTCGTCACTCTTCCCCTTCCTCTGTCAGTCTGTGTGCCGCAGCCCATGATGAGGAGTCAAACTGCGCTCTGAGGCAAGTCCGAGTCTCTGAGTAAATGGATCTCCAACACGCTTTATCCTCCCTCTGTGCGCCGCGTTCCCGTCCAGGTAGCAACCTCCACAACCAAGAGCGCACAGCGTAGCTCCGCAGAAGATATCTCCAGCGCACTGATTGTTTGTTTGCTTTTTCCTCACAAACATGTGATAGTTTATAGAATAAGATGTGGGCGCATCGTCCGCCGTTAGAGGAGAGGATGTTGCGTTAAAACCTGACTCCGTTTGATTTTCCTCTCAAAGGTTCACCAGATTTGCTCTGATGTGTGGCTCGATACCTTGAAGGTGAATTCATGCTCCCTCGCCAAATCGAAGTCCAACACGCGGAGAGTCCCGCTCAGCCGAACCTGTTCAGCGTGTGAGTCTCACTGGCGGGACTGAACCCGGGGAAGGAGCCGTCTCTGCGGACTACCTTGCTCCTTCAGCCAATCCAAGTGCTCCGGCGAGTGGCGGCGCTGTATCAAAACCTGGCCCGGACAGCGGCGAGGAATGGAAGCTGTTTATTAAATGCAAGGCGAATACAAGTTCGGGATTTAGAAAAAACAGTCAATCAAAAGTGTGACATAAGAAGAAAATGTGGTCTTCCCTACAACTCTATCTCAAGAATACGAGACGGGGTTGTCTCTGCCTCAAATGATCTGCTATCTGCTTAAAAATATGTATGTCTCATAAATTTTGAATGTTACACAATGCCAATTATTTAAAGACTTATGTAAAAATGTAACCTCACATGCATCTACTTAGTCACACATGTATAAAATAATTTGTCTGGACTCCTTTTGCATGACTTACTATATTAGTGTGAAATAGCATTGAATTAGTCACCCTGTCAATCTGCTGAGGTGTTATAAAAACCCAGGTAGCTTTATTAGCACCCTTCAGCTCATCTGCAGTGTTGAGTCTGTTTTTTTTCCCTATTTTCCTCTTGACATAAATTCATTAGGAGGTTTTAGGTCAGAAGAGTTTGCTGGCCAATAAGTCACAGTGATATGATGGTTATTTTATGAGCAGGTCTGAGCTCCTGCTGGAAAATTAAATGAGCGTCTCTGTAAGACTTTTCAGCAGAGGGAAGCACAAAATGCTCTGTAATTTTCTGGTAGGTGGCTGCGCTGACTTTGGAGTTGCTAAAACACGGTAAACCAACACCCACAGATGACATGGTTCCTCAGATATGGATACTTCATCCTGGACTTCAAACTTGGATTCTGTGCCTCCACTTTCTTCATACGTTCTTCATAAACGACTTGTTCCTTGAGACGCCTGCGAGGTAGTTCTGGTGCATTCCCCAGAGGAGCCCTTTCAAAGCTGTGATTATCCACGTTGCCAATGCATAATTTTCAAATCCACTTTTTCCTTCTGCTCAACTTTCTATTAATATGCTGTGAACAAACAGCCATTTTTTTTGCAAACTTTTTTTTTTAAAATTGATTTTAATTAGCTAAATAAATGCTTAAATAACACAATTGTTGTATTTGTGTTACACGCACATATATTTTGAATTGAATCCAGGTCGCCTAATCACAAATTATACACTTAGTGTAAGTTTTATGAATGACAGATTCAACTACGATTATGGACAAACTATGTTACAAGTGAACAAAACATTTGGGACCTTTAGAAATTGTAATTAATTGAATGAAAAAAAAATGAAATCTGACAGATAAATGTGACCAAAAGTTAGCCTGGTGATGTTCCTATAATCACATAATGTCCTCATGCCTTTGTTAAAAAATAAATAAAAATGTGAATCTTTTCCGGACAAGGACTTCTGCCTTGAGCAGCAACAGGGTGAGAAGACAAAAATGTCCCATAAACTCCTGCAAACTGATTTATGGACAAAGGTACCAGTACAGTAGGGCCACTTAGGTATTTTCTTGTCATTGTAGTGCAGCTGAAATATAAAGTAGAAAAAATGGAAATATCCAGTGCATTACTCTATATAAAATGTGGTTTATATTTCCAATGTATTGCAAACAGATGCTTCTGATGCCACCTTTCATTGGAAAAATAAATCACCAAAAATTATGTTTGAACACTGCATGTCAGATAGGACCTTGCACTGTCCCTTGTTGCAAACAAAGGAAATTGTTATTTTAAAGTACTAATAGCATGTAATTAGATATATAAGGAACTCAGCCTGACAGACATACATCCACGCAGAAATTCAGAGAAAAGAAAAACTGCTTGAAATAGGGCTTTTTCTTTTTGGGTAGAAATTTGTCTCAGCTTTCCGATGGAAGGCTGATGGGTTATTACATATGCATGACAGAGGTCTGAGTAATGTTCCCGACACTTCGTGATTAATGTGAAACATGAACTCCAGCACCATATCTGCACCGATATGAAACTTTTAAAATATGAATCTAATTTTAGGATTCCCTTCCCTCCCCCTATAACAGTCTCTAATGCATGGTGATGTCAGCAGGCTGCTGACATCTTTCTGACATTTCAATTTTGGATAGCATACGCAGGAAATTATTTATTCTTGCTTCAGACCTTCCTACATATACAAAGATGTTAATGTATATTGTTAATGCTTTTTTACAAAAATCAAAATAAGCCATAGCAATAAATTAATCACAGGTAAATCATAAGAATTATTTTGTTATGATGACATCTTTTGAGAAGTGGCACGCGTCTGCTTTCAAACAAGCTGGAGATTTTTAGTTAAGTGCATAAAAGTTTTCAAAGTATAACAATTGGTCATATGACATTGGTCATATGACTTTTTTCACCCATCATTGGGTGTAAAAAGTGCTTCTGGATCAACTATAGACTGCACAAAACAACATTAGAAAAAGTAGACTAAAATAGAACGGGTCGCTAGCTGCTGTTTTAAAGCTCATATTTGTAGCATGAAGTATATTTCATCTAAAGGGCACTTTTCCAAGCAAAGCATAAAAATGTTTATTATATACTGTATATATCAACACAGATAGATATATAAAAAAATCAAGTCATATTAAGATTCCTTCATCATAAGTCAACATAGTTAATTTTTTTTTTTTTACATATTGTAGTCCAAATTGTCCCATGTAGGGCTACTTAAAAAAGAGAGAATCTAGAAATAATCACACATCAGAATATCAATAGTCAAAGAAGAGAACACAAACCAAAAATCTCAAAACAAAAAAGTGAACCAACTGTGGAACACTGTACATCACAGAACCAATAAATACTAACAAATTGTGGGAATTGTTTTCTTTCAGCATAACCTTTGGTTCTTGGATTACACAGTTTCCTTGTGCAGTGCTGCTGCCTTACCTATTATAGTTTTTAAACCGAAATACCTGTTTATTTTAGGTTATTAGTGTTAACTTGGCTTCTTTGCCCATGTATATTCATCACATTATTCCAATTTTCCTCCGTTTTTTTAGTTGTACTCCCCTCACAGCTGACATTCATTCTGCTGAATAACTCACCTATTAACAATTCCAGTAATTATCCATCCCCTGTGTACCACCTATCCCAGCTTGCCAACTTTAAATTATAAAAGCTTGGGCTATCACTGTACCAGTTCTAGGATTTTTCTGCTGGAGCAGAATGTGGCAAATGATACAAAAAGATAGAGCTTGAGAATCAACTATTTATTGAATGAACAGACAGTTTGGACAAATAACTAGCATATCGAAATGACAAATGGATCTAAAGTGAAGAGCTTGTCTTTTTCATAAAAGCTAAAATGTGATGAATGGGATTCATGTATCCTGGTAGGGGAAGAGCGGATCTCCATCACTTACAATTCTTAGCTTAGGGTTTGTCTACAAACAATGCAAAGTGAAATAAACAAATCACTGCTTGCTGCTGGAAAATAGTCACAGCACTTCACTTTTTACACATTTTGCTATGCGACAGCCTTATTCCAAATTGTATTAAATTGTTTTCTTTCCTCAAAATTCTACACACAAATACACAAAGTGGAAAACGTTTTTGGAGTGTTTTGAAAATTTCAGTTACAGAAATGTACAGTCAATGGACAGATCAAAAAGAAACAAAGTTCATATTATATGTAAATGTTGTATTTAGCTAAAAACCTCAGTGTTCTTCATATACTGCCTTCCAAACAAGCCTCCAGGTGAGGATGAGATTTACTCCACAAAGGATTTTTTAACAGCTTCACTGTGTGGCTCTAAACAGTCACTGTGCGCCTCTAAAAAGTATTTAATGGAGTTTTTGCCACAGAATTTGTTAATCAAAGGAAGATTCAGAAATCCGATTAGAGGGTGTCACAGGGTCCTGCATACCATACACAAGGTCATTGCATTTAGTGAAGACTAAAGACTGTTAATGTATTTCTTAGAGTCTTTTGGAAGAGTTTTGCTTTCCTGGCCTCATCATGCCATGTAGACATTTCAGTAGGTTGCTGTCAAATATAATAAAAAATAATTGTTTGTTTTATGTTAGAAATGCATTCATCAGCTGAAACATTGACATCATGGATACATCTAGCAGAAGTGTTCATGCTGCTGGAACTTTCTACATTTTGTCAAATTACAACCACAGACGTCAACAAGTTTCATTGGGATTTAATGTGAGAGACCAAAGCAGAGTAGTGAATTTATGATCCTTTAATTGATGCAATGAATTCATGATGTGTGCTCCAAATGGAGTTGTGCATCTCTCCATGTCCTCCAAAGTTACAATGGATTTCTTTGCCGCTTCTCAGATTAGTGCTCCTTTTTCATTATCAAGTATGATATGCTTGCAGCTCTGTCAATTTCGGCCGCTGGTATCTGTGATCTCGTTCTTTTAGTCATGACCCAAAGCTCATAACCGTAGATGAGGGTGGGAGCGTAAATTGACCGGTAAATCGAGAGCTTCACTTTTTGACTCAGCTCTCTCTTCACCGCCCGGGACCACCACCCCGATATGCCAATCTAGGGGAACTGCCCCCGATGTCCATGCGATATTGCAGAGTCGAGTCAGCTAACACAACCCTACAACATCCAGATCCTTTAGGAACTCTGGGCAAATCTCATCCATCCCAGGGGCCACCTTACATATTTATGTATAAGTACATACTTATTTAAGTATGGTCAGTCAATATTATTTTAAACTTCTGAGATATTCAGAGAACAGCTGCATGCATATTTCTGCAAGGAGTTCAGACATCCAGAAGGAGGTCAAACAACAACAGCAGCTCCCAGTGTACAGAGGTAGCCAGGTGGGTACAGGATTGCGGTACACCTAACCACCGAGAGACCCAGATTCAAAACTAATTCACACCAGAGATTCTGCCAGGAGAAACGTCTGACTAATAGGTATATGTTGTTCTGAAATAAAAATACCTATCCTATAATCCAGAGGTGGGCACTCCTGGTCCTCGAGGGCCGGTGTCCTGCAACTCTTAGATGTCTCCCTGGTCCAACACGCTTGAATCCAACAGCTGAATCACCTCCCAAGTGCAGTCAGATTCTCAAGAGTCCTGCTAATGACCTCATTATTTGACTCAGGTGTATTAAAGTAGAGATACATCTAAAAGTTGCAGGAAACTGGCCCAAGAGGACCAGGCGTGCCCACCTCTGCTATAATCCTTCAATTGATACAGTAAATATAGATCAACAAACAAGGATTTTTTACCATTGTACAAAGTCCTGACAATATGCTCTTCCTGTTGATTCAGCATAGCTCATCTTACTGCTTTGATTCTGCAGCACATTTGAATTAGTTTAAAAGATAGTTTTTATAGTTGTATGAAAGCAATAAGAGGAAAATTGATGTGTTAAACCAGTTTCCTTAAAAACAAATGCAATGCATGCATATGAAATGCCATGCTGTAGCTCTATGTATCATGCTAGCCATAAAGCACATAGTTCATCATAGAGATATGAATATTCAAATACAACCAGAGTTTTTCAGATTAAAATGTATTCCTTCCCTCACAGTCATCCATTTTCAGTTATGGTACACATAGCCTCATTTCACTGTTTGCTGAGTGGAGGGGAAAGTGGTGTAGCTCTCTGCCAATGCAGCCTATCGAATTCAAGGTTAACCAATACAGGCTTTCGGAAATGTCCTTCTGCTCAAAGCTGTAGTAGTGAGCTCTCATTCCTATTCACCTGAACACTAGTTTTGTCATTTTTACCTTTTATTTTTTTTCTAGTGAGTCATTGAGGGGCAGATCGAACAAGCGGAAGGGGACACTAGTTACCCAAGTTAATTTAAAAGATTATATATATATTGTGAAGTTCTATTTTTGTTTATGTATTTGTTTTCTGTGTTATTCTTATGCATCTGGGTGGAGTCACGATTCCTGGACAACCAAGTAAAAACCCCATTAACAAGAGAGACTGTGATAAATGGAAGTGATGAGATACTGTGAAAAGGTGATGTCATTGTTATGCATCTATTTGAATAATTTTATTCTGTAATGACTGTGCTTCAAACTAGCCTCATTTTTAGATATTATGTAAAGACCTTTCAACTGGTAACAATGAGCTGCCATTTCTGCTTTAACATTTTTTCTCCTATTTTTGATTGCATTAGAAAAGATTTGTTGTCTTTTTCAGGTGACTGATCTTAAAGAGGTTTGTTCCGGCTGTTATTTTGCCTGTAAGTTCATCCTCTTGGTGTTCAAATTAAGGTGTAATTCCACGTACAGTCTGATGAAACTTTTGTGGTAGTTTTGATCAGAGAGAATTTTGTGGAAAATCATAATAATATGATAAAGCAGGCAGAAAAGAAGTCCTCCACTTTTGGAAAAGAAGTGATAGCTGCACCGATAACCGTGAAGCTATCACAGTTATCGGTGCAAAAGAATAAAGCCAAAATTTGGTAATATGAAGTGTGTCTCATGAGAAAATTGGAATATTCAGTGTATAAAATGCAGACACTGAATATTTACATGAAGTGAATTGAAGTGTAATTCAGCTTTAAACCAAAGCTTTCACTGCCACAAAAGCGTTCTCTAATAAGCAGCTAGATTTTTGTAATATGCTGGATATTTTAGGGGGTGATACTTTTTACAACAACACGACACTATTCCTTTAATAAAAATGCACATTTTGAGCATTATGATCAGATTAAACGTTTTGAGCTTCCCTGTGCAGCTATCATTTCAAATGGGTTTTCAGCTCACAGTGGGCGATAACATAAACATGCAGGAACTGATGGAATAAATAACTTTTCTGTTTTACTGTATTTTGATGTTACCTTCCTATAGTTTCACAGTTTGTCAATGTTTAATGTTGCAGTTTACCCGTATAAGTTTGAAATAAAAGACATGAGACATTTAAGGCTATATGCCTTTAATAGTTTTATGCTTGATATGAATTCATCTCTAGGTTTATGAAAGGTACTTTGAAAACGTGGAAAAACTATTCCTTATTTTCTGCTACTTACTGCAGTTTTTGTTTAGATTTTTAGGATTATGAATTCAAGTCTATTGTTTGCTAATTTCTGGTAAAGAGCACTCTTCTTGGTTTCATCTGGCATGTCAAGTTCTTCAGATTCTACAACTACGTCAGATGCTGTTTAGACATCATTGATGAGTTGTTAATGCACTCTTGAATTATTTTTGGTTGTCTGGCAGCTTCACCTCTGTTTCATGTTATTTTCTTGTAATGACTGACAACGTGCTTCATTGAACATGCAAAGCTTTCAAAATGGCTCTCTTGGCAGTTCCAGACAGATATGCGCTGTTTAAGTGATTTTATGATTTTTCGGGTCTAGGAGACATCACATCTGGGTGTGGCTGGTGAAATTAAACACACCTTTCCAAAAATTGTGTTTAATTCATAATTTGGCGAAAGAGAGTAATTATAAGGCCTGTCAAAAACAAGCCCCCTCTGTTCTATGCCATACAGAGGGTGTAGACCCTTTGGCTATTGAGAAACGATTGCTTGCTGGAGGTGTGGACTCTGTTGAAGCTTAAAATTTTACCCAATCACTAACATTTGGGTGTGACGAGTGCAATGCATTATTTCTATGAACGAGAAAGCTGTTAATGTTAATTCAATAGCTGAAATTGAGGCCAACACAGAATAAATGCTACTGAAAAACTACAGATTACAATTCTAAAACGACACAGAAAATCAATGATGTTGTTCACAACTCCTCAATAAGAGAAAATCCTACATATACCAGTGAAAGGAGATGACAATTGAGTATAAGTGTGTATAAATGTAATGGCTTGGCTAGTTTGGTTGGCATCCCTTGATAAATAAAATCATAATTTGAAATCTGCAATTTATTCTGAGCCTGATTATCTTTATCTGATAATACAATTTGTTTTATGATCAAAAACGTCTAAGTTTCTAAATAGATTTAAAGCGGAAAATTATTCTGGATCTGTGGTTCAACACTAGGCAGAAACTGAGACCTGTAACAGAAATTGTGGAGACTAAAACTACATTTTGCCTAGTACAGCAGTTTCTTACCCTGGGTACTCTGGACGCAGGATGGGGCAATGAACTGCTGACCAAAGAGCTGCGCCATGCTGCTTGATCTCCAACATCTGAAGGAAGATTATCTTTTCCCTCATCTATGATATAATCACACCTAGAGAAACACTATGCTACATTCTAGTTTTTCAAAAATATCTCAGACAAATAAATTAGCTGTTACTTCAACTCATTACATATTCCTATATGAGGGGGTGAGGGGAATGGTTTCTAGCTCTATGCATATCAGAGATCTCCCCCTCCTGCTGAACATTCTCACCCAACATCCCTCTCTAGCATCAGCCTGTGGATCAATTAGACAGAGACACAGACAGATTGATATTGGACAAATAGAGTGATACACCAGCAGATTAGTGATTATTCAGCGAGGATGTACTGCCATGGAACCGAATCTCTAACACCAACTTATCCCCCCCGCCCTCTGCTAGACACAAATGTACCCAAACGTCTTGCTAATTTTAAAGATAAACATCGCCAGATGAAAATGGAATTGGAAATTAATCATAGCTATAAATTAAGTCACCTTTGGGGATGAGCTTCTTCCTCATTCACAGAGTAACAGGTATAGCGAAAGATACCATGAAGTTCTGCATGCATGAGCTGCAGGATAGAAGGGAATTTAAATTATGACAAATGGCATAATATGATTTGCAGACAAAGCAGGAGTTTGAGATTTGCTTTTTACAACTGTGAGCCAGAGAGAGAGAGAGACAGTGAATGGTGGCGAAACAAGTTATGTGCCACACAATAAAGCTGCTTTCCATCGCTTTGGGCACACTTTACTGCTGCTCTTGATATCAGTATTAAAAGTGATTTGCAGCTCCGCATGTGGCAAGGAATCAAAACTTAATTTAGGCAGATAAAGATGCCATTTGGGAGGGAGATAAAGTGCTGCATCATGGAAGACGTGTTCCCCAGCCTGCTCTCAGCGCCTCACCCTCACAGCGCCCTCAGATTTACAAGCTCTTTTTTCCTGCTCCATAAAACAGCAAATCTGCTCGCCAGGCGACACAGGCAAATGTTAATGGATTCATTTGTCAGGAACCCTCCACTTATTTACAGTCCTCCTCCATTACCGTCGCTTCTTCTGTAAGAGAAAATCCAGTGGCCAAAGTCAAAATATCGATTCGCCCGTCCATCAGCCTGTGAGTCATCCCATAAAGCACCGCAAACTGAAGACACTGCTGCCACCAGGAGTGTGGCTCAACATGACACTTACACAATCACCACAGAGGCTCCTTTCCACTTAAATTATGTAATCCAGTGAAGCTAAGATGAGAAATTAACCACGTCTGCTGTTACTTTAAAAGAGATATTCGCATCGTGGAGGTTCAGATTAGTTTATGGAGACTATTTACGCAGCTTTTTCTGCCTTATGAGCACATTTATAGCAAAACCAACATTAATTTAACTTGCTCTCTCTATGTTCACTAAGTCACTCCCTCACTTGGCTTGTTCATCTCTGAAATCTTGCTCCCCCGCCTCTCCTGCCTCCTCCTACAATGGCCGATGACCAAACTTATGCAAATGTAATTAATTTCTGTGAGAAATTATAATTAGTCTGGTATCTCTGTGAGTTCTTAACTTCCCACGAAGGTTAGGGCAAGCTTTTATTGGCATTTCTGGTTAAGATGTGCAAAGAGGCTTAAAATAATGGCATATAGTAACAAGAATTATTATATTAATAATACTTTGGTTTCTGATATTTTCCCATTTTGGAGACACAGGCAAATGGGTAACAGGAAGTCATGAAATACTTGTTTACATTTGATGGACATAGATCAACTAAATAAGAATAGGTAAGAAGTCTAAGAATGCTTCAGTTCCCATAATTCTGACAAGTGTTTTTAACAAGTTTGTTAAAAACAGTTTCATAATGTAGGATTTTTTTCACAACTGAATACATATATTCAATTTCATAATTTTCTAATTTTGTCACCATTAGCAAAAACATAAAAATCTGCATGTGAATTGCCACAGGGATGTACATAGAATATTCTGAGCCAGATTTTATTATTGCAATTGTTTTTAATTATTTTTAAACTGGAGGAGTCTAAAAAGTTGGTAAATATATGGCAAGTTGTTGAGCTAGCAAATCTCTGAAAGCAGCAGAAGTTTATCAGGAAACTATAAAATAAGTATAGTATTTGCAAAACAAAATATATAAAAGCTAAAATTTCTTAAAAATTTTTAGAATACTTTTTACATCTACTTTTTTTATCATTTAGATCCAAAATCAAAGTTATTTGCGCAGCCCTTGGTGACGCTTGAAGATTTGGCAACAATTCTTGTAATTTCTCCCATCAGTAGTGGTAATATTCTCCTTCACTCTGCAGAAGATCCACAGACCACCACAGTTGTTCTTGAGTGATTGCTGATGCAAGCCAGGCCTTGACCCCTTTCACCATTCACTGATAGTACAGACTTCTCATTTGAAGTCTCTGCCTGGAGGAAGTTGAAAGTCTCGCTGTGGCACAGACCAGAAACACACCCTTCAACACATCTTATATCTTCACCACTGCTCTGGTCAGATCAAAGAGTCTGGGTTCACTCTGTTTAATATCTACCCAAACTTTTGGAGATCAACCAAGCAGATCCGAAATGTGTACAGGTACCCTTGGATTGCTACTAGGCATACTGATGCAAGACAAAACTATTAAAAAAATAAATGCATGAATTTGTACCTTCAGTAAATTCGCTCCAATCATCTTGTATCTCATCAGTACACGCCTGTCAAAGGTTCAGCTTAATTTGTTCCTCTTCCTCCATTCTTGGAATTATCCAAGCTTTTTTTAAATGGTAAACCTAAGGACATTACAAGGTTTCCGTCTGCTGTTTTTTTTTTTTTTTTTTTTTTGTTGTTGTTGTCTTTTTGTCTTCAAAAAAGACATTAAATTGTAGCCTGTGCTGGTGGCATTTCAAAACAGGAGAGCAGTGCTCCGATATCCACGAGGCAGTTGCAGGATGTCTGTGAATCACTGTTTAATAACAACTCGGTACATCCTTGAAGAAAAGTGGCTGCGCTCTTTCCTTCATGCTGTGACTCAGACCTTCAGAGGTTCTTCTATAGAAACTACATAAAGCCTGTGATTATCTCTTGCTAACCTTAGCTCAGAGGACATACTGCTATAGGATTTCACTGTTGTTGAATTTCATCATTTCCTCCCCATACATTTACAGCATTTGATCCCCCCTTTTTAACTCTTCCCCCCCCCCCCCCTTCTAATTCTTTTCCTTCTCATTAGGAACCCAACTTACCCCATTCATGCTGGGAAATGGTTTGGCCTCTCTGAAGTAAACAGGCATTAATCACTTCTTGAGAGAAATTGTCAAAGGAACAGCCCAAGGCATTTGGAGGGGGGGCCACACAGAAGCTCATGGGACTGTTGGAGATAGATGTTGGAGGGCTGCGGGGTGTTGTGGCCCCCTATGGGATCTGTACAGCAGCGGCAGATAGGGTCAGCACGTCCACCTTGGCTAAGTGTGTCAAGGACAGAGAGAGGAGGAGGTGAGACTCTGGCTGCTGATTGAAGCTGCTGCAGTGAACTGGAGGATGAAAATTTCTTTGTTTCCTCATTAGCCTAACCCCTTTTTAGGAGAGAGACGTTCCTTCTTTGGCAAGGTATAGGCAAGTAATGAGGGATAAGTGTCAGCACCCTTAACCGGCAAACATGGACGACTCAAACCAAAAAGTAGATGTGAAACTTCTTTGTTTTCTTTGAAATTTCAAGTTCACAAAAATCTGTGTTGAATTTTAAATTTTAAATGTAAATCATCATCATTAAGATTTCTTTCTCTTTTAATTGAGTGAATTAATAACTATGTGTAACAGCAGCACAATATTGATGAAGCATTAAAGACAAATATTGTTTGCTAGATTGAATTATGACTTCTAGTTTTTCTTGATTGAACAGCTGAGAAATGCTTTGTGACATCAGAAATTAATTTATGTGCACTATAATGTTCAAAGAATTGACACGCAACATTACAAAATGACTGGCCCAGTCACAGTTATCAATATGCATTTACTGGTAGCTGAACAGGCAGCTTTTCATACAGCTAATGCAACTTGTCCTGTGTCTTAACAATTAGAGTTAACATCTCTATATCTAATTGTTAAAACTGAGTTTAAAATCTATCTACAGGAAACCCTTTAGCAGAGATCCAGGTTTTACCCGTATTGCTATAGCTAGCTTTTCATCCATTGTCTGCACCTGCTCAAAGGATTGCAAAGTGGTTGGTGCCTATTTCCAAGATAGGCACAAGCAAACTTGGGAAGACAAGAGGTGGGGTGACCTGTGACCCTTTATATAAGTCACAGGTCTATCACACAGCTCCTATTGTAGTTCAGATGATTGTTCTCTGATCATATTAACCCAAAGCTTTTAAAATGTTAAAAATGTGTATCCGATAAGAGTCAACAGGTGTCACTCAAATATACACAGAAATGTAAAGATCCAACAGCATAGAGTGTTTGAATGTTATTCAGTGCTTAAAGTAAATGTTTAACGTTTAATCAACTTTTTGAATTTTTATTTCAGATTTTTAGTTGTTATTCTAGCTTTTGTTTTCTTGAATTTTCATCAGAATATTGAATGTCTCCTTTAAGCTATTACAGCCTCTGCTGGCCCTCAGCTCGTTACAGCAATTGCACTTAGAGAGACAGCAGGGAGACATATGTTACTCATCTTAAGTGGTGCTTTAAAATGTATTGATGGTTTAAAAGCAGCTTGTAAGAGATCAATGAGGAGACTCCTTTGTCTATTTTGCCATGATGGCCAATCGGGAACAATAGCGAAACAGTCATGTTACCGTGGCATCAAATTACATTTAGGAAAATAGGTTTTGTACATTTTTATACCAAATTTAAACCACACACATTTAATACCCATACTACTTCATAACTGTTGCTATATATCATCTTCTGTGTGCCACTACTTCTGGAGTGGAATAAGCAGTAACGAAGGCTGTTTGCTTTATGTGAAGTGGCAGTTAGACAACAACCGGAGCCTTGGCAACACATCCCGACTGGCAGATGGCTGCCAAGCAGTGTCTGGATGTCATTGGGAAGGAGGTGAAAAGCAGCTTTGATACTCAAAGTTTATATTTCATGTCTTTAATAACCTGAAAGTGCATAAAGCCATCAGAAAATAAATTTAAGGTGTTCTGTCTGATCTTGACATGGCACGAAAATATACTTGAATTGTTTCACGGCTTGAAAGATTACAGGACTTCTTCCAATAAAAACATGAATAATTCTGATATTAAATTATAAGATATGCAATAAAAGTTTTTACAGTGCTGTGCGTGGCAAAAGTATTCACATCTTTTGAACTGCCTCACATTTTGTCATGTTACAGCCACAAACTTCAATGTATTTTAATGGGATTTTATGCAACAAACTAACCCAGAGTTGTAATTTCTTTTTTTTTTTTCAGCCTCCATGAGTCACCAGTTAGAACCACTTTTCACAGCAGTTGCAGCTTTTAACGTGTGTCTCAGTCAGCAGTAATATTTGTCCATCCTTTTCAGTGAAATAGCTCCAGCTACGTCAGAATGGATGTTTATATTTGTCAAGATAATTATTCACTGTTCTCACACAATTTGAATTAAAATTTGGTCTGGTCTTTGACTAGTCCATTGTAACACTTGCATATGTTTTGAAATATAATACTTTGATGTATCTCTGGCTATATCATGTTGTTTTTTAATATGATTTTTAGCTCCAACTTCCTATTAATTTTGACCAGCTTCCTTTTCTTTTCAGCAGAACAGTTGCACTACAGCGTGATGCTGCCACCACCATACTCATGGTGAGGGTGATGCGTTCTAGATGACATGCAGTTATTCATAGTATTTTGCATGTAGGTTGTTGTGTGACCAAATTACGTTCTGTGTCTCATAAATATCTTGCAGCTAACTCCAAACAGAGCTATTTCTTTTTAAAATGGAAGCATTTGTGCCATGCTGTTTCCATTTTCAGCTGATGGACTGAATAGTGACCTCTGAAATAATCAAAGTTAGAGAACTAGGTTTTATTTTGTTGTACCATCTAGGGCTTATTTAAAGTTTTCAGATTGCAGCTTGTTAAAAAAGTATGCACTACATTGTGTTAATGATTTTCACATTAAATTATGACATTCCATTGAAGTTTGCTGTTGTGAAAATGTATGAAAGTGTTTTGGTTATGAATTCTTTTTGTAGTTTTTTTTTTTAAATCAACACTTTTATATCTGAACTATTTATCCTTTTACAGGATTACACAAAAAAAACTTGAATTTCTGCCTGCAGAAAAAAAAAGAAGAGTGGTATAATGTTCTGAGGCATAAGAGCTCTCGACTTACTCTAAAAGCCTTTCATCTCCTTTGCCTGAAAGAGAGGCCTGTTGTTCTTTGTTAGAGTGTTAGTTTCAACTATGTTTTGAACTGACGCGACACGGTCGGGGATGTTTGTACATCAAGGATTTGAATTGTGGATGGGTAAAGGCCTGCCTGTTGATGTATGAGCAGGATGTCAACTCTGTCTGTTAACGATGATTTATGGTCGCTTGAGGGGGAGGGAGCAGCACCAGGTTGTGGTAATGCAGACGGACTGGGAAAGCTACTGTAAACACAGTGTATGACATCTAATGAAGGCTCTCACAGGAATCCATTACACCCTTTCACATTCCTGTGTGGTGATAACACGTGAGAAATAATCTTGTTTCATGGCTACAAAAGGCTAAAGCACTCCATCTAAGCGTTAATGTCCAACTTCCTGACAGCAGAAAAGACCTGTTTGTCAAAGGAAAGGAATTCGACCAAAGGCTACATCAATAATCATAATTCTAATTTAAATGAAAATTTAAACAGTGCATTGAGAAAGATTAATAAATATTTGCAAAATCAAACTTTAAACCATTCTTTGGGAAGTTACATACTTTGATGTTCCTACATCTTACCACTGAATCTCTTCATAGGAAAATTAGAATGCATAAGGATTTACATAACATGATAAAATCTAGTGTCTTTTTTTTTTTTTAGATGTTTGACAATCATTTAAAACAAGCAGTACTCTAACACACTACAGTTACTTCAAATTAAGAGCTTGACCAGGATTAAAAACACCAAACGAGTCACTGTGTGTGTCCAAACTTTTGGTCTGTACTGTATGCAAAGTGAAAATCTGAGGGGGGGTTTTATTGGTAAAAATATGTAAAAACATCTTGAAAATTGTGAATTGTTTTCCTTCATACTTAGTGTATAATCTCTTCTCCTGTGACGCTAAGCCAAACCTGATACGGTCTGCTTGGGTCTGGTGGAAAGCACAGATTGCATTATTCCGTAACCTGAAACACATCAAAGAAATTCCAATAAGCAGGACAGACATTTCCCAAAGAGCATCCGCAGGGGTTGCTGGTGGCAAATGACACTGATGGGTGGGGGGTCAGTGTGTCAAACCCCAATCCTCTGCCATTACTCAGCGCAGGTCGCATTACTATTTCTGCCATCTGATCCATACCAACAAATGGGATGTGTAAACAAAATGAGTACAGGGTGGATGAAAAGGCATCCTTCAGTTGCTCACTACAGGAAGAGGTTGCTCCTTAATGTTGCAAAGTAGACGGGGAGGAAAACTGGCAACACAAGGTTAAATCAATGGAAGAGGACTGACTCAAGGTTCTCTAGAGAGCACGAGGGAGTTAAAGGAAGTGTAAAGTTCGAAAACAGTTGTGTAAGTGCTTCTGATGAGTGTCTGTATCAGCACACGGAGGACAAAAGAGGACAGAATCCACGGGTCTGTTCGTTCACACTCGCATGGTAAGCACTGTTTTCTGGGAATGACCTGCTTGTCTCATTAATAGGTTGTTGCCGTAGGGAAGCAATATGCAAACTATGCAGAAAAAACTGAAACAAAAAAGCACCGTGGTCACACACATTCACTAGGACAGCAAACATAATCACATACAGCCTCTGTGCAATAAATTATTCTGCCTGAGCACGAACTCCGGATACGTACAATCATGATTGCAATTTGTAAATAAACATCTGCTTCCGATGAAGAGATGAGACTCAATCAGGTTTCTTTGGCGTGCTGCGTAAGCCGTTTCTGCTATTCCAGTCATTTGGAATTAAGCATTCATTAATCAGAGATATTTTTTTAATATTTGGCACCTTGCGCGTAAAAGACGTTATCCAAACAAATGTTTTATTGAAAATGTAATGCTCTGCAATGATCAACCGATGTACTTAATCACTGGGGTAGAAAGAAAATGGGAAATTGCATCTATTCATGAATCTTGTCTAGAAAAAAATAAATAATTGATCAAAACATTTTAGATGAAATCTTAAGAAAAAATGCTGGTTATAAATGGCGCTTTGAAAAGATAGGTTTATAGTACCAAAACAATGCAAAGCAGTCAAATGAAAACAAAAGAAAGAACTTAATGCAGTGGCCTATAAAGGCCTTGGGAGATGGAAATGTAGGGGTCCTGATGAAAAAACAAAAGAGGGCCCTCATTCCAATTTCATTGCTCCTCTGCACCAGATTGGAGCCCAGAGAGCCTTTTAGCACACCCCTGCTGTGATGAGCTGTGGCAGGAATCACCAGGGCTTCCAGTCGGATTTCACTCCAGGCTTACAGACCAGAGAGAGAGGGGGATTGGATTGGTCCCTTCAGGGCAGGGGCCAACTGATATCCCAGGATCCCCTGCCCTGCTTTGGCTCCAGGTTACGGCAAGTTACAGCAGGGGGTCCTCTACTATTCAACTCCTGAAGGGTGTCCTTGCTCTTTGGTTGAACCTCAATTAAAAAGGTTCAACGTGAACACAGGAATATAACCTTTAAATAGAAAGACAATGGAAATGATTGTGGTGAAATAAGTTTGATTCAGAAAGCAACATGACCAATTATCACTGAAATCCTGCAGCAATAACAGAAAGAAAAAATTGTGGTTTGCTTATACATCCTAGTTTGAAGAAGTCTTACTCTTTTCCCTATTTTGTCATGTTATTTCAGTGCATCTTATTTGAATTTACCAATAAAACTACCATGTGGCCTGCATACAGCCTCTTTGCTCTTGTACTCCTAGTTATAATAACACTTATATCTTCTGAAGTTGCCTACGATTCGTAAAATACTTTTACAAATCGCTTCAGTATGAATTCAGCTGTTCTGTGAAGGCCTCTGGGGACTGGCAGACAACATTATTGAATAAACTAAGAAACATCAAACAAGTTAGGGGTGACATTGTGGGGGTGTTTAAATCAGAGTTTGGGGAAAATACAAAATGTCAACATCTGTACTTTTCATAAAAGAACAGTTCAATCCATCACTCAAAAAAGGAAACAATATGCCACATCCACAAACCTACTAAAACATGTTTGTTCATCTAAACTGAGGAGAGAATTAATCAGAGAAGCAATCAAGGGGTTCCTAGAAACTCTGGAAAAACTGTTGCACAGCTCAGGTTAGAGAATTTGGTACAAAGGGACAACTGTAATATATACACCACACAAATCTGAGTGCCAAGATAAAAGAAATAAAGTTTGATGTTTAAAGAACCATAACAATTTTTAGTTGAAGTTTCCCTAAAAAAGTCTTCTAGTCAGATAAGGCCAAGACCATAACTTTTGGGGCTAAATGCAAAATATGTGTGGCAGAAAATTATAACCTTGAACCATTACAAAAGTGTAACACGGTAAGAAATTAGTTAAATGTAGGGTAATGCAGGGAGAAAATCTGTCAGAGGGTGCATAAGACTTAAGATTTGGATAAAGGTTAATGTTTCATCAAGACAACAACCCCAACCACAAAGATCCATAAGAAAATTGTGTCAATTATCACACATCAGTCCAAATAATAAACATTTAGTTGATGTTTACAGATGATATCTATCCAATCTTAGCTAGAGCACTCTGGTAAAGAATAAATAGGGAAAACTGCTTTTTCTAAATGTGCAAAGCTTGTCGAGAGGGAACAACTTGCAGTTGTATTTGCAAGACTAGGCGCTTCTAGGTAGCATATTTTTTCTTCTGATTCATAATAGTTAGTTATTAGTTACTTAAATCCCAATAAAATATACTAAAGTGTAGGGTTTTAACATGACAAAAGGTGAAAAGTTCAGAGGTATGATGACTTTTGCAAGGCATCATAAAAGATATGCTGAAATAAATTCCAACAAAAAATGCCACAAAATAGCTGTTGTTCCCCTTAAATTATAACTTAACAGTCACCTTTTAGTTGTAAACAGCCCTTTTGGAAGGCAAAGACTCTGAAGTTAAGAGAGGAAATGTTAAAGATGCAAACATGTGCTTGCTTGCAGGAACTCCCGATGATTAACTTTCATTCCAAAGCCCTGGATTACAATGGCCATGGTGCCGCTGAAACCCTCTTTTTCGTTGCCTGTCTATGGTTTCGGTTAGCTGCCTTGTAGGTACAACGCAAACATTAGCGGTCTCAATTTCATCAACATTGTTGCTACACTTAAGTGCAGTAATCTAATCCCCTCTGAAACACAGAGGTTTCAACCTTAGCCAGCAGGCTGGGAGGGGAGTGGAGCTAAGTGGAAGCGGAGGAGGGTGTCGTCCCCATGCTCCGCAGCATTAAGGTCTACTGTAGAAGTGGAGGTTGGCCCGGAGGGGGTTTTCAGCAGGGTTCCTCTACCCGAGGTGTTAAATTCTAAACCACATTTATTATCAGGGAAAATGCTTTTCTTTCAGCGTCTGCTCACTTAGCTTTAATTATAGCTTCCTTTCAGGGGAGGAAGGCCATTAAACTGGGCTGGGTCCTTGACTCTATCTCCTGTGAGTGGTGTTGGGAACAGTGTCATGACCAGATGCAGCTCAGATATACGAACAGCAAAATACATACTTGCTTTTCACCATGCAGTAAACGTCCAATAAGAGCGGGTCCCAGGTCTGTAATCTCAGGGAACTGGGATGGGGTGTTTTAATGAAAAAGTAAGCATGAAAAGTTGCCTCATCCACAGATTTATGACTGAAACGCAATTTGTATTTGACTGAATGAAACTGTGTTCTGCACACGCTTGTTGCTCCTACTATAGGTCCTGCACTTGGCCCATTTCCCCCTCATTGTGCTGTGAGTACCCCACTGGGGAAGTAGACGAGGGAGATTAAAAAGGTTTCCTGTTTGTGCAGCTTTGATGTTATGTTCCTGCGAGAAATGCTGCTCAGTCACATTTTTACTTCATCTGCTTCATGTCATTCAACATGTACAACCACCTCAAAATGTTACTAAAGCCAATTCTGCTTTCCGCTGCTAGTATTTAAAGAGAAATCATGTTATAAGAGCAGAAGCTTGTCCCATTGATAAAAAAACTTTTTTATTCATTTGAATGTTGTATTTTTTTACTTTTATTTCTTGATAAACTCAGGGCCAAAAAGAGTGCAGCTGCTGGCACCTTTGCAAAGACAGAAAGCTACGTTTTCCTCATTACTGCAATCCAAACTTTATTTTTTTATGGTTTAGTTGGGCAGTGATGCTTCACAGTGAAATACTTTGAATCTAACTGGTCTAACTTGTCTTTGCGGCTTCTGTGTTTTGTTTTCTGTCTGCTCTGGGTTTTTACAAGAACAAGTCCTTAAAATAATTCGTAATTCTTAATTGACCATCAATTGGACTGTCAGTGTGAATGGTTGCATGTCTGTGTGTGTTAGCTCTGTGATAAACCAGCGTTCTGTGCAGAATGTGCCTGTTCCTGAGTTAATGTTGAACAGGACGCCCTCTAATCTCCCTGCACAGGATCAAATAGATTTCAGGAATAAATGTATGAATATCTTTTAAAACTGGACAAAGCTTTAAATGCTTGTGTTATTCACATTTTATTTAATAATGGCCACCTGTAAAATATAGTGTTAGGAAAACATCAGGGTATTACAAATATTAAGTTCGATTTTACAAATGTTCACATAGTGATGCATTATCTATTGTTTTTTATAATTTCCTGACAGAATATGATTTAATTGCACTTAATCTGACTCATAACCTCAGTGAAATGTTTTGTACCTTTTTTATATACATAAATGCATAAATGTTCAATTCCTTCTAATAAATGTTCTGTATGGCTCGTGTGTTTCAATTTTGCAAAATCTAATCGTGAAATTCTGTATTGAAGCACTGTTGTGATACATTTCTCTAATGGAGAATGTATTACAGCATAAAAAACTGTTTTGCACCACATAAAATGAATGGAAAAGCCAAGAAGTGAATTTTATTTTACCATGATATAATATCTAAGAGAAGGAACTCCCTAAAGGATCCAGAGTTTCTATGATGCAAGGTTGTGTGGAGCTATTAATGGTAGTAGTTTCTTTACCTGTGCAAATCACTATGCGATTGTTTTAAAAAATGAAGAAACTGTCAAACTACTGAAAGTTAAAAGATATTAGGTGCAGTATCAATTTTATCTGACTTTAGCAGTATTGTTTAAAACAATTTGACGGCTGTCAGTTGCAGAGAAGCAGCAGAGACGTTCCTTTGCTTCTAGACCTCGTTTGTTTAAAAATTATTACTGGAGTGTCACAATCAGACAATTCGTAAGCAGAATAGATAAGGCAGATTAATGCATCTTGTTAGCCTCCCACCTGATATCATCAGCGCAGTGGCGTCATGACATCATATATGACAAGCATATCTCGTCATATATGCTCATGATGAGATTTTTTTTTTTTTTTGCTACAGATAGGAGAACTATTACAGTAACTTAAAACCTCCATCAAAAAAGAAAGTTTAGAAAAAAAGTGTTTTTTTAAATTATTTCATCTAGCTCAAACGTCAAATAATGTACTTCCCATACCATTAAAAGAGCCGGCAAATAAATATGAAATGTGGTCGAAAGGTCTTGTACATCATATCTTTGTTTTGAAATCCTTTCCTTATGCATACCTTTATTTAGATTCAGAAAAATGTTTTGTATTAATATTAATACAGGAGAGCCTTAAGTCTTCAGAGCAGCTGGAGTTTTCTCCACACTGTCAGCATGATTGACAATTGACTCAGTGCATAAATTACAACATACAGAGTTAGCAACATAAACAGATACAACAAAATTCAGTAATAAGCCTCAGAAGTAGGCAATTAAAAGCTCTAAATGTAAATCAGCTGCTTGTACCACACTCCCACCTTTTTCCGGTCTGTAGATGCTGGTAAATTAAGGAGGCCAGCCCCCCGCTAAGTCACCGCAGACTGGCTCCACATTAACCAGGGTTGCTGGGCCCTTCTTCAGTCAGTTATGTGTCATGTCTAAGTCTTCCAGTTCTAAAATAATAACAAAGAAATCCAGGATTTTTGGCCAGCTAATGCACACAGACAAACACAAACGAGAATACAAACAGACACAGACTGTTTGGATATTTGCAGGCTGGAAAGAAGCCAGACATGGCTGCAACCATCCCGTTTCACTCATCAGATAGGAATACATTTCCTCCACAAGTCCTGCCTCAACCTTTGCAGGATTTTGACTAAGCTAAAAAGAGATCATATGTCCTCTTCTGTTTAGACAAAGAAAAGGAGAATGAGGTAAAAAATAAGCCGATATTTTCTTACAAACAATGTTCCAGTCATCTGTTTTAATATTTCAGGAAGATGTCATCTTGAGGTCAAACTTGTACATGAAATTTTTTCATCTCAGAGACTCCAGATTGGACAGGGTTGATGAGAGATCTACGATGTACCAGATGGTACAATATGTGTTCTTGCTTGTTGGCAGTGTGACCCTCATGGGAGTGTATCTTAGATGTTCTGTTAAAGAGTGAGCTTTCTTGGAGTGAGAGTGTTGATCTGTCACTCTCTGCATTAGGATGGACATGACTTTGATTTGCCTTTACAAATCTGTTTTGAATTTCAAGTACAAACTAGAAAAGAATTGAAAGAAATCATCCTTACTGTGGACATGTAAAGACATTTTGTAATACAATATTTTATAGATGTTTTAGGGCTAAAAAGTGATGGTAAACTGTTTCAAATGGGTATTTAGAATTCCCCTACTGGACAGTGCAAACATGTCGGACTTGTGGGCTTGTTTAAGGTTTTACATGAGTAATTTAAACTCAGGTTGCATCTTTTCATCAAGGGAGCTGGGCTCTTTCATTAACCTCTTACAGCCGTGGACGAGACAAGAGGCAGCTGGACTGCATTTGGGCACAGACGACGACTCACCATGTGTTCAGCGTTTAGTGTGGCATTAAGGAGAACTGGAATGTCGGGAAGGTAGAATGCAAAAGCACAACACTTGCTTTAGAAATTATTGCTGATTACCTCTGCAAATTCAAACGTTTTACACTACTTAGGGCTACAGCAGCAGAGAATGAAAGGCAATGTCTGGACTGAAAGCTTAAGGATTTACACAAGATAGAATTTCATGTTTTAAATAATATGATACAGATTTCTTTTTCCGTTTTGCTTCAAAGCTTTCTTGAAGGAGAAGGTTTGCTGTGGTTGGTGGTTGTTTTTCTCCTTGTAGGCTTGTTCCTTTCACCTGCTGCTAGTCTGCGTATCAAACCACAGTCCAAAAGGTCCAGAAGGACTCCTGTTCACCGTCAGATCGCCCATTTTGGCCCTCCCTGTTGCCGTATATCTACTCATTCCAAGTCACTTACAAATTGTTTCCATGTTTTTCCACAGAGTGTCTTTGGGATCAACAGTCCTTCTTCTCCTCAGTGTCAGCTGTGCAACAAAACATTTCCTGGACGTCTATAAGAGATCACTGGTTTCTCTGAAATGCTGAGTCATTATTCAACCTCTGTAATTACAGCTATTCCTGACATTGTCTCTTTGTTGCATTGTGTTAAGACATTGGCATGACAAATTCACATGCTATAAGATAAAATTGGTTGACTAAGTGCAAGAAGGTTGTAGATTCAAATGTCAGCTGATGAATTTCTATTTTAGATTTAGGATTAGTGTTAACTGGATGGTAACTAGTAAACTAAATCTAAATAAAAAGTCCAAGTGTATTTGAAATCCAATTTTGCTGAATATGCTTTCTACCAAAACAAGACAGTGAAGACTCCCTGCATCTTGTGTTGTAACACACACCAACTGTTTTTGCACCAGATAAAAAGAATCAGTTGTATATCAGAGGTGGAAGAGATGGAAATATATTGCCCATTAAGTCTACGACTGAACAATGACACAAGCTAGTAAATTTATAGAAGTATTAAACACTAAATGCTCTGATGCGATTGTGATTTCATGACAAGGAAATGGGTTAATTAATAACTGTCTCACCGAGTAGCTTTTAAGCTTGAGCTGTGCTGTAATTAGGTTGAACTGGCCGCTGCATTAGCAGAAGGACATGAAGCAGTTTCAGGACTTTTCTTTTCTCAGATGGTTGAGACGCGACATTAATCACAGTAATGTTACTGCAGTGAGGATACAGACAGCCCATGACTCCTCCTCTGCATAATATCCTAAGATGAGCCCAGGGTTCTGCTGCAAAGTAAAGCTTTCATGGGAACGCTTTTAGCCCTGTAGTTCACACAAAAGGAAAGTTTCCCCATTTGACTCAGTGGGGAAACTTTCCCTGTTGTGTCTGTTATTGTTGTGAATATGCAGTGCATCAGTTGTAATTGTGTTCCAATGTTATTACAGATTTTACTTAAAATATATAAATAGATGAAATAGAGATTTAGAAGTATACAATACCTCAAAAAGTAAAAAAGAAAGAAGATTTAAAAAGTGCATTTTTTACTTCAGTGTGGTTTTTTTAACTAGCACTTTTGCAGCCCAGCTACATTAACTATAAGTATAATTTTAAAAGAAAATGAAAAGCATCAAGCTCCAAATGTACTTAAAAATTATTCAAAATTGCATATTTTCTCAAAAATAACATAATAGTAAGTAATGTTTATAGAAATGTTTTTTTTACAATTCTAGAGAAATATGCTGCCAAAACTATATGTTAAACATATCATTTATAATAAATTTTCTACTGCAGGTTTGAGGAAAGTTATTAGCTGTTCCACCAGTGTTTTTCTTTGTTGATTTGTTTCTTAAAGTTTTATTTTCTGTTCACTAGAGTGACTATCTTCAAATTCTTGGGATTCATTTTCTTGCACATCATGACCAGAGATGTGTGATGACATTACAAATTTCCCATTTCCTCTCCACAGTAAACATTGCCCAGATTTGTGTTGGCATAGCAAAATATTTTTAGCTGAAAATGATAGAAGGAACCGTGAGAACAAAATATATAGCGTAGATCGAAATTCGAGATCCAATAAGTCATTCTGTTACTAACACAGCTCTGCAAAGTTTAGGAAAACACACACTGACAAGAGATGCAGCTCTTTTTCTTAGTGCTCCTGCTTAGGGAATGGCAATGTATAATCTACTATCCATGGGATCTGCTGAAACAGTAACATACTCCCATCTCTAGATGCTGACAGTTGGTCTGATATGAGAAAAAGTCAGCAAGGGAGTCAATTAGTGAGCTATACATCTGAATGACGTGAGGTAGAATAGATTAACAAAGCTGGGATTGGAATATCCTCTAGAAGTTGTCTGAGAGGGAGCAACACTGTCGGTCTGATGCCAACAATCTTTAACAAGTGCCAATTCTGCACTGACACTCAACCACTTTGAGGGCAACAACAAAATTAATTAAAGTTTGATTAATTGATCTTATGAAGGTCATCCAGTGAAAAGTGCCGACGTCCAATGTACATAAGCTCTAAGGAGAAAACTTATGTTTATAAAATTCAAATGTTCTTTCATCGCAATCTCAACCAAAAAAAAAAAAAAGTCAAGGATGAAAGTAAGGATCTAATGTCTGAAAATATTTATTCAGGTTTATGTATCAACATTTCCGTTTAACATGCTGTATTTAAAATGTTTGTGTTTTACAAGCAACAGCGGAGAAAAACGTAGGCATTCAATAAATTAGAATATCAGTTCTGGTGAGGCTTGGCCATCAGATTAAAGTATCTTTTGTAAACTACCTTGAAGCAGCATGCATACATATATCTCTGTATTTCAGTTACATGTTCTTAATGTTTAAAAATTATTTGCTGCCACTTTATGTATAATATAGTCATAACTACAATTTGATATCTTAGATCAAAGCTTATTTTGGAAATGGAATGGCCTATTCAAAGCCTGCATTTGTAATATATATACTGGTAAGCAACAAAAGAAACAAAATAAAATAAAACCATATTTTATATTCACATAAAATCCAATTAAAATAAATCAATGTATGTGGTTGTGATGTGTTCTTCAATCAACAAGCAGATGTATCTACTTTAAAGTCTGTATCCTGAAGCCAGGGTGAATATCTGCGCTACCCAGTTGTCATGAAGACTAAATGCAGATTGGTGGACTGACATTATAGCTGACCGTGTTTAAATTGACAAGTCCTCCTACTGCCTGGCCATCAAGAGATGTGATTGGTCTAGCTCCTCTTCCAAGAGAAGTGTATTATCCTAACATCTAAAAGATGACACCGTCATATCCACTGACCTGTGTACATGTCGATGCGTCTTTCCTCACCTCCTCTAATCGCAGGGTGTGACTGGCAGGTGTGCACCTGCAGCTGCAACTCATCAAGTCTAATCAGAGGAGCATAAAGAAGAGGAAGAGTAAAAGGAGTTAACCTCCTACCTCTCCTCCTCAGTGCCAATATGGATCCTCTGTGGCAAATGACAGATTGCTTTGCCTTCCTGTGTGCTACCATTTCCCACATTCATGCTGAGTTCCTCTGTTTCAGTGCTCTCCTTCCTTACTCCTTCTGGTTGCTCAAGAATTCTAACCAACATTTCAATGTAATTTCTCTAACAGTTAACCACTTATGTCTCTTCCTTAATACCAACCCACAATCTCACTGTATGCCCAGGAGAACCAGCTACTTGTTTTAATAAACCGTTCAAAATTTTGATTTATTTCTGTGACTGTTGCCAGCATGAGTCTTATTCTTTAACATGACAGATACTTCCTTTCTAATGTCTTCCATACGAGAGAAAATCTGTATATGCATTCAACTACTTTTTCTATCTAGCTCAATTCAGTTTCAATTGTAAGATGTGTGTGTTTGAGGAAATCAAAGCGTTGAAATAATTAGCCGCTTTCTGTGATGCACCTCATTTCCCTACAATGGTAAAAACCCAAAGCCGTCTGGCAGACCAGTGAAGAAAACTTTTACATGTATTCACTTCCACCAGTCACCACTTGCAGATATTATAGATGTTCCCACTCCTCCTTCAAGTATTTATATTCTTCTAGAAAGTTCTCTGGGGAGAAGAGCTAAGACAGCAAAGCTCTTCCTGCTCCAACAGACTGCAGCCAAATCCATTAATCGGCTTTTGTGGTCAAACGAAATAAAACTGCAGCCAGCATTAGGCCGGTTTACTGCATGCCAGTTTTGTTTGTCCTGCGTGAGTTGCGCATCCTCGGAGCAACAGCTCAGCATCTTCCACTTAAAAAAAAAAAAGATTTCATTACGGCAAGGCTTGGACTGGTGGAGTTATTGTGAAGTGACTGCTTGACTCATTTCTGCAGCTGGTGGCTCAGTGGAAGCAGAGAGCTAAGATGGAGCTACTCAGTGTGGGGTCTTACCAACAGCTTCACATATAATAAGCACCAAGTATGTGAGGCGCAACTCCTCTGAGCATTGGAAGACTGGTTATCATGCAGAAAACTACAGAGGGGAGCATTAACTGCAATAAAGACTGCTGTAAAACTTCATTTCAGACTCAAAATGGCATTTGAGTCAGACAAATAAATCAGAAGAATAGCAGAAAAATGACTTTGGATGTTGTTCTGTTTATATCAAGCTATGAAGCTCGGTACAGATGATCTAGCTTGTTATTTTGGTATTACTGTGATGTTAAAAGATCATCAATTCACATGAAGTTTCACCTGCCATTAAAAAAGGATTTTGTCTGTTCTGTCTGATCTGTGGCACCATGACATTTTCAGTTATGAATTTGTTTTCTGCTGCTTGAGAAAGCAGGCATGTTACATGGCAACCAGTGAAAAGTGTCAACTACGTGAGTCTCATGGTCAATACAAAAGAAATGGCAACGATGTCGGCATCCACATAAAAAGAGCAGTCTGTGGTTCAGTTTCCAAACATCCCATGTCTGCAGCTCAGTGCAGTCTGACCAGAGCTGACATTAGATGGCAGCTCAGACAAAAGCGGAAAATGAATCACTCGTGTCCGCAAAAACTGCAACAGCCAATTACCCAAGTGCATTTGAGTTTGCTTGAAATATGACCGTTTATCTGTAACCGTACAAGCGTATTGTGAAAGCACTGATATAAGGTGAGAGTGAACCACCTGAATCTAGTCAAATCCTGCTCTCAATGTACAGAGCCCTTACTGCTTATTGATATTTCTGTCTGGAAAATAAACAGACTTTAAATTAATGTAGCTTTTACTGCTGTAAGTATAATGAAAAAAAAAAAAATCAATCTTTGAGTACATTCATTGTGTGTGAGAGGGCGGGGGATAATGGTAGGAAATTATTATTTTACCAAACCCCTTGGTGCTACAGCTGCTTATACTCCACATAAATTAATCAAGATATCAAAATAAATGCCACGTTGTAATTTTGCCAACTTGTATTTCACTTTTAAATTTAAGCTGCGCTTTTTTCAGTGTTGAACAAAGTTGGCAAATATGGCATACAAGATGAAAAATGGGCCAGGTTTATCTTGCCAGAACTGCAGCAAAGTGTGCAGTGGGGTTTCTGGCATGAGTGCCAACCTGCACAAGCACTTCCTTTAGCACAGTTCATGTCTGACCAGTCTATATATTGTGACTTCTTTCAGGTTAAGTTGGTCCAAATGGTCTTATTAAAGGGAATGCTATAGTGTGTTTATATAAATAGCATTAAGGATTTCTAAGTTTTTAATTAATCTGTTTTATATTACAATAATATAGTTCATGTTTGATCAGTCAAAGTAGATTTTGAACTAGGCAATAATTTCTTACAGAAATTCTGAGGCATTAATAAAGTTCTATATAATCTAAAATTGTCCAGTGCAATCCAGAGTTCTTAAACAGCAAAACAGACTTTTACTTTAGCATGTTTTCCTACAGTACATCCCCATTGTTTGGACATGAAAAGCAGTGGAATATAAAAGTTATTCAGGGTCTAAGTGACAATCTTCTCTTAATACTGCTCCCGCTTAAGGACACTCTGGGCAGGGAGCCATATTGCTAATATTAAAAACCGCTTCTGAAAGTGTGGCATCATAGGGTCATCGAGTCTCCATACCATTAGATTCCATCTACAAGCTGAAATGGTTCATAGTACTCCAGGAAAAGTCATTTCTGACCCACTCTGACAAATATAAATCTGTGGAATTTCCCACATGCCACTGGGACTTCTTCTGGATGTGTGTGATTTTGTGCCACTTAGATTGAGCTCCTCATCAACAAACCCTCTGGTGTATAACAAAGGGAAGAAAAGGCACATGAAGCTCTCTGTTAAGCATGGGCCTGAGGCTTTGGGCCTGTTAATTTTCTAAGGGAACTCAGGAAGCTTTGAAATACCAGAAAATTTCACCAAAAAAATCTAGTGGACTCCACTGGCAAAATAGAAATGTTTCATTCCAACAGGATAATAATTCAAATCCTATGGCCAAGTCGACACAGAAATGGTTTACCAGACACAAAATCAATCTTCTTTCATGGTCATCTCAGTCCCCAGAAATAAAATAGAAAAAAAAACTATAGGAGAGTTATAGGAGAGACTATAAGTGGGAACAAAGATTGTTCAAGGAGGAACAGTCTAAGCATACTCTCTCTATTTGCATCATCATTAAGAAACTATAAGTAGGTCATGTTCCATAGGTAAAAATCAGTCGGGGACGTCAATAATTGTGGCTGCATCATTTCTTAACTTGGAATTTGTTACTCTCTGAATAACTGTACTCGAAATTGAAGGTTGCATGACATGTAATAACAGATACATTGAATTCAAGAAATGTTATCCTTTTCATTAGAATGTGAAAACCTGGACATTGCTGTATATGAATGTATACACCATACATTCTTGCTTAGAACTTCTCGTCAGTGATCATTGATTATAAAATGCCATTTGCCAAAGGTTGCTGAAAAACAATTGGTTCCCAAATGTGAACTCACAAGGATATGGTTATTTCATAAAAATATAAACAAAACTACTAATGACTTATGATGCAGATCCTGCTTTTTGCATGTACTGACTTTTATTGGAAATCTATATAAATAAGCCATATTATTAATGACTTCGGTGAAAGGAAGAATATTGGTGTACAGTGAGCTTAATGAGACCATTAGAGACCTTGTTTTATGGAAAAAAATATATATTATTGTATTCTTGCTTTACAGGTCTCAGGATAAGTTTTACACAGATTATGAGTTTCATTCCTCCAGTAACAGATTTTATGACTTCAACACTGGGTTCCAGAGTTCAATAAAAAAAATAATTCCTCTAAAAAATTCCTCTGAGTCAGAACTTGCATATTTATTTATGAATCTACATCAAATGACCTTTGTATATCTGCATAGAAGCCAATCCAGATTTGCTCAAGACATTTTCCAAACACTGGGTCACCTCAGACCTCAAAGATTTCCCCTGAGCTTTTCTCAGTGAGTTGCAGGAGATTCAGTTTTTCCTTGACATTAAGATTAATAAGACCATCACCCTCTGAGGATCAGTGGTGTTCTTTTAACAACACTTAATTATTACGTCGAACACCTGGTTTCTTTTAAGAATTTCAGACAAGAGGAATGACTTTTAAAGGCCACTTGTACACTTTAGTATCTCAGAAACAACAACAAAAAAATCTGTAACAAGAATGAAACCTGTATTTCAATTATTAGAAAACAAACAAACAAGAAATAAATTAAAACTAACGTTGTTATTAGGCCTCTTGCAGCAGCAGCAGAAGGTGTGCATTACCAAACAGACACTCTTTATTTGGCTCTGATTAATAATTCTAGACTGCTTAAATCCCTGACAGGTTTGGAGCGTAATTAGTCACATGTTTTGCCGGGGGTCTTAAATCAAGGAGGGCAATTTTGTGCTCAGGTAATTTTTAGAATATTGGTATTACATTTGGACAGGCCCTATTTTGTTGTAATGTAGAGAGCAGCCATCTACTCTGAGCACTCAAGCACCTGAGGTGTTCAGAGAAAGGGCAGGAGGTGTCTGCTCTCACTTAGATAAGGCGATGCTTTGACAAACGTCTGCAAAAATACAATAAAACCCTTTGACTTAAAATGGGCTGAGTACATAAAACGGTATTATCTGTACAGGTGGATTTTGAGTCTTATCAAAAAGTGTCGTGTGTTGAAAAATAAATATATATTTTGGAGATTCTTCTGAATCTCCAAAGACCAGACTGAAACTTGGAAGAGGGTTTTTTTTTTTTCTTTTTTCACACAGCTGCACCTCTTGCAGTTTTATCAATAAATGATCACGTCTAGTCTTATCATGAAAGCATTATGGAGATATGGTAACATAATAGTAGCCGAGTTGTTTCGAGAAGAAAATTGTAATCTTGGCTTGAACAGTCTTGGTTGGAAGGCAGCAACAAGAGCAGAGGGCAGCGCCATTAAAGAACAGGTCAGTGTGATAATATAGCACCGGATAACAGGAATGTATATGGAGTTAAACAGTGCTTTTGAATTCAACTTTACAGACAGTCAGTGTACAGAGCCACAAAATGTAAAAATCTAAAGCCTGATGATGTGTGTGATAAAATTAGACATCCTGACAAGGTGAAAGAAAAATAATTTCCTCTCACTGCTGCTTTACAAGCATGTTTTCAATTCAGAAAGTTTATCTATTTTTACTTTATTGCTGTACTATCTGCTTTGAAGAACAGGCTTAAAATTTTGCTTTCAGACAAGGTAAACTTAGTGTGTTACACTTTCCAACATAGACAACTACAATCTTTCAGTCTCTTCAGTTGTTTGGTATTCATGTGCTAAGGTAGACCTCGTCTACAAAGCCATGTTGTACAACTTTTAAGCAAAAAAACAAACAAACAAGAAAAAAAAACAACAATAAATTGACTTGATAAGCTTCTCGAAATTCAAAAATGGTTACCACTGCTAAAAAGTTGTTTCTGAGATACCAATGTTTTCTTATTTTGTGGGCTCATTGGATGATTATAGTTTAAAAAATTATCTACGTTCTCCTTGTTTTCTCTGATGTAGATTATGAGTGATAATTAAATGCACAACCGCGACTGTTTGCAAGAATAGCCTCTAAAAGCGCTCTGGCAGCTCAAACAAGGAATAATTGGTCTTAAATTCTGAGATATTGAAGTATTAAAATCAAGGGGAAAACATAGCATAGAGAAAATTATTGTTATCACAAGATAACACCATTGTTTCGTCAACATAATAAGTCTTATTATCAAGACATGAAAAAAACAACTATGAACAAATTGACTACAGGGATAGATGTTCTATTGTGCTCAACAGTGATCACTTTTCCTCACTGTTTTCTCCTACTGCTCCCCAATTATGGCAATTAGTGCTGCCATCAGTGTTGTATTAACTTTCTTTGAAGGATATTTTCAAATGTCTCCACATGCTTGACCAGAAAGAATTGCTCACATGTTAATGATTTAATACAATAAGTTGCCTTCCTTTGATGGCTACATTTTTGCCAGTTGGCTTTAGTCAGTCAAATTAATTTGATAGAACTGTTTCATAATTTAGACTGAATAGGGCTGAATGCATTTGAATCTGACTTCATGTATAATTTTAACTCATCTGGAAGGATTTCAATTATATAAGGATCAAGCTGGATTCTATACAGCCTTAGATTGTTTGAGGAACTACTTTCTGAAAACATTTTATTTCGTGAATTGGCACAATAATAAAAAAAAAACATCTCATGTATTACGAGACGTTAAAAAGCACCTACAGCTCCTTCTAAATGAAGACAATGAGCGAACAGCAAAAGAAGAGGGGTGTGTGTGGAACAGGAGCAGAACACAACGGCAGCTCAATATGACTTTCAGACGGCGTGCCAGCTTCTGCCTCCAGACAGAGATTTCTTCTTCCTTGAGCTCAAAAATCACTTGTGTAAATGCTTGCACCCTATGGGTAAACATGCTGCAGGAGCACATTAACATCCATACTACACTGAGCAATCTTCACTTCCCATAACATAGGACTGTTGACCACATTTTTGTGAAAGCTGAGTTTGTGCTCCTCCTCCCTTTTATGATTGAGGTGAAGATATAATTTGCTTGTATAGTGCCAGCTGGATATCATGACCATTATGGGCAATGACTTTTTTTTTAATACCCAGCAACATAGCTTTCCACCATTTGAATATTGTACTAAATAAAAATAAACGATGGATTGAGTTTTTTTTGTTAGTTTTATGACTGATGGACATTAGTAAATAATGCTGCTTGGCAACAGATTCTGCCGTCTGTATAAATACATACATCGCAAATTTAATTATAGCCTACATCACAAATTTAATTACTCATAATAAACACAAATCTTGTGTGCTTTGCAGTCAGCTGAATGCAACAGACATCCCTAATAACCAACAAAACAATTTAGTCATTTATCTTCCCTCTGCTGCTAGGCAACTTTTGTGAAATTCACCAAAACTACTGCTTTTTTACTGCTTCCCACTTTTTTTCCCCTAACTCCCTACAAAACTTTAATGATCTCCTTGTCCCCTACTGTCTTGTTGCTGATGCCCTTTTCTGTCCACCTCTGATTCACAAAGACATTGGGAGTGTAGGACCAGATTTGTCCTCTTTGTCATTGGCAGCGATGACCCCCAAGTTCCCCTTTTGGCATAAGGTCAATTATTCACTGCGCGGGAACTACGCCTGCGTCCCCGGTGGAGCTCCCTGACAACCGACCGCCAGAAAAAAATGAGTCCATTACCGGGGCGATGCCAGGTGATGGATTTCACGATCACGAGTGGGGTGCAGGTAAAAAACACCCGGGCAAGGTGACTCTCACAGCAGCGGCATCTTTAGCAGCCGTGCGTGCTAACACAGAGGCTCCCGTGAGGGTGCAGGGAAGGAGAGCAGTATTTTTTTTTGTTGTTTTTTTTTTTTTAACCATGTCAGATTTGTTTGTTTGTTGCGAGTTATTGCTGTGCATCCCGAAGACCTGAAAGACCTTGAGGTGTGAATTCAACAATGAGACATTCCTGGGGGGATCTAATGCCTGCATAAAAACTAATAGACCAATAAAGTCATAACCCACTGTCCTTTTGCAATGAACATCCTTTACTGCATTTAAACTGTGACATAAAACCTGTATCACTGAATCTTTGGCCAGTTGGAGTGGTGCTAATTAAAGTGCCTTGCTAAAGTATTCACGCTCATTCTTTCCCGTAAGCCTAATTACTTTTTATTGAGGTCTTAAATGTTGTAAAAAAACAAAGTGATGTAAAATTTTGAAATGAAATTAGTGCGATACAGGAAAAGTGTTGTGCACATTCAACCCAGCCCCTTTCATTTCATTTCCCCCAAATAAGTTCTGTGACAAGTGAATAGATTTGAGTAGGCTGTAATTAACTAAAATAATATCCCAGATTTTGGGCTGGCAACCTCTCCAGGATGTACTCCCAATTTTTTACATCTCACACTCTTCAATCCATTATCTGAAAACAGAAAGTGGATGGCACTACTGCAAATCTGCCAAGACATGACCGTTCTGACAGGCCAGACAAGTAGAAAAATAATCAGAAATGCAGCTAAGAGGGCACTGGTGCTGCACAGATTGCCAAGTGGGAGAATCGGTTCACTTAGCACTGAAAGTTCCCAACAATCCCAAAGATTTAAATTTTTTACTGCCATAAACATTTTGTTTTGAGAAAAAACTCAATGATTAGCACACAGATGTTGGTGATTGCGTCTTGCTGTGGTGATGCTGCTCTTGAACCAGGACAAGGAAGCTGGTCAGAGTTGATACTAAAATGGTTGGAGCTGAATTTAAATTCTTCAAAATAAAAGACTTCATAGGCTGAAAAGGGGGCCAAGGGTACCTTCCAGCAAAGCAACAACTCAAAACTGCAATGGAACAGATTTCTTTAAAATAATGTATTTCTGTCCTTTGCCCATCTCAATTATATTGCATTCCTCATTAAAGGTTGCCATAAAGGTGTTCAAACTGATTCTAAGTATCACCTTAAGCAGCACATTCGCACTGCCTACCAGTGAGGCAGCATCTGCAGCGCTCAAGGCGGGATGGCAGCCTTGCCGGATAGCTTCGAACCAAGCTGTTACACCTGCTGTCTCCTAATCCAATCCAGTGTGGCGGCACAGCCTGTGAACCCCATGCTAGCAGCACTTCAGGTCAACAGATATGGTCCATACATGTGGTCAGAACATGTGGTTAGGACAACAGTTGTACTGGACCATGACTAACGGACTGTGTGATAAAGCACTTGGCGTGCGTTTCTTGGTTTTTAATTTGCCTCCCTGCAGTTATAAGCCAATCATAATGTGCATGTTTGAAGCTGGACGTAATTTTGTTTCGGTTGCATACGTAGCATGTCGCCAGGGGATTTGGCTGCAAATATATGGGACAGGTGAGACATGTAGCGGGAACAGGCAGGTTCCTGGAACGGGTTCCCTTCTCTGTAACTTTGGACTGTAGTTGTGTCTGTCTTAATATCAGCATGTGTCAGCTGTCCTCAGCATGCAGAAGCACTGAAGTGTACAGCTCCAGTCTGCTGTGCCTTTGCTTCTTTGTTTCCCCCACTCACTCCTGTGCTCTCCAACCAGGACCGACATGGCACAAGCACAACAGAAGCATCACCCGTTTCTTCTTTTTATTCAAAAATTAAACAGTTAGTAGCTTTAGCTCAAGTATTCTGCTGCTTACAGTAAAATTTAAGCACTAATTTGATGTATCACCAGATCTTCCAAGAGTTTACTGTACAGCTCAAAGAGACTTTGTGAGTTTTTTTTTTTTGTCTTGGATCAGGAATATAAATATATTATTTTTAGAAATTATACATAAATGAAGTCAAGTTACCCTTTTCAGAGTTAAGCAACAAAACCGAAACATTTAATTGTACACTTAGTGATTTATAAGAGCTTTTATTGCCCATCTGCTATTGGCACAGCTGCAAGAGCTTATATTTACTGAAATATATGAGATTCCTGGAGAAGAATAATTAAACTGCTCGGTTTTTATAATTAAGTATTTGCCTCTCTTTCATATTTAATCACCATAAACATCAGATACAGCATTGTTAATGTGAATGTAACTAAGAACTGAGACTTTTATGACATTTGCTCAAAACCAGGCATAAAAACAATTAATGGACACTTTCACATACCACTACAAAAAATAAATAAATCACCACTCTATTCTTTAATCTTGTCATGGTTAATGAAGTTTAACTTTAGCATGTGAGTTATGACTAATGGGAATGCCAGTTACTGAGACAATATGCATATGGAACATACTGCACCTCGATATCTGTCATTAATCAAAACGACCAAGGTCATGAGATTTGACAGAACAGAAAGGCCTGGAGAACATGTGGTCAGTCAAAGTGCATGAGATATACATCAGTTTAATAAAGCAAAAAAATGTCCTCATTTTCTTTTATTTTTAGTATTAAGACTATTTTTCTTTTATTTCTTTGTGAATGTGTCTGCTCTGTCTTCTCAAACCCTAAGTCGGACATGGCAGATGACGTTTCACACTCACACAGGTTCTGCTGGAGGTTTCTTGAGAAAGGGGGTGTTTTTCTCTCAACCGTCGTTACATGCTCATCCAGGAGGAATGTAGGCTGCAAGTCCATAACATGACCCAATTTAATACTCCTAATTTCTGAGACAATTTGGGCTTTCATTTTCTGCAAGACATGATCAACAAAATTACAATAAAGAATGACTTGAAATTTTAGCACTATCTGAAATGAGTGACAAAATAAATTGTTTTCTTTATAATATTTTAATTTTGAAGCTACACCTGTGATTAAATCTTCCCACTTGTAGTGAGGAAAAGTAATATAGTGGCTTTAAAGTAAATGGGACATTTGTTGAAACACTTCAACTCAGCAACTATAATATTTTTCTATTTTGAGTTTTCTATTTACAAAAATCTTGTAGATTACAGCCTAGTTATCTGAATGCTGGTAGAGAGTTCTCACCTTTTGTTTACATTTGGATCACAGATTGGGCCTTTAATCCTCATCCCCGGAGCTCGGATGATGAACCCATGTGTTACGACATTTGAACAGGCAGGTCTGGACAGCTTTTCATAACTCACAAAGGTTATTCTCTGGCAGCAGATCCAGATAAATGTCAGCAACGCTAGTGAGGGTTTGCTGAAATCGAGTGGATATGATGCTGCCTGCTGATATTTACAGAGCCCAGTCTGAAAGATGAGGCGAGATGTTCTCACAGTAATTCTTGTTCTGCAATCAAACTGATTCCAGGCACAAAACTTCAAATGTCAATCAACAGGATTTAAGAATCTTATTGCCATTGCAGAACTGAACAAATAAAAAAAATAAATAAAAAAAATGGAGCACAAAGGAGTGTTACGTATAAAAACACAACACACTTGCTAAAAAGGAACTGTCAGAGTTACGTTCGAGTTTGCCAATGTTCTCTTGGACGGTGCTTGATGAATTAATTACCAAACAACAATTAATTAATTTGCTGAAAAAGATAACCGGTGCATTCCAGCATACACACCTTAACCCTCCATTAAAATGTTACGAGTATTTTAATGATTTGGGATTGTTTACTTCTTATAGAGACTCCCATTTTACGATAAGACAAAATTATTTTTAAATCATAGCAGAGCAAGGTTGTACCTGGAAACAAAATTTTAACTCTTTGAGTACGACAGACAGAGTTTTAATTTTATTTGTAAGACAAAATTATTTTTAAATCATAGCAGAGCAAGGTTGTACTTGGAAACAAAATTTTAACTCTTTGAGTACGACAGAGTTTTAACTCTATTTGTAGATCAAAGAGCTTAACTGAGGACCTAATACCAGAGAATTGAACTAGCTAAAACAGTGAGCTGTGTGTAAAAAACTTTTGACCATCAATCAGGGACAGCAGGTGGCTGTAATGCTCCAATCACTGAGTGGCCAGCCACCATACAATAATAAAAAGACAAGCATATGAGGAGCTGAATGGGGTTTTATTCCTAGACAAAGGAAAGAAAAAAGAAAAACCTAAAGTTTTCATTGAATGAGATGTAGTTATTTTATACTACTATGAAAATCCTAAAACTCGTAAAAATACAGGCAAACTACAACTCCAAAATATCACAGAACATCAAAGTCATTGTTCAGAACTTCTGTTTGCTGATTGGCTCTGTTGAAATTCTACCCAAAAATCCAGGCCAATGGGAGAAAACCCACACTGAACTGTGAAGGGCAATTAGAAGTGAAGGGAACTTAAGGAAGGCAATGACCAGGCTAGATTAGATCAAGATGCAATAGACAAATATCTAATATTATTTTTGCTTACCAAAAACATGACTGTCAGGTTAATTGGTCTCTCTAAATTCTCCCTAGGTGTGAGTGTGTATGTGAATGGTTGTGTGTCCTGTCTGTCTCTATGTTGCCCTGCGACAGATTGGTGACCTGTCCAGGGTGAACCCGCCTCTCACCTGGAATGTTAGCTGGAGATCGACACCAGCACCCCTCCCTACCTCACTAGGGACAATAGTGTACAGAAAATGGATGGATGGATGGATGGATTATTTTTGCTTAGTATAATATAATTGGTAAGTTGCTCAAATGTGATGCATCTTTAAGAAGTTCATGATTTTGTCATAAGTATATCAACAATATATATGTATATTTTGGGGGTTGAGAACTTATTGTATTTTACTTATGTATAATAGGAAATTCTTCCCGAATGTGTGTCTGAATACCTAATGTCTTTTCTCCTACTTGGGGAGCACTAACAGTGAGTTACTTACTAGTCAGTGATATAAAAATAGTTCAACCGTAGAAGCAATTGTTTGGATTTCAAACATTTGCAATCTCTTTGGGTTTAGCTCAACATTAATGTTCTCTCTTGGAGAACTTATAATATTTTCTCATCCACGTGTCACAATGAAACTGTCATATTTTTAAAATTTTTAACTTAAAAACAGAAGTTTTCCTTTAAAATATTTTTTTTCCCAATAAGTTACTTCCCAGATTAGATTTTACCATCTAACAAGTACAGGGTTTTTTTTCAGTCTCAACATTAGCATCAGAACAACTAGTCCTTGAAAATCTAATTGACTACCTGAAAATTCATGTCACTTGCTCAAAATGGGCAGTTCATTCTTCAAAAGAAAGTATTATGCTATTGAACAAATCAGTGTCATCAAAATGAAAAGTCATGCAGCCATTATTTATAAAACAACATAGTCAAATGGCTTTATCATGTTTTCATTACAACAGTTCAGTCTGGAAGTGGTTTCCAACGCAAAACACTTGAATATACTCGAGACGCTTCACACTATTTTCACAACTACTTAAAATCTCCAACTACAGTAGGTGAGGTACATTGGTACCAGATATGGAATACATATTTTTACTATTTGGAGTTCTAACTTGTTCACATCTTGTGCAAAAGCAAAGTCATTTTACAACAAGAATAACACCCTTTGCTTGCTGTGCACAACTGTAAGTACTGTATAGTACAAACATTCCAATAAAAATAATCAAATTTGTGGCTGTAATTTGACAAAACTCACAAAATATCAAGAGACTTGACTCCACTTTCCTGTTCAGTGTGAACTGATAAATACACATGTCTCAGATACTCAATTTATTGCCCTCATCCCTTGCATTACTGCCCTGTTTCCTTCTTGGTGACATGAGCTGTGGACCAAAACTCATCTCAGAGTATTGTCATTAATCCTGGGAGAACCTGAGGCATGTCTCTGCGAGAGCCTCACCCACAGAAACTCAAATGAGGGATTGCAGTCGGGAAAAGGAGGGGAGAACAGAGGAGGGCCAATTTATGTGTTAGCCCAGCAGCAGAAAAGGCAGGCACTTAATTCTGTGGAAGCGCATCATTATATGCACCATTTACCAGATGCCTATTTAACATGCAATAATTAGATCACTCAGGAAAAAAAAAGAAAAAAGCCAAGACGTGGGCTACTTAAAAGGGTCCCATGCCATAACAATTGCAACCCCCCACAGGGTCACTTGTCAAAACTGCTTGAGAGATTAATTCATGGAAGAGCTGAGGAGAGAAAAAAATGCATTGACAGGTGGCTTTTTTTGTTTCTATCCTTTGTTCTACAGTTCGATGATAAATGAAGTCAAGCACTTGGCACCGGAAATGGTTTTAAGTCCACAGGATTTCTGTCACAACTAAACATTTACAGTATTTAGTATATACTAAACACCTCGTGGTTATTGTAAAAAATGAAAAATTGTGAAGCCCCAAATGATTATTTTTTTATTCATGATCAGAAATGCAGAAATACAGCAGCTGAGAAGAATGTGGAGCTGAATATTTTATTTTTACTGCAACACATTTACATACATTTCTGGGAATGTTTCGCTTTTTTTCCTCCTTTTTGAGAGTCTAATGCTGCATTTTAAACTTCAACAGTCTTATTTTATATGAAAACTCATGGGGACTTTTTCCACACTTCTATTATGTGTCACAATAAAATACTATGACCTAATAACAATGTGTAACTTCACTGGTGCAGACAAAATCCCTCTCTGAACTCCGTCGCTCCTATTTGGATTGTGTTAATAATCTCCATTCAGCTCAGACGGAAAATCATTTTATTTCTCAGACAAGAGACTCTCCCCTGCTCACTGCAGACATAGCCGCTCAGTCCGTTCTCTCAACCAGGGAGCAGATAATAAGCTAAGGACTGGACAGGGGAAGTGCTTCCCCTTGTGTGATGGGCCAAAACCTACTGGGTACCCTCTGTCAGTCTGGAGAATTAGATGTTGAATCCACTACCTTTCATGGTGAAGTTGTTGAAGCTTTTATAGAGTAATTGATGAATGAAATGAATGGAAATCAGTCCTCATCAACTCTTCGCACCTTCCCTAAATGCAAGCGTGTGGTTTCTCCTCTTTTTAGCAAAGAGCAGTGGTGCACTGAGTGGCTGAGGAGAGTGAGTGGTACCTGAGGAGTTAAATGGCCTGAGAAGGACACAGTCCACCGTGCCTGCATTTTGTAAAGCTCAAGAGAATGGTCCTATAATAGAGGAGATGCTATGCTTCCTTTATGACCTGAAAATATGTGTAGTGAAGTGCTGAGACGCACTTTACTCTTCATAAAGTACTGAACAAAAGCCAACCACTACTTCTTTATGTATTGCATTAAAGCTGCCAGTAGTTATTTATTCTTAAAATAGCATGTTGCTGACACACCTCATAGCTTCTGCAGATATTTTCTTACTTATTTCGTATTTTCTAAAGATGTCATTTCAGATCATTGTGAGATTCAGCTTTTTCTGGCACATACCTTCTCCTTTCACTACCTAATAGGCCTATCCCAGTTTTCTTATACTTTCTACAAATAAATGCTACTCAACACATTATTGGCTGGCAAATGGAAACCAGCTCATCCAGGAGCACTATTCATTTTGCTTGGAACTGATTGGCTGTCCCCCAAGAGCAGAGATATGCGGCTGTAGACGTTAGTGTCGGTGTAGTGCCAAGACAGTGTGTATTAGTGCATATTAAGGTGCGATTGTGGTCCCTAGCCCCTGTTAACACCAGGGGTCTGCTGTGAACATTGGTATTTGAATAAAGAATTGTCTATATGGAAGAGCTGATATCATCCTTGAGATAAAATACATGAAAATACATTCAATGTGTTTAATATGTTGTGCTGAAACTCTCCTTTTTGACTCTGGATCACCATATTAAAAAATTAAGAAAAGACACTGAACTGGTCAGCTGAATCTTAATGTTGTTAAGACCAAAACCCATAAATAACTGTCATCAACCAAAGTCCATCCATCTCAAAGCCATGTCACTCTCAAGTCTTCTTTACTTGGAGATTAAAGGTGCTTTATGAGCAGCTGAAAGCATCAAAACTGTCATTGTCTACCAGAAATGATATACTCAGTTAATAACACAAAGAGCTTTTATATGACTGTGTCACAGGGATTGGCATAATTTGATTGGCCAGCAAGACCATTTTGCTTTGCAGACAAAGTCAAACGAGCATCGACATAATTTATAGACGTAATTACGCCTGACATTCGCAGGCCTATATTTGGTAAGACAGCTGTGCGAGCATGTGTCTACATGTATAAGTGTAATAAATACAGACATTAAATTTGAAGTTATTTGTAATGAGAGAGTTCACTTCATCTGTAAGAAGCTGAATCAAACTCTTCTGGTTGAAGCTTGTTTGACATTTATAAATGTCAAAACTCCGTTTACTTCCTGGGTTACTGTAGCTTTCTGCTTTTTTAATTGTTCTGTGCCTATAAACAGAGCTTTGTCATAATACCACCCACTCCAAACAGATGTAATTCTACTGTATCTCAAAGCGCTGTCTGTCTTACACATGACCTAAATTTAGTAATTTTACATGCAGGAATAAGTGCATTCTAACCTTAGAGGAACCAAACCAAGTTGCATGGTAGATAATGTCCCAAAGGAGCTGTAGGTGACCATTGAGCAGTAATGAGAAGCAAAAACAGGTTGTTCTGCAGGTGGCACACGAGGATGCAGTCCTTCAGGCTAGAACTGACACTTCTTATGCGATCCATTAAAGTTCAGGGGAGCCTGCTCGGGTCTCAAATCAAAGAGGAGGAAATTGACCAAGAATGTCTGGAAGGCAGGGGGCATTCATCATCAGAAGATCAAATGTGTCGTCCCCATATGGCTGTAATATTTTACAATCACGGAGAGGGGCTGCAGCGTTGGCAAAGTCTGGTTTAAGGTAACACAGCTGAAACAACCAGGTGGTGGAAACGCTGAGGTGATTAACATTTAACCTCTTTATGATTTCATTCATTATTAAGAGACAGGCACATTATTCTCCGATAGGTCTGATGGTGGCCTTTAAAATATACTGACTTGCAAAGGTTTTAAAAAGAGAAGCAGTTCGTCTAAGTGCAGCATCTAATATGGGGGTGTAAAACAGCAAATAACAGATTCTAAACAAACATGCTGTTTTTGAATGCAATAATGTGGCAGTACAGTTTGAGTGGGGGTCCTATTACTTAAATGTGAGCTATTAGCGCCTCGGTGGAGACGGCTGGCTTCACCTAAACTCTCAAACCTTCTTGCACACTCAGGAACAGCTTTTGTCATGCCACCCCTCCATTGCCCTCCAGTTTCTCACTGATTTACATACAAATTGATCTTGAGGTAAATCAGATGTCACTTTTCTCCGGGTCACAGAGAACATGCTGAGATAATGAAATCAGGGTCCGCTGAGTGCTACACTTGCACAAGCGACCAGATGGGTCTCTCCTTTAATGCAATGCCTCCCGTATCTGTGTGGGTGCACATAAACATATTACCGTGAATGGGCGTTCAGAAGGGTGTGTTTGCTTATGCAAAAATAATTTAACATCTTCTATTTATTTAGCCAATAAAAAAGTAAATGTGTGTGCTCATGTGTGATCATTTTTTTGACAGCTCTGTATAGAGTACATGCTTCCCTTGTGACTTTCAAAATTGCTCCAGATTGCTTAGTGAATACATTCCGGCAAGAAAAAGTTCAGCCTTTGTCTCTTCTTGCCTCAGAGGCGTAATTTCCAAATAAATAAAGAAATACATTTTTGTGGGCAAAGGACTGAACTGAAAACACTGACAAGTCAAAATACTTTTAGGCAGAAGGAAACTAAATTTCCGGATTTACATCATCCTCAGAAATGCTGAAATAGTTCAGCTCCGGTTTTCAGCACAGAAAGTGTGGCCAGCACAATTCAAAAAACACACTTCTTTTACTCATTACAGAAAAAAATAAGTATCTATATAGGCATATGTATAGATTTATTGCATAGACTAAAACATGTAAAGCCTTTATTTCTTGCAATTTTGATGTTTGAAAATTAAATCTGCATCTCCATAAAGCTCATCATTAAACTCTGGGACCTATTTCATTATGAAATGTAAATGTTACTTTCATCTGAAAAGATCTTCTTGATGCACTTGATGTTTCCAGCCTCTGCTTACTTCTTGTGAAGTTCATTCAAATTCCTGGATAACTTTTGCTTCAGAATCATCTCAAGGATCTCAGCTTTCTAGCAACCACTTTACATGCAATTTGGAGATGTGGTCGCTTCGCTTAGAGTTCTGTTTGTCTAAGCTTAAAATGTATATCAATATTCACGTGCAAGGAGTCTCGGCAAAGCCTATATTTTGAGAATAGATTGTTTGAAAAGACTTTTTGTTGCAGTCAGAAAAGTGACATAGCCCCTGTCCATTGCTGACACATGGCCAAAGACTTTACATTAACTTACTTGAATTGCTGTGATGTGATGGAATTGCAGCTATGGCATGAAGCCAGCTTGACCAGTCTTGCTCCAAATTCTCTGGTTACCAATCAAGACAAACACACCAGGATGATGCATGAGCTGACTTTGCTCCAATCTGACCACTCATCAAAGTACCAAGGTGCCAGATGCCTTTCACCAAAATACTGGACCATAGTCTTGCATGCTATTATGTTGCATTCAATAAATATAATAATGACCCGACAATGAAATCTTGGCTTTTTTGCACTAGGATCTGTGTTTATATAGCCTGTTCCAGTTCACATAGTCCTCAGAAAAAGAACATACATGTCTATAATGTTAGGTCATGATGCTTAAATACATTGAATGACCGCAGCTGCCCTGTTGGGTCATCTCAAGGACTGGTATCCATGTCAGTGAATTGGGAAAAGATTACATAGTTGGTTTGCTAGACTACAAACAAATGCTGGCTGGTCATCTCTGTAATTAATCTTGCTCTACAGAATTTGCATGCCAAGGGCTTCCTCCATTGTTATGTCTCAATGTAATTATAAGGAGCTGGAATCATAGACTGAGCTAAAAAAAAAAAAATGCTCTCATCCGCTGACCTTCTACAGCAAACAAAGTGACTTTCATTTCATGCTTGTGACTTCCTTCGAATTATTTTTGCGTAACTTAAGAATACAAAAACACTTATTTATGTAGCCATATTCAATTAAGCTTTCAAAGTAAGATAAAACTGAATACAACAGTCGCTTCACTAATTTCTCACCAGTAAGGATGTTGGATATAAGACCATGCAACCCATTTAGGAAAAAAATGATGTGCCAACAAACTTTATCAGATGGCGTTTACTTTTTCCAATCATGCTGGTCTGAAACTCCACAGTGATTCATTACTGTCTCTTGAGATACAGAAAGGTATCGACGGCATAAATCTTTTACACTGTAATAGGGGAATAAAATGGCATTCTTCCAAAAAGCATTGCCTCATTTAGCGTTTTGATGATGTGGATGGAAAGAGAGATGTTTGAGAGATCTCTGTCTAAAACTCTCATGGGTTTTTAATCGGGTTGTGAAGGTGACTGTGAAGGCTGCAGCTTATAATTCATAGCATTTTCACACTCATCAATCTTTTAAGTTATCCCTCATTTTATTTGGATTGGGCCATTGTCATCCTGGAAGAGATCTTAGGAGTCGGCAGTATTTGTGCTGTTTGGAGGTAGATTAATAGCTTGTAAAGTTCTTTATATCAGAACACTAAATCACCCCTTGAATGGCTTCCTCTAGGCTTCCCCCCTCCCTTTAATGAATAAATGGCTCACAGTTTGTCTTGAAGATGAAGGGACCAGTGCAGTGACAGTTCGACAGACAGCAGCCTGATGGACCGTCACATTGCTTTAATGTTGTCTGGGGGAAAATTAAAGAGAAAGGTATTATGTGTCATGTTCCTGTTGTGGGGCCAGACAATGATGTGATGGTTAGTACTGTCACCTCATTGCATGAAGATCTCTGGTTTGAGGTTTCTCAAAGTGGGGTCTGTGGGAGTTTGCAGCCGGGGCTTATTCTGGCATTCTGCCACTTTGATTGATGATTCTAAATTGACTTTGGTAAAAAATATATATATATAATATCTCAGAATATGCATTATCATGTTACTGTTCCCCTCAGCAGCCCTTGTATCCACAACAACTAAAATTACTTTATTTTGGGAAAATAAAAAAAAATAAAGGCTTTAAACTTACTTTGAGTTTATAAAACGTCTAAAGTACAATTTTTCTTGAGTTATACAAAATATTTAAAATATAAAATTAGTTAAAATTAATCAACACTATAGAACACTGTATATATGGTATTAGTTACATTTAAAAAATAAAACCATATACTGCTGTCCTTCATGGATGACAGGAGCGACAGTTGACAATCAAATGAGGAACTGCCATTAATGTGGGAGCCTGTGTCGACTTTGTGTTGTGAAAGTCTTGCCCTAATCATAAATACAAAAGAAAAGACAGAGAGGAATGATGTGAGGCCTTGAAGTCATCAGTCAGGCTGACAGGCTTGAAATGGAACAATACCAGAGTCTCCTCCCCGCCTGAGTTGCAGACGGCTTAAGGATTTTTTAAAGTAACTTTCTGTATCTATGATGTTTTTTTATTCGATTCAGTATCACTATCAAGAATTACAACCATTTGATTCATTTTAGACTTGAACCCTAACTTATAATATTAATTTAAGGTCAAATTATCTTTAAAGAAGTAAAGGTAAAGGCATACATATTTACTTAACTTTAAAGAGTAAATGTCCTCATCAGCTTTTTCTTAAGTAATTCAAAAGAACTTTTTGACAAAAATAATAATCCTGTTAAACAGAGGAAGTCAGTGGTTCTTTGTAATATCACTGCTGACCCACATTTCTTCCAGTTATTAATAACTGCCTTCATTTTGCCATGGTACATAAAAAATACTGTGGAACTTGTAGCCTTTTTCTGACTCAGAAATATGTAGAATGAAATCCTTTAGGTAATTTTAAACCTGTCTGCAAACTACAATTTTAGTTATGAGATCACAAAGTAGAAAAATAAATATGTATGTATATATTTAGGACAACAGACATTTATTTAATCTATGTTTATTTAAGTATGTTTACTTAAAAAAAACATGATACAGATAAAAAGACACTTAGGTATTGAGGTATATAGTGCAAGGACCTCTTATTGCAGGAAATATATGATTTTGTTAGCAATTTACCCACTTTTTTGGGTAAGATTCATCAAACTAAAAAGGGTATTGCATGTAAAAACAAGTCCTATGGAGAGAATCGAAGGGAAGAACAAGAGGCTGAGAGATGACAGTCCACAGTTAATGCACCAAAAAAAACAGTACTCTTAAAGGGAAAGTCCACAGCCAGACCCCAGACCATCCAGATGAAAGCGATTGCCTGTCAAAAAGTTGAGCTTTTTTTTTTTTTAGATGAGCAAATGTGGTATGTATAAGACATCACATTTTTATAGCAGCCACAACTAAAAGTTCCACAAAAAAACAACATAAAACTAACAGAATACCCTAATATAATGTTTGTACAAAAGTATATCGACCCTTGTCAATATTTCTGTTTGATTTTATCCATCACGCCAGTAGGCATTATTCAGGACTGGAATAATTTGAGCTCCCTAGGAGCTAAAGAGTTCATTATTGTTGCTTTCTTCTTCTGCAGCCATAACAGTTAAGTCCGGTGAGAAACTTTGATTTGGATGTAAAGTTTTAAGTCTTTGGCAACCTTCAGCAACCTTTGTTTTCTTCTTTTAACATATTTATTCGGCTTAGGTATTTAAATAAATCTTTTTATATGTATTTATTTATTTATTTATTTATTTGATACAGACAAGTGTATACATTTATCATGTTATGCCGTAGTAATAGTTAATTGGTGATCCTTGTCCCCACATAAAAGGGCCTTCATCTAAGCAACCAGTAAAACACAGAGTCAAACACATCTACCAAAAGGCAAATAAACATCATGGTAAATTAGTTGTGATCACGAATTTGACTACTTTTTAAAAGACATTTAAGTTCTTATCTATGGACAGCTATAAGCCTTATCACAAATAAAAAGTAAATCATATAAAAATGATGCTCAATAAACTGAGGGGTAAACTGTTTTTCATTTGTACAACATTCTCCACTGAGACAATTTATTTTACTTCTCGACTAAACCAGTTCCTCCCTTCTGACATTCTATCAGCAGAGGATGAGGCACCTCATATAAAGCTATAGTTTATTTTACACTCGGTGGCAAGTGGGGGGCAGTGTCTGGCCAGTTTCTTCACTATCAAGGAAATAAATCAAAGTAACAATAACAAAAATGACCAGAGACCTCTTGGGGACCAAGCTGAACTACCAAGTGTGATAAAGGTAATGCCTAACGAGCTCTGAGCCAATAGCAGAGCAGCCTTGGCGTAATAAATTTAACACAAATTGCTTGCTTTAATTGGGTTCATGATCTGTAGACTGAAGTGTCAGGAGCCTCCAGTAAAAAGGGCTGACAAATGAGACGCACAGATTTCCAGGACCATATAATGTTGTTATAAAGACAGAAAAAATATTGGCCATGTCTGCAGGAAAAGACTAAGTGTCAGGCTTTTTTAATCGACTGAAAGGGAAAGACCAGGTATGCCTTGCAGGAATTACTCAAGCCTCTGTTGAGGTATGGAGCTGAAGAAGGCCATAGCCATAGCCTAAAAATGCGCAAGACATTTTATATGTTGTAAGAAAAAAATATATCTTTATTGTGCCAATGTGATTGACAGACCAATTAAAAATAATTCCAGTAATGATTTTTATGGTGCCCTTTGTGTTCAACATGCAAACACAAGCCATTTTTCATTGTTAAAGGCCTATACTGTCGGAACATGTTTGACTTGACTTTTAAAAAATAAAAACCTGAAAAGTGTGACTTCCAATTTTATTCAGGCCCCCTGAAGTCCTCTGTAAACTTCTTCTCATTTATAGATACAGGGTTTTTGTGTAATTGTCCTCCATTTTTGCACACCTGAACCGTGGATGTTTAAATAGATCACCTGTTCTGTTATGATGACGGCATATGATGTTTTGGTAATTCCGTGCAGAGAATCTATATATATATATATAGAAAGAGAGAGAGCTTACAATACCATACTCTTTTCCCATTGTCGTCTTTAAATGCGTAGAAATGTTAGTGAAAGTAAACTTTTGACTTTGAAGGAAATCATGAAAATTCTCACTGAGCTTATACTTAAAAAAGATTGTGTTAGATATTTACAGTTTATGTAAATGTTTGGTTTCAACTGTAGTAACTTAGGTTAAGCATAAATTTTTGAGGAATAAATAAATAAAAAAATCACCTTATATTTTAAGAATGTAAAATTTCTTAATATTTTCCAATAATTTTATGTTGAAAGAAATTCACTGAGTGCATTTTGTTTTGCTTAGACCTATTTTATGCTTTGGCTTGCTGTTTTTACTCATGGTCTTGCAAAAAAAAGAAAGGAAGAAAGAAAAAGCACCTACTGCACCGCATACCACATATTGTAGCTTTGTAGATTAAGACACTGGGGATTTAGGATTAGATAAAGTACTTATATTTACATAAAATGGGTTGTTTATGTAAGTGCAACTGGCAAAGACAGATGATCATGTCTGTAGCAAAAATTTATTTAAAGTAAAATGCTCCTTACACGCAAAGTAGTCCACACTGATCTGTAGTGATTCAACATCATTAAAAGTTTTATATGACAACAGGTAAAATGGTCTTCTAGCCCAGAATGATTCCATATTGAAGCCACTACCTGTAAATATGTGGATTATTTCCTCAAATATACATTTTGAAAGTGTATATTTGAGAAAAGAAAACACCTTGTAATTCTGACCCAACTTGTTTAATGAAAGCATTTCTGCAAAAGGTCAGAAAGAGCCCAGCCAGGCCTGGCAAGCTGTAAGGCATGATGACATACAACATCTGGGGTCATGTGGGAAACAGCATGTACTCGTACATCCAGAACCAGTGGGACCCTAGTGTGGCATAGACCAGGTTTTGGCTGGCAGCTTACAGAAGGTCAGCTCAATCAGATGCAGAAAAAAGTAGGGAAAAAAAGACCAGAACAAGGCTGAGCAACTGGCGTTTTGTTATTCAAATTAGGGATTTCAGATGAGTGGAGGAGAGAGATTTTTCTGAGCTGTTTGTGCTTTGTGCACACAAGCTGCAAGATCCGTGTCCGGAAAACGCAAATTTGTCATTCCTTTATCAAACGATTTATTATTTCTAATTGAAGTGAACATGTAAAGGCAGGTTATGTGGTGACTCTTTGCCGTAAGTTTCCCCAATGTAAATACTCACTTTTCCTGCAAGGACTGACTCACGTGTGGGACACAATCTACAGTCCTTCTCTGCCCTGAGGGTTGAATGAGTGTCTGTTTTACTCAATAACACACATACACACACCTGCATGCAGGCAAACACACTGCGCCTGGTCCGTACCCCAGGGAAAAAGAGGGATGTGATGAGGAAATCCCTGTCCGTTGATATCTTCCTCTGATAACTACACGTGAAGGTCATTTGTCCCCCGCCTGGGCAAGACTCTCGATAAATCAGAGCAGAAATTGGCATGATGGGTATTCATGGAGGCAGCAGGTGCCTCTAGTTCTCTAACTTCCATCATCTTCTCCCAGTTGCCAGAGGCTTCAGGACAAGAGTACGATAGATAATGACACAGCTGGACAATTTCATCTGTTACTGTACACACGGAGAGAAGATACCACAGTAAAATCTATCACAGGGTTCTGGCATCTTGATGTTTGGGTTCATATACCTTCAAGGTTCAGGTTCAAATACCTGGAAAAGAAAACAGTAGCTATAAAACTGCTTTTTTTCAAAAATTAAAGGGCCAATTGTTTTCCCACAAAGCAAGTAGTCAGCCTGTAGGGTTCACATGCAGTGTCTTGCAAAACCAATCTTGCCAGACAAAAGCCACAAACTTCACTTAATGCTCTGCATTAATCTCTGCAAAGAATTCCAAAAACATCATATCCCATCATCATCATCATAAATAAGGTGAAAATATTTAGTAACAGATCAAGTTAACTATTAAAACATCCACACTTCAAGTGTGCAAAAACGGAGGAAAAATGCACAAAAAACTTCTTTCTATAAATGAATAGTGATTTACAAAGGATTTCAGGGGGCTAAATAAAATTTGGAGTCACACTTTTCAAATTTGTATTTTTAAAAGTTTGAAACCCATTTATGATTTTTCTTCCTCCTGTTATGATCTAATTTGTGTCGGTTTCTTATATGAAATCCCAATAAAATGCACTCAAGTTGTAAAACGACAAAAGGTGAAAATGTTCAGGGGTTAATAATTGCAATGCATTGTACATCTAGTCTATCATAAGGTTGTAGAATATTGATGTTGCATATTGTCAGTGAAAGGGAATCCAACATGTTTGCTGCACTACAACCAATTAAATGAAAAAAGCTTCATCTAAACATCTTAACATTATAATTTTCAAATATCAAAAGGAGATTTGCAACAGGATTGTAAAAGAAAAACTGACAAAAATAGGTTTGCTCTCTTTTCCTCTTAAGACTTTAAAACCTATATTTAAAAGGCTCTTTTTGTTCAGTATTGGCTCATTAAACTATCATTTATCAATACAAAACTCAAATTAAGAAAATATATAGCAAATTTGCCATAAAATCCTATAATTATAATGTGAACATGAAAATAAATTAAAGGCAGCAGTATGGCGCTGAATACATGGAAATGTCTTACAGTTTTACCTCTTTGTCTTTGTTGCATGCAGTTTCCAGGCAACAGGCAGGCACTCTTGGCAAGAAATTAGTAGCAAGTATTAATGTACTTGAGAGTCAAAATTTTCTTACGCCCAAAATTATCCAAACATACAGTTTCCTGCCAAATCCAATAATTCTGGTACATTAGCCAGCATTTTGTTTAAATGCAAAACAACTACTGACAGATTTTTTTTGCTTGATGAGAATATTTCTTTTTCAAGTTATTTCATTCCTAATGAGATAACTTGGAAAATACACATTAGGATTTTAAAACAATTTGGTTCCATCTCCAATATGTACTCCATATAATCAAAAGTTTGTGAATTTTAATTTCAGATGTGTCACTTTCTAATAGAAATACATTTTTAATTAAATTGAAGACAGACAAAAATGCATCGCTCACTAAACGTGAATCTTAAATGTTTTATTTGGCATCTGCACCTCGACTCTTCCATTTTTGTTTCCTCTAGAAAAAAACCCCAATTTGAAACCAGAATGAACCTAAACCATTACTTTTACATTCTCATGCAAATTGCAGTTGTATTTACTTGTGTATGCACCTGTGCACATTTCTGCAGGTTTTTTGTGCGTTTCACTCCGAGTTCGCGTGTGTGAGCAACATACTTATGAGAGCGGCAGGTTTGGCCCCCGAGGCGATGACAAAGCGATCAAACTCTATGTGTCACATATAAATTGCTTTGACCTTTTTTTTTCTCTCTCTCTCAGACTCATGGCTCAATGGCAACAGGGGACATTTTACCCAACTGGAAAGAATGCTCGAGTCCGCAAAACATGAGGAAATGGCAAGCGTGGAAATTAACAGAGGTAAGTGTTTGTCCTCTACGGGGTCAAAGCAAGCCGATTTGTTCCCCTGTGTTTATGCTTTTCCAATTTCTCAGAAGACAGCCAAAAAAATACATTTAATCGAGCATTTATTTTAACACTATGTAACCCTGAAAGACAAACTGTTTTTGGTTTATTTTACACATTGTCTAAACATGGAAACACGGTTTCTCTGTATCACGAATTCTTGCTTTAACAAGCACTAAGGTCAGCAGCATTAATTCATTTGGAGAAGAGATGCCTACTTGTGTAATGTTTACCATTTATACCTCTTAAACCTATTAGGTGGAGTGGCCATTTTGTGTTGGAGCTCCTGCTTGTCATGCTCTTGACCACTTTAACAATTTTCAGTATCTAATGGCTGCATAAATGAACCTGTTGTCTAAGGTGACCATCTGGCCAGAAGTCATGTATATAAATGGACCTTAAGACACTCGACTTCTGTAGCTATCAGCCTTGATTACTCTCTTGGCCTAATACAATATTCATGCATTAGGGGAGGCGTGCATCACTTTTTTCCTCCTCCACATGCTGGGGCTGGTAATTGAAATTTCTGAACTGCAGCATGTTTAATAATGGAATTAATTTCCCATGCAATGTGTATGTGATTGACCGTGCAGAGGGAACAGGCTCCATTTTCTGAGAGGAGGCTGTAAAGGCTGTGAACCATATTGTTAGATTTACAAGTTTTGCACAGCTTAAGATGATACTTCTTATGATCATTTCTAACTTTGTGGAGGCTAACCAATAAAACAATCAGGACTTTTCACAAGTTAGAAAAAAAAAATCCATACATTTTTCAGATATAGACACAGCTTCTAATGGTCAAGATTATTAATAGAAAGAACAAACATTTGAATTAAAATCAAGAAAAGATAAAGGGGAGGGACAGGTCTTTGAAAACAAAAACCTACAACTTTCTTGTCCTTCAGCAAATTTAATGAAGAAACAAACTGATGTAGAAAGAGAAGTCCAAGTGACCAACTGTAATAGTTGGAGAACAAAGTAGTTCAAAGGTATATGGTCTTGTTTCATAGTTTACATTGTTGAATCCTCTATATAAACTTCCATGACATCATAGATTTTCCATTCAGGTTCCTGCTGCTAAAAGCGGGTTAATGCAGTGCATTGTGGGATTAATAGTCCTTGGATGGCTGGAGATTCAACAACAATTTAATTAAAATCTACTAAGACCTCTGTAATGGTTTGACTTCTAAATTCTATTGCAAAAAGTGTAAAAAACAATTACAAACTCATAGGATTTTCTTTTTTATATAAATACAAAGTATGTCACATGTATTTACATGCATCACCTTTCTAGATGCGTCTTGCTACTAGAGGATTGGGTCCATTCTTGCTTTCCAAACTGCTTCAATTCTGTGTGACCTAGATTCAACAAGGTTTCTGAAACATTCCTCTGAGAATTTGGTCCATACTGACATGACAGAATCATACAGTTGCCTCAGATCGTTCAGCTGCACATTCATGATGTACATCTGCTATTCCCCCCACATATTAAAAGTGCTATGTTGCATGGAGATTAGGTGAACTGTGGAGGCCATTGAAGAATAAAGCTCTTTTTTAGGCCATTTAATATAAACCTGGAAGATGGTTTCAATTCAAAATCTCAGAAAATTAGCAGTTTCTGAAACACTCAAACAAGTCACATAAATTAATTTTGTGCTTCTTTTTTGCAAAGAAGACAGAAAAACATAACTACTTTTCAAAGATCACACAAGAAGCAACTGACCTGGTGTGACCTCCTCCCTGTCCTCAGCAAACAGGTCACAGCAACTCAACTTGGGGATCTTAGCATATATGTATGGCATGCAATATACAGAACTTATTCAATGAGCAATTGAGAAGTGAAAAGAAACCACTGTTTAGAAATAATGGCTTCATCTTCTCTAAGCAGCCCTTCAGCTCAGCTTCATGTTGGTACAGGAATGTTTCACAGTGAAGGGCACCTTCTTACCAGCTGCCCCACGTGTGTCCCAAACATTTAAAAGAAATTATTTAAATGAACCTACCAGAAGCTTGCAAAGCCATGACATCATCTATATTTTCCCAAATTGTTTCAAAGCAAAGTGATGTTAGCATAGATGTGAACTTCTGACTTTCTTCAAAAAAATCTCCTCTAAACTCTCTCTCCAATCTTATTCTTATTCAGCAAATATGAATAACTTTGACAATCATTATTTTGGTCAACAAACTTACGACAGAAAACGTTTAGTTTGACTGATGTCAGACATTGACAAGAAAAGATAATGTGTCTTTTTTACAGTGCACGTAAGCATCTTGATTCAACTGTATTCCCCTTTTAAAATGCTCTCATGAAAGCACTTTAGGACAAAATGACACAAACAACATGAGACACTTTTCCTTTTCATACTGATGAAACTATTGATTTGTGGGATACTGTGTAAAAGCTGCTTAAACTGACAAATCATTTAATTTCTGAATGAAATCCACAGCAACATCACGTGTTGCAGCATTGACAGTCCACTCACTCCCCACAGGCCCCAGCATTAAAATTCAGCACTGTTGTTTGCCTTTGTGAGAGGCCTTTATTATTAAAGTGCCCTCACCTGCTAACACACTACGGGCCGTAAACAACATGAGTGATGTGCCGATCACTGCAGCCGAACATACATTTATTAAATTACACTTTTCAGCTGCGCATCAACTTTTTCCTTTGATTCATCTCCTTTAATGAGTTTGCTGATGTAGACTGGCATGCTGTAATGAAAAGGTAAAGACAAGCAAGCAGGAAAGCCATAAATAAGTCTCAGAGCATGAGGAATAATGACAGGAGTTTAATGTCCAATTAGATTAAAAGGCTCCCTGACACAAAAGCAGGATGCTGAGTGCACTGCTCAATGAGCCTGTGAGCGACATTGATTAACGCTAAACGGATCTATTACTCCCATGCATGGTGCTGATCAACAGCTCTACCTGCCACTTCTCTAACACTATAAAAGTGTGCATAGTTGTGCCTATGCGCAGTGATGGTTCTCGCTTGAAATGCTCCCCAGGTGAGCATTCTTTTACCAGCCAGCCAATTAACATGCAAGAAATTATCTAAGATTTTAAACCAGGGTAAATTGGAGTGTTGTCCTAAAGAAAGCATCTCCCATTCTTACCAGCAAGCAGAGAAAACCTAGTCCACTGACTGTACATGCATTAAAATGTAATAGAAAACTTGCAAAAGGATATATTTTCTTATTTAATGCTAGTGTACCCCCAGTTTCTAAAGTCACCCTGGGAAACTGCCCACATTCCTCACATCAAAAGTCAGCGCTGCCAACACGTTGGCAGCCAGATCTGTCTTTGTGTGAAGTGGGTTACAGATTAACAGAACCGCAACCAGCATTTCCCAGAGACAAAGATAATTTTGAGCTTCCGTCATTTTTTCTTTCTTATTAAACTCAACCCAAACAAAAGGCATGCTGGGGAATGAAAGTTTGCTCAGTATTAGCTCTGATATGCCTTTCGTACACAGGAGAGATTTCTCCTCACGAAGCAGATAGCTTTCCGCATTATTGGCTTCAGCTGAAAAAACAAGATAGTCTGTCAGTCATCATATTTGTTTTCAGACACTTGGCAGCCTCAGCTTGCATTTTCCATTTGAGATGAATATGAGAAGGAGGTTGTGGAGGTGTTCCCATCTGCTTCACTGTGGGAGGAGGAAACTTTCACTAGTTATGGCTCCTCATTATTCTCCTGCCATAGCCTGGGTTCACCAAGTTACAGTATGTTGCTCTTCTAAGGAGAGATGAATGTAATGGTGAAGAAAATCTAGCTGTTTAAAAAAATGTCAGAATTTCTGACATCAAGGGCAACAAAAGGCGGTTTATATCATCATAATCTTTCTCCATTGTTTTCCAACCTTATTATCCGAATGCCTCTTTTCTTCCACCATCGGTAGTTATTTCTGCCTGCAAGGAATGGCATTTTCATAACACACGACTCAAAAATTTAAGATGTATGTATATTTATTAATTTATAACATTACACATGGTCTGCAACACACTATGTGTGACATAAAGCAGTTCACATGATCTAGAACATCTCTTCATAACATATGGTTGTGGCACAGCAAGCTGATGGGGAACTTTTCTACAGAAGGAATAGACGGGCTGATCGGAACTGATGGGGAAATGGAGAGAGATAAATGGAAATTTATTTAAGAAACTCGAGCAGAGTTTTACTTTCTAGTAGAGCAGTGGTCAAATCATGACAACCTGAGCTACAATGAAAGGGTTTAGATCAAACTATACTTAAAATGGCAAACCAGACTCTAGGCATTTCTGAAAAATTATCTTCATCTGACTCTTTTCATTCAGTCAGATTTTTTAGTTGTTTGCCAAAAATAAAATAAGAAAAGAGGTGAAAATTAGAGAGTAAAGAAAGAAGACTAGGTTACAGCTATGAAGTGCTAGCTTCTTTTTCCATTCCAATTTATTTTATGTAAAACGCAGAAATTGTTTGCATTAGATGTGTTGGATATAAGTCAAGAATAAGTACATAGTTGTGCTACAAATGCTTGTTTCTGTGGAGGTCAGGAAATATTAATCTCCTGAAGACTGTGCTTCCCGCAGTAGCAAAAGTAATTCTTCGGTTATTTTCTGCTGTAAAACAAAAGATCACACTAAAAATTAAACAGCTTAAAACAGAAAGAACTGGCAACCTGGCATAAATGTTACAGTAAGTCTGTTGGGTCTCAGCGCAAGTTGCACAATGTTTATGCAAAAAAAAAAAAAAAAAAAAAAAAAACACAACTGTCTCCAAGTTAGAGAGAATCGTTTCTGTACTCAAATTTATATTCTCCATGTGCTATTGCTTAATATGACACATTGTGAAATGCCCGATATGGTATTTCATTATTTAAAGTGACTATTGTTACATATTCACACCCTGTAAATACCACTTTCACATAAAGTGCTGTATGAAAAGTTTGACAAGCACAAAATCAATTTTGACTTGTAGTTTGTTCTCTTCTTCTACATGTTTAACCAGGTTCATAGATCAGCTAAATGCTATTTATCATGACTTGATTCAAGAAAGAACCAGGCACAAGTACTCAGGAGTCATTTCAACTGGAAAGAAAAATTAAGAGTGTACCAAGTTAATCCAGTTAAAACACTGTGAGACGGCTCATTCCAGGAAAAAAGACAGAAACAATACGTCAGGAATACATGCCATGGGGCAGAAAAGCAGATTATACCAACTTCATAATTAGCAAAAGCGATGTTGATGGCTTCATTGAGGTAAAAGACAGAGGCTTAACACAGAAGCACTGACCCAGGTGCACTTTCCATGAAAAACAGAGAGAATAGGCCACAGTCTGCAGTCACTGCAAATGACGCTGAATTTTAGCATTGTTTATTCTGCCAGTAAGGTGTTTGCAATAGCTGTAATCAATTATTTATGACAACTGACTTCAAACAATACAGGGTTTATTCACTGTCACCACTTAAATTGGTTGGTTATTAACTTGCTCATTTTTTCGTCTTTCACAGTCAGTGGCTTAAATCTAATTTATCTCAGCACATTTTCTCAGATGATAATCTTTGTATTGAAAAAAAAAAAAAAAAAAGTTATTCATGAGCACTGTCCAACCAATTATTCTAAGGGAAAGAGACACCCCAGAGCCTTACAATGCTGCAGAAGTTTGTCACAATTCACCTAACCAAGCACATTTTACAGACATGCATGCCCACGTTTATAATGCATATTGCATTGTACGTCAATGATCTGTGGTTAAAAATAAATATGGTTCCTTCTCATTCTGACCATCTAACAAAAATACTCAGTCCATGCAGTTTAATGAGCTCTCAGAGATACATGGTTTCCAAGGCCACACTTCTCAGCTTGAAGAAACGATATATTGAGCAATGTGGGAAAAAAAAAAAAAAGTATAATAATTCTGTCCAGGGAGTGTGGAAAATAGTGCAGTAGCAGCACTGCTGCTGCAGGAAAACCATTCAGGTAGACTTTTTTTCCCCCCTTACAGGCTTTAATCAATTTGTCTTTTCACCCTTCATAAGCACCTCACCCAGCCAATGTTATTGCTTAATTTATTTCTTGGCAGTGGATAAAGTCACATACACACACCCACACATTACTATATCTGGAGCTTCACTTCCACCCCCTCATAGCATACAAAGTCCTTATCACCAAGACAACCTCAACACATAAAGTTTCTTTCTGCTCTTTAAGACAGCATCTATTTTGTCTTTGATGAGAAAAATACCACAATTAATAATTTCAGATATCTATCTATCTATAGATATCTATATATCTATATCTCTCTATATATATCTATATATCTCTATATATCTCTAGATATCCATCTATCTATATATAGATATCTATATATCTATATCTATATATATATAGATATACATCTCTCTCTATATATATAAAGATATATATCTATATATATCTATATATCTATACCTATAGATATATAGATATAGATATAGAAACAAAATAGCACATGATTGTGAAGATGAAGGAAATTGCTCAAAAAAATCTGAAAAGTGAAGCATGTATTCAGGCTCCTTTAACTTTAGAATCTCTAATGAATACTAAAGGCAACTAACTGCCTTCCAAAGTAATCTAGTAACTATTAAATCGAAGACCTTTGCTAGAGAACATTAGTGAAAGAACACCAACATAAAAATCACGTAACACACTAGAGAGCTCAGAGACAACGTTGTGGAGAAATACAAATCTTGGCTAGGTTACAAACAGTACACCAAGCTTTAAATATCACACTAAGATGCCACTTCATTCTCACCAATTCATCATTTTATAATAGAAAGTGTATGGCTCCACTCCAAATTTACTAAGACAGACCACCAAAACCGACAGGCCAGGCAAGGAGAGGAGAGGATTATTTTTAGTTACAGCAACAAGGCACACAATTAATGTGGAGGAGCTGCAGAGATTCGCCAGTCAGGTACGAGAGTCTGTCACCCGGACAACCATTACCCTGATCTTCAGGTGCTATTGCACAACAAAAGCGATGAACATTAAAAAAGATGCAAAATACCCAGGAAACATTCTGTTCCAGCTCCCTCAGGAAGCAGATACCAGACAGTTATAACCATCACAACCCATTTGAAAAACACTTTCAATAATTATGCTGAACAATCTTGGCAGCTGATACACCATGTGCAATATTCTAATTCTGTACCAATGTGTATGTATTGTTTTTCCCCCTATTCTGTATCCCTAATTTTACTTTACATTTAGTTATTTAATTATGTAGTTGTTTCATATTTGACTGAGCCAAACTAAGTCAAACTTAATCTAGCTTTTATTCCATATGAATAATATTACAAATAAAGATATCCATCTATCTTATCACATTCTACCAATCTAACTTCCCTGTGTACAAAAGGCTGAAAACTAATACATGATCACACAATTCCCATTGTGAAACATGGTGGTGGCAGCATTATTCTGTCCTACTAACAGTATGTTAGAACAGCCTTATCATAGTACTGCTGAAAATCTTTGGCAAGACTTGAACATTGGTGGTCAGAGATACTCTAAGATCTAATTTGACTCATTTTAAGGTATGTTGCTAAGAAAAGTGGGCAAATCCTTCAAACTATAAATGTGCAAAGCTGGTAGAGAAAGTTTTATAAATCCGGTCACAACCTTTGAGATCTATTACTATTAGTTGTTTTTTTCCTTACACGTTACAAATCTGCACCTTTTTGTAAAAGTCTGGTACATAAAATCCATATAAAAACACATTAAAGTATGTTGCTATAATGTGACAAAATATGAAGAAGTTCTGAGGGTATAAATACTTTTACAAAGGCAATTTATTATCTCACATCACAACATAGTTGTTCTATAGTAAGGTGTAACATGAGGTTTACCATACAATAAACCGTCAGCAGTTGGAGAGAATTGTCTTTGTGGGGCAATAAAATCACAAGTTACAAAAACTTAATTAACTAGGTGAGCCTTGGGGGATCTTGCAAAATGCCTCCCCAAGCAACAGCAGAAAGCGCGAATGACCTCCAGCTACCACAGACCTGCTTACTGATACAGAAAATGTGATTGCTTTTCATATTCCAGTGAATTTCCAACATTTCCCATTTCACCTCAGGACACACAGTTGTCTCCAAACGCACCAGTGTAGGTAGAACAGAGGGGGCGTGTGCACGAGAGTGGGCGTTATTAGATAAATGAATTTTAATAAACATCCCTTAAAAAATAATGAAACGTAAGACAATGTGAAAGACGAGATTAAAAGCTTGTTGAAGTATGGAAGACAGATAATGGGATACAGTACTGAAACAGATGAGTTTAAGGAGGTGCGCGAAACTGCATGTTCAATTTATATGTAAATCAATCCACCTAATGGGATGACCTCGACCAGGTGTGACAAGATAGGAAAACGATCCCACCCAAAAGCGTTTTAAAAGTTTGAAACCTCACGAGCTTTACCCGGAGCATGTTGTCACCCGTGTTATAATAACCCATTAGGGAACAGGCTAATGAGGTGATTTATTTGAGCTACCGTGGCAGTTCTCGCGACACGCATCCCTGCCTCAGCCTATAGGTGGAGTATCGGCAGCAGGTTGGCCTTGTCCACCCGTGTGCATATGAGTGTAAGCTGGATCGATAGGTGACAAACACACCGCCGCTAAGGCATTGCTCCCTCTCACCTTTTCTGCTCTGTGGTTGTGTGAAACAAAGATAATATATGTCTGTCACACTGACCCTCCTTGTTAGACCGACAGCCGAGGATAATCAGGAGAGAACAAATGATGTGCTGCAAACCCCCTGCTGTGTGACTTTTGACCGTATGGGTATCTCGTCTACCTGATGACTGTCACAGTATAGATAAAAAGTAGTCTCTGCACTCCGTGTACATCTCTGCAGTTTCTTTAACTGAAGAATTTTGTCTTTTTTTAAGAAGAAGAAGTCATGTGGGTGTGCTTTACTGAAGAATTGTCAGTATAGTCCCTCTGTCTATCAGTCACTAATGGTGTGGAGCAGTGGGAGACTAGGACACCTGCATCTGCTGCCTGATAATGAATATGATGAAGATGGATAATACTTTTACCCCATCTGAAAACCACGTCCTCAGCGAGAGAGTGATTATGGCAGTAATTGGCATCCACAGTGGCTGCCACTAGACTCCAGAGATACTTATGACGTTGACGTGGCTAAAATGTTGATAATATTTACCTTGTTCATGCTAAAGCAGGAGGTCCAAACTAATAAATCACCAGTGTGACTTTTACACGAATCTTAGTTTGCATTTGTGTAAAAAAAAAAATAAAAAAAAAAAGCACAAACTTACAGGTGTTGTCAAACTAGGTCAGTAATTTGTTTTGTAGACCTCAGCAATACATGGCCTGATTAAAATATCTGTTCTTTGGAAGAGGTGAATAAGTAAATTCACATCTGATTTCTCAAAGCCAAAGAAGTTAAAAAGTTAAAGATTAAAAGACTGTTGAGCCAGGGGACAGTGTGAATGACCCTCAGAATGTAACTTTTGAGGAAGTGCAAAGATTTTTTTTGTTTTTGTTTTTCCACATGTCCTGCCTCAGCATTCCAAGCACTTGAAGAAGCTGCTGCCTACATGTTCCCGGGCGTATTTTACTCTACAAAGAGAACATCTGGGGATGGTATCCAAATTGGCTGATTGACTTTATTAAATTAAGGTTTCTGCTGGCCTTAAAGTAGACATTTTGCATATGAAATACAAACCTCTGTTGGTATGACCTTTCGCCTTTAGGACATGGACACCAAACATGGAGGCAGGCCGACAGCAAAGCACTGACGCAGCTGGCCAAAGAGGCCTTTAGAGATCCAGAGGCCCTCACCCAGCCCCACCAAGACATTCCCTAGTGCAGGTCGAACCTTGAATCCGGTCATCCTGGCACCCAGGTACCTGCAAAAGGACTGGCACTGAAGAGGGGGAACCCCCAAATAGACCCTAATGTGTTTTACAGGGACCAGCAATACAGCAGAGATCCAGAGAAACCAATGAAGTGAAAGGTACCATGTCCTCCCACCCTGTCCGGTAGCCCACATGAGAACCAATGGAGTGGGGTCCCTACAGTCCCCGTAGCTATTCAGGAATGTCCCTAAGGACCATAGCCCATCACTCCACATCTTGGTCCTAGTTCCCAGACCGACTTGCTGATGAGTGGGCGCTCTTCTTTAAACCTTTCCATAATTTTTTCCCTGAAATGTTTAGTCTTCTATAAAAAGTTATAATCATGCTGACACACAAGTGGCTTGCATCGGCTAATAATGTGATTTCTAAAGCCAGTTGAAATTTATTTTGGGGTATCAGTAAAAGTGACGATGTAAAACACCTGACACACTTTTCAGACCTATTTGTGAGAACATGAAATAATTTTCCTCTGTTTCACAGGAATGTGCTGCTTGTAGTTAGTGTGCCATAGATAAATTCCAAGTGAAATGCAGTGACACTTGTAATTGTAAAGTGAGGGAAATGTGAAGATTTTTCAAAGCCACTCTACGACTGTACATGAAGAACAGTCATGAGAACTGACCTGGTCATTCATCTTTTCCTTTTCTGTCCATGCTAACATCCAGATGAGGATGAGTATGAAAGAGATTGGCTTCCATCTCCATCCATCAATCTAAGCTGACTTCTCTAATCATCTTTGCAGCAAAGGATGAAAGAAAAGAAATGACAGCAGGGAACAGAGGGGTCTACATCCTCTCCTTCAGGCTCTCCTGTCTCTTCCTGCTGTTTTTTGTCCCCCTCCCCACAGTATGACTCTAATAAAAGAACGCTGATACAACAGCCCACACGTTTAGAGGGTATAGGCCACAGGCTTGTTTTAATTTGAGCACACATTCAGGGTTTTAAGCCTGAGGGGTCCAAGAGCCGTAAGCTCCTTCTTTCATGCTCAGATGTTATTAACGCGCGCCTCTGGAATCACATGAGTGATGATGAGGCCTCGGGGGCTCATACACACACACGCTGTCCAATCAACGGTGACACTTCCAAAAAATTTCAATGAGGACACAATGAGTGAAAGGAAACTTGGACGACGTTAGATGTGGATCATGAATGAAAAGGGATTTATTTTAAGTAACTGAAATCCAATTAAATTTGTGTTACTCAGCCATGACAAGATGTGGCTCAGAGACAAAGATTAATCCTTCTCTCTATTAAAACGTTGATGCAGAAGAAGTAAAACCTCTTCATGTGGTTACATCAGAACTGACCCTCTAAATGCCACAAGAAGACATTTTACTTGCAGAAGATCAACCTATTTAATGTCTCGTTTGTTGCATTTGAGCCAGTTCCTGTTGTCTGCAAAACTTTTATACTGCTTACTGTAATGTCCCTTAGGAAATCTGGTCAAGCTGATGTGCAGGTAGACTGATGCTCCATGCCGTCGAGACACCTGGATGGTCCAGACATAGAGGAATGTGTCATTAGACCCTTGCCTGCAGCCCCTGTCAGATACCACCCCAACATTCGTCTTCATTAAATAAGGTTGTTTTCAGAACAGATGGTTAACAGTAACCCTCTTCTTTGCACCTTTCTTCTGCTGTAGGGCACTGCCTAGAGGACACCCCGCAGCCCCTGGAGAGCTCTGGAAAAAATGTACCAGCAAGGGCAAAGTAATGCAACTTGGTAATGACCACCAGGGGAGCTTCATAAATCTCCCTTTGAAGTGTTTCAAAATAAATTAATGAAGGAGGAAGACTATTTTTTTCCTCTTTTTTGAAGAATATTCAATATATCTCACCTAGTTCTCTACAATGCATTTTAGAGTCCTGTAAACTAAAGAGCGTGAGAAAATATGTTGTCAGAAAAACTTACTCATGCTTTTCACATAACTGGCCTCTCTGGTCAGATAGCATAAAATTTTTTATTTTTTTGGCTTACGTTGTAAAACACAATGTGTGGCAGAAAACTTGCACTCGTCCTTGTGAAACACGGTGGTGGCAGCAACGTGCTATGGGGATTGCTTTTCTGAAGAACAAACAGAGAAGCTGATCAGTGTGCAGAGAGATTGACAAACAAAATTTTAAAAAACTGCAATTTTGGGAGAAAACCTGTTGGAAGCTGCAAAAGGCTAATCTGGGGTCAAGGTTCATCTATAAGCAGGACAGTGACAATGGATATACAGCTAGAGCTATGCTGGAACGTAATTAGATCCAAGTACATTCCTGGGTTAGAATGACTGAAAGCTCAAACCTAAATCTAAATGAGACTCTATGGTAAGACTTGAAAATTGATTCACAGAAGCTCCATATCCAATTTGAGTGAGAAATTTCTCAAACAAGAATGGACTATAATTTTCACTTTCTATCTACATGTGCAAAACTGATAGACATTACCCAAAAAGTGCATGTAATGTAAATTACATGCTGCACTTTTCAGATTCCATTTGTAAAAAGAAATTGAAACACATACCCTTTTCCTTCTCCTTCACATAAGCTACAAGCACTACAAAGTCTGTCTAGCGTGGCATCTTACAAAACATCCGTTTTAAACTACAAAGACAAAACAACATGATTGATTCTATTGTTTAGAGTAGACTTTTAATACATTCTGATATACATTCTGATATACACCATATGCAAATATTAATATCCTCAGAGTAAGTATGAGAGAGGCTGCAGGCTAATAGCAGTCATTATGATGAGGAATGATACCAATAAATTGATACCTCTAACACTCGCCAGTGTACTCTCTACTTCTGCAGTTAAAAGGATTGACTCAGCCTTCACTAACCTTGTGTTTAACTTGAACTGTCATTAGCAAATCAAAAGTAGATTAATTAATCACAGGTCCACGGTGGTGTGCATTAACTTAAGTGACCATTGTAATATAACTTAAAGAGAAATTACCCACGATTTCTCTTCCTGACACCAGAATGAGTGCTTTGCTGCTTCCAGGAGTGCCGAACTCTGTCATCAAGAGGAAGAAAATGGATTCTGTAAGTGGGGGAGAGTCTATTACTGCATTAATTCTGCTACAAATGGAGCTATTCACTAATGGTTCATGCTTAAATCTTATCTTATCCTTTTTCAGGTCTTCTCATCCCGCTCCCTTATTAGATTCAAATCCTGTTGCTTCTACCTTTTCTAGGTATTGCAGTTTGGGGGTTTTTTTCCATTCAAAGTTTTGGCCACTTTGGCCATCGTGTAGAAGCTATTTTTTCTCTGTCTCCAGCTCAAACACTTTAGCATCTTCACAGACTCTCTTACTCATTGCTAAAGGAAAACAGGTGACAAATGACTGCTTAACAGCACCATCCTTCTAATAAGTAAAATATTTGCTATTATCATATAAAGCCACAGTAGCACTGTTATATCTGTGATCTTTACAAGCTTTGTTCTTTGACCTTTAGTTCTTGTCTTTCTTGTTTTTTTTTCATCTGTATCAGACCATTTGTGGTGCCACTGTGTTAAATACAGCACTGCCAACCCATTAGCGTGCCGATAGTAGCCCCTGCTGGCAGAACGGGGAACTGTACCCACACCACGGCACTTTCTTGACAGTTTAATTTCATTGGGATTTTTTGTGTGATAGTCCAACACATAGGACTATAGGACCTATCCTATGTCATAGCCCTATGACATAGGATATTCATAGGGCTATGAAATGAAATAAAACTGAAACAAACTTTTGTTCAAGGCACAGCAGCACAATCTCAGTCCGCATAAACTGCAATCAACTCTGCTCAATGAAGCAGCTATACTAGGCTCCTGGCAAATGATGGAGCTGCAGATCCACAGCTTAGGAGAAGAGTGAATCTGGTGACAAGTCAACAATTAGTGATCCACTACGTAAATCTGATTTATACAGATGAGTAGGAAGGTTGTTGAGCTGTGTAACAAAAAGCAAAAGTATTCCCTGCTGCGTTTTTCCTCAAGCTATGCAAGGTGGGCAAACATGAAAAACAAGGTTTTCAATAGATGAGACTAAATTTGAATTACATGTAAAACACTGACTTCACACCCACTGTGGTGGCAGCATCATTCTTTGTCAATACTTTTTTTATTGGGACATTAAAGCTGCTCTACAAGAGGATGATCGTAGCTCCTGGAGGAGAAACCAGTAGTGCAGCTGGTTACAGTGATGTTTATATTTTAAATATCCAATTGTTTATTTTCATGTAGACACATGCACAGCAGTTAAATAACCATGCTTCAATGTGTTTATTTTGTTTACGTGGAATGTGTGATTCCACATTAAGGTGCGTCTTCTACTACATTAACTGGCATCATTTTAGCATTCACTTTGTAAAAAAGACAAATAGTAATTGCTAACTTCTCAGTATTTCAATAGATGATTGTATTAACTGCACTAACAAAATAAAATTGTTGTAGGGGACTAAAACATGAACGTTCACAGTTTCTTAAAAGGACTCACCTCTGCCTCTTTCAATCACCTAGCAGGTGTGCATAGGCAAAAACTTTCCCCAGGAGTTTGTACACAATTTATTTGTTCCTGTGCAGCACAACAACAGGATGTAGATTAAAGGGTGTTTTAGCAAAATGGTGATTCATATGTTAATTTAGGAATAATTATGGGATTAAATTTAAATACTTTTAGTTTGTATTAGTTATAATGTATAATTTTGTTTGCTCCACATTCAATGTAAGTATTGTTGTAGTATTTTCCATCTTGTACTTAAATTTAGATCCACTTATTATTAAGCATTTTGTCATCCTCTGTTCATGTTGGTTTGGTGCAACACTGTTGCTAAAATTTAAATATAAAAAATGAACAGACGAGTATATATAATTCAGATGAGTACTTTTTATATTTGAAAAAATACATTAATGTACTGAAACCGAAAAGTAATTCATGCATCTCATCTGCTGACCAAACCATTATATTCAATCACAGTCTTTTGGTGAGAACTCAGTGTTTGGTTCATGTCTTACTGTGTCTTTCTATTGTCTGACAAAATTAAGGTTTGTCATTATTATAGTTGGTGAGCAAGATTCCTTTCTCTGATACCTTCCCTCTGTCTGTAAACATACTGGTTTCCATGCCATCCTGGAACACAATCCACAGACAAACACTTCTGCAACAAGCTAAAAGGATCCTAACAATACCTCATGTGCAGTGTTGAGGAAAGAGGAGGAGGAGGAGAGCTTCAGCATTGGAACCAGACCAATTTATCAAAAACAGATTACAGGGTTTGATAGCAACAATGTGGAGTAAAATGAAGAGTAAAACATAAAAATCAAATCAGCTCATCATGAGCAGAAAGGTCATTAAAGGATGGGCTCAATTTGGGTGGTTACACGGCATGTTATGAGCTGCAATAATTACGCAGATTGAATTTAGATCGCATTTTCAGAACAAGGCACACGGCGTTTCACAAAGGTTCAAAACTCAATCAGAGATGCTGGTAAAATAGTTTCTATGTTCTTCCAGATTTTATCTGTTTTTGTCACACTTAGTTGTTTCAGATCAGAATTTAACAACAGACTCACTACTTATGACAAAATTCAGTTTTTAAATTACTATTTCATTTCTCAACGGTGGCTGTCCAAGCCAACCTGGCCCAATGTGAAAAAGTAACTGCTGAAGATCCTCCCTCCTGGCCAGGCATTTGAAGCCAGAGGATTTGCATGTTGCTAAAAACAAAGATCATTTCTTGCTGCCAGCAGGACACTGATACACAAAACTCCCATCCCTGGCTGTCCCCTTCAAAACAGAAGGCTTTCAAAAGTAAAGGTTGTTATGGAAATGGCTCTGCAGCCCTTTTTTTTATATAAAATGCTTTTAGATCATCATGAGTGTTTCTAAATGAGATCTTTTAACCTCCATTTTGACAAACAGGTTGTCCTTAAGTGAATTCTTGATCACAAAGTTGAATTACTTTTAACAAAGGGCCAGTTTGTTTTGAATAGCTTTTCCCACTCTTTAATAAAACTGTTATTTAAAAAAAAATTTATTACTATTTTACCCAGGTTATCTGTGATACCTACTAATACATATATAATCCATTTCCTAACATTCTTGTATATTCTGTATAATCTGTGCATATAGCTCCCATATTTATATTTATATTTATATTTATATTTATATTTATATTTATATTTATATTTATATTTATATTTATATTTATATTTATATTTATATTTATATTTATATTTAGTCTTGTACACCTGTAAATACATATTTATGTCCTGTATAGCACTTCTGGATAGATGCAAACTACATTTCGTTGCTTGTACTTGTGACAGTGCAATGACAATAAAGTTGAATTCTATTCTATTCTATATTAAAATTAGTTTGATGGTTCAATACAAAAAAGAAGCAGAGGAAAACGCTAAAGATGAAAATACTTTTTTAAGCCACTGTGTTGCATATTTTATTTACTTTAATCTTAATGAATAAATGATGCTGAAGCCATTTTCAAACATGTTGTTTCAACATATTGACAATTTTCTTTGCTTTTAAACTAAAGTTATAAAATAATATTTGTGTTTCTTTCGGTTCTGACGAGAGCAAATGTTTTATAGTTTGCTAACTTCATACCTGAGTCATTCTTTTTGAAGAGTCATGTGCAATTTCAGGCTACGGACAAATTTTAGTTATTAAGAGCAAAGGCAAAAAAAAAAAAAAAAAAAAAAAATGCTCTTTGAGTAGCAGAAGTCACAGGAACTTATCCCTGGTCTGCAAATTGAATCCCTATGACATTACATTCAGTTTAAGTCAGATATGTATCTAGCACCAGTTTACAGCAAATTTTGTAGCAGGATATTGTATAAAAAACGTAATTTGTGGTGAAAGGTGAAAATGTTCCCCCTAGTTAGCTTTATTTATGTATAACAGTAAAGGATTTTAGATAAAAACTTTATGAATTCTAATCTGGAAGTTTCACAAAGTATAAAGCATATATATTCATTTCCAGGTGCTTCGGAGTTGTAAATAAACCTGCAGTCTGCGTTTAGGATGAGGATCTCTGTCATACACACGAACTAAACTAACAAAATAAACAAAAAAAAAAACTTAATGATTTACTCTTGAAGTGCACTTGAGATGACGTAGTGCACAAACAGCCGCGCCAAGGGCAAAAGTATAATCGGGACGCAAGAAACAAAAAAAAAGAAAGAAGAAGAAGAATTTGTTCCTGGAAACAGTGGGGAAAGATCGCAGGGAAACTGCGGAGGGATTTCTAACCGGCTCAACCTTTTTCTCATTTATCAAAAACTCGGCAAGAAACACCAGAAATGAGAATAAAGTGAACAACTCGGAGGACTGAACGTCAGTTTGGGGAACAGTGTCCGCTCATTGCAGGTAAGTTGATGCGTCACAATGACGCGGTGATAGTCTATTTTTATAATAGTTTTGTAGAAAATATGTATCAGGCTACAAAATATACAGTTGACTTGCGTGTGAGTTCTCACAAATGTTCCAAGTCAACTTTACCATCCGTTTTCTAAATCGGTTCAGAGCTGTTTTATGTTGATTTTCAGGCAGCTGGACTTTATTATGCGCCCCCTCTCCGAATCTGAATTTGATAATTAAAGTGATTCATTTGAATGATATAGCTTCTTTCGCAGGCAAAATCACAATACACCACACAGCATAATAGTTAAAACATGTTTTTTTAGATTAAAAAAAGTTATAATGTAAAAATATTGCCTTCATCCATTTTGTTAATGAGTAAACACTCAAGACAACATAAATAAAAGGAACCTTTTTCCACAGTCAAGGTATAAAAGTCTGGAAAAAGTGATCCTATTATATTTGGACCCTGGAGCTAAGAGCATGACTTTGAGTTGGAATATGTCAATAATTCTGTCATGGAGAAATGAGCTTGAGTTAAAGGCTGATGTTGGGGTTTGTTAGGGCAGTGTTTCCCATCCCAGGTACAAAAAGACACACTTCCCTGCATGTGTCAAATGTTTCCCTACTTCAAGCGCACATAATTTCAATTGATAGGTGATTAACAGGCTTTTGTTGAACTGCAATCATCTGAATCAGATGTCTTAAATCAGGGAAGCATCCAAATATACTGGACAGTGTGCATTGAAGAACAGAGTTGGGAAACATTGAGTTAGAATGAGAACAAATTCTAAAATGAAAAGTGCAAAGACATCACACTTTTGCATGGTTTTCAAGACTTTTTAAGACTATGAGCATTTCTTATTTTTATTTACATACTGAAAGAATTTATTGTGCATACTCAATTTTGATTTATCCATCCTTTTTGAGATTATTTCTTTAAACTTTTTTGTATTTGAAGGCATTACCGTTGGACGTCCAACTTTGATATAAAACCAGCTTCACAAGACACATCTGTGGGAATAAGAGTTCTTCATGAGCGTAGATTCTTTGCAGAATCTGCCGCAGCCATGAGTGGAAAAGGTTGCCAGCTCCTGGTGTCTCCCTGCAGCATTCCTCCATCACTGAATACAATCAGAAGCCACCAGTCCCAGACCATCGGGATACCTGTGTCTTCTTCACCTCGTCAAGCAGGACTTAGGTCGTCCACAAGCAGAACAGAAAAAGCAAAAAGCAGAAGCATCCATTCTTTAACTTTTGGAAACCAAAATGAAGGCCATGTTGTCCTCCCTAACCTGAGCCTCCGCAGAAAAGTGTTGACCAATGGGAAAAATTTAACGGTGCCACCCAGGAACCCAGAGCAAATACCAACTTTTCCACTTCATAACACAACTAAGACAACTGCCAGGAACGCAAAACTCCTAAACTCTTCTGTCTACAGTGTCAAAGGTAAAAACAAAATGTCTTGCAAAAATGCTTGTAAAATCTAGGTATTACTTTATTTTCTAAAGCAGCGTTTTAAAGCTTTTCAGTGCCTTACAAAATTTTTCAAACTCAGTAAACTTCTCATATTTTCTTACCCTGCATCTTATTGGGGTTTTATGTGTTTTTATTTGAATAAATAACATATTCCTGCTTACACTGGACACGCTCCATATCTCTGCACTGTTTCAGGGTGATGTGGCATATTTGTTTTACATCACCCATTTTTGTTTTTTTATTTACAGAACACTAAAAGTTCAATGTTCTTATCTAAATAGAGTAACTTGTTTTACTCAACTTAGACCTGTCTTCATCCACCTGAGCTGAGCATTTCTACAGCTACTCTGGAGTTACAAGGGGTCTTTTTGGAACAATGATCTACTTTAGAATAATGGCCATGTCTTTTTCAAAGCTTTTCAAAGCTTTTCAATGCATCTGTATTCAGGGGTATTAGTATAAAATAGACTATATCCAATGCATGCTACTCAAAGATCACTGAAGACCTGTAATTTCCAGTGTGGTTCACAGTTATTTCATAGCTCATAGCTGCTCAGTTAATATTTGTTGATGACTAGGTGCTTTTGAATTTGTTTTTTATCTAATTTGTCCCCATAACTTATATGCTCCAGTACAGTATAACCCAGGTTATTTTTTTAAAGCTCTGGATTTTCTCCAGCTGATTTTGCAGTGTCTGGATCCACTTTTGATGCCTCTGGTTCGGCAGCGGGTGTTAATCTAACAATGACCAGTAGTCCTATAAGTGCTTTCTCAGTGCCAGCATTCCCTGCAAGACGTCGGCCTCCATCCTCTCACAGTGTGCCATTTTCTCACAACGATGCCAGGTGAGCAATATCTCTGTGATATGTCATTGTATGAGGCCCACACAAGATTTGATATTATTTCTAAAGCAAACAGGAATCTTTTTCAGGTCCTTATTTTCCAGAGAATCCCTGGCGTCCACCACCCTCAGCCTGTTTGAAACCCAGTCTGTGTTTAGTAGCAAACAGGATTGGGCATATGGTTACCGTGTGCTTCCCCCCGTGGGACTGCCTCAGAGCTGTGCCCAAGCCGGTGAAGGAGGTGAACAACTCAGCCTCTCCCCCGGCACAGCCATGTCTGGCACCACCGCGTCAGGAGAAACAAGCACCTCTGCCTCCCTGCCCTCGTATCTTTTTGCAGCTGAGGCTGGCAGCCCGCGACAATCTCATGCAAAGAAGAGAGCTCTTTCCACGTCACCATTGTCAGATGTCATGGGGATTGATTTTAACAGCATTATACGGACCTCGCCCACATCACTTGTGGCTTACATCAACGGTTCTCGCAGCTCTCCGTCATCCCATCTCACCCTCTCTCCTGTTCACTCTGATGGATATGGTCATTTATTAGGGGTGAAAGGTCGCTGCATACCCCACAACCATCCATGCAGCATGCCAGGCCCTACACAAACATTAACCCTGCTATCAGAGAGTGGCCGTATGCAGGTGCTTGATGATGGAGGGGGCCTGGAGAGCCAGATGGCTAACATGATGGTGGGGCCCCAGTGCCTTTCACATGAAGAAGGGTTCCTGGAAAAGACTTCAGGGAGTTGTAGCCAAATGTCTAACTGCATTCTACCACCGTTGCAGCCAGAGCCAGCGTCGTTGACGAGGGTCCAAGAAGCCACTGTTCCACAAGGGCCTCCTCCCCCTTACCACTCACATCATCACATAAACCCTTCCAGATACCACTGCAAAATGAAGGCCCAGTCTCAGAAAACTGCTATACAAGCTCCCATGTTGCCACACAGGCACGGAGTCAGCTTTCTACCACAGATTCCCATGCTGGAGGAGGAGGAAGGGGAGGCGGAGGACTGCGGCACCCACTGCTGCAGGTGGCTGGATTGCACTGCAGTTTATGACCAAAAGGAGGAGCTGGTAAGGCACATAGAGAAGCTGCATGTGGACCAGCAAAAGGCAGAGGACTTCACGTGCTATTGGGTTGGCTGTCCACGAAACTTTAAGCCATTCAATGCCAGATACAAGCTTCTAATCCACATGAGGGTCCACTCCGGAGAGAAACCCAACAAATGCTCGGTATACCTTACATATCTTTCTCTTGCATCTCATTCTGCTGAAATCAATCCTGCATTCTCCTTGTTTCTGATTGTTGTCTGAAAACATTCAATCAGCTGAAAAGGTTTTGCTCCTCTGTGAGATGACGTAACTGAATGCCGACAACACAGAAGCATGATAAATGGCGGGCCTCACTAAATTCACTTCACTATGCGCAAATTAACGCTACAGTGTCTATTTGAAAACTGCCAAAAAATCATTATGAGGGTGACTACCTTGATGTGAAATGACATTTGGGAAAGGTCTTCATTTAAAATATGCCCAGTCTGATTCTAACTTAAGCCACGGGGCAATTAGCAGAGCTCTGTGATAATTGGCATGGGAGTTAACTCAATTATATAGTTATTAAATAAGCACAAAAGAGGCCTTGCACTGCAGCTCTGGCAATACCCACTGGGCCTCTGCAAGCTATTGTGATTGTCTGCATCCAAAGGGTTTGCCAGGACTGAGCCAGAAAAGCTTGGCTGCTGTCCTGGGAAGGTGATGCCCCTTTGGCAACAGAGATACTGTAGTTTATTTTAAAATGTTTTAAATGGGGAGATAAAGCAAAGCAAGCTTTTTTTTCTTTCTTTTTTTTTTACATTGGACCATCAATGCACAGGGTAATTAAAAGTTTTCTACAGGAAAAAAAAAACAATGTTTCTAAAGTTGTATTAAAATGCAAAAAAAAATAACATAACATGGTAAAGGCTACGTTTACATTAAAAAAATAATAAACTGAAATGTAAATACAAAATGAAATAAAGTCATGGTGACTGTAAAGCGATCTGATGGCTTCAATGGTTCATACCAAAAACATAAATCCAACATTAGACTGCTTGGTGCCTCCAGGTTTGGGGTTTTGGGTGAACTGTAGCTGTCTGATTATTTTTAAAAACTTGAAAAGACAATTGCAATACTTGTAGTAACTGAAGAAAAAAACATTCTTAGCTGTTTTTCTGCATCCTATTTTATCAGGAAACCCTCAAACCAGAAATATAGATTTGAGGGCGACAGATCTTAGCTGCTATTTAATTTGAGTCTGAATCTCTAACAGTTCCTTTGTTATTGGCATCACCTGTATGTAATCTGTAAATAATCTAAACTAGGGGAGCAGGTACAGTAGATGCTGACATATTTCGCTTAAAAATAGAGACTTGAGGGTCCCCAAATGTGATTGTTCTGCTCTTAGACTTATGACCCACTTTTTCAGTTTATTGATCAGTATATTATCAGCTTTGCTAAGCACAACACTGAGATCCAATAATACCACGACATATGTTACTTTTATATGTAATTTAAACTGCAGTCTGAGTGTAAATTTTTGACAACATTGTTTTATGTCATAGCTTTGTCTATGTACTATTCTAAATTAAATTAATCCATGCCGCAAATGCATACAAATTTTGTTTTTAAAATGTGGAAATTAAGAGTTTGTATTTTCATGTTATGCCAAAAGCTTGAAGCCATACTCACACTGGCAGCAAAAAATAAATAAACAGATAAAATATTTTCATTTCTAAAGTTTAGATAGCATGCTTGCATTTAGCAGATCCCTTTCAATTAAGCACAGCAATTAGTGCATTAAATTACATCTTAATTACTGTAAATAATGAAACAAGACATGAGAAACAAAACCAAAAAAGTGGAACCATGCATGGTGTTATGTTCTTCCTTCCTTTGGCTTTGTCCTCTTTCACCTTTAAATTAGAACTGGAAACATTGTTGTTTAGTATAACATTATTTTTCAGTCTTAACAATACATAAAATGTTTTTCCTTTATTTTTTTAAAGGACATAAAGTACTGGACTGATTTGAGTATGTACAATTTTAAGTCAATAAATCTGTGTTGCCCAAGGGATCATGCAGGTTTTGCATTCTGGACAAATTGGCTCTTTGCATCGTAAAGTTTGTTAACATGCATAGTACTGGAACCAATTTATTTCTTAGACACATATACACCTAGATTGTGTTGTCTTTTCCTCTTTCCCACTTCTGACTTGGATGAGTAATTAACAAGTCATGGGCTAAACATGGTTTAGTACATTGATGCATTTAACAAGTTAAAAATTAACATCATGCATACCTGTAGTCGACCTTCTGCTCCAAAATACTCACTTATTAGTTGAAACCTGCTCTGTTGCCATGGAGGCTGCCGTTGTTGGATGGCTCCCTTTAATCATTCAGTGATGAAACATTCATGGCTGCAGCTTATTGCCAAAAGGAGAATTTGAACCTGTAGTTGTTTCTCCTGAAAACATCTAAACAGGAAAAGAAAAGCTTTACTCAGGTTACTCACAGTCCTTTGCTTTTTTAAAACATTTTGAAGTAATTTGCTTGTCTTAGGCATTTTTCTCTATGAGTAAAATTTACTTTAAGAAGATAAATTATTTGAAAATGTAGAAATATATAATTTTTTTAAGTAAATAGATGACAGCTATCGCAGCTGTAGTATAGTAAATAAGGCACATTGTGCCAACATCACAACATTGAAGTAGCTCTTGTTTCACAGTGGACACATGGGGCAGGCTCAGACTTGTACTGTTATCCCACAACCTGGTCAACAATTATTAAACAGCTTCTTTTTTAAAATACAACCGTTACTTACCAGTTTGTTTTAGGTAACCTAAGCAACAATAGTTTTACAGGCATACTCATCACTGTAAGGGTAAATGTGAATTTTAGACAAATTGTAAATATATAAGAAAAGTACTAGTGCCACTGCACATGTAATATAATATAATATAATAAAATATAATATAATATAATATAATATAATATAATATATTATAATATAATATAATATAATATAATATAATATAATATAATATAATATAATATAATATAATATAATATAATATAATATAATATAATATAATATAATATAATATAATATAATATAAGATATTATTTTCACTTATGGAAATAATATTTTCTTGTAAGTGTGATGACTTAAAACAATTCTCTATATCTTACTGAAAAGTTTATTGTGTTAGTTTTGTCTTATTTTAAGTGTACTATAAAGATATTTGCACTAGAAACTAGACTAAAAATACTTTGTCAGACTTTGTGCTTTCACAGTGTGTCAGCTAATAGCTCACAGAAAGCTTCCAATGATTAATTTGCCCCTAACGTTATTTGTCGTGTTTCAATTTACATTTAATCTTTCCTTTTTTCTCATTTTGTTCTCCACCCAGTGAGGTTTTAAATGTGCTTTGCAAATAAATTGACATTGACAAGCTCTGAGAAATAGCAGATCCAAGAATACCATCTATGCGATCATTGATATTGCCTCGGAAAAGCTGCTTTGATGACAAGCCCCTTGATGCGTTTTTGTTCAGTAACTATTAGCATCTTTCCTGTTGCACCCTGCCTGTGGGTCAGTGTTTTAGATGATGAAATCCCCAGAGGCCTTCCAATTTTATCTTGAGAATTTTTAAAAGATATTTGAAGTTTCTACGATTACCTAATACCTAGAAAGTATGTGTAGTGGAAAGAGTTTCACAAAAAGAAAGATAAAAAAAAAAGGCACAAAAAAATTTGGCATACCAGGGTGTAGAATAGTGAAGTGACCTCAGAGCTGAACAGGGCACCAGACAGAGTCTGCTGGCACAGACTGCAGCTGTCATTGTTCAGCTGGGGTGTGAGTACCTGCCAGGATCTGTCAGAAGTTGGCTGTGAGACTGAGGAGCCACACTGCTTTCTTTTCAATCCTAAACATCCCTTGTGGCACAGTAAAAAGCCCTCCTCAGGAGAGCTTTGTGACACAGAGAAGCGGAGAGGGAGTAACACAGCTACCTACCTCTGGACTTGGCTGGAGTGCTGCCAGGATTTTAGTTTTAGGTTAGTTCAGTCCAGTTTGGTGTTTAGAGGCTATTTATCTTTGTTTGCACTGCTTCAGGCAGGTGTCTTTTTTTCCTGTTGTTTTCTTCCCCTAATTTGGCCTTCAGTGCAAGGCCTTTATAATGCTGTCAGAAATAGATGGCATGAACCAAGATTTCTCTCCTAAATAAGAGATGTGTGAAATGTTTTACATATTTTCTCTCTTTTCTGTTTCATGTTTCCAAATTAATTTCCACTTCCATCAAATGTTTGGAATTCTTTCCGTGTCTTATTACAAACCTTGTGATTGAACCATGTAAATACTTTTCCTGGAATTGAATGAAAAACTGCTTTTGCAATTGATTGCAAAAACAAGAATGGCTTGTTTGAGTTCTTTATTTTTTTATATTTTTCAGTCAAAAATTACTGTTGTGTTAAGAAAGAACGGCAAGAATTTCTCATTCTGTGATGGGGGGGGGGGGGGGGTTATTTATTTCTGGCAACAATGACCAAGAGATATAAGAATGTGAGGAATCCAGTACTGGAGAAAGAATAACAATATCAGACATGGTCTATGCTCCTTGACCATGAGGCTTCATTAGGACAAAAAAAAGATTCCCGTCACAAACCACCCCTTCCGACCCCCCAGGAAGAGGGCAACATAATTCTGGACTTAGAAGAAAAGGCTTTGAATGTTTTGGATGTTTTAGTGATGAAGTCATTGGTCACATGATGAGGTAACCACTTATGTTCAGTGGAATTAGACTTGGTATTAATATTTTCCTCAAACGCCAGACACTATCTACCCACATAACAACTTCTGTATAGTGCTGCCATTCATTAAATCACTTATCAGTCTTACAGTAAAAATTAATATGTATTAGTTGTTGCTGTTTATTTATTCATAATTCGCAGCTGCCAGAGGCTGTCAAGGTGATGTAAGATGTGTGGTTAATAACAAAATACTACTGTGGTTATACATGTTTAAACACTGACCCCTGCTGGTCACACTTTTCACACACCGTGAAAAGTTTGGGTCAGATTGACTTTGGTAAAATGTAAACACTAAAATAAGTTCATTGTAAGCAAATTAAACAATTAACAATATTGAAACATTGAGCTGAAACCTATCACTGTAAAAACAAACAATAAAGCCTTAAATTATCCATGCTTCTAAACTGATTTAGATTTTCAATTGTTTGCTGGGTTAGCTACTACAAAAACTTATCATTACTTCTAGTCAGAAAAAAAGAGTAATTTTAAAACGGATCCTGTCAGAAGGGATTAAAAATGTGGGGTTTAGCTGTACATGTGTGGCAAAAATGTTGCAGATGTCCCCTAAAACTACTGTGCCTTGCTAAGTATTGTGTTATCTAACCTCTGAGGATTTCATATAACAACTGCATTTGTATTGAGATTAATTGAACTAAGTTGTGTTTGGGGGTATGCGTTTAAAATGGGCTGATTTGTGAATCCTTGTGCAAGGAACCATAAGTGACATTTTTCACAAACTTAGGATTTTACTATTTAGCCTTCATTTTATAATAACACTATTCATTTTAATCAGACTTGTTTCAAATCTTTGCTTTTTACAAGCTGCTCGTTTATAAGCAGGACTAATTTTAACCACATTTTATGCTTATACCGTCACAGTTTGAAGGCTGCAACAAGGCTTTTTCTCGACTTGAAAACCTGAAGATTCACCTGCGCAGCCACACAGGGGAGAAGCCCTATCTGTGTCAGCACCCAGGGTGTCACAAGGCTTTCAGCAACTCAAGCGACAGAGCTAAACACCAGCGAACACACCTGGAGACAGTCAGTGGTGCCTCATCTCAATCACATGGTATAATTAGATATGTTATTTTGATTCTTTGGATCAGTATGTGTTCACCGTCTGGGTTTATGTGTCTGTGGTTGTGCAGAAACCATATGCCTGCCAGGTGCCTGGCTGTGCAAAACGCTACACTGACCCCAGTTCATTGAGAAAACATATGAAGTCTCATTCTACCAAAGAGCGGCAGTTACGGAAGAAGGTGAGTACCCCAATGCTAGCATAGCAGAATAAAGCAGATCATCATACATACTGTTTATTTTTGCTACACCCAAGGGATCATATGTGCAGCAGAAGGACAGGGATTTCAAACGCTGTGATCACTAAATGAAAATCCTTGGGCTGTTTTTGTAGAGGATCTCAGGAATTTGCTGTCTGACGCTAAGCTTTAGAAATGGGTTTCATTTTGGTAACATGACAGCCGTGAACATGAAATAAACCTCTCTGACAAACAGCACGTGACACATTTCATTTCATTGTGCTTTCCTTCATCCTAATTAGCTCTGTGACAGGCTTTTCATCCCACTCACTTAGCTCTGCAACTTAACTGTATACACAGATGATCATTATCTTTAATTAAAGGTGTGCATGCGGTTAGTTGGAAATGACTTGCAGCCAAGTTTGTCAATTTATGCACACTTAGGTTAACAGAGGCAGAAAAGGGTCTCGCAAAATTACTGAGTAATGTTGTTTGTCTTAGTGTTTTCCCACTGAGAGCCACTCCATTAAGAGTTGCACTTTACAGTAGGGCAATTTTGCTATTAGGATTTTTGCATGTTAGTGAGAAAAGGTTTTTAATTTTGAGATGTGTGTTATTGAAGATACTAACAAAAACCATGAGGATTTGCAGAGATAAGTTTTTCTGTTAGTTCAAATATAAGTTAGCTAATTTCAGAATGTTTTTAAATAAAATCTGTGATATGAAATTTCTTTATTGTCTTCTGCACAAATAACTTTAGTATTTGCTGAAAGCATGGAGTAAGAAATATATATGTATTGACTTTCATACATAAAGATTAAACAAATATTGGGCAAAGAAAATTTCAACGTGTTTCAAGAGTTACAATTCTATGGAAATTTGCATGTTTATCACAAAAGTGTGAATCTTTGTGAATGCTTTTTAGATTGTCCTAAATGTATGCCTCTGGATTCTTGCTACATCTGATGAACAAATTTCCCATTAATTAGTAATTAAATCATATAAGAATGAATATGCTATAAATGGGTTTTCAGAGCAAAACATCTTCTGGTAGACAATAGAAAACTTATGTAGCAAGTAACATTTAAGGACTTTTTTTAGATGTCTTCAATAGCTTTAAACATTTTCACATATTTGTGGAAATGTCTGTGAAGTTTAATAAAGAGATGTGATTACCTTAGCTACTACATTTCAGCAGCTGGAATGATTTTGCCAATGCAGAAAGCTGAGTGGCAGATAATCTTACAGGAGGGTGCTTGTACCCTTTTAATGACTGTTATCAGCGGTATTGTTTACAAAAGTAGTAGAAAATTGTAAATGATATATGTAACATTAGAACACAAACAGAAAAATAGTGATATAGTGGACTTTCGGTCAGTGTCTCTGCTGTCCATATTTGTTCATGTTTGGTTTTTGGTGTCGTTTCTGTAGATGAAATCTTCCACTGATGCAGCCCAAGACACCCTGGCTGACTGTTTGACCATTCACCCTCTACATCCCGACATTTCCCCGCCAGCAAGGCTAGACAACAGCTTGAACCCAGCTCTTGGTGCGTCTCATGAGACATACTGCTGTACGTCAAAGTTGTGGATGTTCGCATAAATGCAATTAATATGAGAAAAAAAATTTCACAGTCCGGAGGTGTCTGTAATTCCTGTTCCTCAGGTGCAACACAAGGACAGGATTCTTATCACAGTCCCCACTTGGATCAGATGTTCTCCATTTCAGATAACTACAGGTAATTAACAATTCTAGTTATTTTTATCATTATTATATTTACGGTAATACATTTCAGTCATTTCTGAAAGTAATGGTAAGTCTCTCAGATAAACCTTAAATCTGTCAGATACGTATTTCAAAGCTAATTCTTGATTTTATAATCAGACGTTAGCAAAATACCTTGCTACATTTTCACTAAGAGGGAGTAAATCACTCAAACAATGGTTGTCATGGTATCAAGGCCCCAAACACATGATTAAAATAATCAGTTTTTGCAAAAGTCCACTTACTTGTTCTTGCATTTAAAGAAAAAGGATATCTTTTTTTTCATTTCACCTTGATGCATGTTTATTGTATTCTCATGTTCAAGTTCAACTTGTTTTAAGTAGACATACAAAACATGTATGTGTTACAACAAACACATAGACAATAACTACTCACTTAAGAGTCTAACTGAGAGTCAAAGACAACAGCTATAAAACATCAAGAGCAGGAACCGCCACCCAACGATTAAATTTTTGTTTGTGCTTTTGCTTTTTGCAAGCATGTGAAATGGATGCTGCAAGGAAAAACTTTCCACATTTAATGGCCACAGACATTATTCACTTTTCAACCTGGGTAAAATGCCTCTTCAGTCACTCTTCTCTTCAAAGAACCTAATGAAGGATTTTTTGTCCTCGTGAGAAGCCAGATGCTTACGGCTCTTCAATGGTTCGGATTGTTCTCAGGCCAGCGGTGGGCCAAAGCTTTCCCAACGGGACGTCCGAGCAGACAATCAGCTTGTGAGAACAGACCTCGCCTTGCCTCATTGGTCTCAACCTCTCGCATCAATGGATGCTATAGCCACCACCAAGAGCTGCCGGGGAATTCCATGAGTGAATCATAAAATCTAGAAAATGCCATCTATGCTCCAATGAGTGAAGGCTGTAATTACTCTTTTAGTTGTTAAATCAGTTGAAAAAAATCTTTGTTGGATTTTTTTTTTCATCTGATAGTGTTTGTTTCTCAGTCAGTGTTTTGTCTAAAACCTTACCTTAAATTTGCATGTAGCCTTGAAAAGTTAACACCATTGTATCACTGGCTACTGTGTCATTTTAAGCAATACTGATTTATCTTTAATAATAGTTCATGCTATTCTTAAAGTAATGCCTGATTTTTCATTAATGTTTAATAACAAATATGTACATTTTAATTTACCAGGATAACCTGCTAACAATAAAGTGAAGAATTGGAGTAAGACTTTGTATCAACTAGAGTGCAATTTGACACTAAAAAGCAGAGAGGTTTTTCATTTGAAATACATCATCTCTTGAACACTGTATAGGGAAGATCTTGCAGCAGTCACATTTTGTGCCACCAGTTTATCAAATGCTCTAAAACAAATTCTCAAAGCTGTTTGCAAGCATTAGATGTGATCTGCCTGGAGTTTGCTCCTCTTTACAAATCTGAAAATACACCCCAAGACAGACCTGATTATCTACAAAAGTTTAGAAAATACATCTTCAATTTTAATAACCTATTAAGTGGAAACAATTCATTGACATATTAAATATGTATAACACAGTATGTATGAAATTATTCCAAATTCAAGTGTTCCAGGGTATGATTTATGTTTTATCTTTCAGCCTAGCTAATCAAAGTGACTGAAAGTGATGAATGGTCACCAGTGAAGTTGCTGTGCAACAATCAGATGTTGGGGTATTTTGTTGTGCCTTGGTGGCAGCTTAAATTAACTAATGATGGATCAATTACACAGAAAATATTAAATGATTATATATGATCTTAATGCACAATTTTAATTATAATTTGAAATAGTAATACATTATTTTCTATTTGTGTAATTAAATGATTGGCAGATTATTGTATGTTTTTTCATGTATTTCTTTTATGTCTTAAATTAAATATTGAAACATGTTTTTTCACAAAAGTATGGCATTTTTGGCCCTTTAAATACCTTGCTCATGTTGATATTAACTCTAAGAGCTGTACTGTTTCTCCAGAAGTAGATACAGTTTTATTATATATAAAACCATAATAATTTCAATAATTCCATAAATAAAATACAATATTATTATCAAATAATATTGTATTTGATAATGTTTCCTTATAATAATGACCAACTGGAGAGGTTTGAAATATGTTCAAAGTTGTGTGTGTGAGAAATATTTATTGTCAACAAGAAGTAGTATTTACTAAAGCTTGAAATACTTCAGGTTTGTTGATGAGCTGATCTCCAGGGACTCCTCTGGGCCTTCCTCCTCCACCTGCCACCCTCTTCCTCCCAGCGGACCGACACTGCTGAACAACTGTGATCTGAAGCAACTTGGCCAGCCTCCTGATGTGGTGGATCAGAGCCCAGGTACTCAAGTCTAAAATTTAGAAAATATTCACTACACACACTCAAAATATCTAAAGAGACTATTTACAGTGTCCTGCAAAAGTATTCACATCTCCTGTCCCTTTTTGTCACAATAATGTCAAAAAATTTTCCATTATTTGTGTTCAGTTCCACTTACTTTGATACTACTAAATACATAATTGAGTGCAACCAGTTGCCTGCTGAAGTGACCTTTATTTGTCCACATGTGTATAATTGAATAAATACAGTTTACCTATGAAGCCCTCTGTAGTTTACTCAGAGAACATTTGTGAACAAATAGCATCATGAAGATCACAGAACACATCAGACAGGTAACAAGTAAAGCTGCATAAAGTATGGCAAAACTGCAGACTTTCAAAGGCATGACCATCCACTTTAAACTGACAGCGGAGATTAATCTTAGAAGCTGCTAAGAGGCCAGTGGTATCTCTAGAGGAGCTGCAGTGATCCACAATTCAGATGATAGGACATTTTGACGTTGCATTGTAAACCATGGTCTGTACATAACTGGCCTTTATGGAAAAGTGGCAGGAACAAAGTTCTGTTATGCTTGCCACATGATTGGAAATATGCAGGTATGTGAAAAAGGGTGCTTTGGTTATTCAAAAAATAGCTTCCTGACCTTCATGCAAATTACTTTGTAAATTAACAATGCAAATCACCTTTAAAACATTGTCCCCACAGTGAAACATGGCAATGTCAGCATCTTACTCTGGGAATAAAATCAAAACTTTCTGACTCTGACCTTTGGGATAATGTCTGCAATTGCATTAAAACTGTTCTGACCAGATATAGTTGAAATATGGCACACTTCAGATTTTTTTCTAAGAAACATTTTTTTAAACTGTGGATCATTTTCCTCTCGCTTTACTATTATTCTTTATATGGTGATGATCTATCACATGAAATTCAAACTATGTGCATAGAAGTTTGTGGATGTGACTTTGAATACTTGTAAGGCACTGTATAGAGGTTTGCATAGTTTGTCAATCACATTTCAGCTGTGCAGAATGTCTTTATAATAAGCATTAGCAGCTGATACTGTTTCTTTTCAGCCATAATTAAGTACCTTTCAAATGCATGTCACCTTTAAATAAAACATGTTCCTGCTCAGACTCCACAGCCACAGAGATCCTGACAAGGTTCTCTGAGATCAAATGCTTGGTGTTTAAAAGTAGCATGAATAAAAAGGTGACATTTTTTCCTTCACCCTGAAGAAAAATTCCTCCAGTTCCCGTATTTATGGTAATGCTTATAGAAGCAGGCTTTGCTGCAGTAGTCAGTTATCACCATGGCTGGATTTCCTCACAAATAGCCTTTGAAATGCTTAAGGTGTATTGTAGAAAGCAGTCAAGGACAAGTACTTTATTGATTTTTGATGTTCTTCTTTCTCACTCTGCATACATAGATCGCTGTGTTTCTGTTTGCAATCTGCTGCAGGATTTGACGTCCATGTTCATATTCAAGATGACTCTGCGGCTCAAGAGTTGCATGGCGGTGATTACTTCTGTATGGTGGACCACAGCTCAAGCAAGGTCCCCAGCATCTATACAGAGGCGTGATACTACTCAGTCATTGTGGGTTTGCACTGCTTTGTATTCTTTTATATCTAATTCAAATGATTCACTTTAAGAACTTATGGGAGAATGTACATGAGCCTTCAGAAATTTCATGTTTTCTTAATCCTTTCCTACACAACTTGGATATAACATAAGGTAATTTAATACTCTCAGGTGGCATTTTGCACAATGTCAATACTGAATCAAAGCAAAGTATGCAAGAGATGATTTATTACAGTTTTTTCTTAGAAACATGTCTTGGTAACTATAGTAACAAGACAACCTTTATTATTTGACAGCAATGTCATACATATTACTTGTTGCTTGAATGTAGTTGTGTTCAATGAGCGCTCCTGTTTAGATAATGAGGGAAATTATTGTTTGGGATCACACCAGTGACTTTTAATGCTTTATTACTGCAAATTATTTAAACTTGATAACATGCTTGCCCCTTTATGAAAGCATTATATAATGCTTTACATTTTTTGACCTCTACACTTCCATTTTATGCCTGTATGGTGAGAGAAAGTACATTGTTATAATAATTGACTGTAATGATAGTCTCTTGTTTCCAGTGTGTATTTTAACTAATAATCAAAATTCATATCATTTCCTTGTACGTTCCACAGGATTTCCCAGGTGTGTTGGATAAGAGAAGTAAATAATTTGTACTCTCATATGTGGTTTTCAATAAATTCTGTATGGAGATTTTAACATAATTACTTGTGACTAATTTCTTTTTTAACTGATGGACATTTTCATATTGTTTTATTCAGTGAGGAGGGGAAGGTCAGAAGAAGTGTCTTGAGTGCAGTAGATTGGAGATTTAACCAACCCGGACCTGAAAGAGGGATTTAAAACCTGCTGTGGCGAGCCTGATCTGGCTGTAAAACACCGTCGTGAAAGACACCCTGTGAAATAAACTGTAATTCAAAACACTAAAATAGCGTCAGCACAAATGTAGATTCTAAAATATCTGCTTTGACTTTGACCAGTGTTGTTTACTCTGCTGCATACTCCCACTTCTCCACATAGGGGTTTCTAGTCTTTATATGAAGGTCATAGGTCACATCTTTGTGGTTGTTGTTGTTGTATGAATTAACATTTAGCTGTAATCCCTTAATGCAGCTGTCAAAAAACTTTGTTCTCGAGAAATAGTCTGTCATGCCTTTCATTCTGTAAGCCTCTTTTTTCACAAAAAGGTATTTGCTCTTAAAAGGTCACTAACACCCAAACTGCATAGTCAAACCTTCTCTCCTTCATAACCAACATCCACAAACTACTTTGGTACAGCTACTGTGGTATGCCGTTATGCCTCAGGTTCTGGTTGTTTCTTCCCCAAAACAAGGGATGTTCAAGATACAACTCAGGACCAATTTGCACATCTTTAATTGATTCTGTGTCCCCAGACTGCAATTCAAGAACTGTAAAAATTTGGCTTGCATGCGCAAGATGATGGATTGTTTTTTTTTCTATTTTATACAGAAAGATTTTTGTAGATGGATTAAATTCTTCTTTAAGAATGTTAGGTTAAATGCAAAGTATATATCTTTCATAAGCCAGGTTACTTGCAATCATTAAAGTTTTATAGAAAATAGGTTCAGAAACACCCAGGGACTTCTTAAAAGCAAATTCTGGCACGTCTCTTCATCAAACTTGCCTAAATATAGCAAATGTTTTTGAAGAAAGGTTGATCCATGTCCTCCTCTTGTTGCTCAGCAAAGAAAAAAAATTCTGGACTAAAATAGAAACCAATAGACCCAAAAAAAAAATCAGTAAACTGTATGTACTCCTTTCAAAAAGGCAAACTTATGAAACCCTCTTGATGTTTTGCACCTAGTTATTTTCACACTACTTTGTTACTTCCATTAAAATATAGAATATTTAGGTTAGTAATGGGCAGACAAAATTTAAAAGTTATATTAGTATCTTTAAATTATTTTTACAATCCATGAATGACTTAATCTATGGACATCACTGTCTGAAACAAACATGTTTCAGACTTAAAAGGCTTGTTTCATTTCATAAATGTATGTTTCAGAATCTGCGACAGACTGGCGACCTGTCCAGGGTGACCCCGTCTCTCGCCTGGAACGTAGCTGAAGATAGGCACCAGCACCTCCCGACCCCATTAGGGACAAGGGTGAACAGAAAATGGATGGATGGATGGATGGTGTTTCAGAATTATTTATTTGTTTTAAAACCAAAAAAAGGCTGAAAATGTTTTATTTGTGTTAATTGGTTTCATTATGTCAAGGCTCAAAAATACGATAGCCTTTAAGAAATCTGAAATATTTTGCCACCATCTCTACTTTCCTTATGTGAAAATCCATCTGCATGGGTCCAGTTGGACTCAGTTTTCACATCCACTTAGTTAAAACTAAAAGGACAAACAGTTTTACTCAAATCTTTTACCAGGAGTGTTATTCCTCAGATAGATTTCACTAGTTGCTTAGCAACAACAACGACAGCTTTTCCAAAAAGCATCTGTTTAGTAACTGCTAATCAAATAAAAAAGTCATATGCTGTGGACACAGGTGGTTGGTAGGGCTTTGTAGTCAGTATAAAGCTGCTAAACAATGTTTCTTTGTTTGGTTGCTATTGTCAGCTTAAAAGTTTTTCATGAATATTTAGCCCCACCCAGATTGTCTTACTTTTAGCATCCTCATGTGTGTATAGATATTTTTGAGAGCATCTGAATATATTGGCAAATAAATCATAGAGGTGAATATTTTCTTTCAAGGACAAAATATGCAAGTTTTGGAGCAAAGTAAAATCAGACAAAGTGAAAATCTGAACCCATAGTGCTATCAATCAGGAAAATTACCTTTAACTGGAGAGACTGAATAAAATTACAAAATTGGTAAAAGTAATAGCTTTCACAACAGAGCTAAAAATCTAGTTAGTATTGCTATAGTACAGATTTAATCACAACTCAATTCTTTAATTAATACTGAAAACATCCATAAAAGATGGAGTAGGAAAATATATTTAAGGTAGGTAATTAAAATACTATAACGTAGGAGATAGTATCTCCTCAGTTTAACATAACCAATCACAATACCGCCTTTCATTTTTAAAAGGCAAGACAATATAACAAAACTAATATTTACGAATCCCAAACTCAGGCTTGGAGCAGAAAAACACCATACAGCTTCACATTTCTAAACAACAAACTACGCAATTAGAGATGTGCCATCATCTGTGTGTAAAAATTACATATGAGCTCTTAAAAATGTTTGATTTTTAAGAGCTCTTATTTTCTCTGGAAATATTTTGCATTAGGTAGTCTTATTGTATCATATAATCAGAGGTGTACTTAAGAAAGAGCAACACTACGTCAACATATTCTGACTCAAATAAAAGTAAAAAGTAGTCATCCAAGGAATAACTCATGAAGGAGTAAAATAGTATTCCATAAAAAAGACTACTGGAGTACTGAGTAAATGATCAAAATGTCTGATTTAACATTTTAAAATTATGTCATCAACAAATATAGATATGTGAAAATTCTGGTACTTTAAAGAAGAAAATTGTATAAACAAATAACATAAATTCAAAAATTAAAAGAAAACCATTTATTCAAACAAACAATTTTCCAAATACATTTTTTCAATATATACCTTTGAAATCAATACTTAGATTAGATATTGCATATATGTTAGAAGAGGATAACCTCCAATGAAAATATCTACTGTTTATCTTTTTTTTTATCTAAAAATGACCCAGCACACCAAACAGATAGGAAATAACCTTAGAACAACAAAGCTTGTGTCCAAACACGAGGCCTCACTTTAAATCTAGATGTATGTCTGTACCTGATTCATGTTTGATTAAAACATTTTTGTTTGTTGAAGTTACAGTTATGCACTTGTTACAATATCCAGAAACTTTACTAAGATTCTTAATAATATTCCTCAAGTAAAAGTAAAAATAGTACAGTGAAGTAAAACTTCTCCTAAAAGTGCTATCCGCCAATTAATGTGAGTACATGTGTTCAATAAAACACATTTACTCAAGTAAATGTAATTGAGTAAATGTACCCAGATACTACCCATCTCTGATTCTAATAAGCATAAATAGCTGGAGCACAAAGCAAAAATCACGATGAATCGTTATCAGAAAGGCCAAATCATAGTCATAGCAGAATAGGAAAAAATATAATAGAAAATTCTTATGCCACCCAAAAATTTCTTATGCACATATTTTTGATTTTTTTGTTTCATGTTTTAAAATATATTGAACGTGTTTCAATGGCCAAACCCTCTCAATCATTGAAACATATTCGTACAGAAGAGGAAAACATCTGTATTTTTGAGGGAATACATTTCTTTGAAGGAATATATAGATATATTTAGCCTATGTGTGCGCCTAAATCCCCTCCCACCTGCCTGGTAAGGTTGCGCGCAGCCGATGAGTTTTATAGCAACTGTTGCCCAGTGAGGCAACGCCATAGTCCCCGTAGTCCTGGCGACTGTAACCCACCAACAACAACCTCTCGCTTCATCATTACCACCTCCTCCACCATCCTCATCTTCATCAACCAGTCCGCAGCTCAGGTTTGTTTCAAACAATTTTTTTTTGTTTGTTTGTGTGTTTGTTAGGCAGAACGCAACTGGTTTGTCCCGTCGCTGCTTTTTGAAGGAGATTTAGAAGCGCCTCTGGTTTGTGTTTTGTCTGCTGCTGGATAATAGCTGGGGTAGTTTGCTAGCCGAGGGTGTTTCTTTGTAACGTGTTAGCCTGCTTGCTAAGATTCCCTGTAGATACTTACTGTGGAAGGAGAGCAGAAACTACATTTGAGAGCTTTAATATAGCATTTAGTTAGAGAGAGGAGTATTTTGTAGGTGTATATCCCCGTTTGAAGTTGCCATGCTGAGTGGTAGCAGCTTTCTCTGGCTAGTGAATGATGCTAACTGGTCAGCTGGAGCAGGAGCAGGTGTCTGTTGTTGCTAGGCTGCTAACGCCAGCGATGCCTTCCTCACAATGCTTGTTGGGTATTCCATTTTGGGGGCTAATGTGGCGGTGAGATTACAAGTTTGAGTTTCAAGTGGTTTGTGTTTTGTTAACCGGGCGATATCACCACGGCGATTAGCGAAGGGAAAGTGCTGTGAGCTAACCCTGCTCTGACTAACTGGTTGACAATAGCTAAGCCATTACTTTCCCTTTTGTCTTAGGCACCAAGATAGCTTCGCTAGCTCTCCATCTGCCCTCTTTGTGGAATCAGATGGCTGTGATAAGCTTTGTGATAACACAGGGCTAAGTTGTGCAATGGAGCATAAGCCCTAATTAATTCACGTTTGTCCATATTTATCGTTCAGGGAATAATTTATCTATCCCGAGTTGCATAAATTACAAATAGCCTGTTTAACGTGATTATTGCCTTGTAGTTTATCATAAAATACGACTTGAATTAATGCGGATTTTCTTGACATGTCTATAAATACATACTTATTTACAATTTTGGAAATTAGCCTACACTTTTGAAAAGAGAGAACATCTTATCATAGTTTATCCCAGATTCATCTGCATTGCCGCAAATCTCAGGTTTTAATGAGGTTTTTTTTCAGCCTGTCAAAATGTATATAAAAAATGAATAAAAATTGCATAAATAAATGTTTAGTTCATTTAATAATAAAGATGCACCAATCAGTCAATTGGAATTGGCCAATTTTCCCTATACCAGTTCTTACTGATGATCAGGAAGAGAAAGTCAGATTTATTTGTTTTTTATAGTATTTATTCAATTTCTTTATTCTTTTACACATTCATTACACATCAGTCTACAGGATATACAGGATGCCATTTTTTGTGTTTAATAAAACACAAATCAAGATTATGAAAAATGTTTTGGAAAAGGGAAGGATCTCATAATTAGCACACTTTGTGTTGGATTTCAAACTACCACCGCTATTAAAATATCTGTAGCACTTTTGTTTTGTTGGTCTTTTATGTGCCATTGCCCTTAAAACAATCAAAACTGATCAAAATCTGAATCGATGGTGTAGAACAGGGAAAAAAAAGGAAACAAGAATATGACAGGAAATGGTTGATCAGGTAATCTCCACTTTATACTCTTACAAATGTGTTTTTTCCCTTTTGTCTGACTTAAAGGTTCAAAAATGTTTAAGTGTTGTATACAACTGGTTTAAGTCAGCTGTTAGAATTACTGTTCTCAAACTAAAGTTAAATAAACTAATTTTCTCTTTCTATTAGCCCAAAATCCAAGGGCTATTTCCCCCCTAAACATAGAGTAACCCAGTCCCACAGAAACTGCATTGTGTATATATGTAATCTTTAAATTCAAGCAAGTAAATGTGATTTATGACCTAGTTTGAAAACTCTGATCATATGTAGACCTAGAATGATAAATATCAAAATTCAACACCTTTTGAGCAAGATGTCTCTGTTATTCTCGAAACTGAATAATACATTTTATTAAAGTTTCCCTAACTTTTAGTGTTAAATTCGGAGCCAGTTTCCATTTCTTTCTTATTTCATTATTTTAATAATAATACTTTATTGATTGATCGACTTATTTTAGAGCAGGTTTCTCAGTGTTGCATCACATTTACTCTTGCCTGGGTCCATTGGGTCTATTGTTCACCTGTTCAACCCTCTGATTCCCATTAGGAAGAAAAACAGGTGTGTATGCGTGCGTGCGCGCACATGCGAGTGTGTGTTTGTGTGTGTGCTGCAAGATGAGGGGAAGGAAAGAGAGAGCAGGTGCACCTCCACTGGTGTGAGACTCCAGACCGTCCCAATTTATCTTAATCTGTCCTCAACAGAACAGAAGAGCTACTTAACAGTAAACAAAGAACAAGTAGTTATGATCTGAGGTGTGAGTCTTGTTGCTGCTCATTGTTGGAGAAACACCTGTTTAGTTGGACCTAATGGCACAGGAGTCATTTATAACTGAATCAAAATGTCCAAGGAAATTATGTTCATTTGTTGACGCCTATCAAAGCTAAATTGGGTCGCCCCTCCGCCCCTCTTGACCACATACACAAACAAAACAGGATGTTAGGAACTGCCAGTTATCAGATCATGTTACCACTTACCTGTAGTCCAGGAGGGCAGAAATAGTACCATGCCACCTGCTGCCTGGATCCTGTTGCATTTCCAATCACTTAAAGAGGGCCTGATTAATTCAATTATTCCACCAGCCAGTTTCATGGCCTTGCTGCATGTTTGCTTTGTAGTTTTCCACAGCCTTCCTTATGGATATGTAAATTGTTCTTTTAAGGGGAAAAAAATATATCTGTATGAACCATCTGTAGAACCTGCAGTGACGAGCACGCATCTATTTAAAGGTCTTTTCTTTCTTACCACTCGGAATAATAAATTCCTTTTTTTTGCATTTTATTCCACACACAAAGTCTAATTTAAATCTGTAAGATTTGTTTTGCAATGTGACGTATACCGATCCAAAGTTTCTAGCATTAAAATCAGCATTAGAGCGCCTTGCGTTGTAACTCACTTACAGTTTTCTTTGTCATTTTAAACCCCCATCAAAACAAACACTCCTTTGCATACCCTCCACCTCTTCAGCTCCAAATTACATCTCCCTCCACCTGCTTTGCTGCTATACAAACACCTGATCAAGTCACTGTGAGTTGGAGGGGGGAAAAAAAAGAAAAAATTATCTCTGGTGCACCTAGTCTTGTTCATGTACTTGCCTGTCTTTGGCGCTACTCATTACACTCCAACTTTGTCATGCATGATCATTACTTAGGCAAATTGTAGTCCTTTGTATTTTCTGGTAGCTGCTACTGTGAACCTTTTGTGCTTCACGATTCTTTTTTCTTTTTTTTTGTTGGGGCTGGGATGTAAGCAGGAGAAATTGAAGGGAGGAAACTCAGGGCAAAATGCTGCACTCCTTGGTGGCTTTTGTTCCTCTGAGTCTTTGTAGGGCTTGCACTTGCTCAGTGGAGCACGGCATTTAAGTGGGCCACAAGGGAGTGCCTGAATGGTGTGGCAGGAGGTGTGTGTGCCTGTGTGTGTGCATGTCTTTGTGAAGGGGGTTGAGGTGAAGCAACAAGGGTGTGCTGTGATGTAGGGGCTCCTTTTCTCAATTAGATGGACTCGGCTGGGGCCATGTGCTTTAGATTTCAAACTACACTCTGGAATATAATTCCTATTTTCTGCTCCCTTTGATTGAGGTTTGAAAGGTGGCATAAAGTTTTTTAAAAAAATGTATCATATCTCTTAGTGATATCAAATTGATCCAAGAGGGTCTTCTCAAAACTTGAGAATTGTCACAGTTATTTATGAACTTCCCCCCTGCGGAAAGCAGTCTCATACCTTTTGTACCGCAACAGAAAAGATGGGCAGGTAATGAGATTGTCAAGCTCTGATAACTTTAGATAATAAATTAAAGATGCACATTTCAAGTTTTTTTTTTTTTTCTAGCCAATAGCAATTTCTGGCTTTGTTTGAGGCCTGAACTGCAAATTGCATTTTTTATGTCTTTTGTGTTTTAGCCCCAATGGCTATATCTCTAAAAGATAGAGGAAAAAGGGTCCTGCAGGTTCTTTGATAGACATAGTGAATCCAGGAAGAGCAAGATTACTCCTACGTGTGTATCAAACATACCTCCCTGATCTTCATCGGATTTTGTTTTGTTCGTGCTGGGAGGTGTATGCTGTCAACTAATGGGTTTATAAATTGAACATGCTGCTGTGCTTTGCATACTGAACTATTAACCGTATTAGGAAAGCATGTAGCCACAATACTTTTGCTGAAAATTTTTTTTTGACAATATAGATTAGGATTAATTAACCCATGTTTACCTGACTTAACCTTATAGACATAGATAGAGATAATATAGCAATTTCATGTTCTATTCTAATATTGTGAAAAGCCCTCTTTCAGCTAGCTGACCTGCTAGCAACTGGTGGGGGTGGGGCCATTTCATACAACCAGAGAAAATTGCTATCACTCCATTATTTTCAGTAGCATTCTGTTAAAAGAACTTTAAACTGTTGAAATGGTCTGACAGAAAAATATTAGCAGTTTTGAAACTGTTGCTGCGTAAAACCTACATATAACGTGACACAGGAAGGTAGATTTTGCCCACTAGAGAACTTCCCAGAAGTCTTCAAACTGTTCCAAAGATGTTGCCTTGATCTATAAAAAGTTTTATTTTCCCCTTTTTCTACTTCTTTTTTTAAAAATCCATTTGCTGTCAGGTCACAACTAGGTTTGATTTTGCTGCCCCGACATGAACAAAGTAAAAGTCTGCAAAAATGGGTGCAGTAGTGAAGGTAATGGAACGGGGCGAGCTGTCCCAGGAGTGATTTAGAGCTCTAAGGAGATCCAGCTTAATTAACCAAGAGAGGCTTGTTCATGGAAACTGTGATGGGGAGGAGATGGCCTTTCCCTGGAAGGAATGGGTGATGGTAGCCACACTATTATTAACTCACAGACATGGGTTAACCTTAAGTGTGTCCTCTTGTCTTTCCCTGCAGATGTGTTCGCTTGAACAAGGATAAGTAATTATATCACAGACATGCTGTTTTTCTTTTTTTTTTTTTTTTTTTTTTATTATTATTATTATTTGGAACACACAAACATCTCGGAGAGTTTTTGTTCACGGTGTTTAGTCAGAAGTGATGTTGAGCCTGTAAAAGGGCGGCGCGGCAGAGGGAAGCGAAGCAGCATCTATTTAGAGTTAGTTAAATATTAACTTGTTTTATGGCTGCGAATGTGGAGACAAGACCATGTGTCGGTGATGCATGAGTCCCTGAGAACATTGCGTACCACCGGGCAGAGACAAGTGTTTAGGTGCAGTTGGCCCGAGCCGCTTTTTTACTGGCATTGATTTGGACAAAACAGATGAGGTTTATGGTGACACTCCATGTTTCCTGTTCTCCCAAGATTAGATTCTCATTTGGCCGTCCTGAGCAAACTAAAACGTGGGTAATTGCTTACGTTTGCGGACAAATATTTTCTTATGCAACACCTGATAGGTCTGACTTTTGGCACACGGAAGTCGATGAGGCGTCCCGTTTGTATTTGCTTTGAAAAGCAAGTCATAAAATCTGTGACATCAATACCAACTGCTTCATTTAAATTGAAGTATTTGAAAAGCAGCCAGAAGCAGAAGTATTTGTGAAAGGAAAAAAAAAAAAGTTCTTATTGGTTATCAGGGATTAGCTTTTTACTGCATTAAGGTCATGATACGGTCTTTATTACGCTGTAAAGTTGATTCACCTGTGAAGCTTGCAGGTTAACAGTTGTATGAGTTATTATCAGCCCTACAGAAGGTCTGTTTTGTTTTTCATTCAGGCGCCATGCAGACCCCTGAAGCAGGCGCTGACTCCACCTCCACTGTCCCTCTCCAGACCACCGTGCCTGTCCAGCCTACCGGCTCCACCCAGCAGGTGCCTGTTCAGCAGCAGCAGGTACATCCCAGCTCGATTTCCACCAGCTCGTTTGCAGCTTCTTAGCCAAATTTTGCTGAGTAATTTCAAGCTTTTGCGCCTTATTTTGCCAGGCGCAGACTGTTCAACAGGTTCAGCATGTTTACCCAACACAGGTGCAGTATGTGGAGGAAAATAGTGGCGTCTACACCAACGGCAACATGTGAGTTGAGGTGTTTCCCAGCTCTGCTCTTGTACATCGTCAAAATTCAGCCCTGAATCCCTCTTTTTCCTTCTTTCGAATTTCTTCAAGTGATCATGTCACAAGCACATGATGTTGCAGACAAGCACAGTTGACCTTTGTTTATCTCATCTTTCTGGTTTTTCTTTCTTGAGGTTTACTGTCAGATGTCTTTTTGCATTCAGTTCCTTGAACATGACAACAAGTAGGCCAGTTTTTTTTTTTGAAGCGGCGATTCTATGAAAGGCTCCCCTGGGTCTGAAAAACAAGGTTACACACATAATTCACAAACAAGCCCAATCTGTGTTTTCCTACTGTGGTGAACACTCACACATCAGTGTATGCACAAACACGGACAGACAGAATTCTGCTACTGATTGAAACGTTTATGTAAGGGGAGTTGGTGGGTGATGGGCGAGCAGCAAATTAATATGAACATAATACAGGTTCTTTAAGCATGTGCTCCTTGTATTGAGTCCCCTGTGAGAGATTCTGTCTACTGTAGCTTTTTAGACATCTGCATTCATTGAGAAATGATGTGAAATAGAACATCTGGACAAGTTTTTTTTCAAACATTGTTTAAAACAATGTTACTGTCTTGCAGAAGTTGGAGAATTTTTTTTAATCAAATAAAAATCTCAGAAGTGTGGCATGCATTTATTTTCTGTCCCTTTTATGCTGAAAGGGTTTCAGCCCAATTATTTTAGGAAAACCTTATGGAAGGAACTGTTAAAAAAATCATGGAGAAATAACAAACAGGTGCTCTGCTCTTTGGTCAGACTTTTGGACTGCATACAGAATTGTATTGTTTGGTCATTGTAAGGACACAATCCCCACCATTCGGCATTGTAGTGGCAGCATCATCATGTTTTTGGGATACTTTTCTTTAAACTATTTTAAATAAAAGCATGTGGAGAGCTTTTGTCCTGTCCACTTCGAAAAGTTATGTGTTTTTGTAAAACATTAACCATTTTTTCCCCCCCTCATTTACATGGAAGCCATTTCTAAGGGACGCTGCTTTTCTTCTGTTTACTGATGCTCTCCATTCAATTAGACTGAGCTTGAGATGTTTGTTTAGACATCAACAGCCAGAGGTGGCTCTATAAGTTGTTGACTCAGATGGACTGAATATAAATATAATAAATTATAATTTAAAAACCCTGCTTAAAAGCATTTTAGTTATACTTTACTTGGTGTTGGTTTGTTACATAAAATCAAACCCAAATATATTAAGATTTGTGGTGGCTGAAACTTGATAAACTGAGCTAAGGTTCAAAAGGTACGAGTACTTTAAAGTTTAATTTTGAAAAATAAATGACCAGTTTTTTTTTCTGCTTCAACCAAAGCATAATCCGCATACAATAAGGGTGATAACATTTCTAGCCAATGCCCAAATGTGCATAAATGCATAATATACATGCTGACCTTTTATGTGACTCAGTCAGTACATCTATGCAAATAAATGGGGACATTAGCAGATAAATAGTCAATAATCAGGATATAAACCCACTGAAGTTGTCTTTATCATTTCTGAAAAGCGTATCATTTCCTAACAGCATTGATGCTCTTTGAATAGTCGTCATAACGATGTATTTGTCTGACTACCGACCTCTGTTCTGAACAGAAGAACCTACACGTATTCGGAACCGCAGCTCTACAGCCAGAACAGTGGAGGGAGCTACTTTGACACACAGGGCAGCTCATCGCAGGTGTCCACTGTGGTGACGTCTCATGGCATGACCAACAACGGAGGGGGGAGCACTGGAGGGATGAGCATGGGCATGGCAGGGGGTCAGGTAATCAGCAGCAGTTCTGGGGCCTACCTGATGGACAACGCTGGACCCCATCCTGCCACCCAGACGGCACGAGCTTCTCCAGCCACTGTGAGTAACACACCACCTAGAGGAACGGGGCCTTCACTTAAACATTTGTGTGCTTGGTTGTGTATGTGTGTTTTACTTCTAAATAATTATGTCTTTACAGCAACTTTCACATCTTCCTTGAATTAAAATAAATCAATAAAACCTTTCTACCCTCATCAGTTTAGACGTCGTTTCCATTATTCTGCATTAGTGTTTGTTTTCTAATCCAGAATAGTTTAACAGTCTTGGAAATGGCCCTTCATATTAAAACTTATGTGCTCATGCATTCAGTAAACCACAAAGGCTGCATCTGACTGATACTAACTACTGTAAACATTTTCCTAAAAGCTTTATGTTTATTTTTAATTTGAACTGTTTGGGGTGCGGGGGGATAAATAAGGTGCTGTGACATGAAAGATGAGTGGCAGAATGATCAGAGAATCAGTCTTCAGATGCAAACACTCCTAATTAATGTTCTGTTCAGACACGGTGGAGTACTCAACACAACACTACGCTCTGATTTTAATTTGAGTGTAATTTGGATGCTTATGACTGAAGTTTCAGCACCACTTATGTAGTGTTGTTCAGAATCACCTTGATTTGCTCAAAACAAAAAATAATAATCTAAACCTGGGGACACATTACACTATTTTCACAGTTCTGATTGGAGTGAAAAGGCTTGGAGTTTACTCGAACAGACTTATTTCAGCAGATTTTTTCTTTAACGACTGAGACACTCTTAACTGCACTGGCTGTGGGATCACAGACTACGGGATTTTGCAAACTAACTGCGACAAATTAAGGGATAAACTAACATAGGAATATGTGGTGCTAATAAAACATTCTCAGAATTCAGATTGTTTCTGTTCCACTCTTCCATAAAATTACTTTTTTACATTTGTAAAATACTTACTGGTACTCGTTCACTTGAGAGCATTTTTACATTTGTTAAAAATTTAACATTATTTCTTTACATAAAATCACTTCATGAGTTCCTGCACCTTTTATTCTACTTAAATATTTGAGTGTCTCTCTAGTTGTATTTCTTTCTTTTTGTCATTAAGCAATTGTAAATAGTTATTTGATTCAGTTGCTCTTTAAATTAAACATCAACAAAAATTACTAATAAAGTTATTGACTCTTCTATTAAAGAAATAAACCAAAAAGAAATGGCTCGCAGTTGATGTGCTTTCTTTTGGCAGCAGTTGTTCTGTTATCAGTTCCCAAGCTTTACTTGCATCAGCTTTGACCCATTTACACAACACTTGCGTGGTGTTAGGCATGGATAATCTTACTTACAATCAGTATACAAATTGTTGAACATAGCTCGGGTCAAACCTTAGCTGTGGTGTGTGTGCGCATGTGTGTGCCTGATGAGTCTTTTGTTTAAGCATTTTCAAAGGATGGTACATGTTTTGAAGTGGGGGTTTTTATGCATCAGAACAGGATAAAATGGATCTAGTCTTTTAACAGGTTCTAAAATGACTAAAGATCTAACTTGATATGTGGCATACGTGCAACAGATTTTAAGCTTTTTATCATTTATTAAGCAAAACAAAGGTGAGAATGCCTTGTGAGTGGAAAGAAGTACATCGAAGTCGATAGTACATACATAGCAGTAAATGATTGGCAGCAACAATTGATTGCTGATCATTCCTGATCTCTTTCCTTCCTGGCATTGTGGAAGCACAAACTTAATACACCAGCATGAGATGAGTCACGTTTACTGATTATTTTTACATGTGCAATCACGTTGCAACAACTAGCTTGTTACTTTTTCTTCTGAGTCCTGTGGAGCAGTATGGACAATTTTGTCTTTATTTTTCACTATGACTTTGGTGTTTTTATGTGTTTTGAACACATTTGGTCAGACTTGCCTCTTTTTAGAATCCGTCAAGACCAGATCATTTTTATGCCCCGACTCATCTCTAAATTTGAAAGTCGCTGTACTTTCTTTTTACAAACCCCCCAGCTGTCCTGTGATTTGTTTATATTTTGTTACAACGGAAAAAATGTTCTTCAAGTGTCAAGTATTTCTGCTCTGCTTGGGATTAGTGGTGCTTGCTTTGGGACCTTTACTAGACTTTCTTTCTTTATTTATTTTTGCGTAATGCCAGTAGAGTGTTTGAGTGAGCTCTTTAGTTTTCTTGCTTCAGTTTTGATTTCCTCCCCCTCTTACATTTTGTTGTCCTGTGCTTCGTGGTTTTATCAGATTGAAATGGCGATTGAGACGCTCCAAAAATCTGAGGGTTTATCCAGTCAGAGAAGCTCGCTGCTCAACAGCCATGTAAGTTGCTTTCCTAAACGCACGCTCTCCCCTAACCTGAACTTTTGCAAGTCTCCCTCTTTCGCTGTTCTGCCCTTTTCTCACCTTTGTAGCTCCATGTGTGTTGTGGTACTCGCAGGTTTATGTTAGTGTTGCTTTTCAAATCCATGGCTGCAATAGAAGCTTTTGCAAAGCTGCCATGGAGCAGCATCAAGTTTACAGAATGAAGCCAGAAGTTTTTTTGTGAAATGGTGTACAAAGGTGAGTTACAAGGTACATCTTTCCCTCTTGTAGCTCCAATGGCTGCTGGACAACTACGAGACAGCAGAGGGAGTTAGCCTACCACGGTCCACCCTCTACAATCATTACCTGCGGCACTGCCAGGAGCAGAAACTAGACCCTGTAAATGCAGCATCTTTTGGCAAACTCATTCGCTCCATCTTCATGGGACTCCGTACAAGGCGCCTCGGGACAAGGTCAATTTAATATTTCAGTTTGCGTCTTTTTAAGCTCATTTTAAGGCCTTTGCTGTCCATCAACTCCTTTTGGTTTTGTTTTTGCAGAGGGAACTCAAAATACCATTACTACGGTATACGAGTGAAACCAGACTCACCGCTCAACAGACTACAAGAAGACATGCAGTACATGGCGCTCAGGCAGCAACCTGTTCAGCAGAAACAGAGGTAGGACACTTTCGTCCTGCAGCACCTGCTGTGGCACAAATTGTAGAGGTTGGAGATAATAAGGTTTACCATGTGGTTTCAGGTTCAAGCCAGTGCAGAAGTTCGACAGTGGCTCCGGAGACAATTACACAAGTGGGGGGCAGCACCATCCTGGAGCGGCAGAGCAGACAGTCATTGCACAGAGCCAGCACCACCAGCAGTTTCTAGGTCAGCAGCTTTTCAACTGAGCTAAATCACTGAATTGTTTTTTTTTTTTCTTCTTTTTTTTAAGATAATTATGATCATCAGTCCTAGGAACAAAAATTATCTGTCTAATTGCATTAAATTGGATTAGACACTTTACTTTCCCCAAGAGGGAAATTATTTTGTCACGTACTTTTTATGGCATCAGCCATCGTAAACAAAGCAAAAGGTAATTTGCCATGGTTAAAATGGTATGTAGAGTTCGGAATGTATAAAGTAGAAACAAATGGGATAAAATATAATGTAAAAGTAATAATTTAATATGAAGAGACAACAGAATGGTCTGATCTTTACCAGGTTCTAAAAGCTTAATTAAACCTTTCAACATATTCGCCTCTACCATGAAACAATGCTGAAGCTGAAATAGAAAAACTAACTGGGAATATTAGGTAGATCCCATGCGGAGAGATCAGCTAGCTTCAGTTCATTGAGTTTTCCATGTATTAAACTTTTGCAAAGCTTTTGAATCAGGTAAATATCTGAGCTTTGACTGGGAGAGGGCAGCATAATTTAGAAGCTTTCGTGGTTGCATAGAGGGCCAAACATTTAACAGAAGCAGCGAGGGTGAACTTATTCTTAGTTTTTCTTCACAGATATTGTGACTCTGTGGCTCATTTTGAGTCATGTAGTGCTTATACAATTTTTATTTTCCCAACAGATGCATCGCGGGCACTCCCTGACTTTATAGAGCTGGACTTGGGACAGAGCAATATGGAGAACATCGGTTCAGAGGATGTGAAAGCTCTACAGTCCCTTTACAGAGAGCACTGTGAGGTTAGACAAAGGAGAGTCTTTGTTTTCTGTGAAGGGGTAGCAAAATTAGAAACCTTTCTTAAAGATGAGCAACCGATGAACAGGTCTGTGTTATTTATTTTAATAATCTTGTTTTAGTAGAACCATTTAAGTTATTTTCAGGGATTATTTTTTTATTTTGTTGTCCTTGCTCTAAGTTTGGTTTCTATCAAAGAGTTAACCTTAATGGAAAAAGCAGCTAATACTAAAAATATCAAATTTTTTTTAAACAATTGACTAATTAGATTAAAAATTTAGTTTGTAGACATTTCTATCTTAATGTTTTCTGTATAGTTTGATGTTTTGTCTCATCCCATTTAGCTGAGAAAGCATAGTTTTTATAAACTATAAAGTTTTTAATAAAAAAAAAAATTGCTGTTAGAGTTTATTTTCCTTGATGTGTTTCAGGCTATCTTGGATGTTGTTGTCAACCTCCAGTTCAGTCTAATTGAGAAGCTGTGGCAGACGTTCTGGCGTTATTCTGCTCCTGACACAGTAGAGGGCGCCACCATAACAGAAAACAGGTGGGGATTGGCTCTTTGAGACATGCCTTGCTGCAGAGGTTTGCATTTATTCAAGGTTAATCAGATTGTTTTAGAGGAATGACTTGTAACTGAGGTTTGCTCCGTCTGCAGCAGCATAAGCGAGATTGAAGCGCGGCTCCCTCGAGCACAGCTTTTGGCCCTGTGCAGGAACGAGGCCGTTCTTAAGTGGATGAGCACTTGTGACCATTTAATGTACCAGGCCCTCGTGGAGATCCTGATTCCTGATGTCCTGAGACCCATTCCCAGTGAGCCACAGACACAGACACCTCTCAGATTTGCCCGATGAAACTGGTCAGGTTGTAACTATTGCAGTTCTTTTGCTCACAGGTGCCTTGACTCAAGCCATTCGCAACTTTGCCAAAAGCCTGGAAGGTTGGCTTAGTAATGCCATGAATGCCATTCCACAGAGAATGATCCAGACCAAGGTGCACTTTGCTGTAATTTTTATAGTAAATTTGCTAAATTTATTCTTGAAGTTATTATTTGTCCATAACCTGAGCTTCTGTGTGCATTCATCTGACAGATTGCCGCTGTTAGTGCCTTTGCGCAAACGTTGCGCAGATATACATCGTTGAACCACCTGGCTCAGGCGGCACGTGCTGTGTTGCAGAACACATCCCAAATCAACCAGATGCTGAGTGATCTCAACCGCGTTGACTTTGCCAACGTACAGGTCTGAGCAGTTCCGAGCGCTCGTCTCCATCACACGTGTCTTTTCTAAACCCCCGGTTTGTTCCTCTTGCTGCTATACAGGAGCAGGCGTCCTGGGTGTGCCAGTGCGAGGAGGGCGTGGTCCAGCACTTGGAGCAGGACTTCAAGGCCACCCTGCAGCAGCAGAGCTCTTTGGAGCAGTGGGCAGCCTGGCTAGACAACGTGGTCACCCAGGTGCTCAAGCCTTACGAGCACCGGCCCAGCTTCCCCAGGGCAGCTCGACAGTTCCTGCTGAAGTGGTCCTTCTACAGGTCTGGAAAGGCCTCAAACATTCAGTCTCCTTCAGGTTTGACAGCATTGAGATGAAAGCCTTAAGGTGTTTTCTTTTTTGTGTGTAGTTCTATGGTGATCAGAGACCTGACCCTGCGTAGTGCTGCCAGTTTCGGTTCCTTCCACCTGATTCGCCTCCTGTATGACGAATACATGTTCTACCTTGTGGAACACCGGGTGGCTCAGGCTACTGGAGAAACGCCCATAGGAGTCATGGGCGAGGTACAGCAGCAGCGTCTGCTCTACTGTATTCTCTCTCCTAGGATTCTGTCTATTAATCTACCATTCCTGATATTAAATATCTGTTTTGGATTCATCTGTACCAAGCACTAATATCTGCTCTATTTATCACTCTCTTATTTCAGTTTGACAACCTCCACACCTTATCCCTTGCTAGCATTGATAAAGGTAAGCCAAAAATAACTAGAAAGCACAAAACAATAGGGTCCACTTTATTGTATACTTTGCTTATTGTTAACCAAAAAATGTCTGAAAACTTGACCACACAGATTTAATTCAGCTAATTATGTCAAAACAAGAAATTCAATCAGATTCCTACATGTTTCCCATTTAAAAACTTTTCCAGACAGAAATCCCGTCTACACAAACATATTAGCAAACCAGACATGTTTTTCAGCATGCCGCCTCAGTTTTATAGCTAAAAACTTGTGAAAATTTGGGTGTAGTGATGGACTCTGCACTTAACATTCAAAGACACATAGAGCCAATTACAAAGTCAGTCTTCTGTCATCTGAAGAAGATTTCTTTCTGAAGAAGGGATTAATTTCCCAGGAAGATGTGGAGAAACTCATCCATGGGTTTATCTTTAGTCACATTCATTATTGCAACAGTATCTTCACAGTTGTCCCTAAAAACTCAGACAGCTCCAGCAGGGGTTTTAATTTTTTCCATAAACTTTGTTTGAAGTATTAGATCCAAGAACACAATGCTGAATATTAGGCTGAAGGATTTAAATTTTTTTTCTCCTTGTTCTACTTTGCCCTGTCCAGATGAAACTAGCGGGATGGACAGTGACTTGGAAGAGGACACAGAGGACTCCGGAGAACCTCTCGCCAAGCGCGAGAAGCCGGAGCACGAGGTAATCCAAGTGATCCAGGTCGGGGCGCTGGAGGACGGTTCCCACCCTGTGGTGGGTGTTGTCCAGCACAGTGTCCTCCACTCGCTGCAGCAACCCCTGCAGGACCACACCGAACACATCTTAACGCCCTCTGCTGGGACTCCCACCATCCGCCACTGCAGCACCACAGGCAACACGTATGCCTCCGTTTGAGGGTCAAAGGGCACAGCTTCACCTTGTCTGCCTAGTTTTACCGTCTCACTTTCCACATCTCTCCCTTTACGTCTAGATGTCTGCATCTTTTTACATGCGTTGTCTCTGTTTGCGCTCTACCCCGTTTAGTGGGTGGAGGAGTGACACTCCGGCCAGGATGTGCTCTGTCCTTGTCTGTTTGGATTCTGGATGTGTAGTCGCCTTGTTCAGTCTGTGGAAGGGACCTGGAGGAAAAGGGACTCGAGTGCACCGTTAAATGTTTCCTCTTCAGACGTGACTTAATGCTTCTGTCTGTCCACACAGACGGGTTTTGTTCCTTCAAACTGCTGATGTCTCAGAGCTCAAATCCATGTCACTAGTCCCAGTAGAGCAAAATGTATTGAATCACTCAAAATCTCCACCTGTTGTACATAGTTTTGCTGTTCTTTTCGATCGACACTACTCCAAACTCATGGTGCTATCATTGTGGTTTGTTTTTCATGGAATTTCTTTGTCTTTTCTGATTTCTGTCTATACGCTGATAGACTTCCGATTGAGCGAGACGTTTCTGAGTATTGTATGTAGCTAGACAACAAGGGGTCAGTTTGTGGATTCTAGAAATGACGGGGAAACGTCGGTTTGACAGTTATATGGTAGCCACTTGCACAAAAACACTTGCATCTTTTAGTGATATTAGAAGAAAAAAAAAATCCTGTACTGCTGCTGTTGTGTATACAGATGAGATTCGGGATGAAAGGGGGGGGGAGCTTTTTTTATGCACCGCGTGCATAGTGCTTGCCTTTTAGATGCTTCGTAATGTGGTTTACGTGACGTGATCTTGAAAGACTCTTGGCAGCCATTTTCCCCTGCTTTTACAAGTTTCTCACTTCATGAAATTTCTTACGTTTGCAGTGGACCAAAAATTCAACCAACAGAGGAGGCTAAACGCGAGTCTCTTGATGCCACACGGATGCTGTTCCCTGTCCCGCAGTGCCATGTTGCGACGCAGAATAAAAAAACTAAAACAAAAAAAAAAGAAATCTATATAGAATGTCAGGGATTTAATGTACCTCGGCTTTATCATAGTGCCTTATCCTTAAATGCAGCTCGTCCGCGTAGTCCTGACTGAGGTTGCCCAGCCGCAGATTTGGTTTCTGGTGACTCGTGGCTGGATTTGGGCTGGCTCATCAGTTCTTTGTTGTTGTTGGGTTTGTTTTTGTTTTTTTTTGTTTTTTACTTCTGAACCTATCTGAGTCACAGTCACAGTTTTAGCCTTGTCCTGCCCTCGCTCTGCCTTCTCGAGGCCTATTCTCGCATTTAGCCTTTGTCATCGGATGAAGTGAGCGTGTGTCTGCGTGGGTGTGTGTCTTTGACTTTTTCTTGGGTCTGCGCTGTGCTTTTTATGTGCTCATATGCCCTTCATCTTGTGTGCTTGTGTGTGTGTGCGTGTGTGTATGTGTTGGGAACACATCCATCAGTCACCCTACCTCAAACCGGTGGTGCCAACCCTTTGATGCGTGCAGCACAGTCACCAAACCTTAATGCACACACACCACTGTACTGCACAAATCTCAACACGAAGAGAAAACTTGCATTGCTTTTCTCTCACCTCTGATGTACTTTGATTTCAGTTTTTAGCCCATAAAATGCTTAACCCTTTGTTCCCTGTTTAGAGACCATCTTTGTACAGTGGACCAAAAGTAGATATTTTCTAATATTCAGAGATATAAATATATATATAGATATATATATATATATATATGTATAGTATATAAAATGATGATACACTACATATATTTGTTGCTTTTTACGTGTTTGATCCGATTGTTAAGACGTGAATGTTTCTTTTGGTAGCTCATCTGTAATTACTTCATTGACTGTGAAATATGAACAGCTTGGGAACTACAGCGCCTTGCAGAAGTACTCTCGCCTCCTTTCAGATTTTGAAACCTTACTATGACAAACTTCACTTTGTTTTCTGTTTGGAGCTCTCCAATACCTAAATTGGTGCATAATTGTGGATGGGGTGAAGTTTACAGATCTGATAAGTGTGGCCAGCCATGTTATCCAGTTGATTTTGTTGCATTTAGGGCTGCATATCTATTGGGTTTTACTTTACCAGCTCTGACAATCTTAAGACTGGATTTTCGGCCCATTGTTCTTTGCAGGTGTTTTCACACCTGTAGTTTGTTTACTTTGGTCCAAATCACTTGATTAGCTTAATTTTTAGAAGAAAAAAAAAAAAAATCTACATTCAGTCTGTTTATTGGTTGTATGTGTTTAACCTAAATGCAAATCCAAGAAGCAGTCACTGTGTTCTGAGCTGGTATAAATCATTAGTTCTGGCTACTATTTCATGCAAGAATTATCTGAAGAGTATGCAGAATGATTTTGAATGTTGCATGGCGGCTTAATGCTTTACAAAAAAAAAAACCCCGGGTTTTGTTTTAGTTTACTCTGCAGCGTCCCGTAATGTAAACCTTACTATGAGAAGACGTTTGGCTCAATGTTGCAGCCCACAGATGGCAGCTGTGTCAAATCCCATTCACACCATAAACAAACCGCCACATCTACACAACTGGACCTTAATTCGTCTATAAACAAGCTCATGTATCAGTTGCAGGATATCATTGAGGGGTATCAGAGTGAACACACACATTCCAGATTCTTGTGGGTCGTTTTATCATTTTCTTCCTACTTCAGTTATGCACCACTTTGTTTTAGTGGATTACAGAAAATCCCAAATACATATGAAGAAGTTTGTGTTTGTAATGCGACAAAATGTGGAATTGGTGTAAGAGGCATAAATACTTTTGCCAGGCATTGTATTGTAACCTTTGAATCTTTAGACTACAACTATACTTGAACTGTTTTAGCCTCCTACGTTGTGGGGAATATTGAGATTAACCTCTATGTGGGATTTTTGTTTTGTTTTTGTTTTGTTGCTAAACACATTTTTGCCGTTTTCTAAATGGTTGTCTGTAACATTTCTCCACAAAATGTTTATTTATTGATATTTATTGCATTTCTGTTTAAAGTGCTTATGAGTACGATGTAATGGCATCTGACGATAAATCAGAAATTATCCCACTGCAAAGTGCAAACCTACTGTACAGAAAGAGCAGAAAGTTGGTTGTTTTATTCTTTGTATTCTCAGTAGGCTGAATATTTGTGTTAAAGAAAAGGGGGAATAGCACTGTATTTGCTGTAATTACAAACCTTTGTCTTGCTAACAGTGCACAGGTGGCTTGACTTTTTTTTTGTTGTTGTTGTTGTTCTTCTGCAACTTAGACGGGCCTCAACATTGAATAGGGTGGGAAAGTGCAAATACATTGTGTGATTTACGTTAGCGAGTCAGCGGACTCGACTGTGTTTTTGTTTGTTGGGGGAGTTTTGAAAAGGAAGCCAGGTTCTCACTATGAAATATTTGACCAGATCTAGAAACTGTCCACACTTAGATCTGGCTTTCTGGTTTTATTTGTTGGGGATTGTTAAAAGTCTCGAAAAGACAAATGAACTATGCTTCGAAGGCCTTTTCTTTTCCTTTCTTTCTAACCGTTTTGTACCCACTTTACTCTTTAAAAACTGTTCAGGTTCAGGCAATAAGTGGAGACTGTGGCTTAAAACATGAGAAAATTAAAAAAATTTTATGTTTAATCTCCACATTCTCTCAACTTACTGATTTAAAGAATACTTCTCTATTTAAAAAAAAAAGCCCTCAATCTTGGTTTAAGTTATAAAAACCTTCTTTTGTCTCTGACATGGTTACAGTTCTTCTTTTGCTGTTCTTGAATTAATCTCAGCTTCCCTGTCATACATTTTTACCAAACAATGTGGATTGTGATTTTATATTTAGTGCCTGAACGGTGTTTGTTTTGTTTAAATTTCAGTTGTGTGCTCTTTAAATTTGAAGTGCTTTCTGGTGGTGCTCAGCTGCTGGAGATGCTGCTCTCACCAATCTAACCGTCTCCGCCCCTATTTTCATTTTCAATCAGATTACAGGTGCATCTAAAAAAAAAAAAGAATGTGAAAATTATTGAAAAATGTGTTTGCAAAAATTAAAACTCAGATTCATCTAACACTGAGATATCCCCAAGCATTTATTTCCGTTAATTTTCATGTTTTATCTTACGGCTAAAAACAGAAAAATACTAATTTCTCAGAAATCCTCCCTAGATTCTCTGTGGGGTCCAGGCCTGGTCCGTTTGCTGACCATTTGAGGGCAGTGATACCATGCCCATTAAAGCAGGTGTTAAAATGTTTGGCTGTGCGGACAGAAACAAAATTCTCCTGGAAAATGGACTCTATATCTCCATTAGGCTCTTTGACTTTGGAGTAAAAACAAAATACACATTAGCAGAGGACATGGCTCCTCAAATAATCACTGGAAACTTTACACTGAACTTCAATTTCAAAGTGACATTTAAAGTTGACTTATTTCCTTTGAGAAAAGACAGCTTTGGACCACTGATGGCTTAGGAATGTGAGAGTTGTAGCCTGTTGTGTACCTTGTTGCACTTTTTTTCTTCCACTTAACTTTTTCACTTAGCTTAGTTACTCCACTCAGAAAAAGCCAGATTCTTCATGTGGTCTTCACCATGATTTTGGAAGCCGTAGTTTAACGTTTCTGTATTTAAAATTGTTTCTTTGAACAATTGATCAAATGTACCATTTCAGAGAAACTGAATTTAGTGTTTTCTTTAGCTGTAAGATATCACCGAAGTTAATGGAAGTACAATGCATTATTATGTGTTGTCTATGCTTAAACTTTTTTTTTTTTTATTTCATTTGTTAAAAATGCACCTGTATAGTTCTTGAACTGAAACCTGCCTGATGTTATTGCTGCCAGTGGTATAGTGCTTGATTTGTCGTTAGGAAAAACAATCCGGTTCCAAATCTCTACGTTTGAAAAGAAATCCGGTACAATCTCCTCCGCATAAAACGAAATAACAGCTTCACTGAACCACAGAAAACTCCGGTGCCTTTCATTTCGCCCCAGCTGCAGCAGATGGCCTCGTTGGCCACTGGGTCCGAGGTTGGCCAGACTTGGTCTAAACAGCAGTCATCACACTGGACAGGGGCTGCCAATGGAAAAAAAAGACTGCAGAAACATTATGAACCTACAAACTTTGTTGATGTATAGAAGTGTTAAAAGCACCAGGAGAGTTTCCGTTTAGTACAAAAAAAGAAAAGGAAAAAAAAAAAAACCTCCTCTGAGACATGTTTTCTTCTGATTGTGATTTCTTCTTTGTCAAATGATATTTTCTGAATGCTGTGACCTGTTTTTGAGATTCGTTAGGTGCCATTTGACAGTCTGGTGAGTCGTGGCCATCTGTAGCACGCTGCTCGATGCTGGGACAAGCGTCAAGCGGCGGCATTTGGAGAAGCCTTTTAATTCACCAGAATGTGTATATCAAACTAAAAAGAGAAGTTCTATTTATTTGTTTCCTAATTATTTGTTTATTTAGTGAATATTTTACCAGATATGTTGACTTTAGTGCTTTTTGTGATTACTTTCTCACCCTTTTTGGATAATGTAACAGTACCTGATATAATATATACAAATTTCACGTAACTTTCTTTTTCTGTGTTGAGTTTGCTCCATACATGTATATTCTCAAATTGGCAAGTGAACCGACGCGTGTTGTGTATTTTACAGAAAAAAAACGAGGACGATTGGGGGACTTTTATATTTACAAGGACGTTATCATTTAGTGTGTCGTATTAATGATGATAGAAACTATTAAGACACGTAGTTTTGTTTTCTGAATATTTCAGATCTCAGCTCAGGCTAGCTTCTTAGTGTTGGTTTCCTTAAAAATTTGTGATTTGTCTTTGCGGTAAATAAATGTTTTCTTGTTCACCCATTGTCCCGTCTCGTAACTAAACGCACATGTGGTTGGCCCATTAGGTTTTATTCATACATATAACCACCAATGTCATTCAAACTCCACATACTCAGGTTTTATTATATTGTGAAGATGAGCATGAAGTAGTGTGTTCTGGAAGTTTTACAGCATTCAACTTTTGTTTTAGTATATATGTATATATATATATATATATACACACATCTATAATGCTACCTTTACAGAAATTAAACTGTAAAGGTAGCAAAAGTGTATAAAATCCTGCCATATATGTTTTAACAGAGATCTGACTACATGGTGATCATGTGGAGCAAAAACCAGAAAACTAAACTTTTAATGAGCAAAGTAATACTGAAACCACCTCAGTCTGGTCATCTCACAAGAACCTCCAAATGTATATTTGGCATCATTATGGCTTACACTTCCTCGCAGTTCCTTTAACACTTTTCCAGCTGCTGTTCAGATATGTCTATTACCCAAATCTGTCAGTAATTCCAGCCACTTTGTTATTTAGCCACTCAAACCACTTTAAGAATAAAAGACTTGATATTTTTGGGCCACAGCAAATGTTTCTTTTCCTACACAACGCAATAAGAAAAATATCAGCTATACTAAGAATATATGGATACAGCTGAGTAAACACAAACAAAACTGATAAAGTGCTAATGGACACCTAACCCAAACATGATACTTCTGTTGGTTTGTAAATATTTTCAGTACTAAGAGGAAAAGAAAAAAAAAAAAGAAATCAAGGTTCAAAATATTTTGTGGTAACAGTTCTAAATGGTGATTTAAAAAAATAAAATAAAATACAACAATGGAGCTGAAAGATGCTGAGCTCTAAATGGGCTTGTGTTTTTTAAAACTATTTAAAAGAATATAAACTTATCACTGAAATCTGTTTTTTTTTTTAAAGATTACAAGAGAATGAGTAACATACAGTTTTTCATATAGGCCCTGATCTGAGAGGGAGAAAATGGCTTTCTTGTTAGAGAAAGCCTTTTCAGCCCAACATACCAGCAGTATACTCCAACTACAAATACATTCAGGACAAACAGACGAGACATTACAGTAAACAGATTGAGGATATTTTATGATTGTAGAAACATTTTTTTTTTATTATTTTGGATAAAGACTTTGTTTTACACAATTCATGTACGTTAACAGAGGGACGACACTTTAATTTGCATGATGCTGGTAAAATGTTTTCAAAAATACTGTGATGTGCTCAATCAGCAGCGTCCTGAAATTTAGTGATTATAGTGCTGACTGTGTGATTTCCAGTTTGGAGTATACCGCCGGCCTTTAGGTCCTTTCTTCAACTACGAGCTATACAACATTCATATGATTGCAGTCCTCCTTTAGCACTCCAGGCCTACAGATGGAGTGGTCAGTCACGAGTATTTTTTTTTTTAATTGTCTTTTTTTACTTTTGTGTTTTCATTTTTGTACAGTTTGTTGAATGTTACTTCAATCAAGAGGTTGAGGGTCAGCTATGGGCATGGTGTGCAGAACTTCGTCAAGAAGCTGCAGAGCTCGGTGTAGATGGATTTCGATCCAGCAGGGGGTCTCCTTGATGCTTTGCCGCGGGTAGTCGGGCCCCCAGCCTTTCACAAAGCTCATGCGCAAAATGCACAGCCTGCGCAGGTCGTCGACTCCGATTCCCGCCGCGGCAGACAAACCTGCGGGGGAATTAGTGGACAGAGCAGACATCTTAATCACTATGAGGGAGAACGGCACACAAACTCGCTTCTCCACTTAGAACAAGCTAAGACTTCGAGGTGCATTTTGACGGAGTTAAAAAACAGTTTTTGTGTGTGGCGTGAGATGAAACCTGAATGTCAAAAAATGTATTTATATAAATTTACTGAAACTGGCATCAGTAAAAACCTTAAGAAGTGAGAGCAAAGGAACAACAGGCACTGTTAAAAATGGTCAAATAGCTGTTTTTACTCTGGAAAAAAAAAAAAAAACATCTACCCACTTACAAATTTCATCCATTCCCTGAAGTTTTATCAAATAATTCAGATGATCAAAAAATGTTTAAAGAAAATGAGTAAATAAAAGAAATTGTTAATTGCTTATTCACTTTTACACAGCCAAAAGTATAGGGATATAAATGGGCTATCGACTAAGACAGTAGCATTAATATCCTAAATTAGCCCAAATTTTCATATCGATGCATCCATAACAAATACTCAGGAAATGATAGTCAACTTCTGATTTTGTGGACATAAAAAAAATTATTTCCATTATTGTGTCTTTTATCAAATGGAAATAGAAACACGGAAAGTTTGGTCTGATTTAACTTCCGACAGTATTTCTGTGTATGCAAACTTCTGGTGTCAACTATATATGGAACCTTGATGTGTGTTTATTTGCACCGTTCTAGAAGCTTAGATGCTTCAAATTAAGATATTAAAAATAATTGTGATAAGTCATAATAATATCTGCCTTTAATAAAACACCTGAAGCTAAACTCTTAAAGCCTAAAATGTCTGCTCCTTTATTCTGTGCCGTCTGGTTTTTTCTCTCCTGCGCTATAATTTACTTGGTCACAGTGCTTCGAGAAAGGCCCTGGTACTACTTAAGGCTCAACCCCCCCACAGACAGGGATAATGACAAGCAATCATAGTAATACACTTGTTGGAGGCCAAGTGCAGCGTTAGGAGCACTCACTGATGGCAGGGGCGATGCCTCCCACTGAGCCCGGGCCCGGGATGTTCCCAGCCACGGCTGCTGCCTGAGCTGCAGCTGCTGCCTGCGCCGTCGCCGCCTGCTGCTGCATCTGCCTGTGGCACTGGCGCAGGTCGAACACCTGTCAACATTCAGAGACGCAACAGCTGTCTGAGCAAAGCGGTTCTCAATAAAACAGGGAGGAAAGGATGAACCTGCAACAGGAAAGTCAAACGCTAAGCTGTAATCCATCGACATTCATTATCTATTGCGATTTAAATGCATTGATGAATCCAACAGTTGTGCAGCTCCATGTTGAAAGGTCCATCCTTTTCAAGAAACAAATTTCTAGTTGACGCTAAATTCAAGGTTGGGCAAAATAAAACTAAGGTTTCATAGCGGTAGGAGAACACACTCCTCTCTCACCTTGATGTAAGCACTGGGGTAGATTTTATGAACGGCGTCGCCCGGGGCGCGCCCGGCTTCTCGATCCAGATAGTAGCTCTGAACGAACACTGCATGATCGCTCAAACAGCGCACCCACACGTCCCCTTCACCTTTGCATTCCAGCTGCACACCTTTGCCGATGTGAAGCCTAAAAATACAAAGAACTTAATATCTTAGTCGCCACACGAAATTACGGTTTTAACAAACTACATCAAAATAATCTTGTCCTATTTGCTCTTGCCTTGCTCTCTCAATGTTCTCTGTCCTGTGGACATTGCTCAGCTGGCCCAGGCAGAAGCGATCTCCTCCTGATGGATCCACGTAACCGTCCACAGTGACTATCGGACATGTGGACGGCACCTTAAAAGTCTCACCAACCTGGACATCCATCTCAAAATACGCAATGGAGCACCAGTATTCCGGAGCTGAAACGAAAGAAATCTAATCTCAGTTTTTTTTTTGTTTTTTTTTGCCTCTCTGGTATTTCCATTGTGTCCAACTTTATACTCACCTGGGTGGTTGGATATAGGCGGTTGGAATGCAATTTCATTGGTAACAGGCCCTGGGGAACATAAAGAAACATACATTAGGAACAGCAATCCATCAGTAACAAACCTGGTGTAGAGACTGATTCTAAATACACAAACGGTTCTGCTTTATCTACAGCAAAAATTTAAAAAAAAATTCATGAATCTAAAATCCATTAAAAATACCAATTGAAAGTATTCAGTTAATTAATAAAATGTTAATTTTCAAATTAAACGCAGTGACGTTGCTGTAATTGATAAAGGAGCCCCTTTATCAATGTGTTTGAGCTTCTAGTCAAACACATTCATGTCTGTCTGACATAAGATCAAGATACAACTGTCCTACAGCTTATCTAATCAACCCAGATTGTAACTTAAATAACATTTTTACTTTAAAAGGGGAAGCAGAAGATGGTAGTCTAATCTGAATAAAAACCTTCTGCAAAGCTTGTTCTGTATTATCTGAAAGATCATCTTAGTGCAGCCTCCTCACTGCTTGAACTGCCGATAGTCTTTTAGATCACATTTGACTTTATTGCATGTGTCATTTTAAGTCTTGCATGAAGAGCGTTCAGTTTGTACTTGTATCTCAAAACTGCAGCAGAATGAAAGATTTTTTTTTGTCCATCGTTTTCCAGCCACTCACAGTAATGGCCTGTGTGAGGCATCGGGGGGTGATGCTGTAGATGCCCATTCTGGTGTTGTGGCACCGCTGGGGGGAAGCTGCTGTTTCTGCTCCAGTTCGGAGTGGGATCTGTAAGCACATATATAAAGACACTAGTGTTGGCAAGTAACTTGCATAGAGATACAAACAGAACACTCAAATTGAGCAAACCCAGAGAAAACACTTAGTTTTAAAATGGATACATTTGCATTCTTTTCGCTTTTGTCAACATCTTTAATGCAGCAGTCAGTGTGATATTAGCCTAGAAAATCAGGAAGAACTTCTAGTTGACAGATAAAAGAAACTAAATAAAAAAACTGATATTTAAACACTGTAAAAATACACTCAGTCTTTGACAATCCTATTTTCTAGCAATAAAGAAAGACAACTTTTAAATAATTACTTTCAAAATGTCTTTTAAAAAATAAATAAATAAAAATGTAGAAATCCCCAGGTGAAAATGTCATAGTTGTGCAAGCTTCTGATTAACTAATTCATAACATTTGAGCCATTTGGAAACACAGTAGGGAAATGAGCCACACTTCAAACACAAAGCTTCTTTGTGTTACATGGAAAAAAGTTCCAGGTCTGTCTATCCAAACAAGTTAAACACCATGGGACTGTCCAGCATTCATAAAGTTCAGGAAGGAGATGGGCATCATTTAAATATATGTGCATATTAATGCATCAACAAAAGAAAAAAACCTAATAAAGATGCTGGCTGAAGCTCTTTAGACAGAAACATCCACAGGGAATTGTGGTTGTATGTGACGACTATTGTTAAAATTGGAGGAAAAAGAGAGACACCAACTGAAGAATGGAGGTTAAAGCATTGCTTTGCTGTAAGATGGATTGAACTACCACAGCAAAAAAAAAAAAAAACACACAGATGGCATCATAAAGAGAGAGCATTATGTGGAAATAGTGAAGCAGCATTTCAGTCAGAAAGTCAAGTTTGGGCATCAATGTGTCTTCCAAATGGAAGGCGACCTTAAGTATATCACAAAATTAATTCCAAAGGGGCTCAAGGTGAACAAAATCAGGGATTTAGAGAGACGTTACAAAAGTTATCAGAACAGCTTCGAAATTTCACTTCTGCTTTTTTTCCCTCAAACTGGGATCACAGTTACTACTAAAAGTAACATACTACCTACTCATTACTACTTCATACAACCCCACTTTAAAAAAATAAATACACCGAATGCTGTCTCAGTGTTTTAGATTCGTACCAAAACATCTGCAGATTCTCATAGTGACACAGAGTAAGACAGTTTTACTGCGAGTACATTCCAGACCTATTTATTTATACATTTGTAAAAAATGTTTTACCATCTCTCAAGATTTTAAATATTGTGCTTTTATACTCATCTCTGTTGTAATTTACTTTGATTTCAGAAAAGGACTTCAAGATCAAGCGCTTGTTGATTTGCAATAAACTAATGAACTTTTTTTTTTTTTTTTTACTGACTATCATCTAAAATCTTAAGTCTGTGTCATTTCTCACTTGAAGGTCCAGCACTAATGGTGGAGAAAGCAGAAGAGGAAGCTGAAGTGCTGCCCTCCGATGGGGGCAGTAGGGGGTTGTTGCTGAACGTATCCGGGGGGACAGGCCTCGATGGAGGGTGCTGGATTGTCTGCAGGTGGCTTTCAGAGCTGGAGTGCGACTGCTGGTTTTCATAATCAAACTCGTCTTTCACTATAAGAGGACCTGGCAGAAAACGACAGACATGATTAAGACTGATGAACGTCTACAATGTCGCCGACGAGGAAAAGGAAAGCTTTGTACCTGAATTTGAAAGGGTCAATGTTGATAAGTCTGCAAACACATTAATAAAAACAAAAAAAAACACGTGAATCAGTTTAAAACTACTCGTTTTAAATTTTATTCTTACTTACAAGTGTACAATATCTGTTCTGACGCATGGTATTCCTTGTAAAAATATACTGTAATCTTTTAGTGTGCCATTCTAAATTTATTAGCAAGTTGAATACCAACTATATGACCAAAATTGATGAACACGTGAGCCTAACTTACCAATTCCTGGAGAAACGACCCTCTCGTAGTGGTATGGGTTGACACAGACACTGTCACATTTCAGGTCAAAGGCATACTGGCAGTACTTCACATGTTTTAACTCATTCTTGTGGAGGTCTGGCCATCGCCACAGTCTGGCATAGACGACATGGGGGAAACCTTTACGCCCTGCAACCTGCAGAACACAGAGGAGTTTTAAATATGATGTAAATGAACAGCATCAAGTGACATCTGCGAAGGAGACACTATAATATACCTGTAGGCGTCCGTCCAAAGTTCGCTGTATGGTTACGCACTTGCTAGGATGAGCCCCGTTTGTGGTGATGGCAGTAATTAGAGAATCCAGCTCATCCTTCTTCTCCTTCAGCTTCTTGACAAGACTCTCAATGGCCCGCTTTGCAAAGCTTTCACTTTCCCCTCCCTGCCGGTGGCACATGAGGCTGTGCACGATGCTCAGGCAAGCATCGTTGCTTGTAGGAGTGTTTGTGATTGACATCTTGCTTTGTAGTTTTCAGGACTGGGTGGGCTTTCCAGCTGCGTCCTTTATGGGTTTTCTTTTGTTGTTGTAGTGACAATGAGAAATTATTCCTCTAACCAAAGCAGCCCACGTTTAGCCACCTAAAAACTAAGGGGAAAAAATAAATAAATAAAATTAAAAAAATAGAGCAAAGTTTTATGACCTCAAACCAAAATAATTTTTTTTTAAATCAACATGCTCAACACATAGCAATATATGTGTTGTTTTTTTCTCCCCACATTTATTAAGATAATATTGACAAAAAATTACATTTATCTTTAAAACAATTAACTACATTTAAATATAAAGAAGTAAATCTCCTTTTTTACTGAATGGAGTAAAACTGACAATGCATATTAATTTAGTCAGAGCATGTACAACACAATTATAGTTTCCAGTTTCCAGCTACTAAATGTAATATGTACATTAATTATTTTAGGATAGAGTCATATTGTTGTTTTTCTTCCATGCTATGCATCTAATATTATCTCACACATTCACATGTTTACATTAATTCAGTATAATTGTAAAGGAATTTTCAGTCTCTACAGCTTTATGAGGCCTAAATGTATTCTAAGTACCTAAAAAAATAATAATCTAAGGTTCAAAAAGGACACAATAAAAACACCTTAAGAAATTGTGTCAGAAATAGTTGAATAAAACCTATAGCATAAAACATTTTAAGCTTAAATTTATTCTTTTTACAGTCTAATAACTTAAAAGCTACCACAATTGTTTAGGAAGACTTACATAATTCTGGAGTAAAAGAGTTAGCTCTTTTCAGAGAAACATGGTCATACGGGGATCCTCGCTGGTTCACAGAAATGAACACCTTACCTGAACCAGCTGACAAATGAAATGAAAATAACTAGCAGAAATTCAGCAATTATGATTTTAAACGAACATTATTAAGACAACTTTGCCAGTGCTAGCCAAGGTGGCTAATCTAAGACACCCAATAACAAAAAGTAAGGGGGGTGGGGGGGAAAGCTTACTTAGAGTTTGTCTTGAAAAAAACCTGGTACACAGGTATAATTAAAGATTAAATGTTCGGATAAACTCACACTTTTACAAAATAAGCAACATCAACACAATACGGGGTACGCTAGCATGGCTAAGCTAAGTAGCTCTGTTAGCGATGGCTGCTATTTAGCTAACAAATAAAACAATATATTCAATAAATCGAAGCAGTTGAAAACGAATCTGTTTACTTACATTAATTCACAGAAAAGCAGCGTAGATCCACTCGGAGAAGATGGAGTCAACGAAGCTTTAGATACCTAAAACCTGACTGGCTATCTTACGTTTTGGATATTGTTGCTAGCTTGCTAACAGACCAACTTGACGCTGACGAACCTTCCTTTCTGTTGTTCCCGAAATCCAGCATCTCACGAAATCAAACAACCACTAACCAGTCTTCTCCGCACACGTTCACCTAATCAATCTACAACGCTTCATTTAAATTCAACCAGTATTTTTATGCTAACAAAATCCAGCTGAATGCCTAATTGGCCACGAAAATAAACAAAATCTCTCCTCCACCCACCACGCTCTGACTGAACCGTGACAGGCGTGGCGCTGCGGTGCAGCTCGCCTCGCTATACATTACATTATGAATGCTGCTACACAGGTAGGGTAATCACGCTGAGTCTATGTTAATTATATTCCTATTATAAAACAAAATAACGTTTTATGAAATTCACAATAAATCACAGATCTGCGATTGTCATAAAATCTGCTCTTTAATTGTTTTGATCAAACTGCGCATGTGCGGATATGTGGGATTCAGAGATACGACTTTGAACATTTTCTATTGTTCTCCATGTTTATATAGCACTAATTTTCACTACGGGTTCATTGTCTAAACATTGTTCTTCTACAGTATAAAAAGATAACAGTGCCTTATGAACATGTGCAGAGCCATGTTGCCAAAGTCAAAATCCTCTCTCAACTATTAAAACTTGGTTAAATGCTATACCCTCGTAAAATGCTGTCTGAAATTAAATGCGTAACAAATCGCTACATAAAGAACTGACTTGGTTCTTTATGTCTTCAACTGTTTTTAATTCACACAGGGTTATGAATCAGTCAACACACACCTTAATATTAGTAAGTGCCTGTCAGGGAAACCACAAGCTTTTCTTAGACATCAACATCTCAGCATTTTCCTTTAATATGTAATCACTCCCCCTTGAACTGGTAGAGTTTATTTAAATTGGTTGGTGTCCAGCCACCAAACTAGCTCAAATACTTAGCTAAATAAGGAATTTAAACTCCCCATTTAGGAGTTTATTGTAAGAAAACCTAAAATAATAAAAAAAAAATAGTTTTTTTCCCCCCGCAAAGATGTACATGCTTTTCTTTAGTTGTATCGACTCTATTTATTAGGTAAACTTTGTTAGTTCGGGTTGGACCTGGTCTTTAGTGATCTTGTGCAAATTGTAGCCTCAGTTCTCTGTTTTAGGTGAAAGGAGTGGCATCCTGTGTGGTTTCCTGCAGCATTAACCCATCTGCTTTAAGGTTCTATGTTTGCTTTTCTTTAATCTCAAACTAGCCTCCATGTTCTTTAACCTTTCACACCAAAGAGGGTTTTTTTTTATTATTATTATTATGGAAGCTCAGTTGTTATTTTCTCTTTTTCAGGCTATATAAGCCTATATATACCAATCATACAAATGGGAGTGAAGACCACAGAAGACCAGTAGTTTGATACTTTCAGGACCAACAACCATGTTGTGTTCAAAGTAAATTAAATTTGATCCCTTTTCTTTCCCATTCTGATGCTAAATTTCAACTTCACCACATCCAGATCCTTTTGTGGCTGCCATTTGATTAGCTTATTCACTATTTTGGTTTGACAATTGAGTAGCTTTACCAAAAAAAAAGCTTCATACAGGTGAGCGTAGATTTGGCGCTGTTAGTTGCAGATCAGTCTGCTCACTGCCTGGATTTCTGCCCTGTATATTTTGCTGCTATAAATCCATATGCTGAGTGAAGATCCTCCACACTTGCCGGATCTTGTGGGTTGTTCCTGCTACCTACTTCCAACTGTTAACAGCAAAAGCTAGGTGATGATGTGGAGTGAATATTTCTTTTTCCATTTGTACCGTTGCCGTGGTTTTGATAAGAGTATAAGCATGCCATTGTCAGAAAAGGGAAATGGGAGGGTTCCGAGTCCAGCGAGCAACCTGATGTCGTGATTGTCAATAGGACATGTTGGTCCGGGAGACCAGGAATCTGACACCACCTTCTCACAAATACTGCCACTTCGAGTGGCGTCTCACCGTGAGTGATGGCCTACAAGACTCCAGGCTCTGACACCTCTTTATCAATATGGCATGGAAGCGGACCGAGAGAGGCCCGCCAGGCATGTGGCTGTGGAAGGATGGGGATTAAGGTTGTTAGATGGAAGCGATGTGATAACCTGACATTGACATGGTGTCCACGAAACAGGCATGATTGTTCACTGAATATGTTTATTTTTCCTAAATTTTATTTTAGTAAGCACAATACTATTCACACCAGTGTGTGAAACAAAACCGAGACGTGAATTGTTTCTCTAAAGAAAGATTTCATAGAAGCTGAAAGTCACATTGGATAGGACAAGTAATTAATTTTTTATTTTTTTATTTTTTTTTTAAGATACCCTGTGGGGTTCCACGACACTGAAAATCCTTTTGTGGTCCAAAATAAGAAAAGCATGTTTTCTACAAGTTTGGCAAGCATCTCAGAGAAAGAATATTACAATTGTTTACTTATCTCAGATGTTCCAAGATTCTTCTGGACAACCTCGTAATTTACAGTTTTGTAGTAAATGCATAATTTTCTTTAGCATCTTGGCAGTTTGGTGTTTTTCATGTTTTTCATTTTCTTTTCATCACTTAACTTTTTCTGGTGTATATTACAATAAAAGTCGATTTCACCTCTCTGGCAGGAGATGAAATCAGAGTTGTACTATTTTTGACCTTATAATATGTCAAAGCTCTTTTTTACCTAAAATTGCTGATCTGAAATTATAACACCAAAAATTCCAAACCTGCTTGTTTCCTACTTCTCTTCATTATGCAGTACCTTACAAAATGATCCATACCTGTTAAATTTATTCATATTTTGTCACTTTAGAACCACAATAATTACTGAATTATATTGGGATTTTATTTTCCAGTCCTACATTAAGTAATACACATTTGTGAAGTAGAAAAAGCTTTAAAAAGTTGCAAAACTGTGATGCAGATGTGTATTCTGAGTCAATACTTTTCAAAACCCTTTGTCACTGTCAATACAGCTGCAAGTCTTTTGGAGTATAACTTCAAAAGTCTTGCAGACAAATTTTAGCACATTTTGGCTAAAATATTTACAGATTTTTCTTTTAAAAATAATAATGGCAATGCACAATTTATAGCTGTCCATCTGACATTAAAACTAGAGTAATCAAAGGCCACTGTGCTAAAAATTCTAATGTACTGTATACACTGAAATTCATAGTTGCAATGTGACAAAATGAGAAAAAGTTCAGTGGTTTTGAAATATTTTGAAAGGCATTTTAATACTCTATAAATATGGCAATCAATTGCAATATATAACGATAGACTAAAGTGCTTTCAAAACACGATGAAAGGCAAAAATGTATATGGAGCTGCGGTAGGCTAATAAGAAACTCTTTGTTGCATCAGTTCAAAGTGTTTCTGTTCTAAATTAACAAAACACTCGGGGATTTGCCTTTATACAGCTGTGAATTTCCATCAAGTTTTCATCCCTAATTTACAATTAGTCCACTGTAGGAAATCTGGAAACAAGCACACGAGCATGATAAAATAGATTGATAGATTTAGATCTTCAACTAAAAGTCTGTCTTTCTCTGTGACGTTATCTGCAGCCACATTCTGCCACCACCATCCCCTCATACTTGTGGTTGAAGGTAACCACTCCATTGTCGTGATAAAGGAGGGAGATTGGCTCCAGCTTTGTGGGAACACAGCAGGCAGCAGATGCTCTTTCGGGGCGCCTGAGGCTCAGAAGAGTCTGCACTATGGCATGCTTGGTGGGAGAAACCTCTGAGGTCATGGGTGGGCTGCACACGCCATTGCATTTGTACGCTTCATACCCCAAAGGCTGGATAATCCACGAGTCCCAGCCGATGTCTTTAAAATCCACAAAAAGGGGCGACCGCCTGCATGACTCGGTGTTGGCGCTGCGGCGGATTCGAGGAGGCGTGTCATAGATAAGATTGGACCGCACCTCCAAGGCAGACTGGTGGTCCAGCTCATCCTGTTCAGGGTGGTCAGAGTTGGGATTTGCACGGTCATGAATAGATTTCTGGCTTATTATCACGTTATCAGGAAGGTCATTCTCAAGCTTAATCATCTGACTTAGCTCTTGTCTGTCTTCTTTGTGATCTCTGGTCTGGTCATCTGAGAACACAATTATCACTGGATTGTGTTGGCCCTCCACGTTCCTGTCAATGTCTACCTGTGACACACTTTTGCCACTTTCCATTGCTTCTCTAATGGTCCCTTCCTCGTCTGCCCCCAGGCTTTCAATGCGAACCTCCAGTCTATGAGTTGTGCACCCTGACTTCCGCCAAAGTGTCACCACATGAGTGAGGTCAAATGACACCCAGCTATTATCTTTGGCATGGATATGCTTTGTCACCAGTTCCTCCAAATCCTTCATCGCCTTCCCCTCCTCTTTATCCCTCTCTCTCCCTTCTTTCCCCACCTCTTTTGTCCAAACAACGCCATCATGTTTTTTGTAGATTGTCACCTTGCATCTGAAACCGGCATGTGGTCTTTGGGCCTTCCGCACAAGCATGAAGAGTCGAAGCTCAGCCATTGTAACATGCTCATAGTGTGGCATAGAGATATTGAATAGAAGGGGATGTATGCATACACCAATGGCTCTTATACTTCGGGGGGAAGAATCTGAAATCAAAATACCACAAGAAGTATCTCAATGTTGTTTGTATGGGTTTACCCAAGTAAACTAGCAATAATTTGTTGAATTTTCACAAAAAGATGGTTTTGTTGGACACGCTACATGCTATATTTAGAGCACCTTTCTTTGATTTTGGTAACTCAGACTGTTCCATCATATCCAAGACAATCTCAAACATTATCTTATTTTGTCTAATTTATCTAAATACATTCAGATCAATTTGTTCAAAGAAGTTTGTACCTTCATTCTTGAAACTGCGCACAATGTTGGCAGACGGCATTGCAGTGCGGTCATTGGCAAATCGGTTGTAGAGCTCCAGCATATACTCTGGAAGTGGCTCTTTCTGGGCTGTAGGTGTCCAAGGCTGGGACCTTAGCCTGGTGAGGTTCAGTGTTGATAGAAACTGGCTCAAAAAGTCCTGTGCACTGTGGAGAGGACTGTTGATCACATCCATGCTGACAGATGTCCTGTGGTAAGTCTCTGCAGACTTGATTGGACTGCTGCGGCTCAAGCCAGTTAACGCCGCAATCACAATATTTAGGAACCCAAGGTTTGAGAAAACCAAAGTGGTCATTCTTGAGCAGCTGAAAGACTTAAATCCAAAGACAGACAAGCATTTGATGAGAAAATGTGGATCTCTTGGAGACTTTCCTTCATTAAAGGACAGCAGGTTGCTGAAAACAGCTTTGCACTGGTTTATCTTGAAGTTTGGTTGTGAGGGCAGGGCAGGGCTGCTCTGCTGACATGTTTGGAGATGTCGCTAAGGCCCTGCTCTGCCCTCCTCTTTCTCACCACACCAAGGACTTATGACCATCCAAAAACTCATTTGATTCTACCCCAACTTACAGGGATTTTTGATTAAAATCACTGAGCTGACTTTCAATTCAAACTACGAGCCACCCTAAAACTGCAAATCCTCTGCTTGGATTTAATTAAGAATTTAATTTGGTCTACAAACCGTGACACAGTCTCTAATAAACCAACTTGTAAAGCTTGTAGAGTTTTGTTGTTTCTCTGTATTATCCTCCACAGTGAATTTTGAAAAAAATTTGCAAGCACATTTAGATTCCCATAAATTCTAATTTATCCTGCTGCTAATAAAAACTTGAACCTAAATGTTTTGATTTAATCCACACCATAATGCTACTACTACCATGCTTTATGTTTGGCACAGAGTTATAGACTTAAAATCCTTACATTGACTTCCCCAAATATTCTCCTGGTTATTAAATACATAAACCTTTTCTGCATAATGGGGGCAGCTAGAAAAGAAAGAGCAGATTCTGGAGATGGGACTTCTTTTCTTCAGCACCGCTCTTTATTCCATGTGAATATTCACTGTTATCTTCCAGTTAGAGGTAGGCTTGAGCTTTTATCGTAGTCTTCCAGACAATCACAAAGTGGTCTTACATCTGCATGATGGTTCCATCCACAATAAATGTACATTTATGACTTAAATTCTCATTGTTAAAATCAAATGCAGTTGCAGGTGACTTTTTCTGCCTGGAAAATAAATAATTAAAGCCTAAGATGAAACTGGCACTGAAATCCATTCTGAGTACATGGAAATTTCTGACCTGAACTGTTTAAGAAGTAACACAAACATAAATGAGAAACTATGCACAGCATTTATTGTCAGTTTCATTTAACACTGCAATGCAAAAAGGACCACTGCAAAGCAGAGCTGCATCATTTATAGGCATTAGCTAAGACACATAAATAGCTCTTAATTAATAACATGGGTATTACAATAAACATTACAATATAAATGCCTTTATTTTGAATATTAACAGTCCTTTGTTACACATGTACAGTCCTTGTTTACCTTTCCCTATAAACAAATACAATGAACCTTTATTGTTTCTACCCTGATTTATCAAAATTACACTAATTTCCAAATGATTTGGGTGATTAGGCTGATAAGAGCCTGTACACTTATCAGAGGCAAAAAAAATTTTTTAAGACTTTTTAAGATTGGAAATGGTCCATAATTATAAACGTGGACAATAAAAAAAGATCCACATATGTCTTTTGACACAACTTAGACAATTTAAACTGTTAATAAACTGTCAAACTCACTTTGTACATGTTATATAATCTTTGGAATCATGATTCCCCACAGTTTGCATATTTGGGCTATGTCATACATCACATGTTATCAGTTGTATGTTTCAGGCTTACAGAAGTCATCCTAATTATCAAAACAATAAAGTCTATTGTCGACTAATCTCCAGATTAAATACATATAAGTGTTTGGCACATTAAGTTCTGTAAAATAAGCTTTTTTTATTATTATTTTTTTACAAGAATGAACAAATGACACAGATTTGCATTTCACCAACAGAAAGTGTCCCTACAGGATTTAACTAGCTGGACGGGATCTTTTGTCAAGTTCACACCCAGGAGTCCAGCGGTGGAGGTTTGTTATCCATGAGGCCTACTGCAGGCCTGCCAGCTCTGATGAAGTGTTTTCTTTCACTTATTGCCTGTCAGAAAACAAGGCTGGAGTTTTGGTCATTTACCATAAGGAAGACAGTAATTTATACCGAAGGTCATTTATAACCTACCTGTAGAGCATCTCTTTCTACAACAGGTCCCTTTCCATCTCCAACTCTGTCATTTGACTCCAAGGTGGAATACACATCTGCGACAGAGCACAAGATAATAGCGGTATAAGAAACGTTTTCTATTCCAGGAACTAGTGGGTATTTTTTTAATCACTTATATTGTAAAATAAAACTATGCGACGTATTCTAACCTTGGTTTTTCTCCATGAGAGGCAATGTGATGTCATCACTGTTTTGTTTCCCATTCTTGGGTTTTTTAGTTACACCTGATCCTGTCGGCTTCAAAAGACAAATGCATTTCAGCTACTAATTTTTAAACACTTTTTACAATGTTATTGCTCACGGTGATATATTTTAATATATTTTTACTGTGGACAATTTGACAAATGAAGTAAACAAACCTACCCTATGCCAATCCAACCTATCCTAACCTCAACTAAGCTGTCTTCTGATGTTTTAAATTGCTATAAAATAAATAAAAATACCTTAAAGTTGCTCTTGTTCCATCCAGCCTTGGTCAGAGTGTGTCTCAGCTCTTTGTAGGCCCATATTGTCTGAAGTACATGCGAAGCAGCTTTGGTCTCTCGTGTTGATTGGCTGACAATATATGACTTCGATGGTTAATGACAACAATCAGCACCAAGACATTAATATCTGAATGACTATAATCACTGTTTAATGTGCTCATACTAACATGAGACACTCATTCAAAACAAAGATGTGAAGTTTTTCAGCTATTCAACGTTAAATGCAGTAATGCTTTTATTAACATTTAGATAAAATTCCTTTCTGATACATTTGAATACCTTGACTTATTTATGGCCACCAGTTTCTGCACAGCATGACCCTGTATGAGCACTCGAGCATTCTCAGGGTTATCTGTGATGATCTCGTAAATTGTGTTCAGAATGGAAACCACTGTATCTCCCTCGAGATTTTTCACGGGGTGCTGCTGCCCACAAGGCAAGTTAGCAACAAGGTCCCTCAGAGCGTAGTTCCCTGTAAAGACAAACAGGAGCAGAAACTGTGAGTCTGCAGGTGTCGACGCCTCTGAATGAAGCGGAGATCTTTCATTCTGTACCGATCAAGTCCTTATTCCTTCTGTCAATGGCGAGGTTGCGAAGAGCAATGGCCACGGCTCGCACGACTTTGTCCACGTCTGAGCGCAGCAGCTCCACTAAAACTGGCAGTCCTTTCTCTTTCCTCACCGTGGCTCGAATGTAGCTCGACCACTGCAAGAAGAAACACAAGAGTCCGTTGGCTCAGTCGGATTATCTTGGGAAAATGTAAAAACATTCAAAGAAGATTCCTTAAATTACACTTTACTAGTAAACACCTTTACGTGCCCTTTAAGAACTCAAATATCTTTTAACAAGCCTTTGTCCTGAATCACTTTTACGCTGAGAGGACATTCCTATATTTTACTTTGGATGTTATTTCTAAGACATATGGAACCACTCAAGGGGAAATTCAGTTGCAGCTTTTCTGATTATCTTGGGTAGAGACAAGGTCAGCGCACATTTACATTAGGTTGATTAATGATGCCCGCTGAAAAAACAAAACCAGCCAGCTGAGAAAAGACGAGAAGCCTTAGGTACTCATGGCCCCCTGAGTGCTGGCCTCTAGAAGTTGTCTTCTTTGACCCTGCACTGTTCGGGCACATTTACGCTTTACTCATAGCACTTTATTCTGGGCCAGCTCTATTTTAAGTCTCTCCTCAAGCTAAACAGCAGAGACAGCAACAATGCTGTCAAGAAGCGCATCCCAGATCTGCTCCTCAGACACAAGATGATGTTTACAAACTATGACAGCAACCACGGGGACTTCACCTACATAAATGATGATTCTCAGCAGTGAGCCTTGCATTGGAATAAAATCAGCCAAATGTGCTGGGAATAATGCTTCATGTTTTTCGAGTAAGGCTCCCGTAATTAGGGATCGTGAAAAATAACTTTGAACTTTTTCGTTTGCTTACAGCCCAGTGTCCCGCAGCGAGGTTCTGCAGAGCTCCTGCAGCTGCCTCCAGGGTGTTGTGGTTGTGACTGCAGGTAAGAAGAGAGAGGTACAGCCTCACCACCTCCGGCTGGTACAGCAGATCTAGGCCTTCAAGAGAAATAAAGACGCACTGTCAGCAGTTTTAACCTGTTGGATGAAATATACTTTGCCAACTATTAAAACCTTTCGTCATTTTGTTATAAGCACAAACTGTTTATGAGGCAGACCGTCGGAAGTGGAAGTGGAAGTGGAAGTGGAAGGAAACTGGTTTTTGACATTCTTCCCAAATGAAAATAAAAATTTGTGCATTTGTCTTCTACCAAACTATACTGGATCAAACTTTTGCAGAATCACATTTTGGTGATATTTCAGTTACAAGTCTAAAAAGTGAAATGCTTGCACAGTCTCTTTTTTTCTATCTGTTGACATGAATTTTTAAGATTTACCAGTAATTTACTTCTGGACTTTGATTAGGCCATTCTATATTTTAATATGCTTTGATCCAAATCATTTCATCATAGCTTTGGCTGTATATTTAATGCTATTGTCTTGCTGGATGGTCAAAACTTTACTACTTTACTCTCAGGACTTTTGCATCTGCTAACACAGTTTCTCCCGGTATTTAGCTCCTTCTATCCTCCCATCAACTCTCACCTGCCTTCCTCTTCCTGCTGAAGACACAACTCAATTCTGCTAGAGTGTGTTTCTTGGGATTTGCCCAAAAGTTCAATTTTGCCCTCCTTTGACTAGAGCACCTCTGTTTGCTGTGTCCCCAACATGACTACAGGCTAACTTTATCTGAGGCTTTTTATGGCTCTCTTTTAACAATGGTTTTCTTCTGTCCGCTGTTCCATAAAGGTCATTTTTTGAATGAACTATTTATTATTAGCTGTCCTAACAGCAGGTTCTCCCACCTGAGCTGTGGACTGCTTCTCTGATCAATGTTAGTTCTTTTAAGTTTAAAAATGATCCTTTTCCTTCCATTTCACCATTTTGTGCTCCTAAAATACACTGAAGTTCAATGGATGTGAATACTTCAGCAAGGCAAAATGCATACTTCAGAATTTCTTCTACTTGAATATAATCTAATTAGTAGATTAGTGGGTTGGTAGATAAATACGCACAGTGCATTGCATGCACTGAACTGAGACTGTACTGAATGGAAAATACAACTGTAGCAGACTCATGAACTGATTATTTTGCACTGAGCCAGTGGAGGCTGCTGGATGGCTGACAAGTATAACAGTATAAGGCTGACCCTGAACTGTATCATGATTGTCAGGCTGATTTGCATTCACTGACTGCAGCGTGGGAGGCATTAGCTAAGCTCTGGTCTCCGTTTTAATGGGAGTCGGAGCCACAGGCTTGTAGCGCTATGGGTTCTTACTTAATTCAGTTTTTTTTATCCACACTGTACTCATGGCAACAAGAAGCAAACACAAAGTGAAACACAACGTGGAGACGGTGGAGCAGCAACTGAAGACATATGGAAAAGATGGGACATGCATTGTTTGAAGCAAGTGCCAGCCAGGCATTTCTGTCATTCTCTGTACCGCAAACAAAAATGTCATCAGTGTCTCAGATGTTGGGCCGTTTTGCTTTAGTGGTGCAGGTGGAGATGTGTGGGGATGCATTTAAATGATTTCCTTCCCAGGCCATGTCAATGTCATGCCTATACAGCAGATAGCAGAACCCAAAAAGCAGCTACAGCCTGGATGCTTCAGACTGCTTCTGCATGATGAGGATGTTGAACCACATAAAGGCATTTTATACAATACACTATTTATATTTTATCTACTACTTACCACCTTAATTTAAAAAAAGTAGCTTATTTGCAAGTTAAACTGAGGTTATTTTTAAAAAAATAAATATGTACCTTTAATCAGTTCTGCACATTTTGGTAAGTCCAAAGTATTGTATTTCCTCTCCATAAATCCATTTTTCCAACCTGTACATCACAGATAACATACACACACATGCACACAAACACAAGCACCAGTTTTCATCACATCAGCAAGCAGATGTAGACAATTGCAGAAAAATCCACCGCAGCATTGATTCACAGTCTCCACTGCTTTGGAGATATTCCGGCGTTGTGAGCAGACTGACCTTGACTGAACCACTCTTCTGATGAGCCCAGTTTGAAGGGAAAAGAAGAAAAGAACAATGTCACAGATTAGATTGTGGTGCAAAAGGACAGAGGCAGAAAAGCAGACAGAGCTCCTCCATGTGGCGACACACTGAGTTGCTGATCTGATCAGTTGGACCTGCAGCTTTCCTGAAAGCAACACAGCAATTATTGACGATGACTTTAATGTTTTTCAATGATGTCCTCACCTTCAAGACAAACTGGCTAGTCCTCTTTTTAATTCTGTACACTAAATATTAATTAAACAAAACTCTTAGATCAGACTAAAGGTAATTAATAAATTAATTTCTAAATAGTTAGGTTGTCTTTGACATTTTTTTTAAACCACTTGAATTTTTAACATTTTGAGATATTACAAGTGGCAATAATTGTTTTTTACTCGACAAACCATTACAAACTGAATATTTGTGAAGTGGAAGTGAAATAATACATGGCTTGCAATGTGTTAAGTTTTTTTTTCTTTATAAATATCGTAAAATTGTAGTGTGCACTTGTAGTCAAGCTTTGAATTCCTGTCCTGGAGTTGCGGCATCCTTCAACTTTTGCACTTATTCCTGCTGAATCCAGAGAATAAATTACCTCCTCTTCATGCAGGCATGCTTTACAGAGTTCTATTAAAGACCTAATTATTAAACTCGTTTTTTTTAAGCACAGATATGTCTAAAGAGTGGCAGTACTCCAGCTCTCGAGGAAGAAAAAAATAAATCACAAATACAATCCTTTTCCTTCCATGTTAAAAATACACAACTTTTTTATGGATTGTTACGTACAGTTCCAATAAAATGCACTGATGTTTGTAATAGAAGTATAAAAAAGTTAAGGAGATGCGAATACTTTAGCAAGATGCTGCATAGAAAGAGTGCATCAAACAACATATAACAGATATACTGAGCAGTTACATATTGATTACAATGTCTATCAGTGGATAGAGTTATCCTATGTCAGTTCGAAGGTTGTAAGTTTGATTCCAGCTTCCTCCTGCCACATGTCGATTTATACACTGATACGTAAATTAGTGGTCTATAATACCACAGCCGTGGGTGTCAAAATGACTGGAAAGGTGCCATATAGGTTCAGGCCATTTAGTGATTTGCAATGGCTTTAATCTTTTTCCAATGCCTACTGTAATGTCTTTGACCTCAGGACAAGCTAATCCAGTCTATTTATTACTGTACATCAAATATTAATTATCAATTAGGTACATTTAGTTTCAGTGTTGACATTTTACTTTGAGTTCTTCAAGCTATAAAGATAAATCTTCATATTAACTGCAGAGCTTAGTGAGTTTTTAAAAATTCTTGCCGGTGCAGTTAGCTGTGAATAACTTACACTAAAACAAAATTAGGGAGAAAAATATCAGCTTTTTAGGAATGCATCACTGACACTGATCTTACTGCAGATGCCTTGTTCATTGCAGCTGCACATTTGTTGCATCACAAAGGAAGGAAAAGTCCACTTTACTCAGTATGAAACTAGACAGAGTCTTCAGGGAATATGGCTGGGTCAGAACATTTCATGACATTTCAAAAAAGAAAAAAAAAACCTTTGTGCACTGCAGTTCAAGATGCTTGAGGGAGGAAGAAATAAAGCTTAAATTTAATTAGAATGCCAAGAAATACATAACATTAAAGATAATCAAATTCTTCAACTATATATGCATCTTTTACTAACCTTTGGGTCTTTTTCCTGAACAGCATTCTGGCTCGTTCTTCTTCTTCTGATGCCCCACTGTTCTCATCAGATGACCAGCATGGGGCTCCTGAAATCGTTCCGCTCCTGGTATTTCTTTATGAACGTGATAGGACAGGTTTCGAAGGATGCAGACGCAGTTTTCCACTGACTTAATTGAAAGGGACAGACAATTTATATCAGAGATTACAAGTGAAACATATAGCACTGGTCAAGTCTCTAGATTCAACTTTGCTATACAAAAATAAAATAAATTAAAAAAAATAAACCGGAAAAACAGATACTGACTTTTCATAGCAAAACTGAATTTCTGAAATGTTGCATATTTAAAGAACAGCACCAGACTTTTATTGTTTGGAAGCAACTTGTTCCAAGTTATCAAATTTTAAAACTAAAAATGATTACTTGAGCAACCTTATTGTCGGCATCCTTGTTGACGACGGCTGACTGCAGGGCATGAAGGAGAGCTGCCACCAGCCCCTCACACTCCCTTAGCCTCTGTCGAGCCTCGGCCCCATCAGAGCTGACGTTCCTGCAGAAACAACTCTGTCAGAGGAGTCTGTCCAAACGCTGGCTGAATCCATGACAGCAGCCTCGCTTTACCTCAGGCATCCGGTGGTGTTCTTGAAGACGGTGGTCCACTCGGCGCTCAGCGGTTTAGATGCATCCACAGAGTCTCTTCTCCTCCAGCCTGAGTGTGGGATGATGATTTCGTCAGTCAGGGTTTGAAGTCCCTGGTTAATTATTGTCATCTTGAGTGGTTCGTGTGATGAGAGGTTCCACAGAGTTCCTGTGGGTTTTGTGGGGGAAATGCGTTATTGGAAACACCTGAGAAGCTTCAATCAGTGGCTGAAAAATCCCATCTGTACCTGTGGCTAACTCTTTGACTTCCATGCTGCTGGACTTCCTCAGCAGTCTAACTAAAGCTTGAATGCCATCGCAGCTCTTGATGGCCATTTTGTTGTTGTGGTCTTTCCCATAGGATATGTTACGCAAAGCACCGCAGGCCTTGCGATGGACTTCAGCTTTGGGATGGTCCAACAGCTCCACCAGGATCGGCACCCCGTTCAGCTGCCGAACCTCCTGTTTGATCAGGTCGTTTTCATAACAGAGGTGCTGCAAATAGGCAGCTGCGTTGGACTTGACAGGGTCCATTGGGTGCCTGAGCATCGCGATCACCTCATGCAAGTTGGGGTCTCTCCAACGTGGGTCTCTTCGGATGCTGTCCAGGCTGACCATGCTGCTGCGTTTGTGGGGTAGCTGCAGAGTCTGCGCTCGGCACATGGCCTGGAAGAAAGGATTCAGGTTCCCCTCCAACTGGGCCATAAATGCGTCATCATACCCACTTCTGCAAAGACAAAGTTTGGATGGCATTTGATAAATAGATTCCATGCCCAAGACTTTCCTGAAGAGGATTGCATCTCAATTTGTCGCACAGCCATTTCATATTGAAAAATAGTTTTTGGTGTGTTTACTTGATTTGTAACTGTGTAGTTTAAATCCGAACAATATTTAGGTGAAATGTGCTCATGTGAAAATATAAGGCAGCCTCTGCATCAAAAACCACCTGTTTGAGTCCCTCTTTCTGATACTTCCAGTAAACAGACAAAATGCAGAAAATTGTCAAAATCAGGTGCTAACAACTCAAAGCAAGAATTTGCATCCTATGTGTTTTTCAACTCTACGTTTCAAGATTTTATCTCCTTTGAAAACATCTAATATTTCTCTTTAATTTGGGTGGTAAGCTCTGAATGAGATGAGAATAGTTTGGGATTTGCAGTCAAGGTAAAACAAATACATGTATATACATTTTGTGTTTTCATAAAAGAGGGTGTCTGGCTGCAGCAGATGCAACTTTCTGACCAGTGTAATTGCAGGACACTTCCACAGTGTTCCCACTTGTTTCGACCGGATGAACAAGGAACATTCAAGCGTCTGGAAATTATTACCCAAGGATGAATCAGACTTGTGTTGGTCCACAACTATCTGGCATATATGTCACACAGAGACATGCCTCTAGTTAAACCAGATGTATGTGAATTATTCTGGCTTCAACCAAATAAATACATTTTGCCAATTCTAGCTGACATGACAGGAAAAGTCATAAAGTAAGTAGAGTAGATAAAGGGGAAGTGTAAAGCACAATCAAGTAACTATGTTACCTCCTGTTTTTACAAAAATGTTGTATATCTCATTTATAACTGAAAAGAAATTTAACTTTGCAGTTTGACACCTTGAGTTCGCCCTCTGTCTTTGCTTCAGAGCAATTCAGATTTTCTGGAACTGCTTTTACAACCTTGTTTAGTTCAATACCTCACAATGAGATTGCAGCCCGAAGCCAAATGTTCACTGTTGAAAAGCAGACAAGGGAAATGTAAGTATATGAGAATAAAAGTGCCAGTCAGGTATTTCTTCAATAATTTTTTATGAGGAATAGTGTGAGGTAACTGTCATATTGGGTACTGCAGGCTCTCTGTAGAGGTTATTCCCTGAATTTTGTGGTTATACAACCATCTCAAAAGAAATACTGCACAGAAGAGAGGAGATGAGTGTAATGAAATATCTCTCCATGCCAACTAAAGCTAACTGCAAAGGAAGAAGTGTCCAATACAAAATACAATATAGAAAATGGAGTACGGTAGTCAAGTGCAAAATAATTTTGCCAAGGGATTTGATACAGGATCCAACACTCACACAGAGTCTGACCTATACACTTGTTGCTCACAATTCTCAAGGTTCATTTCATCTTTTATTTTTAGCATTTTTCATTCTTTTATTTCACTGGCTATAGATCCAAAACAAAACACTTAAGATTACAATACATTCTGACAACATTTCCCAATCTAATCCACTCTGATGCTATAATGAAATGTTGTAGAACGTTTTATTTAAACTGTAAAACTTACTGAATGTTTTTGTTATTGTTCAATGATATTGGGAAAAAATAACATTTGCTTAAAAAATTGTTGGTTTTCCAAAAATCAGGCAGAAAACTGTGATTTGTTCATCTCTTACTCAAAATGGCTCAAGTTCAGTTTATTTCTTTGGAATGTTTTAAATATCTTAAATGTCTTATTAGCTGAATTATAAAGAAGTAAGTTCATTTATGACATAAGAAAGTAAATATAATAAAGTAAAGGCAGAGTGGTGCTTTTGCATGTTTACATATTATTTACTAGAGAATAAGCAAGCTCATTCCAAAATTCAATTACCTTTTTAATTACACCTCTGTAATATTGAATCAGTAAATATTATCTGATAATATTATACAGACAAGTTACAGAGAGAAATTAGTTGTCAGGGCCACTTTTCAGTAAAAAATTATGTTTCCAGCTACAATCTCAAATTTTGATTCTTTTAATTCTTTTATTTCTGCTTTGCATTTTCATTTTAGGAATAGTTAAACAATCTAATATTGAAATCAAAGATTATAAAATAGTTTCTAAGGCATGCTGGTACATCTGCTTGATTAATGGTTTCAGATTTTTAAATTTTGTCATTTTTCTAAATCAGTTTAAGTGTAATGAAGAATATTTTAGTTTTGTGATAATCTGCATTTCTCCTTCTCCATTAGCCAACAAACACACACACAAACAAAAATGAGACATTGCCAATAAACTCAGCTACAAATGTGAAGGTCTAACAGCTTACATGTTGAATAAAATTTGTTCAGACAAATTTCTTTGTGCGACAGACTGAGGTTTCGTTTCTCTTTTGTAAACAGTTCTATCACTCTTGTATGGGCCAAGGAAAAGCTTCTGGCAGGCAATAACACTTGAAACCTCCTTATCTATCAACTTTGCAGCAGCAGGCTGCCATGCCTGATTGATACCAGCTGCAGCTTAACTGCTGTCCATCTGTCTTGTTATTATCCACACGGACTCAAAGGATCGGAGCTGAGCTGCATCCTCTGGACGTCTGTGCAGCGATCAAGCCTGACAGGTTTTTATCATAGAAAGCCTACAAGTTTAAAAGCAAAATTGACTGTTTTCCTTTAACCATGGGTAGCCCCACATATGAATCTTCTCAGTTTATAATGCTGGTTTAGATGCAATGGGAGTAAAAAAATATATTTTTATGCTGCAATGACTAATTACAAAGCACCCGCTCTTTGTTTGCTGGTAACTAATAGAAACCCATTCTCATATCTCAGAGGACAGATAGCTAAATCTTCTTTAGAAAGGCGTTTATAATGTTAATTCAACTGGAAAACAAATTAAACAGTGCCTTGCAAATCTATTAAAACTAATTGGCTCTTTTCCTATTTGTTACATAACAAACTCCATCATGTTTCATTGGTATTTTATGTGATAGAGCTACACAAAGTAGCCATAATTGTCAAGTGGGAAAAAAAATAATTCTTTTTGTCGAATCACCATTTTCTGAAATGGCAATCTTTTCTAGTAAGTCAGTATGACAGTGTATATCTTGCTCTTACTTTGCAACTAACTGAAGCTCAGTCAGACTGGAGGGTGTGTAAATCTTGCCACAGTTTTCAGTTGAATTCAGGTCTAGGCTTTGACTAAACCATCCTCCATCATCTCTAATAAACCTGCCTGTCCCTGCTGAAGAAAAGTATCCCAACACCAAGATGCTGCCATGATGTTTCCTAGTACATCAAGGTTACATGCAGTGTTAGCTGTTGAGGTCGGAGACTGAAATATTTTTTTTTAAATGTGAAAAAGATTTTCAGGAAGAAGTACTTTTGCATGTTCTACATAATCAACAAGAGTTTGAAGATGCATAACATTTTATATGATACGAAATCCTCTCACCTGGTTCTGGAGGGCTCCCGGAGGAGCTCCATGGTTGTAATTGGCCTAAACTGGTGGATTCCCAGTGTGTGGTAACCGGCAGCTGGGAGGTCGGCCTTCACATCCAGAGGATTTTCTCTGTTCTCCTCCATCTGGTTGCTGAGTCCTGCGGAGGCGTAGCTATCTCTCAGGAACGGTAAAGTGTAGTGAGTGCCGGGCTGGAAGTTTTTGGTGGGCAAGTAGCCGTGGAGGCTGAAACGAGAGAGGCTTCCGTATCCTGAGCAAGCGTCGCCTCCCATGCCCCTGAAGGCATCAGGGAGGGTGTAGACTCTGTTCTGGCTGTCTGGGTTTACAGGATGAGGCTCACCAGGCTGCAGCACCGGCTGGGGTTGAGCTGTTGCAATGGTAGTGCTGCTGGTTGTTGTGTTTGGAGCAGATTCAGAGGGCTCAACTTTCACTTCGGGAGAGGCTTTCTCAGCACATACGTTGTCTTTAAACTCCTGAGCCAACGTGACATCAGGAGTATCTGATGGGAGGACGTTCTCCTCTTTAATCTCTTCTTGCGTCTCACTCTGAGGCTTTTCACCCTCTTGTTCCACCGCTTTGGACTCCTATAAGAATAGATTCACCACTGTAATTATACACAACAATCTCCCTACTGCTAGTCTTTAGAATCTAATTTGCCTAAGTGGTCCACAGGGCTCTGGTCTCGTCTTAAATGCCACCTGATGTGGCTACTTACATTCAGAACAAGAAGCATCTCAGTTTACTTCAAATAGACGAGGCATGTTTGTTGACCACAAAACACTTCCCTTTTCTCAAAGTAACTATTAATCGTCATCACTTCAGCACAACCCTGGCTTTCTGATAAATGATGAATTCTGATTTCCTGCCAAAGAATAATAAATTCCCCTTAGTTAGAAATTAGTTTTGCCACTGTTTAGCAGGAGAATAAATTGGAGGAATTCAATTTTCTGGTGTGTGAAATTGATTGTGATTTTAACTCTTTTGTTCCAAAACGCAAGAAAAAAATGTGTTTTTCTGTACGCTGTCAGACAAAAACAAAGACATTTTTGCTACATGGATACAGCTATTTAATGAGTGGTCATATAAACCTCAGAGTCAGTCTGCTGTGGGGTGTCAGTTTCTGTGGAGCTTTCATTGGTTGAGGTCATCACCGAGGCGATGGAAGTGGGCGTGTCCAGTTCATCAGCGGTTGTCGGGTTTTCATTGGTTGCCTCTTTAGCCTCCTGAGGCAAAGACAAGGGAGTTGGACCCTCCAAACTCTGCTCCTAAAAAAAACACACACACTTGTGGGTAAGTACCTGTTACCTATCAGTATAATTCAAGTTTTCCTTTGTTAGTATGTTGCTCATGAGGCTATATGTAAATAAATCTAATTAATGTTCTGTGTTGCTAGTGCAGTCTACACAAAATAATTTATTGCTGAGATGTTAAAAAAAGAAAAGAAAAAACAGGCCTTGAGGATTTGAAGTTTGACACCTCGATAAGTTCTGTAAGTGGATCAGTTTCTCTTGCCAAGTGCCTCCAGTTGACGTGTTTTATGATTTGGTGCTAAACAAACAAATTGAATTGAATCAAATTAAAAGACATTCATTCAGCAACCTGAAGGAGCAGCTCACAGCAGCAGCAAAATATTATAAAACTTTACCAAACAAGTTAATATCTCGCAAATGCTGACTTCATCAATCGAATGCCTTACCTACTGTCATGGCTGCCAAACATTTACATCTAAATTTAATGCCTAACAACAATGCAAGCAGAGCGAGCAGCTACGATGATAATAAGTGGTATAGTTATATAGGAGGAGGATGTTCTTTGGTGAGGATGTTCATTATTCTCCCCCTTATGTTGTTTTAAATTATGTTGCATTTCTTTTTTATTTAATATATTTTTGCTTTACTATTTGAGCTGCTTGATTCACTCAGTTATTAGTCAGTATTTCTAATACCACGTTGTCTAAACATTATATTTACATTTTTTCTGGGACCCTCAAATTGAATAGGGCAAAAGAAAACATGTGACATATGACCACCACAATGAATTGCTTAGTTCTTTAAAAAAGAAAAAAAAAGCCACAGTAAGTAACTTTAGGATATCAAACTGACGTGTTAGAAATATTGATGTATGTGTTGGCAGATACATCCTGATATCTGAAGATTATTCACTATTTGCACAATTGCCTTCTTATTTACTTGCTCACTCAAGTGTGATTTCATTTATTTTACCCACACCCACACACGCCATTCCTGATCGCCTTGAAACTGAGTAATTACTTGCCAGTATGAAATCGATTAAGACATTGACCAGCTTTCTTTGCCCTTATGAAAAATAGCTAGCACCCAATGTGAGCTGCTTTCCTGTGATTTGTCCAAAAGCTTACCAGCAACTTTTTAGAGAGCTGCAAAGGTTAAGCTAAAAGACAGAAAAAGAAGAAATGCTGTTTGTTATTTGTTGTCTGTGTCTCAACTCAGATTGCACTGAACATGAGGGAAAACCTAAAACTACACATTTTGTTGACGTTCATGCTGGGTTTTTCATTTTTGGGGGGGATTTTAGCAGAATTTATTTGTAGCATGCTGCTCTGATGCGGTTTAGTAGGTCAGCTCCGCTGGTGAAAATATAACACATGTACTATTTGTTTGGCTGGCTGTCTGCAAGAGGAGTCTTCCATTCTATTCCCACTTTGTTATGTAAGTATTTATGGCATGTTTGACAAAAGTAGTGTTGTAATGGGACTAGAAGTGAATCAGGCAGTTATTGGCCTTCACATTTAATCAGCGGTGGGCTTTGATTTTGCTCAATGTGCCAAACTGTCAGAGAGGAGAAAGGGCCTTTTCAATTGCTTTTAGTTAGCTAAGTTAAAATAAATTAAAAAAAAGCAGGGTTTGCTGGACACTGTTGCTGTTTAACAGCACTGAAGTTGGTTTACTATGACCTAAATGAAAAGGTTGTTGCTCAAACACATTTTTTCATATGCAAAACATTTCTTGTGCTTGTTAAAACACTAACAAAAAGCAGATTTTCGTTTATTTGTTTAGACAGTAGGTCGACCTCACTATGAAACAAGAGGGAAAACGGCAATATTCAGACAGCTCAAACCTGCACTAAATCACTCTAAACAGATTATGAGACCTTTGCTTTAATGAGAGTCTTGCCTATGGTGCTAATTTTGCATATAATTCATTCCAGCTGTTCCACCTTGCTTTGCAAAAGTATTCACACAGCTGGAAATAACATTGAAACCACATATTTCATTGTATTTTATTGCATTTTTTTTCTGACAAATCTACATAACTGGAACAAAAATGATACATAATTTTGTTTTGTTTTTTTTGTTTGTTTTTTTTCAAATAAAAATCTGAAAAGTATGTAGTTAATTCCCTTTACTATGATACCTACACAAGTCTACTAATTAGGGACGTGATCTAACTGTACTCTGAATCACGAAGAACAAGATTACTGTGTTTTGGTTTGTCACATAAAATTCCAATAAAATACTTTGACATTTGCTGCTCCAATATGGAGTGAATACTTACAGCAAGGCACTGTTTGTGTTTCTTTAATAAGTTCTAGCTGATTTTATGCAAAAGTTAAATCTCTCTCTTCCAACATAATGTATTTTATTTGGATGTGGAGAGTAATTGTTGTTGGGCTTTTTTTTTCCTTTTACAAACTTTGCATTCATTTGAGTGTGTCAACAAAAATTGGATTTGCTGCTCTATAAATCTGAATGAAAAACTGATTCATTGATGCAGCTGAATTCCCCCAATAGCCATGCAAACAACCTATTAAAAAATATATTAAACACAAAAGGCACTGCACTGAATCCTTCATTAGTTTTTTTTATTATTATTATTTGAAGGATTTCAGCATTAAATAAATCAGTTTTCACATTCAAAATGTGTGTAATCCAATCAGAAATGTGTCACATGAACGTATTCAATATGCTGAAGCATCTGCTGAGATTAGAAGCAGATAAACTGATTAATCTCCACAAATTATTGTCTTTCCGAGGCTGCGAAGTCCAATCAAACATGAGCTGAACTCTACCGCATTAAAACAGGCTGGAGAGGACGACTGTCGGTTGAAAGTGGAGAGGAAAAGAGCTCGATTTTCAAACACCAAACACAAGGGCCCTCTCATATCCCTGAACAAAAACGTGTTGGAGGGAAGAGGAGATAAAAGGCCTGCCCAGGAAAAACTGGCTGTGGGGAGAGATCATCTTGGCTTGATCACCTTTGGGGGAGGCTGATTGGATATTGTTAGGCGGCACTAAATAAATGCTTGGCCAGAACACAGGCGAGGTGCCACTGTCCTCTACAGACAGCTTGATTAAGGATTTGGAGGATGATAACAGGCTGGACACGAGCCTGTGTGCTGCCGTCTCTGTCTGATTCGAGCTCCAGGGAAGGCAGGGCCACTGTGTGAGTCAAAGCTTATTTAAATAACTCACTGCACCATCACTGAGTGTGCTCTTGAAGCCAAATAGGTCAGGTTGGAACGACTGATTTAGAGCTAGCTTATAGGCAAAAAAAAACCCTGTAGATATATGGTACTCTCTAGTACAACTGTACTTTCTCAGTTGTACTAGAGCAGTACAACTGGCATCTAGTTCCTGTGAACTCTTATCGTCAACCGACTAAAGGTAGTGTGAAATTTAAGGAGCTGCAAAGCCAGACATCAACCCCTTCTTCACACAAGCAATGAGCCAAATATCTTATTAGAAAACTAATTTAATGTGAGAAACCGATGCACTGGGTTGCAGTGTCATTAGATCAAGCTGAAGTGCAGCTTGGCTTGAACAGAAAGACCATTTTCATAAAACTGCAGAGCTGACACAGCGACGGCTTGACAAGACAATAAAAAAAGAGAGACATCAGCCGAGCGATGTCGGGAAAGCATTAACAACTTTGTCACAAAATCCATCTGCAAAGCCGTGCAATCTGTTGAATCAGTGCCGGTCATATTTTTTTGTAGGAGAATATGCCTACTGCAAATAGAAGCTGTAGCGTAACAGATGTTTCACCTGCAGAAACACCATTGCTTGCTCAATCTTATACATGACTGCCCTTGTTATGGATAAGATAACAAATTTATATATATATAATAGTTACTGCAGTTTTAAATCACTGTTGCATTTAAGAGTTCTATGGACTTTCTTGCATTTCCAGTTGTTCTGTTCTGTAACTTAACACAATATCTCACCAGAAAGAAGAAACTGATGCAAGTTCTCATTGTCCTTTCAATGCTACAAAAATAAGGCATTCCCACAGCATGATGCTGCCACCACAAGTGCCTCTGTGATGCTGTCTGTTTGATTTAAACCCTGAGGACGTTCATCCAGATTGTGAATAATAACTCATTCCACCGTCACTTAACGTGCTGTTGAAGCCAGATATGTCAAGCTGATGGCTCTGAATCAGACAGGACTTAACAAAAAAGATCAAAAATGGCAAATGGATGCTGGATCCATAAGGCAGAATGACAATTTGCATCATCCCATAGATTCCCAGCATCATTGCCAGCTAAAGGCAGGGTGCAGTTGTCTGGCACAAGTAACAACTTGCAGTTGCCTCAGATCCAAGTTAACTAATGTACAGCTTGCCTTGAACTGGAAAGTTTATCTTTATAAAACTGCAAAACTGTTCCTGTGATCCATCACGACACAATAAAGCAACAAATCACCAGGTGATGTCAGAAACTATTAGCATCTTCATTGTGCATCTTTGTCACATCCTCTTTAAAGATGAGCAGTGATTTACTGGAAAGCTTCATCTGCAAACGAGGCGGCAAAGTGGAGCAACTAATAGGAGAAGGTCCTGGGTTCTTTCTGCTTGGAGTTGGCATGTTCTCCCTGTGAATGGGCAGGTTCTCTCTGGGTACTCCAGTTCATCACTGTCAATTAGTTATACACTGAAATCCCCTCCAGTATTAGTGTATGTGTGTGTGTGTGTGCATGGTTGGTTGACCTCTGATGACCATTAGCTTCATATGACATGTCCCAGAACAATAGAAGCTTTTTCTATTTTCTTTTAACTCTGCAGAGCATGCCCACAGCATGATACTGCCACACAGGCCTGTGTATTTCTGTCTCCACCTGACTCGAGTTCCGACAAAGGTGAGCCAAAGCTTAGTTAAACAACTTACTGCACCATTACGTCCTGAAGACATGGGTCAAGTTGACAGATCTAAGTTTAAGGAAAAAATAAAAGAAGGTGATAGAAACAGAAAAAGATGTTAGACTAGCATCTAACTACCATCAGCTCTCAGCATCAATGCTAGCTAAAGGTAAAGGCTTACATGTACTGGTAACAGTCACTTATGACACAAGCAAGCTGATTTCGGGGGGACCCTGCTAAACAGGACTGCATCTGTCTATCGTGTCTTAAAGAAATGCTGGACTGACACAGAGATCCTTCGACAGGACAGTGGAAAAAACCACACACCAGTCTAATGATGTCAGAAAACATTAGCTACAACTTTGTCACAAAACTCATCCGCAAAACCGTGCAATCTGTTGAATCAGTGGCCCTCACTTCTTCAGGGGAGATTCAGATGCTGGACACTCTGCTAAAGGTACTGTACTGCGCTGAAACGGTCCGTCGTAGGTGCGATGAAAGACTTGTTTTCTGCAGAAACACCATTAACGTCATGGTTAACCGTAACCTCACCGGGCTGCCAAGAAACGACTTCTCAGAGAAAAATGAAAAGAGAAAGTTTCCATTTCCCCCCACCGCTGATCGCACACTGATCCCCAATTAGCTAAATGCTGCATGGTCAAATTTAATGTCTCCCCGCTTCAACATGGCAACGCGCTCAGCACCAGTGTGCAGAATTAACCCCCTCCGTCATAATGCCATCAAAGTTATACCCTCCCTTCACACCCCTCCCCCCCACACACACACACACACACACACCCTTTACTGAGGTTGCATTCATGCATTGCCTCTTCCACTTCAACACACATGGATGCAGGAGGTAAAGATGTTTTGCATCATGTCACCAGAAACACAAGCAGACCACACCGAGCAGCACCGAGAGAGGTAAGGGAGTGAAGCAAGTGAAGCCTCCTCCATTCATCATGACAGAGGCAGAAAGCGGAGCTGTGGAGAGCCAGTTCTCCGCAGGAAAAGTGATGGGTTAAAAAAAAAAAACAGGGAGGATGCGGAGCAAATAGAGCCATTCCAGCACACACTTACCTCTTTCACTTCAGCAGGCATTGCCAAGTCTTTCCTGCCTCCCCACGAATGATGAACAAGATGCGTCCCTCAGTGTGTTCCTATGGCTCTGCTGATTTTGTTTTCCTTCTCTTTTTTTTCAGAGCTTCTGAAGCAGTTCAAACATGAGCAGCCATCCTTCCTCTCAGCTCCCACCAACACACGTCCACCGCTGCTCTCTCCCTCTTGCTCACACTCTTGCTCTTCTTCCACTCACAAACACACGCACACACGCGCACGCACACTACAGACGCACCATGCACACATTTGCTCAACATAGACGTTCTCACTCTGCCTCTCTCCCTCTCCTTTCCACTCTCATAACTGCACTCCTCCTCTGATCTGTGCTGCAGTTAATGTGTGCGCTATTAGCAAGGTGCTGAATCAACTGAGTGATGCTGAGCCTGTGAATGGGTTAGGTGGGTGCAGACCCCTGCAGTCCCCATCCCTCCCAACCACCCCCTCTACCCCACATTTCCCGGTGCAGGGGTAGGGTTGCGCACGCATGATGACACAACACACACACACACACACATGCACACGCACCATTCCCCTGTGGCCACAGGAGCAGATGCAGCTGGAGCGCGGAGCAGCCTGCACTGGTTCAGTCCTGTGTCACCCATGTGCGGCATTGCAAGGAGAAGGAGCTGAGGAGGGGGTGATGGAGGGGTGGGGGGGGGGGGTGGGGGGGGCACCGCATGCAGCACAGGAACACACTCCATGTTACAGATACGCTCCGCTTAGAGAGCAGCACGAGGCAGACAATTACTGTCCGCCCACAAATGCACTTCAATCTGAACCTGCATGATTTATTCTGAGTTAAGTAAAAAATAATAATTAAAAAAGAAGGGGGACCCAAACCAGGATGCTTTTTCTGTTTTCTTACTCACTCTGGAGGCTGGAGGGTAACTAATCTCAGAGACGGCCCGTTCCTTTCACTTGACCATATATCTTAAATTCTGGAAAAGAAGTTATTTGCTGTCCTGATTATGTGGAAAAACACAATGTTTACTTACACTTTTGCTTCAGGAGTCAATCTGTCCATCATTTCCAGGCTATTGTTTTCTATCAGCTCTCTTTCCTATTGATTTAAGAAAATCCTTACATGAAATTGATCTGTGAGCATTTGGAGGTTCTTCCTGGCCTCAGTGGGCCCATAAGCACTTTCGTGTTCGAAAGTCCTTTACGGTCCTCAATCGGCCATCTTGAATCTGTCCCTCGAGCACTTCTGCTTCTTTAAACTTTGATTAATGCTCAGTGCCTTGCAAAAATACCCACATGCCTTGACATTTTCCACCCTTTCACAATGTTGAATGTATTTTATAGAGATTTTGTTTTGTAATCGAGATGCACTGAAATGATTTTTGAAGGGTGAGAGGATTTATGGTCTTTAAAACGTAAATAGTGTGGCGTGCCCTGCATCAGCTCTCCTGAACTGAGACTTTGCTTTTGCTGCTGATAAAGCAGCAGTCGTGTTTGGTTCGTCGTTGGGCTGAAATCTGTGCAGAAAGATGAAGTGAAGAGTTTTAATATAGACCTAAATCAAGACTTAAATACTGGAACGAATGGAAGAAAACACAAAACCAGCAGGACAGGAAAAGTAGACTCCGACAAGGAACAACAAAAGAACCATAGATTGAACACTGAGGTAAGGGTGGAAAATGAAAAGGGAACCAGATGAGCTAATGAGAGGAGATGTTGGACAGCTGTGCCAGAATAAAAGCATAAAGACTGAGGGAGAGAGACTAATAAACACTAAGGGAGCTGAACTTGAAAAGGCCTGAAAATAACACAAAAGAATAAAGTAAAATGCAAACAATAAAGAACTGAAGATTGCCTTTATAACTAAAATAAACCTAGAAAGAAAACCAAAACACATAGAGTAGAAAACCTTGTCAGAGACCGAAGACAACTTAATCTCTATTATTCTCTTTCCATCTCACACTTTTGTGCTATTTGTTGCTCTATAGCACCAACAAAACACATAAAAGTTTTGGTTGTGTTAAAAGATTTTGGTTAAAATAAAACCAAAACTTTTACTTTTGGTTATAATAAAAATAAAAAATATTCATAGCTTGCAGGTATGCATACTTTTGCAAAGTTAATAGCGTGGTCATCCAGTCAGTAGCTCTGATTTTCATAAGAAATTTAAACTTTGTGATAAAAGGTCATCACAGAGATTAGAACCTTTAAAAAAAAAAAAGCAGCTTTGCGAGTCTCTATTTCAGCCATCAGAGGAACATCTATTATTAATCTGTCAATCAGAGAAAAGAAATGAGTCCAGCATGTTTCCTAAAATCTTTTTATGAAGCCAAATCAAAGCAGGCTTAATGAAAGTCCATTTTCACATGAGAAGGACTCGCTGATGTGTTAAAACAGACTAAAGTGATTTCTGCTTCCCCCTGCTTTCCATATCGCTTCAGCAAAAAGCTCCACCAGATGGAAAACACCACCATTAAGTCTCTGAATGGATTGGATCTTTAAAGAAAGAAAGAAAGAAAGAAAGAAAGAAAGAAAGAAAGAAAGAAAGAAAGAAAGAAAGAAAGAAAGAAAGAAAGAAAGAAAGAAAGAAAGAAAGAAAGAAAGAAAGAAAGAAAGAAAGAAAGAAGGAAAGAAAGAAAGAAAGAAAGAAAGAAAGAAAGAAAGAAAGAAAGAAAGAAAGAAAGAAAGAAAGAAAGAGAGAGAGAAGGAAAGAAAGAGGCCAGAGCAGCTTTGTAGAGCCTCACAAGAAAGATGCATTTTTTTTTTCTTTCAAAGAGTGGAGTACACAATACAAAAGCATGAAAGTAACACGAAAAGATGTTTGAAGCAGGGAGGTGCAAAAATCTGATCTTTTAAATCTTCAGCCTCTGTCACATATTGTTAAAAGATGACAATTCAAACTAATGGATGTTTTCATAATTCAAAAGCCTATTTACTTCAACAAAGCCTTCCGTTAATTCTAGATTTGACCTTTTTCTCCACATTGTCATCCATTACCAGCAACTGACTGTATAAATTCTTCAAATAATTTATTACATTAAAATATGACTTAAAAAACAGCAAATATAATTAAAATTCATTAAGTTCTGCTGCATCGCGAAAAAAGGCTGCTGCACCTCAGCATTTGCTTTATTGAAGCTATATTATTGAAATGATATCATAAAACATGACACATTAAACATAGCATTTAAAAATAAAACTGTTCAATCAATTTTGTGTTTCCAATTTTTTTCCCCTCCCAGTTTACAAAACAACAAAGAGAAGGTCAGTGTTTTTAGAGTAATCTACATAAGCACTTGGTTTTAAAATATTCAAACCTGTGACTGGTTTTCGTGGCTGGGTGGAATGTTTTTCATGTTTTGGAAACTTTGTGGAGAGTTTCTGCTCATGAGTAATTTGTTGCTCACTTCTAAATCTCAAAAATGGAATAATTTTAATATCCATTTTTGAGATGTTAAAATTAACCCACTGAATCTTAAAGCGCCAGTCGGTGAAGCTTTAAGATTGAAAGCTTCACCCACAGAGAGACACATTCTAAAAGTTTTTCCGTTCATATCTGGACTGTAAAAGCTTGAAAATGTTCACATCTTGTGCACTATTTCTATGGAAGCACACAGTCCTGATCTGAAGCTCACATACACTTAGCATCAGCATAAAGAAATACTTTTATTAGGTAATACCAAGATTTTCTTCAGAGGGCATTTGTCTTTTTCTGGTGTGTATTTTATTTTGACTAAAATGTAAAGAGAATCACTAAATGTATCTAAATATCGCATAAAACTGCAATCCTTCATTCCAGCAAAATATAAGCTGGAAGTCACCTTGGAGTAAATAGGAGACAGCAGAGTGAAAGTTTGATATATCACTACTGGTGAATAAATACACAAGATTGACAGCATTTATTGGCACTTTCCAAGGTTGCAAGCTGAATGGAGTTTATTAAAATTAACGTCACAAAATGTGACCCTCCAACACCTGTGAGCTGAAATCAATGAGCCTCCAGCCTTCCATGTCTTCAGCGGTCGTATTATACAAGTCCCGGACACAGTTACAGTCTTCAAAGGCATCAAATACTTCTTATCCACATGCTGAATACAGAAACCACTTTTCTGTTGAAGAGAGCTGCTGTGACGCTTTATCTGTTTTCCACCTGATGCATATTGAAATGTGTCAGCATGTCTCGTCTAAAAGACTCTTTAATTTCTACTCAGTTGCTTTTAACTTGGGGGCATTAGTATGAGCCTGCAGTAACCCGTTTAAAGTGAGCTCATTACTTAGTCTGTTCAGCTAAGTGGTCCTTCTGGATTTAAGTCCCAAATGATTGTTTAACCTTTATCACTGTTTAACACTAACTGCCTTCAAGGATGTCTAGTTTGAATGATGAATGTTTTCGAGACGTTTCTGTACTAAGACACAGACTGATTTCGTGCATCTTGTTTAAAATTTCTAATTATTTACATCTCGGCTGCTTGATAATCTAATTTTAGCTGATTGAATCCCTCTTGAAGCACCCCAGGATTGTCTTAAAAAGTAAAAAGAAAAGGTTTTGAAATTTGGACTCCTTTGGTGCGGCTGACTATGAATGCAAAGAGAGGGAGGGAGTGTTTGGACAGTGAAGACCCAGCAGGTATGATGGGGAGTGAAGTTATAGAAGGCTTTGAAGGTTAAAAAAAAAAAAAAAAAAAGAGAGAAGCAAAATCTTGTAATGAATACATTGATGAACAGGGAGCCAGTGAAACTGGGTGAAGATCGGCGGGATATGATCAAAGAAAAGTGTGCAAACGAGCATGAAATTCAGATCTTTGAATCCAGAGGCAACATGGACCAGACGGTCATCACTGGAAACGGTACCGAGCCAGGTTATTAAAAGTTTTTGTCTTTAAGCATTTCATTTCTGTGCAAATTGAAAAAGTTGTTAATTATGAGACTTGGATTGATGGGATAATCTGTGGTGAGGAAAATTGAGAAGAGAAGGGGATGCAACCGTGACAACCTGTAAGAGCTCATGTTTGATCAGTATCCCAGTCTTTTCTCTCAATTCATTCTCCCATCCATCCTGCTAAGGATAATTTAGAGAGACTAATTAAAACAGTAAAGTTTGATTAATTAGAGGGAGGAAGCCAGAGTACCCGGAGTGCTGGGTTTCAAACACAGGACTTTCTTTGTGTAAAAGAATCACTTCTTCCTGTATGCATGGGGGGGTTTTTTGTCGTTGATTTTTTTTAAAACATTATCATTGATCAAAAGAAACTAGCAGAGTTTGATGTATAGAACTTTTCTGCAAAGCATCAAGTGGATGTCCTTTTCTCATGTCATCTATCAAACATGAGGCGGAAAGCTGATGATTCTGGTTTGTTTTTAAGTTGCAGAACCTGCACATCTTGCACCCACTGAGTCAACTGTGGACTGCCTGCTTGTATAAAAGAGAAGGAAAAGGGGCTAAGAAATGCCTAATTCAGTTATTTTTTTAACCAGATTTATGGTAAAACTGTAAATGATGTTTTATTTAGGACGTTACTTCTAGGTTTTGTTTGTCAACCTGGGTTCAATTCCCAGTCCTGGGGAATCAGCTGCATGTCGTTTCCTTCTCTCTCCTCCCAACTTCCTGTTCAGCCTGTTAAATAACGGCCTAAAAAACTTTATTAGAGCCTAAAAATCTTTTTTAAAACCTAAAAAGATTCATTTCACCTCAACTGGACCAAAGGTCAGAATCTGTTTCCTGATCTTAAAAAACAACTTTCTTCCTCTCTCTCTCATTTTCTCTCTTTCTTACATAATTAACAGGTTACTTCATATTTACACACAAACACACACACGCACACGCCCACACACACACCCCCACGGGCTGCCACCTTATCGTGGTGGGGGGGTTTGAGTGTCCCAGTGATCCTAGGAGTCTTGCTGTGGGGGCTTCATGCCTCTGGTTGGGCCCCCCAGTGCAGACGGGTCCAAGGTGAGGAACCAGACCAAGTGCAGCCCAAAGAGGGCTGACTTTGTCCTGGTGCAACAAAGACAGCCTGGTTTGGGTCGAGTTCTGACTGTTTATCCAGCCTTTTTAAGTCCTGGAGGGGCTACTGGAGAGTGCAGTTATTGCTGTTGACAATAACAAAATTATCATTTGTTATTGGTAAACATACATTTGCGCTTTGGCATGTTGTTACTGACAGCCACGCTATCTATCTTCTGATTAAGAACAGGGCTGCCCTCACTGACACGGCTCAGGGTTTACGTCACACGCAGCGCCGTGCGCAGGGCCCTAGTGCCTGTAAATTTAATGGTCCAATGAAGGTTATTTAAAAAACAGGACATTTCCTCACTTTATAAAAAAACCCAGGACGCCCGGGACAGGACGTGAAATACGGACATGTCCCGGGAAATACGGACGTTTGGTCACCCTAATTAACGGTAACGGTTGCATAACAATAGGTTCCTGCCATTGTTTTAGTTGTTCTTACCCAGAATGCCCTGCTCTGTTGTCCACTTCCTGGTTTTGGAGCGGTCTCCAGTCCGTTCACATACGCATTCAAACGTACCAGACTGCACCTCAACCAAACCCAGGCTGAGGTTTGTAGAGGGCCAAAGTTCAGTTTGTTGGCTTGTTTACGTATTCACACCTCCGCAAACAAACTGAACTTTGACTAGACAGACAGACTGGAGTTGGATTAAAGCAAACTAAACAGGGTTGGTATGATTGCTGCCTTACAGATCAAATATTCTGTAAAATCAATTTTTTTTTTCATCTTTCCATCATCTTATAATGTTTTTCCCTCATTGAAACAAACCTGGAGGGTCGCCTTTAATCTCCATGGCAACCATTCAACTGTGCAAAACACCTGGGTGGACTTAGCTCCACCTTTGAGGCGCAGCTCCTCCCCCACTCGGCTCCTCCAGACTAGCCAGCAGCAATTAGCAAGCAGCTGCTGAAACTTGAGCTCATTATAGGAGCTGCTGCTCAGAGGAGCCATATTGGCAATACACACTAATGGAATTGGTTTTATGGGGGTCTTGTTTTGCTTTTTTTTTTTTTTGCCATATTAATTCAGAATCCCACCAGAAGTAACAGCTCCAATGCCAGGATCAAGCCGCACGTTTTGATACCACTTTTGTAGGGTTTAATCCAGCGTTTTGAGCTCTATTCACGTTCACGGAAAAAGAACTAAAGAATAATAAAGAGACACCTTATTGGGTGTAGAGTAATAGGTTCCTGCCATTGCTTTGCACGGCAGGCCCCAATGACTGCAGAGTCATTTATGTACACATACATATATTTATATACAGATATTGAATAGAAATCAGTTCAACCTACACATTGACCCCAGGTCATTTGAAATGAATTTTGAAAAGTAAATCATTTTCAGCTGTACATCTGTCTGGAAAGCTTACTGTTTATAATTCACAATGTAAATGAGGAATGCCACATTAGCCAAGATACCTTTAATGCTGCTGTTTTACAGAATCCCTTCAGGGTCTGTACTAAATGGAAAATCCATCTTGGGAAATGATTCATTTTCAGAAGACAGTACACTGTATGTTCATTTACACTTGCTGAATAACTTGAGGTGCCTAATCAGGGACATAAATCATCTCATTACAAAGAATCTGAAGTCCAAGTCAAACTTTTGCATGGACTGCCATGTTGTTTTTGGATTTTAAATTACGAATTTAAGCTGTTTCTATTTTGTGACTTGCCTAATATTTAGAGTCATTCCAGAAACTCAAAACGTAATGTTAGCCTGATTTATCTATCCTAAAACCACGTTTGATGTTTGTCTTTGGATCAATGTTCTGTTGGAACATCCAATTTCCAACATCAGGTTGTCGATCTAAGTTGGACTTGGAAATTTTGAGGTTGTATCGCTTTGAATAATGCATCAGTTCCATTGGCAGAAAAATGATCCTGCCACATTCATGCTTGAAAGTTTGTAAAGTGTATTTAAGATTGAAAGTTTCAGCCACTGAGGTAAAGAGGATCAAAACTTTGGACACTGTTTGATGTGTTTGATGCGTTCAAACACATCAAACCTCATTTACAGATAAAGCAAGCTAAAATTAAGCTGTGTGACAATTACAAGATATTTTAAACACCCTTTGTTATGTCCTTTGGCTCATTATCTATTACGGTATTTATTATTATAAATTCCACACTGTCTTCCATTGTCTCTCTGCACCATAAAGTCAGATGAAAAATGTATTCAAGTTGTAGAGCAGAGATTAATTCATTCATTCTTAATGTAGAACAGAGCAGTTTTACATTAAACTTTTTAACATTTATCAGCTGTCTTGACAACCAAGACGTTCACTGTTGAGTTGCAGCACCACTGAAGGAGTTAAACCTGTCTACACATCCATAAAAATGTATATATATATATATATATATATATATATATATATATATATATATATATATATATATATATATATATTTTTTTTATTTATTTATTTTTTTTTTTATTCAATCATTTGTGGTAGAATCTAAAAGTAACCAGAGCATTTGTGTATTCTTATTCAAGGCCAGGAAGCTGAAAATCCTGTCGATTTTTAAGTAAATGCAATGTGCTAGTGTGTCATAGCATGAATATTTTTTTAAATGTTTTCTTCAGGTGTGCTTTATCTTCTGAACTGCATGGACGCCACAAGTCTTCTGTGCTTTTCTCTTTTAAATTACTGTGTGACATTCAAATCCTCCCCTGTATTAACACTTGAAGCTATTTCTGTTAACTAATTCACTGATAAATTTAAAACACACATTTTTCACACTGCCACAGAGGCTGCTAAGGTGCAACAAAAGCTGTTATGTGCCTGCTGTTCACATGGTGCTGGTCCTACTCATCTCCACAGTAAATGGATAGTAATTCGCTCCAAACGTGTGGCAGAGATGAATGTAATTATCTCTGGCCATTATCTGTACACGTTCTGACACAAACATTGAGTGCAAAGAAGAATCACAGAATATGGCAGCATGCACACACAAAAAGGAAAAAAAAAACCTTATTAGATTACAGAGTATGGTGATGTATCAATTGTAGCAGAATGCCCACACAGTGTTGGGGCCTCAGCGGGGCATTTCACATCCTTTTTCCTGTGGCTTTCTGCCACACAGTGGCACAGTGAATGCGGACTTTTGTCCTGATTAAGCCCCCGCACTGCCCACCGCTGTTCTGTTTATCCTGGCGAGAGCAGGCGCTGAAGCGAACTGCAGAGACAAAACCACTAGGAGTTTTTAGCATAAAAAAGGAAAGTCGGCTCACGGCTTTGTTGAATGCTGCTCATAATCCAGATGGACAAATTTCAGAAATTTCAGCAAAAGTCAAGATTACAAGATCAAGTTGGCTAGAGAACAAAAATAATTTATTTTTACTCTACTTAATATTGTAGCACAAATTGATTACTCCAAGAGGACCTGAAGATCAAATGTTTAATTAAAGCAAATTCTGATTAACGCCAGCAAGAAGTACAACACCTTACCAAGGTGTTACGCTCAAGCTGTTTTTCTCAATGCCCTGTGATGGTCTCGATCAGATGGACTCCACAAAAAGTTTAATTAAGATTATTTATTTGACTTTGGTTAATTTTTAAATCCTGGAAGCTTTGAAACAATCCTTTTTTTTTTCTTTTTTTTTTCCCCACCAGGGGGTCCTTTTTGTGGGCTCTAGTGTCCCTTTTTTCATAGTAGGCTGACAGGAAAGGGAGAAGGAGAGGGGGGAAGACATGCGGCAAATGTCGTCGGGTCCGGGAATCGAACCCGCGACGGCCGCGTCGAGGACTGAAGGCCTCCAAACGTGGGGCGCGCTAACCTCTACGACACCGGAGCACGCCCCTAAACAATCCATTGTTACTATAAATATTGATGTTGACTGGTAAGTGTGTTAAATTTTCAATGATAATGCCATGTTTTATTCAATGAACAGATCTTATCTTTGAAATTGCAACTTGCACCAGTAACTGGAAATTAGTATTTTACATCACAGTGGAATGACTGTAGCCTCTTTGCAAAATCCTTTTTAATAAACGGCATCTTTAAAGTCTTGTAACTGCATCCTACTTTGATTTGAGTCCAGACTTTGACTAGGCCAGCCCAAAAAAGAGTTTAACTCTTCTCTCTCCAGGCACTAGAATATCTGAACATAAACATTGTTGTGGCTCACCAAGATGATTTTTGGCAATTGCGAGACAGGAAAGAGTTAGGGCCGTCCATGCATTCCTCGTCCTCCGCTAAAAGCAACACTGGCGTCTCCCGTATTTGTACTGATCTCAAGCTGAATGAACGGCAGTCTGAGCCAAAACTCAGACGTCAAGAAAACTGAGATGAGTGTCGGAACCACATGTCTACTGGATGGCGCCTGTTCTTTGAGAGGTGAAGCAGCTTGAATCTGATCTAAAGTTAAAGCTCTATTCTTTTTTTTTTTATTAGCTCTGGGAGAACTGATAGCCATCTGAGAGCAAAGTTAGATAGAGTTCAGAAATTGGTCATAAAATAACTTTCCTATAAAATCTATGAGTGCCTGATCATTTCTAGACATCAAAAGCCTACAATTAGATAATATGAGTTCTCCGTGTTTGTTTCATTTTCATTATGTCTGTTTGTTTAATTAATCAATAGTAAAAAGATATTGGGTGATTGATAATAAAATTATTTGATTCCCATCATTCATAAAATTTGAGCTTTTTAAAAAAAATTAAAATAAAAAAGCTATGTACATTTTAAAAATGTTTTTCTTATTTGGACCATTTATTTGTGTTGATCGAGAATTAATTATGAGTCCTTAACCCAAAAACCTTTTCATTTTAGTTTCAGTGTGTTTGACTATTGAGAAAATAGTCAAAATATAGGATAATTAGTTCCCTGTCACTATCAAAGGTATAATCTGTCCAGTTGTCCTGTAAGAATGACTGTTTGTCCTCACATTATAAACGACACCACCTGACGTCCTGACTTTCACATTGACTTAATGCTGCTCCCCTTTGCCAGGCTATAAAAAACAGCAGTAGCTGCCAGTCCGGGGGTCACCAGAACGGAAAACAAGTTACCTTAAAACCACAATGTAATTCTGCCCTTCTCTGGGTTTAGATTTTTTTTTAAATGCTAATTTCTATAAAATATGCCTCAGTCTGATGGAGCAACAAGGCGGGGTTGCTATTAATCCAAATCTTTCTTGTCAAGTGTCAATGCAGAGAGTGCTTCATCATGTCGAGAGACAGCCCAGAGAGAGGAAATGGAATGCATCAGTGGCAGAGCAGCTGAAAATGACAATCAGCCAGTTCAGCGATGGCTCTGATGATCAGGCATATCAATGAGCTTGAGAGGAAGAGGCTGGGAGAGGCACACCCACAGAGACACACAGGCAGTGGGATGAAAGTAGGTCAGTGTGCAGCATCTGAAAAGAAGTGTGACTTAAAGGCTGATGAGGACGAATGCATCGCATGTCAAGAGGTTAGGCTGAGGAACCCTGTGGAGTTCGACATGGTGTCTTTGGACAACATCACAATTACATTCCAACATTGGCAACTGAAAACACAAAGATTTTATACACAAAATGCAGGAAAAAAATATTTAATGAACTACAATTCCTTTTTTTTACCCAGTGCAGCTATTAAATCAGGCACATCACAGAAAACATCACACAAATCCAATTCTGTTGATATGTTTAAAATATCACAGGTTGATTGATTTTCTCACACTGTGGGTTGTGAACAGGTGTCAATGTTGCATTCTGTGAAGCAATTATTTCCAACAAGTACATCCTCTACATGTTTTCTAATAATAAAAATCAACAGAAATAATGAGCAACGCCAGGAGTCAGTGCCTGACTTTCAAAGCAGTGACTATTTAGAGGTTTTAGCTTCCACTTTTCTATGTTTCTGCAGCATCCAGCTGCGCTGCAGAAACTTATATGTCACTAATATAAAACTGCAGTAGCTTATGTATAAATAAGTTGAAACTATGCTGCACTATTTTAGACATACTGGCTACTAAAAACACTTTTACACTAGAGCAACATTCAATCGATTTAACTAACTTTATTCATATGGCAACAAAACAGCAAAAACAGCTGGGGATTCGGTTTAGTTCCTGTTTTTGTCACATCATGAAGTTGATTTCTAAATACAAGACTTGTTTTTTTGGGGGGGGGTTAAATGAAGTAGGAAGGAAGTCTGGCAGTAAGAGCTACAGTCTCCTCATGCATTGTTAAAACCAGAAGACGGCATGATGTAAAACAGAGAGAGAGCTCATCAGACCCCACTATCTGCATGGTAAAATGTTGATCAGCCTCTCTAACTCAACAGTATGCAATCCCCGTCATGTCACCATTGTCATTAATATTTTTCCTCTGGCTCTAGACACTGGGATGGAAGTTGGACGAGGGAGGGGTCGTGGTGTGAGTAACCAAAATAGCAAAGCACTTACATTTTAAACACACACTTGTTTTTGCATATTCATATACAGTTCCCATGTCAAAAATATTATGACTAATTGAACTTATTTAGATTTTCTCACATCAAAATCACCAGTTACAGTGTTTTACTGGGACCTTCATGACAGACCCCTGGAAAATCTGAAAAATTTGGCATTTGTATTTAGTCCTCTTTCCTGTGCCAAACCTTTGTTGTGTCACATTTCACTACTACTACAGTCACACATATATTAGTTCAATCAAAGACAGATAAAAAAAAATTAACAGGAATAATAATCTAAAAAGGATAAAGACTAAAACATAAATCTAAATCTGAGACAGGAAATCTTTTAAAAGCATGACTCAAGTCCAAAAACCTCAAAACTGAACTGAAAAGAACTTTCTTCCACGTGTGATTTCCTCTTGCTCTTGTTACATATTATGATTTAATTACAAGTCTAATTAAGTGGCTCCTTAAGGAAGATGGCACCACTGAATGTTATTTAGGAATATTAGAGTTGACAAAAATGCAGTACAGAGTCCTTACATTTCAACACTTAAACAATTTAGAAATTCTTGCATTGTTTTTTTCTCTAACTGTAGATGCTTCATATATATGTATATATATGTTTATATAATTACACTCAAGGCTTGTTCTCCAAGAGCACGTTGAGTTGTTTTCTTATTCTGAGAATTTGATGTACTTATGTCTGTTTACTTAGTTCATTTCAGGGAAACTGCTGATTGGAGTGGGTGCTGTGAAGGCCACTGCATGAATGTTGCTTTCTTTTGGTCGAAGTTTCAGTCGCAGAGCTGCTGAAACCACTCAAAACTCAAGAGCTTCAAAATGTTTGTCCTTTATTTCTTCCACTCAGTGATGCATTCAATGATGTAACAACAACAAGTTGCTTCTCTTTTATCCTTCTCAGGAAAACAACAAAACTGTGGCATTACAACCTACAACTATCTCTGTGTTTTATAGCTCTGGAGCTATCCAACAAAAGTCATCCAGCATGACAGGCATCGTTCCTAAATTATTTTTGATATTGTGACACACATTCACTGCTCTTTGACCTCTCCTTGGGCTGCCACCATGAGACATTTCTGTTATCTGTTATAATTTACAGAAATACACAGGACAAACTGACCCAAAGTGATTTATTTTGCAAGTCAACTAAAAGAAATGCAGGCTTCGATCCAGGCTGGTTTTGTTGGATTTATTTTTGCCACAAAAACTAAATGACTCTGTTCTCAGGAAATGAATGCAGGAAGCAGAGCATTTTATTTTTTCGCAGAAGGTTATCATAAAGTATCTACTGGTCATTCCTATTACTAAAAGGCTCTAAATTATCATAAAATATGAGGTCTGATATGTCACCACCTAAACTTATACACTAGAGGGCGCCGTTCACAAACTCGGCGCTGAAAATAGCATTTAGTGTGAATTGCTGCATTAGAGTAAAATATCTTTCTCCGTCGGATGTTGAAGGTGTCTGTATATCTTTGAAAAAGGATATCTACATGCACTGTAAAAGTCCTCCAGACTTTTCATGTTTTATGGGACTGACGATTAAAAGGATCTCCACATTTGCTGAATGTCAGAGTCTAATGGAAGAGAGAACATTTTAGAGAGCAATTTTTAGCCTTCTACAAATTTGGCAAACTTTTCCATTTTAATTTTTCTTCCTCAAGCTATTCTCAAAATACTTTGCTGAAATTATGCCCTCCTGACAGAACTGATGTAGCTGAGTCAGAGTTTTAGGCTGCCTTTCTCACACTTTTTGGGCTCTGACTTCACATTTTTATGGGCATAAGATGAGGGTTACATGATAACTGCTCCAAAACACTGACCTTGGCATCCTTAATGTCCTTCCTAACTAGACAATTTTCCATGAGGAAGATCCATTTATGCCCTCATCTCTTGACTAATTTCTGAGGGTGTGGCTTTAATCTTTGATGGTGCCAGTCTGTGTTGGTAGATGATTGCTTCAGTGTGAATAATACAATCTTTTAAAATGTCTGAAAAAAAATGTTGTGTGTTTCTGAGCAGTGTATGCAACATTCTGGTTTCAACTGTAAATAGATTTATATAAATTTTCATTTTGGCTTTTGATCACACTTTTCTGTGTCCGGAAGAATCAGCAAGAAGAATCATCATTCACAATCCCAAAAAACAGCAAAAGAGAAATGGAGATTACAAAATAAGTTTATTTGTAGAAATAACTACAAAATGTATATTAAACATTTTTTCAAAGGATGAGTCAAATTGGATGTTATGGTTTGATGAATTTTCACAATATCAAAAATCAAACATAATATTCAATCTGTATCTGGTATTTAGCTCTTCTGCGTTGATTTAGTCACCGGTGCTTCCTGTTTACATTTAATTAGGAGGCACAGATATCCTGAGATTCACAGTTTGTTTTCCATCGCATAAATACTTCCAAGTTCATTCCTGTGTGCATTTTGTTTTCCACACATTCACCCACGCAAGAAAGCCTCAAATGGCCTCTTATTTACAAAAGATTTTCGAGCTGAGAAAACTAAAACTAACACTGCATAGATGATTCACTCGCACCGTTGAAAACCTGGAATATGTTTTTATTTTAGAGCTCCAAGGGTGACAGACTCCTTCCCCTCGGAGGGGAACGGGAGCGAGGAGCGCTTTGCCGTGGCGTAGGAAGTGTACGGGGGTGTGGGATAGGCGCTGGAAGATAAACGGGGCAGAGTGGATGTGGAGGACGATGGACCCTGGGTGTGTCTCTCAGGAGGACAGTAGGCAGGGGACGTAGAGCGTCCCTTGCTTTGCAGGCTGCTGCTGCTGCTCTGCAGTGGTGAGCTGGAGGTTTTTGGAGCACGGGTCAGGGATGATGTGGAAGAGCTGGCGAGAGGTGAGGTTCTCATGCCATATCCCAGAATGCCCGTGCTCATCAGGAACTCCCTGGAGCCATAGGCCGGTGGTGTTGGTCCACGGGAACCTGGAGGTCGAATGTTGTCTGGCGGTAGACTCCTCCTGTTGGGGATGTCATAGATTCCAACATCTGGGCCGTAGAGCACCTGCGATCTGGCACTGACGCGGAGCATCCTGTCCCTCTCCTCCTGCTCCCTTCTCTCCTGGATGGAAGCCATGATTGTTTTTGAAAAGTTGTCATAGCGTGCAGCGGCGGACATCGGAAGACTCACATCATGGGGGTAGAGATCTCTAAGGTTGTCTTGAAGACCTTGAGAGGTCAAATCTCGTTTTACCAGACCGGAAGGGGGGATGTCTCGTGTAGCTATGCTCTGGGATTGGAGGTCTCGTGTGATAAGTCCATGATAGGCAGGGGAAGAGTCTCTCTGAAGGAAACCTGGTAAAGATGGTGAGGGATCCCTTGAGGTGGACTCTCGGGGTTGCGGAGATTGTCTGGTGACTCCCATAAACACAGGACTGTAGGAGTGAGGAGGCGGACGCTGCACAGCCCCATCAGTACCCAGACCCATAAAATGAGTGTGGTAGCTGACAGGAGGGGCCCCTCTTTGGACCGTGAACTGAGGGTCTGAAGGCCTGACGAGGTTATTGTAGGAGGGTTTGCTGTTGCCACTGCTACTGCACTGGTTGGCCAACAGACTGGAAGTTGCGATGATCCCAGGGGAGGAATTAGATCCCAGCCCATCGGGGTTCATCGAAAGAAGCTGGGATTTGCTGCCGTTGCGGCTGCTGTGTTTTAAGGTGAGAGAGCGAGAGTTGAGCGTCAGAGAGTTGAGCTGTAGAGAGCTGGAGACTGTCGAGGGCTGGAGGGGAGTTGAGACAGGCACACTGGCCTGATGGCTGCCTCTCGCAGGGCTTTCTCTGGTGTTAGAGCAGAGGTCGGAACATTTGTTGATGCCTTGCTGCTCGGATGTCTTCAGCAGCTGAGTATAGCAACATAAGAACACACAGCACTGTCTGTCAGGGACCCAACAAAATGTTAAAAATGTTCTGATTTAAAAACAGAAATAAAAGAAAGTCACCTGCTCTGGGGGGATGGGTGAGGATCCTCTGGAGATGGCCTCCAGAACCGGACGTAACTGTGGCACAGTCGGAATAGAAACAGGAATGATGGATTTGGTGTGATGTCCCAAATCTGAAAAAATAGGTTATTTTAGGATTAATAGAATGCACCTGCAAATATAAACAAAAATCTACAATGGGATTTTTAATAATGAAACTTTAAAAAGTAAGATTTAGCAATAAGAAGTGCATCTTATTCTTGTTACAATAGGATCAGACATGGAACCCTCCTCTAAAATTCATTAAAGTCGAGGAATTGCAACCTTTAGCAACCTTGTGAACCTCACTATGGGCCAGGACATATATGTTTTTTTAGAGGTTTATAACATGTTACATAAGTGTTTGGATGTGTGATGTTATGTTTTTGTAGCACCCTTAAAAAACGAAAATATATATAGATATAAAAAAAAGTCATGTCATAATTTTCTTCTAATTATAAACTTTGCACCACTTTTTTACTAGTCTGTTACATACACCAATCAATCACACTGAGAGAGAAATTTATAAAAGCTCAACATATATAAGCACGTTTGCTTCATGTGTGTTTGTAATTCCAGCGCACCATCCAAGACAGCAACTTGGCTTTTCAGCAGACCGCGATCCGGTTTTGGAGGCAGCGGCGGCGGATGTTTCAGCTGTTTGATGTCTGACAGCTCGACAGCTCCAGCTGAGGATTGCTGGAGAGAGAAATAAACATAGAGATGTGAGGGATACATCTCATATCGCTTGACAGCTGAGGTCACAGTCCTTAGAAGATGTGCTTGAAATACATGTTTACTCGCGCATACCTTATTTTGTACTGCTAGGCTCTGGATGCCGTTGTCCCTGATTTTCACCGGCATCTGTCTGTCAACCTCTGGTCTCAGGAACGGAGGCTGCACAAGGATGACTGCTTTTTTGCAGGTCCTTGATCTGTAACTGGTTTCCCCAGACAAAAAAAAATTATAATCAAAAAACAGAAAAACCAAAGATTTAGCAAGTATGGTATATAAGGCAGCTAAAAAAGATGCAGATTGGACAGGAAAAATATGCCTCTTACTTTGGAGAAATGGGACTGCAAATCAGATACTCCAAGTTGCTACAACAGCCTCGTGAGAAAGGATTTATTCCTCCTTGAAACTTGCCAGTTACCTGTGGGAGCATACAGAGAGGCATTTAGGTGTTGTGCAGTAGAGAACACACATTGCAAAAGTATTCACAAACTTTAATATTTTCAAGTGCTGTCATGGCAACCATGAACCAAATGTATTGGGTTATGATTTTATGCAATAGATAAAATCTGGGTAGAGCATTATTGCAAACCAGAAGAGAGATTATGTTTGGATTAATTATCTTTTAACAAATAATAATCTGAAAAGTGTGATTTAGCGCTCTGAGTCAACTACTAGGGGTTTGTGACTACCAGCTTATGCATTTAGAAACTGATATTTAGCTGAATCTCAGTCAGAGCTGAGCTGAGAGCATCTGTGAATGCTAATATAATGTAGGATTTTTGTGTGGACTTTGACTAGGCCATTTTAACAAGTGGATATGCTCAGATGTAAACCATGTCGTTGGAGTTCCAGCTGCATGACAGAGTTGCCGTCCTGCTGGAAGAACTTCTTTGCTGCTGCTCTAAATAATGATCTCTTTGTTGAGTTTAGGTAGATGATTCTGTCTGGCTAGATTTGAAGTTATGACATTCTCATAAGATGGAGGAAACAGTACTCTAGGAGTCTTCAAAACCTTCAGACATTGTTTTATATCTTAAATCTGCTTTAAACTTCATTCCTAGACTCAGGAATTTACAAAAATCTGGATTTCTACTGTGATTAAATCACAGGGGATTCTATGCACTAGTTAAGTGACATTTTTCTGGATGTCAGAGTAAAGTAGGCAGAGGTAGACATTTACTTGCATAAAATTCTGAAATTTGTAAAAAATATGAATAATTTTTCTTCTATTTCAGTCTATCTCATAAAATCCCACCGGACACTCTTACAAGATGAACAATCAACTTTTAGTTCTGAAAACCTCTCACTTGTTCGTTAGTGGTCCGACCTCTGGACACCAGGTACAGGTGGAAACCAGTGAGACCCAGGACTGGTATCAGAAACAAGCCTGATATGCTGATCACTACCAAACTGCGACAAAACATCTTAAAGAAAACTACTTCAAATTCTGATTTTTTTAGACAAGTGTAAGTACTAATATAACGAACAAGAGGCTTGTCACAAGGATACGTGATGAGGCAATGCAGCTTCCACAAATCGTCCATGTGGTGCAGGACATACACGAGGCCAAAGGTGAACACAGCAATCATGTGAACGGTGAGAGACGACAGAAAGAGAAAGAAATAGCGGTAGTTTCGTCTCCCAATGCAGTTGTTCACCCATGGACAGTGATGGTCAAAATCCTGAGGAAAGATTCAGAGAATCAGTCATGTTTAATCAAAAAATATTCATTTGGACCTCGTCGAATATCCGCTCTACTGTCTAAAAACAGCTTGGTATTTCAAATTGTGTTTCCCGGGGAAAAACAAAGGATCCGAGAAAAGGATTTACCTGATTAACAAGATCTCACCCTCTGTCCACCACTCATCCAGCAAAAATCTACTCTTTTTTTTCCCCTCTGAAGCTCTCTAATTACTTTCTCTAATCCTAATCTGCAGTTCCATGTTTTTTGTCGCTGTCAGAGTTGAATGTGTCGAGTGTGCACTCACCTCCACACAGTGATCGCAGACGCTGCAGTGGGAGCAACGAGGAGGTCTGTAGAAGTGGCACGATGCACACCACTTCATCCTCACCTGGACGCCTTTCACGTCCACATTTTTGTACAACGGAGCGCGGAACTCGTCCTCCTTGTCTTCGTCCTCGCCAGCTAAAAAAAAAAAAAAAGTGCACACACACGCACATAATTCTTTAATCTAATATCTTCCAGGCTGGAAAAGTAACAGGAGTTTGATTACTGACCTACAGGGAGAACCCCGGCATCCATGAAGGTGGCCATGGTGAAATTGGCAAGCACAAAAAGAAAAAGGACGGCACAGCATGGTGGAACAGCGGGGCAGATGGTCACAGCCAACCACGGGCATCTGAATGTAGACATACACACACGCGCAGGAAAGAAGAAGAAAACCTGTTTTCTGAACTGGAAATAGGAGTTTCAGTCCCCTTGAGGCTGCAAAATCAAGGCAACAGTAAGGACTTTAGGGGATCATCTCCATCCTATTTATTCTGATGGGAGATGTGGATCACAAAAGTAATTGTTTACAGTAAGAGATAAGCATGTATTAGCGTGTGTACACCAGTCCCAGCAGCCAGAGATTAAATAAGGAGGTCTCTACAAGCTGCAAGCTAAGACACAGAAAGCGCTGGACAAAACTCTTCATTAGTGATCAATTCGTTTATATTAGGGCTGCTAAATGTTTTCATAAGAATTAATGGCAACTCATGGTAAAAAACCCCCTGAAATTTCAGGTAACGTAGACTCTAAACATGAACTTGGGAAAATCTATTTTGTAGCACAAGATTGACCAAAACAAATAGTTTTCATGCAGGTATTCTCAGCAACGCTGTTTCATAATCAGACACATATTGCAAACTGCAGGCGTGTCATGGCTGCTCCAACTACATGCACTATGCAGATGCACAAGAGGATTTCAAGAACCCTCTGCTATTTGGGCCACATTTTTTATAAAGGATGTTGATGAGGCCCGGAAGGAGTCCATTCCCAGAAAGCAACTGGCAAAAATGCAAAAGCAAGTCTCAAAGGTTTTAGGGAAGATACTTGACGATTTAGAAGTCGAATTAGAGGATCAATAGATTTAAGTTTTGATAGGGTTTGGTCAGGTAATGAGCTATATTTTACTTAATCAACATGTTTATATCACTCAGTTAAAGAAGCAAATGTTCAACAAATAAACAACTAGTTTTTTAAATTACATTATTTAGCAAAAATGTATTGGCAGAATAAGATATATATAAATATATAAATGTGTGGCTATGATACAGATTGTTTCTGTTCACTTCCATTTTCAGCTAAAATTCAGTAAATTTCCATAAATCCTAAGGAAAGTTTCAATCAATGGGGATCTGATTGAACTATTAATGATGGTCTTTGTGTAGAAATAGAAATGATGGTTAATCTTTTCCATCACCCCACTGAGACAGTGAGTGACAGTTCAACTGGACAAGTGAATGTCTTCAGTGTGAGATTAGAAGGATGTATATAACCAGGTTACAGTCATAGACATAGCAAAGAATTGCTAGATTATATAAACAGACTTTAATTAACCTAAATACGCCTTGTACTCTGTTTCTCATAGCATAAATTTTACTTCTACTACTTACTATATTTGTTTCTCTTCTATTTGAAGCTATTAAAGGAGATACTTTTTTCTGTAACATAGAAAATAGCATAGATAACTCATGGACTAGTCATGTGGTGGGATTTTTGTAGTTGTTTTTTGACAATGACTGCTGGAGGTTTGATTCTATTAAATGTGAATTATTGCTTCCACTGCATGCTGAGCATGAAGTACTGCTGCAAATTAACATCTTGATGCAATTGACATTATTCTCTTCCAGGATAAAGAGAGATTATTCTTTCAAGTGGAATTTCTTGGATGAAAAAAATAAAATTCCTAAATGGAAAAATAAATTGAACAGGACCGCAGTGCTTTATAAGTATCAAATTGGGATCTACTTATTTGACTTTGAATCTCTCAATAAAATGATTGGATTTTCCAAAGTGCCTTTAGAGAACATTTGTTGTGAATCTCCACTATATAAATAAACCAAATAGCATTACATTGAGGCCAACTTTCGCTAAGAGCTACTTAGTTTGGCACTGTATCATTTAAAATCAAGATTATCTTCAGAATGACTTCTCACAATTAACAAGAAACAGAGCCAAATCAAATAAACTATCAACACAACCACAGACTGCATAATCTGGTATGGATGCCGGTTTCTCTTCAGCTTTAAGGAACCTGTGTGAATTATCAAACCACCTGGATTTCTTCGCAGACATAAAGAAATGGCTACATGACTTATTACAGCCAAGTTGAAAAAACACTTGTATTTTGCTCAGATGATCAAGTCTGATAACAAATGAGCCATTTAGATTTAACAGTCCAGTGTAGTCTAAGAAAATCAGTCCATGACTCTAAGCAGCAACATGAAGTATCGGGTTCAAAACAAAAGATAAAATAAAATAAAATCAGTCCCCATCAATTAAAAAATGTAATTAGATGATCATGCTTTTATTGCTTATCTCTTGAATTATTGCAATTTGCTTTTCCTTGTTTTTGAAATACACTTTAATCTGTCCAAAGAGTATAAAAGTCTGCTGGGACACTCCTTACCAGAACCAACAGAATAACACATGTCACTCTTCTATTGCTGTTTCTGCACAGTTACTTTAACATTGTGTTGTTAACATTTATGGCTTTATAATATCAAGCTCCTAATTACATCCCTGACCTGTTCCAGCTTTACCTATCAACCCTGAACCACATATAAACCAACCAGAGACTCCCGGTAGTTCCTCTGACCCATTTACACCTCAACTCTCCAGCTAGCTTTTAGTTTTTGCTTTTTAAGACAGGCTTTCATTCTGTATCTCATTTTATGTGAACAGAAATACTTTTTCACAAAATGACCATTTCAATAACCTTTGCGAAGCAAACAACGAGGTAGTCTCATATGTAGGTTGATGTTTGCGCTTCATCCCTGTGCAGCAGAAATCAAACCCTGCGTGGGGCTTGTTTCAGGCGGTGGGGGGAGGGATCCCTGCTCCCTTATAAAGGAGCGCCGGCTGCTGATGCCATGCCAGCTGCAAACACAGTAATCCCTAGATTATAAATTTTGGATTACAGACCATTTCTACTTGTCCTGTGCATTGTGAACTTCTCACGTTAGATACTGAACACAGGGAGAACATGCAAGGTTCACCGCCCTTTTAGTATAGAAGTTTATTTTCTACAAATAGTCCGCACATTTTTCTAGCTTTTGCTCAAAACGAGCCTCTCAGAGACACTGTAGATCAATGCCGTCGTGTTCTCCACTTGGGTTAATGACAAATAAGCATTTCAGGTTTACAATAACCTACAGCTGCAACAAAGTTTTCTCCAATCTACTTTAAACCACACGCTATCTGAATGTTGTGTTCAAGGACAACGTTATTCCTTGAACACAAATAGAGAGTTGGTTTCTGCTTTTATTATTTTGTAATCTAAAAAAAGGAAAATAATGCCAGATTATAGCGTGGTTGCCTCCATCAACTGGTCTAAGACCATCTGGAGTGCAGAGTAGAGGCAGTTCATTACGCCGCTGGACAAGCCCTACCTAATGAAACGGCACGGGCAGAGCTCTAATAAATCACGCCGAACAGTAAGCTGCTCTGCAATCTGCATGCTGGCCTCATCCCCTCATCAGTGGGTCAGTAGCACAGCAGACGCCACAATGTGAGGGCGTACAAGTTGACAGAGTCCTAGAGTCCATTTGTAAAAAATAGCAATAGTTGCTGCTTTCAAAGGTAGCAGATTCTTTTAGATGACTGCAGTGCAATCTCATTTGGCACACTCTGTTTGGGAACCTCAACTGCACTTTTTATAATTTTGCATTTGGTTACAATTTTACAAACTATGGAGAAATAACGTATGAAAAAAAGAGTAGAAATGTGTTGAAGTCTTGATGTGTACCATTTGAGCTTGAGATCAACACAGAAACTGAGCAGAAAGATGTTTTAACTAGAAAACATTCCAAAGTGGGACTTTCTCTAGTCATCTAAAATATTTCACTTTCTCTGATGATCATCTCATTGGTTTAAGAAAGTAGCCGACTCTAAAAAGAGCAAAAAAATATATAAAAATTTCTATAAGAATCAAACAAATCGCTGCTGATTTTAATCCACTTTGAGGTTTTACAGTCTTATATTATCTGTTGTGGCCATTAGCTAATGGAGGTAATATTAGCTATTGCTGGCCAGCTTTATAAATTGAATGCAGACATCATAGAGCGCCCCACCATTGGCACACTAATCCATTATGTACAGAATATGTTTGCATTTCTCATAATGTAATTAGTGATTGTCACAGTTTAATCTTCATTAACTCTCATGAATTCCTTTTTGCTTATATTTTCCTACTTTACAAAGAAAATTTCTATACCTATTCAGACATGTTACAAGAGCTCCAAATTTTCTCCATATGTGTGCCCGGTCCAAGCTTAAAAGTGAACTGCACCTAAATGGAAATGGTTTTTCCGAACAAAAAGGCAACGTCACAGAGGAACAAAAGCAGGAAATCACAAGCTGCCGGATGTTATCAGGCAGAGGAGAACAAAAAAGCCCCGTTGACGTGAAGCTGAAGGTTGTTCTTTGACTTTCCCAAACCTGCAGCATTAAGAAAAAGTATGCTGAAGCCTTACATGCTCACACTACTAAATGCTGAAACAGAACTGCTGACAATAACAGCTGCATGAATATTGCAGTGGGGAAAAGGGGGCAGATTGACTTTTATGTATAATATCCCTAAAGGTCTTATTTCTGAAGAAATTCAAGTGTGGCTGGAAGGCTGGAATTATGTTAATGTAGACCTCTGGGTTGTAAATACTCATGTAAATGTACATATTCGCATGAATATTCACACTCTGCAGGAAGAACTTCAAGTGCAGTGGATGCACAGGCTTGTGCTGAGTTAAAAAAAACAACCTGCCTTGTATGAAGCCTGTGGTTCACAGCAACACAAATAAAAGTCTATCCTACTCTAATGCGCTCCCATGTTGTAAATGTCCCACCCTACATGGTTGGACGGATGCAGATCTTTGTGAGCTCATAGATGCTCAATTATTAAGCAATTTGTTGTTGATCCCAGAATGGTATGGCATCAGCTAGAATTCCCAACAATCTGCACATAATATTAATAATGTGGCAGGCAAGCCGGCCCTGCAGGGGACAGTGAAGGGAGCTTAGAAGGTCATTAAAGAGACTCTACCCTCTGAGTAGGATCTATTTCAGAGCCACTGCAGAAACAGGACACTGAATTTTGTTGAACTAGACTGCACAGAGTTCCACCTGAAGATGTTAACATGCTTTGCTGCTGTTACAATTTGTATTTTAAATGATTTAGGCCAAAAGGGGAAAAAAAAATAACTTTAGTCAAATGACTTATTCCGTTATTTTAGGAATATAGATTATATCATTACTGGCCAATATATAGAATCTATACCGAATATAAAATAAATAAAACTTGTTCCCTCACTGACAAGCTCAAATGCTAACCCCCACCCCAGGAGAAGCAGAATCATTGCTTCATTCATTCCTCTGAAGTGTCCTGGATTTGCTGGTGTAGCACCGATGCTCCAGTTAAGTAGTCTTTTCAATCTCTCACATCAGCAGGTCATTGATTTTTTTTTTTTTTTTTTTTTTTTTTTGTTCTTTCTCTCTCCCTCTCTGTGGAAATTGAGTTTATAGAAAGAGGGTGGTAGTGGTGGGGAGGGTGGGAGTTCTCAGCATTTTCTGGCACATGTCTGTCTTTAAATCTCAAAAAAAAAAAAAAAAAGAAAAAAAGTTTCAGGCCTCCGGTTTAAGAAATGAAACAAAGCTTTTATAGATAGCAGACTTACTGTGTCCACAGATTCAAACAATCCAGACTATGTATATATATATTTTTGCCACATATAAATATATGGGCGAATCACATGGCATCTGCCACTGGATTCTAATCCGCTCCCTCCTCCCTCTCAATCTGGTGTCAGACTCCAGTGGAAACGGTGCACGGCTGGAGAATACAGGAAAAACTAGGACAGATCCAGCTCCAGAGGTCAAGGGTCAGTACGGTGGCACAGAACTGATGATGATGTTAGAAGCTAGTCAAAGTAAGTCAACGTTGATCCTTCACATAAAAGTCTTAAAATGCTGAATTTTACTAACATAACAAATTAATTACTAATTTTTTTTTGCATTTTCACCAAACGTTTCATCCTTTTCTCACAAATCATCAAGAATTAAACAACCTTATTTATCATTTTAAAGCTTTGCATATATTTGACCCATATCTGACACAATCTTCCCTCGCAGTAGTGTTGTTGATTTCCAGCTGCTAACTTTATTACTGCACATATTAAATTTGCTATAGATGCACGCCAAATGCACTGATGTTTATTGTAGGTGGCTTATCCCCTCAAATGTGCTTACTGAGTCCTCAGGGTGTGCTGGGCAGCCACCCAGACTCCAGTTCAAACTGCCAGCCAACCAGGCCAGATGTTGGGGGTCTGCCATCAAAGTGAAATCAGTAATAAATAAATAAATAAATAAATAAATAAATAAATAAATAAATAAATAAATAAATAAATAAATAAATAAATAAATAAATAAATAAAGCAACTTTTATAATATTTTTCAAGGTTTTATTGCTCAAAATAAAAGCCTAAATTTGGGGTAGCAGGAATAATGTTTACCCTAAATTTAAATAGGCTAATAGCCTGAAAGTAGTGATTTTAGGGATTAAAAAAAAAAAGAAAGAAAAAAGAAAAGAAATATGCATTCTGACATTCAGCTGCATGGTTGAAAATACCATGCGGGGACACACAAAGCACGTCAACAAGCACGTTTAGAGCACTTTTCTCTCTGTCGCACTCACGTAAAGACGAAGAACATGGATGTGGAGCCGACCAGGAGGCAGGCGGCCGTGCACACCGGGATGAAGGCGCTGGGCTTCAGCGAGTCGGCGCCGCTGGCGGGCATCCTGTCCTCTCCGCGCTCATCGGGGTCTCACACCGGCCGAAGGAACCGCAAACGGTGGCCTGTTTAGCCCTTCATAGATAGCAGACGGCGTGAAAAGTGAATTCATAGCGTGAGGAGGGGGGAAAGAAAGATAGAAAGAAAAACAAGTCTCCGAAAGCATAAGACCCGCAGCTCCGCATATCGGTCCCGCATTCCCCGTCCCGACTAGTCCAACAGGCTGGCGCACAGATGCGGCTGTACCAGAGGTGGTGCTTCAACTCATGAATGACGTGAAGCGACTCTGACTGAGACCCCCTGCTGTGACCCGATGAACTACTTCACTTTCTGATAGATAGATAGATAGATAGATAGATAGATAGATAGATAGATAGATAGATAGATAGATAGATAGATAGATAGATAGATAGATAGATAGATAGATAGATAGATAGATAGATAGATAGATAGATAGATAGATAGATAGATAGATAGATAGATAGATAGATAGATAGATAGATAGATTAAAGGTTTATAGTTTTCAAATCTCACAGATCTCTGCAAAATTCATCATCTGGAAATGAACGTGGAACTAGAAATCTACAGAAAGGTCTGTTGTACTTTGACAAGACTGTGGCTCTTTACAGGGTCTGTCAATGTAAACACATGAAGCTGCCTGTGAGATTCTGCCTTCCTCTCTGCTGGGCAACCTGACAGAAAATACTGTTTGGGCTGCAGTTGTTGGGTGGGGCATCTCTGCTCTCTATAAAAGCCTGAAGCTTTCTTCAAACTGTACAACCTGTGTGTAAAATCATCTATATCACTGTAGTTGGTGCCTGGTCCAATGACAGTATGGATGCAGATAAGTTAATTAAATCCATCTTCAGAATGCACATGTTCATTGCAGGCATCCTGGGAAACAACTGGCTGGTGATAGCCTCTCTTCCCCGAAAGAAATCTGAAATCCGTACCAATGAGATCCTGTTAATCAACCTGGCGGTCTCCAACCTCTTTACCAACTACCTAGTGGACATCCCTGTCACCATGGAAGACTTTGCTGGCCAATGGTTCTTGGGACTGACCTTCTGCAGGATTTTTCGCTTCAGTTCTGACCTCTCAGAAACCAGCAGCCTCTTCACCACCCTCGTCATCTGCGTCTTTTGGCACCAGAAGCTGGTTGGTTCTCTCAAGCGTGGAAGTGCACCTGTGCAGCTGGACAACCTGCGTCTGCTGGGGTGCCTGCTGGCAGGAAGCTGGACACTGTCCGTCATCTTCAGCATGCCTCGCCTTTTCTTTGTTTCACTGGAGGTGACGAATGAGAGCCATGAAAACTGCATAGATGTCTTCCCCGATGAGCTTTCCAGAGAAACATTTGAGGTTGTTTTCTTATCACTGGCTAATGCTTTACCTGTTGCAGGGATCTGGGTTGCGAGTGTCCAAATTGTTTTAACTTTGCTCCAACATCGTAAGCGCATACAGAGCGTTTCCTCTCACTGGGTCAAGGTTAAACAAGACAAGTCAGAGAGGTCAGTCAGCAGTGTTTCTGTTCAAGACTCCCATAAAGACCTCAAAGAGTCTTCTTCACCAACTGAGCATGTTTCTTCTGGTCCAAATGGAAAATGTCTGGGTAAAAGTCCACAGAGTTCTCCCTTAGCCAACAAAACAGATTCCAGAGCAGAAGCTCAACCAAACCACTCAATGTCCAGCCAGATACCCACTAAGCAGAGTAACAACGCGAGCTCTCAGGTGAGGGCAGCAAAGAGCGTGGTGGCTGTGGCCACTGTGGTGCTCCTCTGTTGGGTGACTCATCTAATTCTGCGCATCAGCAACAGCATCCAGGATTCATCACTGATGATGGAGCTGGCCAGTTACATCGGAGCCGTCTACACCTGCATCATCCCTTATATTTTTCTGCATGGAGTGAAAAAACTTTCTCGTTTGTGTAAATGATAGGAAATGTCAAACGGAAAGTCCCTGATGCTACAGTAAAATTCAAGAATATTCATGCACTTGGTAGTGTTAGGTCTAAAGTAACATTTATACTTTTGATTGATCCAGCTAGTTAAAACTGACTGAGGATCTGTGGACAGATCCAGGTTTTCCAACCTCAAGGACTCAATGAAGCTCTGACCCACACAAATCATCAAAACAGTAGAAACATGATTAATTTGGGTAGACGTTATCAGAAGGGTTTGTTTGCTGTAATACCACTAATTTCAGATTAAGTTTAATAACTGTTGATGTAGATCAAACTGAATTTAAAGTTTTCAAGGTATTAAGGTGGTAGTTTAATGGCTGTTTTAACATTTTTGGGCAACTAATAGAATTAAAAACCCTACTATTGATGGATATAATGTGTGATGTGGCTGATTAGTGAATCAGTTTAACATGAGCAAATGTTAAATATGAAAACCACAAGATTTATTAAACCTTAGAAGATCATTTAGAAGATCATTTTTTAAAAAAAAACATCCCTACTTGACTAGACATGATAGATAATAAAGTAAATGACTTTTCAGACTTCGTATGAACCATGCTATAAATTTAATGCACCTTTCTGCTAATACTTTTGTACAGGATGCATTTAATCCTTTTTCATTTCAAGAAAATGCTAGTTGAAAAGCTGAATTTTATATACTAATTGTATTCTGTATATATTACTACAGGTATTTACGCTGGAAGACTTAAAGTTGTAAACAAATCAAATGGTGGTTAGTTTGTATCTTAGTTGCACTCCACATTATATACGTTAAAGGTGGAAAATAAACTAAAATAATCTCAAATCTCAGTTCTGCACAAATATTTAATCTCTACTAACCCATTCCAATCTTTTCCCCTTACAAGTTTAGAGATTATATCAAAGCCTATATTTAAAAATGTTAGAAATCAGTTTTGAGCTCAATGAAACTGTGCAATTCATGTCCACACAGCAACAAAATTAGTTTATTTTCCATGAGAATACAAATTAACCATAATTATCCACTAGAGTGCAGCTAATTGGAGATTGACACTAATTAGCACTTTGCTAGTTATTACAGTGGAAAGTCCTGAGTGAGGTTTCAAATTAAAGATAATTGCATTGCATGACCAGTGTCACATTAAGGAGCAACCTGGTGCCCTTCACATCTAATTACTCCAGCAACTTAACATAAGGTCATCCTTTAATGAGAATAGATCCACAAAAGTCATGACAAGTTCAATTTTTTTCTAAAAATGTTTTATTAGCCTGCCCAAATTTAGGTCTGATTTTTTTTTTAGTGTAGGTGAAATTATGAACAGCACCAAGTCAGAGTCAGAAAAACTCATACATAATGGCACAGTTTTAATATCCAAACAATCACTTTCTGTTAACCCACAGAATTGCAAGAGGTTTTGCAAAGATAATGTTAAAGCCAAGGTATGTACATAAATACAAAATAAACTGGTAAAACAGTCAAAACCTTGTGATGTGATGCTTGAATTGACTCCATGTCCCGAAATAAGGCTCAAATTGAGCTAGGTTTTAATATATGCAACAGATTTCATGAGTTTTTAATAAAGACATTATTGAAAGTCCCTCCATTTCTAGATTTCAAACAGCTATTTGCAAACAATGCAAATTATAAGCAGTCTTTTCAAAACTCCGCACAATATTCAAACTAACAAAAAAAAAAGGTAAGAAATAAGTTATAAAACTTGTCACTGTGCCAGTCTCTCATCATAACAAATGCCAAAACATACAGTGCCAGGTCTCTTTGTTTAAGGCCAGCAGAGTACCAGCCAGAGGTCAGCCAATTGTTTATTGATGAAGAATGTAGCTCCTGTCAATGGAGCTTCTCCAGCTTGGCCTGCAGGGACTTGAAGTTGCCGATTATTTGCTGAAGGGCTGAGTTTGGACTCAAAGACTGCAGCTCCACCAGGTATCCGCAGATGTTGTCGAGGCAAACGTTGGTGAATCGGCGCCTGGAAAATATTACACAACATTAACAGCAGTCTGATGATACAGATTCATTGTCATTGGTTGTCGTACTTTTTTCACAAATCACTATGGTGCACAGTTATTTACCCAATGCTGGCTCAACCACAAGATTACAACATATATACATGAAGTGGACGGATTTGTGAAATTGCTCAATAAAAGTTAAACTTTACACATCAGCGAGTAGATCTGACTAAACGCAAACATATTTTTTACAGAAAAATGATCCTCATAATGACCAGTTGTTTTTTTTTATGTCTTTCTTTCCTTGTAGTCTGCAGTTTTTTTCACACAATCATTCCGGGTTGAGGGAAAAGCAAAATTTCATCTTAAATTAATATTTTTCTGCAAACAAAAAAAAAAAAGGACATTGCAACTTCACCACCCACAACTTAAGCCTGTCTTTTCTTACATCGCCCACTATGGGCAAGGAGGTGAAGTGACAGTTAGGCCTGTAACAATAATCAATAATTCAATTAATCGCATGACAAATTAAAACAAACTGAATTATTTCCACTGGCATGATTTATTCTTCATCTCTTTTCTTCTCTCCTTCTGCCAAAAACTGGATGATAAAAGTCTTCAGTTTGATGGTTTGGTCTCAACTAGTCCTTTTTTGAAGAACAATTTTGTTTACAAAGACTTCAAAATTAATTTTATTTGCTGTTTTGTTTATTTTGGATATTTAAAATTTCTTCCAGGTCTAGTGTTAAATGTTCACTAGAATTTAACGTTTACTAATCTTTTAGAATGTGCTCTTGCATTATTATTTTGCCATTACCATTATATTACTTAAAGATGGTCTCAAAACAACAATATTATTAATAATATAACTTCTGAAACAATTTATCGTCCAGCAAAATTTGCTATCGCGACAGGCCTAGTGACAGTGCTAACCTGTCATATGTTGCCACTCTGCTGGGGTCGTCCACATATCCTGAGAGAAGCACATGGATGCACTCCACTAAATGTAAAGGTTTCCTCAACCGAAGCCAGCAGGGATCCTAGGTAACAGCAGATCAAATTATTTATGAGGAACATTATGTTCATGTTCAAAACAAAATCTAAACATTTGAACTGAAAGGAAATACCCGGGATTTGAAGAGCTGATCATAAACCTCCAGAAGCCGTGGCAGCTGTACTCCGATCTCCAGCATCGTAAATGTGACAAATCCCACATCCCAGTTCAGTCGGCAGACTTCCTGCTCCAGAAACTTTACAAGAAACTCTGCAATCATAACACATCATTCCTCGTTAACACGGAACACTCATCATGTTGGCACCTGGGGAAAGAACTGATTATGTCCCAAAACCAAAGACAATCTGCCTCGAATCTACGTCTCAACAGACATGACATGTTTGAACAGGCTGCTTGTAAAATGTGGATAATTAAGAGCACGAGCAGCTGTTTGGTTAAACAGACTTGCGCCTCAGGGACACGCTCACTTAAAACATGCAGGAAGGATGCCTAATTATAATGCTAAATTGCAAACAACAATCCTAAAACTGAACATGACTGGAACATACCCAGAGGGAAGTATCTAGGTGTTCCAGCGTAAATCTTCCCCAGTGTAACCAGTTTCAGATTGAGGGACCTCATCCTGTCTGCTGGACTCATGGCCACGCTGTCGCTCAGTTCTGGAAGACAAAACATCCAAAGAGTAAGGGACATGTGTTGAATAGTTGAATAGAGACAACAATGAAATATTCCACAGGGTCTTGATTTTAATTCACCTTTCTCCAAGATCTCCTGCCATAGTGAGTGGACCAGTATTTGGTCAGAGTGTCCTGCACAGTGAATTATGGCCAGCTTGCACTCAGACAGTTTATAATGGTCAGCAAACTCTCCGTAAAGCTGTGGGAGAAAAATTAATTCTATAATTTTGCGTTCCACAAGACTCGTATACTTTCCCCACAGTAAAATTCAAGCACTTTCCAGGTACGATTTGAAACTTTTCCAGCACCAAACTTTGGAGATAAAACCAATAACAATGAACTACAAAAACTCCATTCTACAGCAGACACAAGGTGAACTAAAATATAGTACAATTTTTGTTTTGAAATGTCTCCATCACACACGACTGGTCCAAGAACAAAACACCAATAAAAAAAATAATAAAAATCCCCCAATTTCAATAACTTTAACATATAAAATAAGACGATCAATAAGTCTTTGAGCTATTAGAAATATTGTTCAATACACTAAAATAATCCAAATAAACTGTGGTAAGGTAAATTACCTTCCTGCTCATATTAAATGCTTAAATGCAATCTACAAAGAAAGTAACAAAAGCAACAATGAAATGTTCCCACAAAGTTTTCTGGTATTTAGCAATTACAAAATTATTTTTCACAATTTTAACTGACCTAAAACAAAAAAAAGTTAACATCAACTGCACACAGTGAGAAAATAAATTTATACGTCTTTCTTATTAGGTGTATGAAAATATCTGGTTTCAGCTATAAATGAAGTTTTCCAAGTTTAGGCTTTTAATCAAACATTAGACTGCACTTTATTAGAAAACTGTGCCATTATAATATTAAGCACTTTCAAGGACATTATACAAAAATCAAGCACAATCCAAACATTAAAAACACCTAATTGAAATTCAAGCATTAAGTGCCCAGGTGAACCCTGCAATCAACAGTAAAAATTGTATTTCTCTGATGTTTGGAGGTACCTTTGTAATGTCCATAAGCTCAGAGTCCAGTTGTGAGATGGCATTTTTCACTGAGGGATGATTGGAGTACAGCCTGATCAGGGTTTCCTGGATCTGCAGTTGAATGCGGACAAGCTGGAAGAAAGTGGAAGCATGCAAACCTTAAAGACATGCCTGAAGTCATCTCAGGTTAGGACGCCTCTTGGCTGTCAGTCAGGCTGACGTACCTCCATCTTTTCCTCCAGTTCGTGAAGGAATTCTCCGTCAGAAGCCTGAGCAGAGATGCAGGAGGAACTCTTAGCAGACAGGATGGCTCGAGCGATGTACTCCAGACGCTGCTTTAGGGAGATCTCAGTGCTGGAACATCCAAGAGAAAAAAAAAATGTTACAAAAGAACTTGATGTGAAAAAAGAAAATACGGGTAAAACTTTTCTCCTGTTCTGCTCAGACCTGTGCATGTCAGCGAGGCGGGCCAAGACATGAGCTGCTTTGCCAAAGTTGCGATTTTTCTCGTAGTAGCGCCACAACAGGTCCATGTTGTGAACTTTGCTCTGGTCCTGTTTTATTATATGCATCAGGTGTTCTTCAAGATAAGGAGAATTCACCTGGGAAGCAGAAGTCAAAAAAAGTTAAAGATCTATGGGGATTTTAAAAGAACAAATGTTACAAATTCCTGAAATACACAATGTATAAAACAAACCCTTGAGCTGAGATTTAATATGTTTTTACAATAAAGTTTCATGGCCTCTATCAGGCCTTGTCCAATTACATTCAATGATTTCAATGCATGTAAATAGAAAATCAACGTGTTTGAATGTTCTGTGTGAAACTGAATGTTGCACCTCCAGCCAGCAGTTTGCATCAGAATAAATGCTTGTAATTCAGCTTCAGAAGTAGGTAGTTATATGTTTGAGCATTTCATCCAGTGTGAATTAGAACATTTCAATTGTGTGTGCCCAAACTAGCAAATAGTACAAAATAGTAGAATGTGAAAAGCTTAGAATGAATGAAAAGTGTATGCAATTTTCTGTTTGGATAATATATAAAAGTATTTTCTCTTCAGAAATCCAGTCCTACCTCATTAGCCTTGTAGACAGAAAACAAGTCTGTATGAAAATGCCCCCGATTCAAAGAGAAACTACTAGTGGTGCAGGAACATAGTAGTATTACCTCCAGCAGCTTGTCCGTCAGGTCAGCCTGGATCAGCCAGTTGTACAGGGCGATGTGAAACAGCTCGTCCTGGGACCTCTGGGCCAAGCCGAGCATCTGCTCAAACTGCAGGGCAGTGACAGATCCTCATTAGAAATGCAGATCATTTACATAAGGATGAAGGAAAGTGAGCAGCTGACCGCCCCCCCTTCGCTTTTTTTTTGTTTTTGTTTTTTTTAAACTCACATGTGCAGTAGCTTCTTCGTTGCTTAGCATGTTGGGATCGGAGGTCATGACGGGGGGTCCGGGCTGCTTGGGAACGCTGGGCGACTGAGGGGCAGCTTTGCTCTGGTTCACCAGCTCCTGCATGGTGTCTGTGATGCACTTATAACAAGAAAGTCTGGAAAATAAGAGGAGGTTAGTTTGTGACAACAGCCAGCCCAGATACACAGAACTGTAGAGTTGGTCCTTTGTGGTCTTACCTTTCCTGGAAGGCCTGCAGCCCCACCTTGTCCTCCTCAGGCTCTCCATTTTTATAGAAGTGGGGTCCTAGCCTCTGTGGATCCTTTTTGTCTGCTGCCGTGAGGCACAACTCAAGAACTCCTTCGTAGAAACGCACTGAAACGACAAAAAGCATTAGCAAGTGGAATGCTGAAAAACAGAAAATGTGGCAGTGAAATCCACAACACCTTGTCTGTACTGGGAGCAAACAAGAGGCAGGTCTGTATGTTGGCTGATCTGTTGGTAGAGCTGCAGAGACTCTCTCAGCGTTCGCTCCTTCTCCACTTTGTTCTGGATTTGCTTTGAGCTCTGCAGCAACTCGTTGGCCTAAGAACAGGAAAATATCCGGTCAACAAGACCTCGGTTTCCCAAAAGTCTTTGCAGATTGGATGAAGCAATCATATTAATTGGGAGGAACTGATTATTGAGACAATCGTCAACTAATTTAGTAAGAGATTAATCTTTAACTGGAATACACTGATTTTTTTTATTTTTTTAAAGCCCATTTGCTGAAATAACAACAGTAATGAAGCCAAAAATGAACAAAAAATATATGCATTTAGCAGTCAAGATTTAAAAAGAAATTCTGTTAATATGATCCACCGCAATCTCTTCAATTGGCATGGTTTTAGCTTCACCTGGTTCAAATTCTGTAAAACAAAATTTCTCAAGAACCTTTAGCTGTCCAATCATAATCCAGTCATAATAAATAATGCAGATCAGTCCAACATTGCATTAATATTAATTCAAGCAGAAAGAGCTGAGCTTTTCACCTGTCGATGTTGTAAGTGTTGTTTTAGCAGCAGATGCCTTCTATGAAGTAATGCTATTGCATTTTAGGCAATAAAAGGTTTATTTTCTTATTTTTAAAAAAGAGAATGGAATTATTGTTTGCATCCTTTAGCAGGGGTCTCAAACTCCAGGCCTCGAGGGCCGCAGTCCTGCAGGTTTTAGATGTGCCACAGGTACAAAACACTGGAATGAAATGGCTTAATTACCGTCACCTTGTGTAGATCAGTTCTCCAGAGCCTTAATTATTCTATTCAGGTGTGCTGCAGCAGAGGCACATCTAAAAGTTGCAGGACTGCGGCCCTCGAGGCCTGGAGTTTGAGACCCCTGCTTTAATGTATTTAGAATATTGTATAAAAAGGACTGAAATGCAAAAGCGTTTTCCTAATTTATCATCAGAATAATCAATGACTTAAATAATCGTTGGATGCAGCAATAAAGAGCACACAATTCAGGTTTTTATCTGTACAAGATCCTTTACAACTATGCATTATTTTATTTTTATTTAATTATTACACTACTTTGTGTTGGTCCATCACTTAAATGAAACACATGGACAACAGCGACTGTAACGCAACATAATATGAAAAAGCATTTGCGATGCGCTGTGCGTACCTTTGAGCAAACGCTGTCATCAGTGCTGTACAGCAGCGGACAGAGGTCTCGGAGGTGATTGCTGATGGCGTCCACGGAGGCGTTGTCTTTAATATAGACATTAATAAGCCCTGTGACCAGAGCTCCAGATAACTCCTTGCCTCTGGTCACTACATCCTTAAAACATGCACCCTTCATTTGCTCTTGAAACTCCTGTGAATACAAAAATGGCACCAAGTACAAATGAGGCAGCGGAGCTTTATTTTTTATTTGTTTTGGCTCAAAGCAAGAAAATAAGAGACGTCTGCTTAGAATAGGCAAGTATTTGTGCTCACAAGTACCTTTGGCAGCTCAGACATAATGAGGCTGAAGTGATGATCGCAGAGGAGTTTCCAAAGTGCCAGAGTTTGGTAAGAGCGATACACAAGCTGCTGGATCCCCTGCAGAGATGCTTTCTCATAGACTTGAGCCTTAGCTGAAGAACAAAATGGAAAGTAATCTTGTATAAGAGAAGAACTAAAGAGTAAACCCATTAGTGTTCAGTGAACAGTGTTGACTGCAAAGTAAATATGTCTTTCCTTTGTGGCCTTTATATGAAAAGACAGAGGGAAGTGCTGAAACTCACTGTGATATTTCCTCTGGAGCTCCTGCTGCACCTGCTGGGAGCTGGCTCCGTCAGGGCGCATAAATCCCAGCAGCCTTTGCTGCAGGTTGGCGGGGGAGCTGAAGCTAACGAGGGCCAGCACAAAAGGAAAATCATTTAAGTTTAAAAAGGAGGCAAGAGAGAGACAGAAATTGCAAAGTGCCATTAGAAAGTGAAGAAAGGTCAGTTTCCAGATCAGAAAGCTGGAAACTGCTCAAATATTCTAAATAATTTTTAATACTTTTGATTGATACAATACTAGGGCAACACAAAAAATTGGGATATTGTTAAATATTGCAATGATGATTCCAATTAAGGTTTGCCCCAACACTCCCGCCACTGTTTTTGAGTTTAGCATCTTTGTCATAAAGATATACAAGATATATTGACCGCACTGCAGTTGAAATATAATATCCTACCAAATATTGTATTCAGCAGCACTTTGCAATTTTTATTTTATTCCACAAGAAAAACAATTGTAATCTGAAGAGTTCTCCAGGTATTATTCTCTCCAATTCCAGTTTCTAATGAGCGTGCAGTCAGCTCGAGGAAAAGCAGTGGAACCAGCATCCTGCAGCCGCTTTTTTTAATGCACCCAGTTTGATTGATTCATCTTTCAAATCTCTGAACTTGCTTTTCTTCTGATCTCAGATGGGCAGAAATAGTCACCGAAATAATTCTGACAAATATCCTGTATATTTAGTCCAAACTGCCCTGCTCATCTGCCTCCTCAGATGGATTTCTCTTTTTAAAATCCCATCTAAGTAAGCAGGAAAGCTGGATGCTGAATGTTGCTGCTGATAAGCGGTAATGATGTGCTGGTAACCAGACTAACGGAGCTAAAATGAAAAAGGCCTGCAGCTTTATTCCAGCAAAGCAAACCCTCACTGCAGGGCTTGTTATCATAAAATTCCTCCACATTTCTCAAGTCGGACCTCCAAACTTTTCCAGACTAAGGTCTACGTTTTTCCATGTAGTTTTTTATAACATTGGAGACATTTGAAATAAGTAGCTGCATCTTCTAAACACAACTAATCGATTATGTTGCAATTAATTCTGCTGTTTGGTAAAGAATTATTTCAGATTTTTTTATTATACTGTTTTTACAACCAGATCTATAAGACCATAAACTTGATATCTGTATTTAAGAATGGTCTACCATCATTTTTAATGGCTCTACATTTATTGTGTCCCAGAAAACATAGATGAACAAAAATCAATGCATTATTTGACATTTAAAAAGAAGGTCCAGCTTAAACACAATTTCTCTTAAAACCCAAAAGAATTGTTGCATCAATTTAGGTTCTAATGGGGAACCAAATATTATACATTTGATTCAAATGAAAATCACAGTGAAAAGCTTTATTTTTCCAAAATTATTATTATTTTTTTTAATCTTTTAGATAAGAGAATTGGGATTAAATATCTAGTAACCAAAACTGTGGACATAAATTAGACTTGGATAAAATGTGGGTGTAGCTTTACGGTTTGGTGATTCAATTTAAAAATAATGGATGCTTTTTAAAAAAAATTATTATTATTATTATTATTATTTACACTAAAGTTGACGAATATAAAAATATAAAATTATTGTTCATCAGTTCATCATTAAATAACAAGTGAAGTAGAGATCAGCTACCAAAACAAAACCATTGTTCTGATGAAACACTTTCAGGAAAAGGCTCTTACCTTGCAGCACCTAGAGAAGATGGGCTGAGCTGAGAGTTTTTATCAAGGAACTCCTGTAAACCTCTGAGCTGCAGGAGGATGGCCTCAAGCTCAAATGAGTCAACGGTGCTTTCCAACTGTGAGAACAAATTAAAAAAAGATACAAATCACACAATTTGGCAGTATATACTGTAATAATGATGAAACAATGTAAAGTAGTTAAAAAGACAGTGTTCTAAAAGTGAAACATATTAGTAATCAAATAGGCTACTTCAGTACAGATGTGCCTTAGAACAGAACCCAGTAATTTCCTTAATGCATATTTTGAAATATACTAAAACTGATAGATGCTTCCAAAATCCCAGTTGGAAAAAACCCCAGTAAAATTACCAATCTTCAACCTGAAAGTGTATTATGTAGAGGGAGTAGTCTACAAATGTCACACAGTAATTCAGGCATTGGCTCAGACAACCAATGAGACACTGGAGACGTGATCAAATTCCCTCAAACCTCAGCTTTAATTTCCTCAAATTGAAATCCAGGTTTGTGTCATCAAGACGTGTAAAAGCCAATAATTGTAATGCTAGTGGAGGGAACTGTGCCCATGAGAGAAGATCATAGACTTGTACAGAATGTTAAATACTCGCATGATGCCATCAGAAATCTCTATGGCACAATGTAATATAATTAGTCTTCAGTATAACGGCTGTACATGAACACAATGATGTTGATTTCCATATCTGTTAAGTTAAAACTAAAGGTGTGCTTCCAAATTAGGATCCTTCTCTGAGAACCATGACAATTTTCTGAAGCTATTATTACTGTCTCCACTGCATTTACCAGAGCAAAAAAAAAATAGTGGAAAAGTACCCCAGAAAAAGGACCTAACTGCGAGGTAGTACTACTCCATTTACCAGGAACATCGAGACGGAGTTTTAAAATGTTATTGTACTTACAATGCTGACAGTCTGATTTTCGTTGCTCATCGTTTTCTCAAAAGCAAGGCTCCCATCCCACAGATTTCTGTTAGTGTTGAAGGAGGCATACTTAGAGGCCAACACAGGCAAACATCAGCATTGAGAGCTCTACATAAAATATGCAGGTTTGGATGAAAAAAAAAAAAAAAAATCATGTAGAATTACCCAAGAATGCGAGCAAAGTAGATGCAAATGCCGTTGTGTTTTCCAGAGAAAATCACCTCAGGACCAGCCGACATCGGAGTGATGGGTGCAGATCCAGACTGCATCGGTGCAAATGGTGTTGAAAATGCAGGAGGCACCACACCTGAGACAAGTAATGAAAATAAATTTTAAAAAATGAATTATGTCCTTTCATAGTGTGAAAGGGTTTTAAATTTTATGACACCAGTTTTATTTTTTTTTAAACCAAGATGCATCTCCGACTAAGCCTCTCACAGTAAGCAATGAATTAATTGAACACAAGATAAATTAAAATAAGCTCAAAAATTAATATTTCTCAAAAGGCAATACCTAACTGATTTGGTTGTGTGTAGTTTTTATTTCCTTCTTATTTATCGTTTTTGGTTGTCATGTTTTATTTATAAAATATCTTCCATTTCCAATGCTAAGTTCTTTACAAAATTAAAGTTCATTAGTCTTTGAGAGGGTGAACATGCATTATTATCCCTTTTTCAATATTTTACTACAAAATTATCTCAAAAGAACATTTTCATTTATTGCATTTATTTCAGGGACAATTTATGGCTCAGCAAAATATGTTATTGCAACAGATCTATCTCCGACAAATCTTTACACTAACCCGGTGCTGGAGAGCTCATCACAGGCCCAAGAGTACTGGGTGTTGCCATGGCAGCAGGAAATCTCATCTGTGCTTCTCCTCCATATCTAATCCCAACACATAAAAGAAAGAACCGTCTTTAGTGTCCACATAATGCGAACAATCATGACTATACAAGGGCAAGAATCATTATCTGACCTGAAGAAAGCTCTGGTGGCCCATTGGGATACCTCTCTGTCACAGGCAGCGTTAGAACAAGCCAGGATGAGAGCTGTGGCACAGGCCTGCTCCTCCTGAACAAAACAAGATAAATATGTAGATGTATGATTATGAGATGTCTGAATTTAATAGTTCCTGATTATAGCATGCTGCTTAGTTCTGTGCATAATGCAAGTTCAAAACAACACATCAAGGTTCTTTTTTTTTTTTTTTTTATACTTTATTTATCAATTTTCACAGCATATTCTTTACAGCATTCATGTTTTATACAGCGCTGTCTTTAACATATATAACCCTTACATAAAACACACACACACAGAAAAAAAATAAAAATAAATAAATAAAAATTTAAAATAAAGTAAAAGCTTAAAAAACACACACAATAGATAAATAATAAAGACAAACGAAAACACAAAAATACATCAAGGTTCTTTAAGCACCAACAGCAGCAGAAAAGCACTTTACCCTGTGCAGCTTGAAGAAGCGCTCAATATCCTCACTTTCTCCTGCAGCGCAGCTGACCAGGAGGTGGCGCAGCTGATCAACTGGACGCAGTTTCTGAAAGATGTGGCTTCCCTGAAAGGTAGAAAGAGTTTAGAAGAAACTCTTAAACTAAGATTAAACTTTAAAGTGATGAAGAGTGCCTGCGTTTTTAACCTTTGCCGAAAGAAGGACGAATTTCTGTGCGGGAATGTTGTGCTGTTGTACGACCACAGGTGAATCTGTGATGGGAATGTGCTCCTTGTTGAGAGGAGTAAAAATCTTAGGAGGCTTCTCATCGTTAAGGGCACAAAGAGCCCAAGAGTGTCCATCAACATTAGACATCATCTGCAAAATAATGTGCAAGAAAATAAACATATTGCAGCAATAGTAAATAATAAGCTCATGAAGGGGAAGAACGGAATAATATTTGGAGCTTTTCACACTAGATCTCAATCACTGTGTTTGATAACATAACATAACATACAATTAGTGGTTTTCAACAGGAGTCGACTTTAATGCAGATTTTCTTTAATTCAGATGAGTTCTAAAAAGCACAAATAGCCCCAATTGTGCACATGCATTTGAATTAATATGTATTTGAAACATTTTTTTGCAGCCAACAAGTAGCTTCTGTTACATTTATGATATTTCCACACATTTCACCTTAAAAGCAGCAGCTGAATCACTGAAGACCCACAATGAATACATAACATGGTGAGTAAATAACTTCTTAAAATCTGATTGTAAATAAGTGGTTTTCCTTTATCCTGGATAAAACCAGGTTACATAAATTATAAATGTAGCTAAAATGTATCCACTACATACAAGTCTCCTTATTTGGATATTCTAATTTCTAATTGTTTGTTATATGCAACCTGAGTTTCCATCAGGGGTTTCTTGAAGGGAAAGGAGTCGTGGTTGATGCACCACAGAATATCACTGTCCTCTGTCTCCGAAGCAGCCAGGAGGAGAACACCTGCAGCATTAGATGTTTAATTTCACATCAGCAGCAGTAACAGAAATCAGATAAAGATAGCTAAATTTGGGAATCACATTTGGTCTCCAACCTTTGCTGTGCAGAGCTTTGTGGACTTTGGAGGGCTTCTGCAGTGTGGAGGAGGCGGAAAAACCCGGCGGCAGCCGAACATGGATCAACGACAGCAGGCTGGGGCGAACGGCAATGTGCTTCTGGTGCTGAGGTGCAAAATGCGCGGTGGTGAAGTACAGGCGCACACCTGCAAAAAAAACAAAATAACAAAGTCACTACAAACATCCAAGAAAAAAATAAAGATCTGTCTCCTTACATCAACTCTTTACCTGTGTGAGTAACGGCAAGCAGGTGGCAATCCGAGGACTCTGATCTGTCAATGACTGAGATTTGGACGATGGGTTTGAAGACCGAACGATCGATTGTCCTAAAAACAAAGTTGTACAAAAACGTTGGTCAGAATGTGAGAGAACTGATCGACGCAAAAGGAACAAACCTGCACACCCCAACATACCGAGCAATGTTTCCTGCAGCCGCTATGATGGAGCTCTGCGACATTGTCGCTACCCGACTCATCCCGTGGCCATCAGCACCCAGATCATACACCTAAAAAAACAGAGAGACGTTTTAGCTCACTGTAGAATTTTCACAACCTTTTTGTGAAGGTCGTAATCCAAATAACTAAAAGTAATAATCTGGATTCACTTGAATAGTTATTTAACACAACTCTGAAGAAACATCTTATGGTCAATTCCCACAATGATGAGAGCAATGTTTGGAGTTGTTGAGGCGAGTCTTTCAAACCTAACAAACAACAGGGTAGCAACTGCAAACATGTGGTTTGCTTGCAGTTGCGTCCCTTTTTACCCTCAAAGTGTAAAAGCATTAAGGCCTTCTAACTTCAATGCTTTGGAGCTCAATAATTCATTGAAATATCATAATAAACATTCAGAATCCTGTGGAAAATTTTTTTGCTAATAAAGATTTATTACTGAGGAAGAGATTTAAAATCCTTTTTAGCATCTAATTTTTAAATAAATGTTCACTTTTTCCACAATTTTATGCCCTTTTCACATAGTTTCATTATCTTTTCACACTCATCTTATTTCCTTTCAGAACAAAATTCTTTTTGAACTAAAAAGAACTTCACATCTAAACCTGAAAGAGGTCAGAATATTTTGGGCTTATTTTTAGATGATTGAAACTTGCACAGAGATGGGTGCCCCAGCAGGAACATAATTACAGACACACATCAAAACTAGTTTTGAAACGGAATAAGAAGGTCAGCATTAACGCTCCAGAGATCTATTGTAAATTCAAACCAATTCCTTTTTTTTTTTTTAATCGCTGAAATTATTTGCCTCAATCTGAAAACAGAACAACTGAACATTTGGGTCTCAAGGGTGTATGTAAACTTCTGATCAGAACTGCATTCATACCTGTAGGACGTCCTTCTCAGAGCGGGTGAAGAGTATGTTGCGAGAGTTATCGATTGCAATCTGCACAATGGGATCTGCGGAGAACAGGGCCAAAAACAGAATCATCAAACAGAATCGTTTGACTGCCAAAAGCTTCATTTCATGTGAAAATGTGTTCCTTCCTCTCACCATCTTCAGAAAAAGAAAACTGGAGCACAGAGGGAATGAGGAAGGACAAAGAGCTTTTGGAGTGGTTAATTTTTCTGCAGCGTTGGCTGAGCCAACCCGCCTCCGCCTGGTAAGCTATCTCATAGAGACAACCGTCCTTTCCTGCCATGAAGATGCGGCCCAGGTCTGTAGAGGTGATGGACAGGATGTAGGTGTTGTCTGTCGGGATTGAGAAGAGGGGGTCTGGTAGAAGCTGCATCCCACCAGACATGCTGTCATTTAATGCTGTAAGAGAAGCAGACACAAAAATGTTTAATATATTACCTTGGTTTTATTTAAGGAAGTTTGACCAAATCTTAATAAAAAATAGGCACCAATATTAAGCGTCTGGCTCCATTTTTTTAAAGGTTTAATCTACAAATAACACTCAGAAACATCAAGAAAAATTCAATGATCCAATAAATAGGACAAACTTACCAGCTTGGCTCTTGGGGAAACTCAGTCCAAGGATCACTACATCCACAGATGTGGCTAAAACCAGAAGGTAGTGGATATGTGGCTGTAAAATCCCTGAGAAGACAAAGGAAAAAGATCTCAAACTCAAATAAAAAGGGAAGAAAAATACAGATACAAAAACATTTTCCCCATACCTTGTTTTGGTTTAACAAGACCCACAGCTAGAATAGTTTCAATTAGGCCATCAAAGTAGGCCACATCTCCCCTATAAATACCACAAGAAAGAAAGAGACAGACATCATAAACAAAGGCTCAAATGACCAATAATCTATTTCTGCAGGCTTTGAGAAACATTTCAAATAACTGCATCTAATAATACCAACCCATCTTCGTAATTCCACATGAAGATATCGTTGTCGATTGTGAGCCATGCTCGAGAGATCTCAGGGAAAACTCCCATCATGCAATTAAACTGCATATCTATAAGACAGTTAAGCTGAAAATCGAAAAGGAGAAAACAAAACATGCTTTTCTGGTATGAAATTGCAGGATAACCATTCCTAAATGACTGAAAAGATACGGCTGAACTGCTCCACCAGCTCAGGCGGCAGTGGGACTCTTCTGACTGCGCTGAGTTCTGGGAGGTTTGGTACGCTGAGCAGGCCGGGTCCCTGGAGAGGGTAGTCCATGTCAGACACTCCAGAGATGGATGGCATGTCTGTTAATGAATAAAAAAATTAAGAAATGGCTCAGTCTATGTATAATTTGATTTCTCAGTTCAAACATAAACAGAGCTGCACAATGTATTGCAAAGGAATGCTTGAACATAATAATAATAATTGCTTGGATATTATCTTGAAATTATTTCTATTCTGCAGGATACACCGTAAAAGAAGAATCAGGAAAATAGGATTTATCATAATAAATATGAGGCCAAATACATTATTGAATAGCAGTGTTTATGTGGACGTCACTAAAAACGCCTTCCAAATACAGAATAGCAAGTCATTTGAAAGATTGCACAAATTGGTTTTGTGGTGACAGCAATTAGCTATGGTGTACAAAAGGGAGTCTTAAATTTGAATCTACATTTCATGTCTACATGATAAAATGTTAAGACATTTCATTCGGCTGCCCAGTTGGATCACAAAACTGATTTTATTAAATACACTAACAATGTACATGATACTGAATGTTGCTTCTACAAGATCACACAAATACTTTATGTTTGCATTAATGAATGTATGCTTCAACGATCTCATGTGGAGAAAATTGTTTTCATGTAAGCAAATTACACAAAACCAAACTAATAGTGGAAAAGTCACTCATTTGAGGGGGGATTAACATTTCGAGTGTTTAAATGAGCAAATCATTTAATTTCTAAGAAGTTTAGAAAGGTGTTTTCACTTTCCAGACCCGCCTATTTCTCCTATCTTCTGATGTTAGGGATATAAATTCAGATTTACTGTGTGACGGGACGCTGAGCAGCTCGGACAGGTCAGGAAAGCAGCGGTCATCCTGGAGGTGTCTGTCTATCAACCGGGCAGAGTTATCCAGCGCCTCGGCGAGCGCGGATGCGGGGCTGCTGGCTCCAGCGACGGACGGCATGACAGGGAAAACCACCGCTGACTAACCTGGGAGTCAAACAGAGACGTGTCTGAGCAAATTAAAATATTTTATGAGTCAAAATATGCCAATGCTAGCAAGTTAATATAGCGCCGGTTAGCTGTCTGCTGGAGTTATGCATGCAGTATGTAGCATACAAGCTAACAACTAGCTAAATGTCAAAAACAGTGTTCTTAAAAGTGAATTAGTTAGTTTACCAGATGCAAATGTTCCGCGGGGACCTGACTTTGCTAACTGAGGCGTTTTGTAGCGTCTATTGTGCTGCAAATTTAAACAAAAACACCCGGCATACACACACAAGAAACTAACAACCCGCCAACCTCATGCGCGGAAGTTTTCTTCTTCACTTTCTAAACAACTTGCTGTTTGAGATCGAGAAAAGGTGGTGCTGCCACCCACTGGTCTGAACAATCAGACCATTATTTAATAGTAGTTGGCAAGTAATGTTTTGGTGCATTAACTCCACCTACTGGAATGGAGTCTGAGCAATCATGTTGTTCTAAAAGACTTACTATTCTTTACAGTATTTATAAGAAAAGGTACTACATACGTAGGAAAACAATAGGGAACATATATGTGCTGATAATATTTATCATAGCCAGTAGAGTAGTCCTTTAATTGTTAATAGCTTTTTCCTTTATCTCTTCTTAAAAAAATCATAGGATTTTTATTGCTTTTTTTTTTTTTTTTTTTTTTTTACATCTTTTTAACCATTTTAGGAAATTGTTATTCTGTGTCTCACACAGGCATAAAAAGACTTCTGGAATTAATTAATCCACCAATAATGCCTACAAATAAACTTGAATCTGTTGTCATTTTGGTACTACACCTCCCAGAAACACAAACAAGAAGTAATAAAGATAACATCCATCTTCTATTCACCCTTTGTCCCTAATGGGGTCGGGAGGGTTGTTAGTGCCTATTCCCAACTAACGTTCTGGGCGAGAGGCGGACCCTGGAAAGGTCGCCAGTCTGTCGCAGGGCAACACAGAAAACAGACAGGACAAACAACCATTCACACACACACACACACACCTAAGGAGAATTTAGAGAGACCAATTAACCTGACAGTCATGTTTTTGGACTGTGGGCGGAAGCTGGAGAACCCGGAGAGAACCCACGCATGCACAGGGAGAACATGCAAACTCCATGCAGAAAGACCCCAGGCCGGGAATCGAACCCAGGACCTTCTTGCTGCAAGGCAACAGCTCTACCAACTGCAGCACTGTGCAGCCCAGTAAAGATAACAATGTATTGCAAACTTAACATAAACACAAATCAGAAAACATTTTGCACATTCAAATTAGAGCTACCAATAACTCCAAACCTGAATTTTAAAACTAGTCTTGTTGGTTTTAAAATCCAGCTTTGAAGAAGTCTGATTATATAGACAACAGGAGATAAGTAGCTGAACAAAGCACAGATAAAAAAAGAGTACAAGGAGAAAAAATGTCAAAGTATTTCTGTAAAATCTAATGTACTATGTAATAAAGAATAAGAAAGATCCACCAGAGAGGTGGTAGGAAACTTAATTGTTGCCCTGTGCTATAAAACACTAAATCAACTGTATATTAAAACAATATTAGCACAGATTCTGTACCGCTTTTCCCATAAATAGCTCATGCCAAAAATAACAGAGATGGTGCTACACCATATTTTTTAATAAGACATGAAAATTTGCTGGACTTCACATCAAGTAAATAAATTTATCTGGATCTAGTTATAATTCCAAAAAAACACTTTATTAAGAACATCATCAATACACTAACTTCCAACATTCAGCTTGTTTTTTTTGTATTTTTATTACAGAATTATGTTCAGATATAAACATGTTTTTTAGTTAAACTATGATACAGCGGGAGTAAAAATCAAACATCCAAGTTGCTGCACAACAGCGAAGGAACTCCCACACAATGTTTTCACAAACATTTTCTTCTCCGTTTCTCTTGTGTTAACTTAAACATCAGTATTTCAAAAAGATTTACGCCACCAGAGCCTTAAATCTAAACATGAATGCTGTCTCTGAAGGTAACATAGCAGATCCAGAGATGTGAGCTGCGAGGGTCGTTCATTTTCGTTATTAACTCTTTGACCCATCCTTGGCCGCGTACAGCGCTCGTAACGTCTGTGCCACTTTGTTCGTGAGCTTCTGTCCGCTCGTCAAGGAGATTTTCTTGTAAATAATGTCCGACTCCTTGATGCTGTCGACCCAAGGCACCTTTTTGCGACCGTCCCGTTTCTTAGCCACAGTCCACGATCCAGAGTAAGATCCCGTCATCCAGTGTATACTGTAGCCGCTCTTGGTCTTCTGGACGATCTTGGCGATCTGCGGTCTGTCTTTGTATTTGGGGCGGCAGATGGCGACGATGTCCATTAGCTCCACCGTCTGACCCGTGTCATCAGCAGAATCCATGTCTTTTCTTGGTTTCCGCTGTGGATTACATAGAACAATGTTAGTTTAAGCAGGAAGGGGCTAGTACGTATCTAGCGAATAATTTTTTGATATTTAACAGTGTTATTGTATTTTCATACATGTTGAAGTTGGGTTTCATGGCTCTCCCAAGATTCAAGATATTACATAATGGCTACATCGCTTTAGGCTAAAAGATGCTCATAAACAGAGTTTACTAAGTTGCAACAATCTATTCTAAACAAGCTAGTTATAAGTGAAATGAACTGCCTCATCATTCAATTCAGTTCATTTCAAAAATACTTTATTTATCTCAGATGGAAATTACACCCATCTTCAAAGAGTTGCTGTGTATGTTGACACTGTTGCTAATAGGGTTGCTTGGTAGCAGTCAGTCCTCCAACGTATGTGAAGAGGCCTCTGACTGAAGACTATTACTGTATGACAGACTTGTGACTCAATTTCCATGCAGCAGAGACAAAAACATAAATTACTTGAGAATAGTGTCTATTTTTAATTGACCCCAACGTTTGATTATTACCAGGATTGTAGCATAAAGAAATTTACCTAAAAACACATTTCACAACACGAAGCAGGCTAAAGGATGTGAAAATAAACAACAATACATCATGCCCTGATGAAAAGGAACAGATGAGAAACATAATCACTCTATCAGTCTTCAAAGGATTACAAAGCAATTTCCAAGACTTTGTGACTCCAACAAACCACTTGTAGACTGGTAACGTAAATCAAAAACTATTTTAATTTGACTTTATGGGATTGTCATTCTTACCGCAGGAGGATCTTCATCCTCACTCTCCTCATCATCTGTCTCTACTGGAGCAGTGTGATTACTGTGGTTGTGATTTTGGGGTTTTGGACCCTTCAGCAGCGAATTGATGGCTTTGTTTCTGGCATTAGCATTTGCTTCGCCCCCATCCTCATCCTCTTCATCACGATCCAAGTGCTCCATCAGCACCTTGAACTATAAGACAAAAAAATCAGAACCAGTTAGTTCACCAGCCCAAGATGGAAGATATATATTTTTTAGGAATGTTTTCCTCCTACAGATATCAGGAACCAAGATGAAAAAGGAAATTGTGCTTACATCCAAAAACTGTTTGACAATATTCCTCTTAGTTTCATAGCTGAGGTTTCTGTTGGCCACATCACTCCTCAGGTATTCCAGAGTTTGACGAGGGTTGAAATGCACCTTAGATTTCCTGTTCACTGCCTTGTCATAAACTTTGGCAGACTCCGTCGGCGAGTACTTCTGGATTTTGCTGTAACACACGTGAGATGTCCATAATTAAGCAAAACAAGTTCATAAAGTATCTCTACCAAGGCCTCTTACCTGTCTGAGAAGCCATAAAGATTCTTAAGGTGTTGTTTGAGCACCAGCAATAGCAGGATACCCTGTGAAGCACTGGCAAACTCCTGCAGAGGGGTGGTGTTTTCAGGCAGACGGTCCATCACTGCTTCTTCATCGCCCAGATCTGAGTCAGAGTCACCGCCTCCAAGCTTCTTTCGCTTCCGAACTTCCTCCACCTCTTCATCGCTACTGCTACTGCTACTACTATTGCTGCTGCTGCTGCTGCTGGATGTGCTGCTGCTCTTCTCTTCGTCATCGTCCTCATCTGAGCTGTTTTTCCTCTTATGAGAATGCTTCTTTTTTCTCTTCTTTGTCTTTACCTTCTTTTCATGTCTCACGGGCTCTTTCCGTAAACACTGCAAAAGTATAAACATGCTAACTGGTTCAATATGTAAAGAACTGTGCTTCATCAGAGTTTAAGACTTAATAAACCCAACCATACACTTAGAGCCACTTTTAAGCAGGAAAACAATAACAAGAGAACAGTAGAAACCAGATATTTAGTCATGCTTTTTAGAAAGGTGGATTGATCTCCTGTAGTAGTCTGTAATACAGGGGTTCTGAACAAGCCTCTGACTAAAGACACTGTGGTTGCACAACAGTGAAGAGAGTTGTTTGAAATGTTTTTCATGTGGTGAAGAATCTCTCTTTGCTCCATCATCTCCAGACTAGTCCACAGATCAGAACCAGTTTTCTTTATCAGCATGTTGAGACTTTTGAAGTGGCTCTGATGTTGCCACAGCAACAGGTGATGGCAGAACATATTTCATTCTCCACAACAGACTTAATCAACATTTGTCTGCACACAAATCACTATATTTTGTATAAGCTGAATTATCAACAAGTCATGTTAAAAACAGAGAGGAAGCATGCAAGCATTAACCTTGCCTTTTATCAAGCTGCTCCACATAGAATCCTCCGGAGGAGCAAAACATGAGTTTTTTTAAAAGTTGTGGCTGTGTTTTCTGAGCCCCCCTACTGCCCGTGCAGCGATAAAAAAAAAAAAGAAAAGTTGTTGTCCCACTCCAAACGATACACAAAAACTCTTACCTCTTTGAAAGACTGGAGTAGGTTGCTGCCAGAGACAGACAGAGTAATGTCTATATGATGCATGATGAAAAGAGGTTCCTCCTGGGTTTGATAAGGGAAGCATGCCAGGTTGTCAGCTATGAACAGCAGCATGTTTACCTCCGTTTTCTGCAGGGAACAAAGAAAATGAGTAACTAAATCAACTTGACGGAACAAACTTTTATTCGCTTTTTTTCCAAGATATCTGCAATAACAACAGTCTACAGAAGGTAAGTTAACTCACAGAGCTGTCATCAAACAGGTTGAGCAGGGAGATGAGGAAAGCTCGTCTGTGTTGTCTGTTCCCACGGACCATAGAGTAGAGATGTGAGCAAAGGGCTGAGTCCGAGTCATCGTGTCGGAAACCTCGGACCACTGCACGTTTCCCTCCATTTATGGCCTGCTGCACCTGATAAGACATCTTCAACCCAGCAACAGCCTTCATCTGTGGAAGCACACACAAAGGTGGATCTTCTTCAGCGATACTGCTTGACACATAACCTTTAGGAATGTTAGTGTATTTATTTTTATTGTTAACAATAGCTCCAATAGTTTTCCTCCAAATTGCTACGGTGCATTAATTCCCCTCCCTGCAGTCTGCAGCAGTGCCTGGAAGTCAGCTGAGTTTGGCTCTGCTCCACATCCGCTCCACTGTTTCAAAACAAACCTGGCGGGTGGAACATCTGATTTTTCCCTGGTGAGCCGAGTTATAAAGACTTTTCCATTTTTTCAAAGGCTCTGTAAGGTTTTGCCATCAACAACAGCAGCAGAGGCTTTTGCATGATAAGCTGCATTTTGAGTCAGGAAAAAAAGCTACCAAGAGATTTTATTTAAAGTTGCTGAAAAGTTATGTCTTTTTTTCTACATGTTTACCTCATTAGTTGCCTTTCAATGTGCATGAAGGTTATTGTCAGCTGAATTAGTTATGGAGAAAGTGTGTATAGCTAAATTAATTCAATCTAGAAAACACTAAAGTTACAAAATGGTTGAGTACTGCAACCATATGTTGATACAGAACCCAGATACCAAATAAAAGTTGCAATAAGTTTCAGCAGAAAAACATAATAATAATAAGTAAAGGTAAAAAGCAGAAACAATAAGTGCACATGTTCCACCGGGAGTAGGCAAAGAGGCATGCCGTCCACTGGCCGTCCGCTCGCTCCTGCAGGATCGGAACCATAATAAACAGAAGTTACTCACATGTATGAATCCTGAGTATTTCTTGTCAATCTCCACTAGTTGTTGGTCTGCCTTGTTCTTCATGGTTGGTTCTGGATCTGTTCCCATCGCAATCAAGTAGGGGACACACTAGGCAACAGAGATAAAAAGTTTTATTCCAACACTGTTTGAAAATGTAAAGCTAAATAAATCTACTGTGATTTTGTAGGCTTGGAGATGCTGTGAACACACCTGTACAGGGTGTACGAGGCCCTGGCTGAGAGTCAGTGTGATGACGTTCAGAGCAAAGTGCCGAACAGTGGACTGTGAGTGGAAGAAGGACTCCAGCACCTGCTTGAGGTAAATCTGCATAATAGAGCTGCTCATGCCTGAGGAGATGTCGCCCATCTCCTTAAGATCTTCCTGCTTCGCTTGCTTCTTCCCTGAACAAACATCAGTAACAACAATATGATATAGAAAAATCCCCAAAATTCTCAAACGTAAGCTAAACTGTGCTTAGCTCTATTGTGTCTATCATTTGTAAGAACACTTTTTACAGCTGCAAAGATTTTGGTGTATATCCCACTTAATGCCACTCTTATGTAAAGGCCAGATTTATGAGGAGCACAGCTTGTAGTGGAGATGTGGATCTCTAAAGCTCCTCCAGAACTACTAGGTTCTCTAGTGAACATTTGAGGCTTTCACAGAAGTGTATCAGTCCCTCTAGTTTTTTGTGATTCTATTGCATAAACTCACGCAAAATCAACAGAGTCCTGCATTTTTTCATGCCATCGCAAAATGTTTAATTTACTGCAAATTTTCAGCAAAAATTGTCAAGAACATTGGGTTTAAAGACCATTAACGCCCTCGTTGAGGTAGCAGTATTTCTTACTTCTACTACAACGCTGCCTCAACCTTATTAGATGTCAAATTATTTATGCTATTGTTTGTGATCGAACAAAAATTTTCCTATTAAGTGTCCAATCTGTTTGAAGTTTGTGGTTGTATTGTGACAGCATATGAGCCAGAACTGAGAGACTCACATTCACGGTCAGCCTCTTGCATTCGAGAGTCCTCCTCCTGCAGGTACGTTTGAAGATTTTTGAGCACATGGATCTTCAGATTGACAGCCCTGTTCTCATCGGACAGCAAGCTGATATAAAGAACCTTCACATCTTGTACAAACATGAGCTCTGGGTGCATGATGAACTGGAACCCTGCATAAGAGGAAAGAAAGAGTTGATCACTAGGGTCATTAGGGGGTTACTAAAGACAAGATGAATAAAAATTTAGATAGTCATATAATTTACCTAGACCAATTATGGCCTTGATCTGGACCTCTTCATCCTCATGGGTGGTGAAATACAGTAGAAGCTCCAAAACCTTGTCTTTTATGATGATCTAAAAGATGGCAGTAAGATCCATCAAAACATTTCTATGACAGCTCCAAGAACACCTCTTAAAAGATGTGGTGTTTACCTTGTTAGCTCCCTTGAACTCTTCTTGGTCGAAATCAAAGTGTCGACAAAGCGCCCCCACCGTGAACAGTGAGCGCAGCAGAGTTGGTTTGTTAGCAGCCAGAGTGGAGCCGCTGGGGTCCTCCTGGTGCTGCGTCTTGAGTTTAGCCAGAGCTCCTGTAAAATAAAAAGCATTATTTAATGAAGGTCGTGAAGGTTAAGAACCAGATGGGTAAAGTAGAGAGACATTTAAAGAGCACTTCAGCTGTAGGCACAAAAAAAGTCAAAATGGTAGCTTTGGAGTAAGTTGAGCCCCAGCCTCTCTTACATGTGGGTGATTGATAAGATAGAGCAGACACATAAAACACAGAAATGGTGGGGTACTATCTATGTTAAAGAAAAAGTAAAGTTAATGGCAGCAGTGGCTCTTTTAGTAGCTTTATCTAGGGGAGAATAGCTTCTTCAATGACTTTGAGACAGTGTTGAACAGTAAAACAGAGTCAAGAGTTAAATTAATAGAATAATAAATGTAAGACAATTGTTACAGCTCAGCAGATGACCCTCTCTAGGAAGGTGTCTTAGTTAAACAGAAATGCCAAACCAGATGTAACTTCTATGTTAAGAAAAATCAGAGAGGACATAATATAAAGTTTGTAATATATGCAAATAATGCATTATTGGAGTGTAGTGGGAGAAAGAAGAAGACATGTAGTTCTACAAGACATGAGCCTGATAACTAAAAGATCTGCTTCCAGGTCTTAGAAGAAATTGTAGGAACCAGTTCACCTATTTTCCCTTGTGTACATAATACTCCATACTCAGCTAGACCTGACAAATAGTGTCTGTGAAGAATAGTTGTCAAGCATTTCCACACTTTCTGGATTGGACAGACAGAGCTCAACGTGATTAATATTATGTAGGATAAAAAGCTGCAACTCAGGACAAAAACCAGCACAAAACTCTAACATGAATCATGATGCATGCAGTCTTACCATAGAAGCGATTGAAACAAGCCCACACAAACTTGTAGTTGTGTGTGACCTTGGTCACAATAGCACCAAGACAGCTCACACAGTGCTGCACAACCTTCGAAGACAAAATATATCAAATTAGCCTGTCGTAAATGTTCATCTTTATGATTGTTCTGGGAGGTTTCTGTGAAAACTGTGTGCTGTAAATGAGACTGACCGTCATGCCATGCTTAATGATGAGCTTCATCAGGTCTCCCTCAATCGTGTTGAGGAAAGACTCACTTGGATTCTCCATCAGAGGAACAACGAGCTCCAGAATCTTGGACACATTGCAAATCACCATGAAGTCATTCTGAGTCTAAAATGAAAGAGTGGAAACACATCAAGTTAGTCACTTGCTTCTGTTTGTGTTTCTACATGGCTGCCACTAGGTGGTGCAATAACACAACAAAATGCATAAGTGTATCTTTAGGTAAATCATAATTTAAAGAAAAAAATTATTCCAGTTCAACTTATAAATACTAAAAGTTACTTTTATTATATAGAAAGTGCATTTCAAGCACTTACATCTTTTCTATTTTACAGAAAATTAGAATATTACATAAGACTAAAATATAGGGCTTTTATTTTTTTACAGAAATATTTTGTTATGGCCAACACACACAGTCAATGACACCCATTAGAATTATCATCAACTAAAGGTCACCACTGAAGAAGAAGGGTGTTCACAAATTGCTGTGCTCAGGCATTTTAAGGGAAAGTTAAGTGGAAGGAAAAACAGGGAGCTTTGCTTCCATAGTCTTTAAAGGATTGTTTGAGACTGTTGTATTTCTTGTCTCAAGCTGCTCCTGAACTTGACACCGCAGCAAAACCATCTTACATGAGCTAAAGATAAAACAAAGAGGACTGTTGCTCAGTGGTCCTCTATTTTTTTTAGATTTAAGTAAATTTTAAATTTTCCTCTCAAAGTATAATCCCAGCAGTGGAGAACCACAGAACGCAACTTGCTTGAGGTCCAGTATGAGGCTTTTTATTGGTCTTATTAATTTTCTTCTTTTTCTTTTTTTTTGTTTAGTTTTCTTTAGCTATAACTCATGCTAATTAAATTTGACTAAAGCAAGCACCTAAAAAATGTTGTTCTGTGTCATTCATCTATAAAAAGCATGAGTTTCAGTTTATGAGTTTGGTTACAATCCCACTTTGAAATGAGCTCTAAGTAACTTTGGCAAATTAAATAAATAGATTTAGTACTTACACTGCATTTAGTGTTCAAGTAGGGCTGCATAGCCATGGCATGTTTAACCATTAGGTTAGGCCTGATTTTAGTAACCAGAAAAAGAGTGGTGATGCAAGCTACCACACGACCTGAGTTTATCCCCTTTTCTTCACAGTCTGAGAGGCACATAGAACAGAACGCATTCATTGCAAGTCAAATTTTTTGGGATAAAATACATATTATTTTATTATTGTATTCACCATACTTTACCTGCAATAGATTCCTCGTATTTTAGTATATGTTCCACTAAATTGTCCACCAGCTGAACACAGGCCTTCTTAGTTGGTTTATATGAAGCATCTTCCTCTGATTTCAGCAGCTAAATAATCACAAACAGTGATTAAATGTAATGGACAACGAGCAGGAAGCCGCCGCTGTTTCAAACAAATTGCAACACTCACATTTTGCAAAAGCTGCTCAAACCAATCGTAGCCTGAATCTTTACACGCCAACACCTTGAATCAAAACGAAAACATCACGAGTCAAGACTGCGACAGCGATATGTTTTCTATTTTGAGGACAAGAAATGTAGTACGGACCACGTCTGTGATGTTTAGGATCTTTCTGTTCATGGCTTCTTCATCGTGACTGGGTGTGGGGGAAAACCAGAGTTTCTGGAATGTCTCATTTACCAGTTTCTGCAAAGATACATAAGCCGAATATCTTTAAAAAAAAATCCCAAAAGTCGCTTTTGTTAACATATACTAAAATATCGTCATAAATGCAAACCTTGATCCCTTCCTCATCATTGACTCTGCGGATCATCCTGACACACATCTCTGTTATCTTGTGGAAATCTGGCAGCTCCAAGCAGATGTCTCGAAGAATCTTAATGACTCTTTTTCTCACACTGATTCCTGTGTCCTGTAAATACGAAGTAGATTTTAAATACTAAATTAATATGCACTGTTTCTTAAAAAAATAAACTTTAAAACTCTAAACAAATGACCTGAAAAAAGTTAATCTATGATGCAAAACAAATCATGATACCAGAATTTGAGAAATCACTCCGCACTATTTTTTATTATTGCAGTGACTTCATTTGATCTGCAGGTGGCAGTGTTGGAAAATATATTTCACCTCAGCTGAACTTTTCCACCTTAAATGAACTTTCTCAACACAGTTTGCAAAAAGTTCTACCCGAGACTCGTACACAATGTTTTGTATTTCTCTTCAAAAACCCACAGCAAGGAACCAATAAATCAAATCTTTATAAAAAAAATTAGTGAACACAAACACCAAAATGGACTGAAAGCTATAAAGAAATATATTCTGTTACCAGTATCCTCTCAATAAGCATGTCATAGTACTGCTCGATGAGCTCAGGGCGACTGAGTACGAAGCGGCCAAGAAGCTCCACGGCTGCTTCTCGGACACTAGTGGAGTTGTCCATAAGACGACAGTGCACCCCACGCTGCATGTCCACCTTATAAATGAATATAATTAGATAGGAAAAAAGCTTAAATTATGCCTTTTCATACAATCAACACATCAAGAATCGATACATCCATGATCAAGCACTATGTGAGCAGCTTCGGTCACTCACACGCTGAAAGTCTTCACATCTTATTGCATGATTACAGTTACACAAATAAAACACAAAGAAGCCTTAAACATAACCATTGAGTTCTGTGCGTAGGTTTTAAGTGAGTCAAAATGTATTTTGATTATGGATTGAAAGTGCCAAACATTCTTTTAATATTTCAAGATGATCTTAAAAAGATTTTCTGAAGATTTTTCATGGTTTTCCTGTGGACTTTGTTAGTTTTTACCCTCATTTTCAGACCACTTTATTTGTTCAGTCAATTAGCTATAGCCTGTAAATCATTCAGCCATAACAAGACTCCAAAACAAAAATTTTATTGTAACCCATAGGGGGGCCCAGAAATTCTTTGTGAACCACTGACATAGATCGTGCAAAGACCCAAATTTAAAATCAGTTTGTCACCAGCCTATCCTGCCTACAGATATAATTTCTATTGTTAAATCTTTGAAAAACATAAACAAAAGCTTGACAGAGAGAAAATAGTATTTCAGCATCAAAAAGATGGTTCCCCAAAACGAGTGAAAAATAAGCCAAAGTTAAAAAAAAAAAGAAAACAATTGAGGTGGCCTACAACATTTGATAAACAGCCTGAAAGGTTGTTTTTCTTAATCTGTCTGTGTTAAGCTTTAGACTGAGTAGTATAGGAGATCTGCTATGTGCATAAATATAAAACTTACTACTGAAAAGGCATACAGAATACATTTACAGAAACTCACTCTTCCTAGTATGCTTGGATCCACAGCCACCACCTCCGATAAACACTTCATGGCTTTAGTTCTCACTGCAATAGCACTCTCTCCCAGGACCCTCAGAATCTGGAACAAGATTATTTGAAAACAATAGAAAATTTCAAGCAAACAACACAATCTAATATCTAACTCTAAGTATGTAAAATAACCAGTTTACCTGTGATAAATAAATATCAAAGCTCTGCGCAAATGGCCTCATAGAGGCCAGATATCTTACAATCAGACAGGAGTCTTCGTAGTCTACTGTGTCAGAGCTTATCCTGCAGTAAAAATAATGAAAAAAAGTTAAAAAAAGTTTTTATAATAATGGGAGAATTATACATAAACTATCCCAGGTGAAGGAATACTTACTTGACGGAGCTGAAGTTTGATGGTGTTGTCTTGATGATTTTGCGGAGGAATTTTTTCCGTGCCTCAACCGTCTGTACAATCTCCTCTGCGTCACTATCCGTGGAATGTCGCCGATACTTTGGATCGTCGTCGTCATTTTGAGACTTCATAGCTTTTTCAACCTCTACTGTGGTGTCTCTGTACCACTGGGCAATGTAAAATTTCCTTGCAAACTGGATAAAACAAATGCAACAATGTGATCATAATACCGGAACATTGTAAGGAATAAAAAGGACATGGCCGAACAAGAGATCATTGAGAATGGGATGCAGTGGTAAACATATGCAACTTTACTAAAATGACCTTTCTTAGCAGTAGCATATGCCAAACGCACATATTTCAAAAAATAAAATCTTTCATTGGGTTACATTCATCTATAAGTAAAAGAAATAATTCTATATATATTACAGACGGTACTGTAGCCTATACCTACTTATCTTATTTTCTAGACCAATCAGATCTTCCGAAAGGTCACTCATTTATTTATTACCTTTGGAATAACCATCCAAAAGACCTGAAAGCAGGTAAAGGGTTAATAAAAAACATATATTTTTAGTATAGTTGTATTTTTTATCAATATTTGATGTTATTTTATTTGCTTTGCCTGGGTAAAGTATTATAATTCTAAGTAAATTTTTTTATGTCATATAATTTTTCTTCGTATGCAGTTTTTAGCATTAATTTAGATTGCATTATGAATTAATTCAAATTGTTATGTTATTATATCTGTCTTTAGGGTCTCTTCATTTAGCGCTAATTTCCTGAGTTTTACATTTTCTGACTTTTTGTTCTATATTATGTTTGTTGAATCTTGTTTAGCATTTCAAAAAGCATTTTTAAAACTGACTGCAAATATAGTGCCAGATAAAAAAAAAAAAAAGTCTAATTGAATGTGTGATTGTTTGACTGATATGAATTCTTAAAAGCTCACCAATAAAGCTGGATCTGCATCAATGTTTTCATCCAGGAAGTTCAGGAAAGCCTTTTGGAGCTGCTGTACCTCATCACTGCCAGGAGTCTGTAAAGAGAAAAAAAAAACATGAACAGACTGAATCATTTAAATCAGTCTGTTAGATTGTATTAAACCTGTAATCATCTAATTATGTATTCCACCTCTTTAAGAATGCGATCGATAGTTCTTTGGTCCATCTTGCAAGAGAGCGAGTCTTTACGCAGGCTTGAGGCTACAGTGCCGAGGTAGTCAAGTGACGCCACCCTGAGGGCCATTTCTGTCTGCTTATTGCTGAACTGGTGAACCTGGAGTGGGAAACACATTAGAAAGGAGACGGAGTGAGGAAAGATAATTTATGCTACGAGGCAGTAACTTTTGGAGTGACCCCTCCTGCTCACCAGCAGTCTGCCCAATAAACTGAGCAGCAGTTCAGCAGCAGGCCACTCGGGCTTGTTGACAGCCGACAGCAGGTCATGAACAAAGTTCTCAAACAGAGGCCTGTAGTCGTCTTCTCCCTGTTTGCTGCCACATCTGACACAAACAGTCTCTCATCATACAATATTTGTGAACATCAAAGAGTGTTTGGCAAAAGTGTTGGTACCTCTTGACACTTTTCAAATTTAGTCAATTTAAACAATAACAAATGTTAAAGCATTTCACTGTGGTTTTATTGGCTAGACAAACATAAAGTAGCAAATAACTCTAGTGGATAAAGGTGATACATGAAATTTAAAAATATTTAAACGATAATCAAGAAAGCATGACGTGTATTTATATTTCCCCCCAGTCAAAGATTCGTAGGAAAATGTTTTGCTCAAGTATAGCGTGTTCAAACCGCAAGTGGCACATTTTTCATAACTATGACTTGCTTTATGCCACTTTCTGTGCAAAAGAAATTAAAATCACACAGTTTTTATTTCAATTCAAAAACTCAGAACCTCATTATGTTATTTTATCAGCTAAAATCTTGATAAAATGTAGAAGACTTTGCAGCTGTAGTGCAAGATAACAGAATAAGGTTTGAGGGTTATGAATATTTTGGAAAGCTACTGTATATTAGTACTGAAGCGTTAGAATGGGAAATAAAGAGTGTGGCTTGGGGAAGTCCGGTGCAAAAACATGACAACTCTGAGATGTTTTACGTCTCTGGAGTGAAAACAGAAATAAAGGCTTACTTCTTGAGAAACACAGAGAGAAAGTTCTGTGCTGTTCTCATGGCAGTTTCATAAGAGTTGGTAATGAGGACATCTTTATCCACCTGCAACATAAAACCAAATATGTGAAGCAATTCCTGAATCAAGTTCTTTGTTACTCAAAACATGGCGATTTTTTTTTTGTCGACACCTTTTTTTTTGGTTCCTCCTCCGTTTCTCTCTCAGTCGGAAGATTAACCACACACTGAATGAGTTGAAGAACGAGGGCTGAGACCATCTGGATGTACAACGGGGGTCCATCTGAATCACTGGTGTTTAATCTAAAAATATAGAAATCTTATTATATGTAGGCTTTCAAAGCGTCACAGAGGCCACTATTTTAATTTATTCAGATTTTTATTATCTTTTCTTAAGCCAGGTACCTAAAGTTCCTGAGGCCACGTTTACTGGTGGGAAGTCTAACAAGAGAGGCAAAAATCTCTTCCAGAATGAGCTGCCTGTGCTTCTCATAGCGAGAGAAAACCTGCAGAAAATCAGCAATTATTAAACTGAAAATCAACGGCTCACATAGGAAACAAAAACCCAAATTTATTGCAGACATATTACTAAATCATTTTAGCAGAAAGAGTCAACTTACTGCTGTCACTACAGAGATGGCACATAGCTGCAGTTCATTGACATTCTCCACAAAAAAAGGCGTAATTCCGAGGTTCGAGACCTAAAACATTGGGGAAATAAAGCAGTCAGGAACAAGAGAGACAACAAGAAAAAAGGTGACATGAGGCCATGATTCAGAGGCGACACAGGAGAAGACGCCAAGTCACACCTGGAGAATTGTGGTGTCGGTGAGCAGCTGGATTTCAAGGAGCTCTGAGATGATGCTGATAATGTCGCAAACCTTGTTGTACAATCCCACCACCACTTTCTGTTTGTGGGCAGAAGATTTTGGTCTCTTGGACTTTGAAGTGTGTGAGGCACCTGGATGACAACAAAAACATGAATTAAGAGCCGATGTTGGAGGAAAACAAACACACTACAAACAACAGTTGGAATATGTGAGGCATTCAGTGATAACTTATAGCGTAAGCAAAGTCTTGCATGTGTACAAGCCTGTCGCAAAAAGCAATAAATAAATCAATTGCATGATAATTTAAAACAGGCTTGATCAATTTCATTTGGATGACTGTTTTTCTTCTGCCTGTGACTTCAATTTCAATTTCATTTATTGTTTCAGTTGTTTTGTTTATTTATTTGGGATATTTAAAATGTTTTCCATTTCCAGTATTAAATGTTTTTTAGAAATAATGCCATATAGGAATGCCATTATTACGCCATTCCTACAATATATATGAAAATGGATTGAAAGAACATTGTTATTGTTCATTGCAATAACTTCTAATTTATCATCCAGTAAAAATTGTTATTGTGACAGGTCTCAGGGTTCCTACAAATCTTTTATGACCAAATCTCATACGGTTGTCATCAACATTATAGTTGTCATTTGAAGTATAACAAGAACGTTTCAATGGAAATTTTTCAGATTTTTCTGGTAACACTGAGTCAATATATTTGGCAGCTCTAACAAAAAAAATGTTGCTGCTGACCTCCGTGGCGATCCGCTCTGTAAGAACGGTCATACTGCGGGTACAAAGTGTTCTGCAGGTGGAACTTGGTGAACTGCAACACCCTCTCAATCACATCCTCTATATAAACAGCCTTCGGCATGTGTGGGGACGTCATTATGTTGAGTGCAGTCAAACAGGCATCTGCAGACTTGATCACCCTCTCCATGATGAGATCCCGCCACAAACGCTCCTCATCCATGGAGTCGTTATCCTAGAAATGGATTATGCAACAAATTATTATGTAAAAATTGCACCGTCTACTGTTTCTGATATTGTATTGATAATACCTACTTGACCCATTAAGGTGAAAAGTGTGACGCTATCCTGAATGTTCTTCTCCAGTATATTCAGAATTTTCACAAGTTTACTAGAAGAAAACTACGAAAAAGAAACAGACATTTGGCTGTGATGCTTTTAAAAAAAAAAATATATCAACATTAGTGTAACCTTGCTGCAACAGCAGACTTATTTTACCTTGTTAAAGACGCCCATCGCTTTAATCTTGGTAGAATCGCTCCCAAGCTCGTTTAATTGCTGCTTTCCAAGCAACAGCTCTTGAGGTATCTCATCATCTTCTGTTTGTGAAAGGAAAAAATATATATTTCTCATCCCCACACTCTAACGGTTAGCTGGAAAATTGTGCAACATTTCAGTCTTACCTTCGGCAGTGAGGTCTACATCCTCAAGGCTCTCAAGAATGTTGTCCACACTGTTTGCAAACCTCTTAAATGCAGAGGAGTCCATCTTTTCTGTAAAATAATTATACATATTTTAGCTAACGCACATGTATTGTTGTTTGCAAGAAATTCAAAGGACAGTGCGATGAGAAATTAGACTGATACCCTCTGTTGTCATTTTGGAATCGTACGCCATCTTGCTTTTCCCTTTCTTTACTTTTCGAGCAACTAAAGAAGAAAAAAAAGAAAAAGTTTTATATGTGACACACAGGAGAAAAACAACTCTTGAATATCAGCATTTAATTGACATAGACTGCAGGCAAAACGTAAAAATGTAAATTAAACTGTAAAAACTAGAACCTAAATGAAAGTTATTCCAAACAAAAAGATGAGAAATTCGACTAACTGCAGAAGTGAGGCTTGTTGTGCCTCACTCACTAACACTAGGTGTTATGTGCAATAAAAACGTGTGCTTTTAAAGTAAGAAGTTTCTGATTTCATACATTTAGTATGAAGAGGGGGAGGTTAAAATAAAAAAAAATATCCAAGATCTGCTGATTTTTTATTCCAGTTTATGTAAGAAAAGTCTCACCATCATTCAGGCTTGGTGGAGGAGAGTCTCCATCTGAATCATCATTACAGCTCCAATCCCGATGGCGCCCACTTGACCCCCGGCGAGAGTTCTGAAAGCCTCCACTTCGCCGGTGATCCCTAGAACCTTTCTTCTCTTCAAACTTCCATGACTTGTCGTGCTCTTTCTTTTTCCTTTTTCTTGGAGCTGAAACGCCAATGGAGACAGAAATTAAAATTAATATCCTTTTCCCGCTCTCGCTTTATTTAAAATGTGTAAAACGTGCCGGCATTCCTGTTCTGCAATTCTTCTCCAGGAATGTTTGAGAATTTTTAGGATTTAATACTCACACTCATCCTCATCCTCAGACTCCAACTCTTCATCGTCGTTGTCTTTCTCATCTGAGTCATCGGAATCTACTTCGGCATATTTGGATCTCTTATTGATCATACTGTGCTTTCGCTTATTTGCTCTCTCTGAAAACATAAAATGGATTAAGTTGTGATCTTGCTACTTCCACATTAAATGCTCTGATTACAATAAGAATCATCCACCTAAATTTCGTTCCTTTTCTTTTAATTTGTTGTTACAAAGGTTTATGATAAAAATTAGTTAATGGCCTTAATAAGCACTATGCCAACCCTTATAAACAGAAATCCGACTTGAGGACTATTTGTACAAAAATAAGACTTATTTCTAATATCCAAAACAGAAAACTAAAAGTCAGTAATTCTCCAGTAGTTCCATCCCATAGATATTATCTGTAATAAAGTTTCTGAGTTAATTTAATTAGATAAAATAGTTACTCTGCATGTCGGCTGATGAGGTAATGGTGCCATGACAGTAGTCAGTATTTTGTTACACAAACACAAATTTGAGTCTTTGTAGATGTAAAAAGGATGATTAATAGCTGATAACTTAATTCGAAGGTTGCTACATATCAGAAGTTTAATAACTCTGAGTAAAAACAACAAGGACTTTTCAAATGAAGAAAAAAGAAAACAATTATTTTAAGCTCTGTGTGGAAAAAAATTGTCTGGACTTAATTCTGATAATTAAGTCCAGTGCAGTGGCATTTTCTTATACAGAGCCTTCGTGCTGAAAAATGTCCCAAAATTACAACAACACTGTGAAGACAAGTGGTTCACAGCTGTTGCACTAGTTTATTTTTCCACATGTAAAATTATCATTTGGAAACTAAATTTTGCAAAGAAAAAGGTTATCATTATTTTATTTTTTTAGAACTAATGATCTTAAAAGGCTTAGGTGTGACTAAAAAGCAAAAAGAGGAAAAGCTTTTTTTTATTTCAAGTTTCATTTGATAGTATTTTTACACTATATTAGTGTTTTAGTGTATAGGGAAGAAATCCCAGTAGAAATCCCAAAAATCATTGAAAAATTTTACTAAATATTATTTCTTAACAAGGAACTGAATAAGGCCACTCATATTAAAGATTTTATCTTAAAAAATGATTCTTTTACTCGTAGTAAATTATTTATTTTTAGGTCCTTTTATGTCATTGAACATGTCCTTATGTGTTGAAGAGGTTTACAGAAAAAGAAACAGATGTGAAAAGAATCTTTTAACATGTATGAACACTATATGTAAGTAGTAGTTAAAGTAGTAGTAGTTAAACCCAAAATAAAACTGCTCATTTCTGCCCTCTAACTGGTTTTTTCCCGTTTTTTTTTCTCAAAAAAGACAAAATCACCCACGTGTAAAAAATTGATAAAACTGTCTGCACATTCAACAACGTAGAGGTTCCATAGAAGAACAATTAAATATGGCTCCTACCTCTGTCTGATTTGTCAAAAGAGGCCCAGTGTCTGGATCTGGAGCTGTGTTCATTCTTGGTTTCTTTAATGATCCTCTTTACATCTTCGATGCTTAGTCTCTTAACCACAATAACTGGTTTAGTTTTATTGTTCAAGTTCTTCACCAGTGAAACTCTCTCTAACCGCACCAATGGTTCACTCCAGCCATCTACTAGTTTGCCTTTGATGCGGAGATCTTTATCTGTTCCCTCTTTTCCTTCTCGTTTCAATTTAGGAATCACAAAATTCTTGAGACTTCCAGAATTGCCCCCCAACAGGAACGGTGGGAACTCACTCATTTTCATCTCAGAGGCCTGCCATTTGTTTGCAGCTTGGTTCATGTTACTGTCCCCACTTGCCCGTTGGTCCTTGTTTGGGGCGGTCTGAAGGCTGGAAGACGACGTTCTCTGCCGATCGTTAAGTTCAGCTGATTTTCTGCCTTCATCTTGCTTCAGTTTAGAGTTCTCGGCTTTAGTTTGCTCCTCAAATGAGATTCTGTTGCCATCTCCTTCAGGCAGCATCTTGTGCTTCTTGTTCCTTTCTCGGTCTCTCTCTCTGTCTCTATCTCTGTTTCTGTCTTTACCTTTGTCTCTTTCTCTGTCTCTCTTGCTATCTTTGTTTTGTTCTTTGCTCACTTCAAAGTTTTCATCTTTGTCTCTATTTCTATTCCTGTCTCTGTCTTTCTCCCGATCTTTGTCTATTTCTCTGGATTTTTCTCTTCCTCCAGGTTTTTCTCTGTCTCTGTTTTTGTCTTTAACCTTGTCTTTTATTCTATCAACATCTTTGTCTCCATCTTTGACCACATCTATGGATTTGTCTCTTCCCCTGATATTTTCTCTATGATTGTCTTTGCCTTCATCTTTATCTCGTTCTCTAAGTTTGTCTCTTTCTCGTTTTTTTTCTTTGTCTCTGATTTTGTCTTTATCTCTAACTTTGCCTTTAACTCTCTCCACATCTTGGTGTTCATCTTTATCCAGGTCTATGGATTTGTCTCTTTCTCTGACTTTTTCTCCATCTTTGTCTCTGTCTCTAAGTTTTTGTTTGAGTTTCTCAAGGTTTTTGTCCTCATCTTTGGCTCTTTCTCTAGATTTGTCATCCTCTCTGAATTTTTCTCTTTCAATTCGTTCTTCTCCATCTCTAAATTTGTCTCCATCCCTAAGTTTGCTTTTGACTTTTTCCTGGTATTTGTCTTCTTCTCTGGCCACATCTATAGATTTGTCTCTTTCTCTGTTTCTTTCTCTATCTCTGACTTTGTCTTTGTCTCGTTCTCTGGATATTTCTTTATCTCTAAGTTTTTCTTTGTCTCCATCTTTGTCTCTCTGTCTGTCCCTTTCTTTATCCTTGTCTTTATTCTTGCCTTTCTGTTCTTCATGTTTTGAGTTGCGATCCACTTTGCTTGTGGATTTGAGCATTTCTGGTCTGCTGACTTGGAATCGATGACTGCTGTTGTTCTTTTCCTCTCTGTGTCGAAAGTCTGAATGCCTGTCCTGCTTCAGCTTCGTCATTTCCACGTGTCTGTCCTCTGAATGCCCTTTGTCACAATCAAGTTTGCTGTCATGATTGTGCCTTGATTCACGCTGGTTGTCCGGCTTTTGTTTATTGCTTTCTGTATGTCCATCAGAAAAATGCATCGGGGAGGTATCTGGAAGCATTTTGATGATCCCAGGTCTGTCTTCAGTATCTGCACTTGTCTTAAGGTGACGCAAGTGATCTTCACACAACGCTTGCTGTTCCAAGACAACTACAGGCTGTCCTATTACTCTCCCAGCTTGCTTCAGATCAATACTGACCATCAAGGCAGGTCGACTGGCACCATTACTCGCAGCACTCGACTTCTTGGGTGTCAGTCTGCTGATGTTGCTGCCCCCATGTAAAGATGGGCCTTCATTTGTCTCAACTCCGGGTTCCTGAGGGTACGTGTCTTGTTTCCGTTTTTTTAGTGGCTTGTCTGCAAAGAAAAAAATTAATTATGCAGCCATGCTAAAGTATTCATAGTTCTTAAACTTTCTCAGATGTTGGCATGTTACAATCACAAACTTAATTGCACATTTTTAAAATTTGATGTGATCTTTTGGGTAGGTCTCTAGAAGCTTTCCAAATTTAAAAACTGAAATTTCAGTCAAATTTTCTTAGCAAATAATTTCAGCTTTGTCAGACTGGACACACGGTATCTTTTGACATTTTTAAGTACTTCCAAAGACTGATAGTCGGCTGTAGGTCTGGACTTGGACTAGACCAGGGGTCAGCAACCTTTATAACCCTAAAAGCCATGTTTGCATTTGGTCAGTCTAAAAAAAACGTGCTTAGTCACAAAAGCAACATAACTATTCAAAGCAAAAATGACTTGTTTTCATATCTACTACAGGAAAGTTGCTTAGATATATATATATATATATATTTTTTTTTTTTAAACAGTGAAAACTAGTGTTGTTAAAATTACCTTTATAATTTAAAACACTGATCAATTATTTTTGCAATAAAGTTAAATAATTTGTAGCAAATTAATTTTAGATAAAATTATAAAGTGCCACAAAAGAGGGTCGAAAGAGCTGAAGAATCCAGACTCCTGGACTAAACCATTCTAAAACATAAATTTGCTGTAGAAGGTAACACTCCCAGACATAAGTCTTCTGCAACCTATATAGCATGTCTTCTTCCAGTACTGCCTTGTGTATAACTCCAAACAGCTTCCTACCAACTCTGACCATGTTCCCTGTCCCAGCAGACAAAAAGTCTCCCAACCGCCTGATGACGGGGAGACGGGGTCTTCGGGTGATCCGCCTCGACACATAGAAATTTGTATATGGTCAAAAATAGTTAAATTTATATCTCATCTCCAACCAAATATTCACATGGGACTTTTTTTTTTGACATTATTTAATCAGAGTGTCAAAAGAGTCTCCCACCTGAGCAGTTGTTTTCTGCAGCTCCTTCAGAGTTATCATAGGCTTCTCAGAAATTTCTCTAAATTCAACCGTGGTCTTTAACATGTTTAAAGTTTCGGTTATATCTATAACATAACCATGGTCTAGACTTGTCCATTACTTTATCGCTGACCTCCCTGGGTTTCCTGGTCCCCATGATGTGATATTACTTTTAGATAAATGTTTTCTCTGAAAAACCTTAGAGGCCTTCACAGAACTGCTGTATTGACACTGAGATATAACTAGCCACCACTGTGCTTTTTCATTACACCAGTTCCATTACTAAAGTGATGATAGTGCTTGTGAAAATAAGTTTATTGTATTGACTAGTTCCGAAAAACTGGGAGTAAACCTGTACTTGTTCACTGCTGAATTAGAAGAAAGAACTGCTTTGGAAAGCAGCAAGAGGAAGGATCATGGGAAACAACAGCCACTCAAAACATGAACACCATGTTAAAATTTCTAGAGTTAATGCATCAAACTTAAAACATTAATGACAGTTTTGCATTAGAACAGGTGAAGTGGACTATCTCTTATTTTCACAGTTATTTAGAAATCACCAGTCAAGGCGTTTACTGAATCTACAAACACCATTTCTAAAGAAACTTCCTCTAAAACAGGCAGAGGATCCCCCTTTGACTGGACAAGACGTTAATAATGACAAAATGACTTAATTCAGGTTATGGAAAAGAAGAACCACTAGGGTAATGACTGTAGCACCACTTAACATTGAAAACACTTTAGTGGAAAAAAGCCCTACGTGTAGCTTGTGGAGGCAATTGATTTTATTTAAAGTGTAGCATGTATGTCCAACTTTATTTTATATTAGGGATGCACTTTTTATTTTGGTCAGACCTATAATATTCCAATAAAAATATGTAGAACTTTGTGCTTGTAACCGGACTAAATGTATGACAAAATCAAGATATATGTCAAAATCAGGCACAAAACAACAATTCTCACCTTTGTCTTGGACCTCTTTAGAGCATCGCTCTCTCTCGTTGGCTGAGTCTATCCTTTCAATTTCAGCAAATGCTTCTATCTCAGAGTCATCAAACACAATCCCACTGATGACCCCAGTCTCCTTTGTGATTGGCTGCGCAGCAACTTGTTCATGCTCTTCAACCACTGACTTGTGCGAAAAATCTTCAGGAGAACCTGACAACTGAATATCATTGTTTAAAACAACCGCGTTGTGATCTGAGTCCATAGGTGAGGTTGGAAGGAGTTCTTCAGAGCGGTCCATGTCAGGGATCTTCACTCGGGACAGCTTTAAGGTCAATCTGGCAGAATCCTTAGATGGCGAGCTAACTATGTCATAAAAGACGTTTTTGTCCATGTTCTCATTTTCTTCTTTGTTCCTTTCTCTCTGCTTCTTTTTACGGTCGGCAGTGGTAAGGAGCAGGTCAGGGGCTGTGCCTGCTTCAAGTGGAGGTGACTGCATGATAAGAGGAGGCCTGGGCTCTGAAGGAACAAAGCACAACGTCGCAGCACATAATTAACCTTTGTTAGAAAATGAAAACTTGTTTTCAAGTAAATTTTAGAGGAGTTAACCAGAAGCAAGTAAGCATACTTTTTGCTCTCTCTTCAGATAGAGAAAAAATGCCAGCTTTTATGGAAGAGTAATTTTCCTGCAGAAACACACGATGTTTATCATTAGTTTTAACTATAGGTATCTGCTTATGTCCAGTACAAAGTAACCCGGATTCCCAGCATTACCTCATTTCCCAGTCTTTGAGCCACGTTTACGTAGTCTTCATCCAAACTGGGTTTGGAGTTACCATTAGACGAATTACTCGACAGATGCTCAGAGATTTTGTTGTCAAGAATTGTTCTCGCACCACTAACAACTAAAACAGAGAACAAAATACAATTTGCAGTTAATTTTCTTACTTTCCTAATTAAAGGGTAGTCTTGTCTACTTGCGGTATTGTGTACTGTTTATTAGCCTTGGCATGAGAGTTTATGTTCATTTACTTGCCACTCAAAAGTGTACAATGAAGGCAAAGTTTAGTTAAGTAATCTTTGAATATGTGTTGGTTTTTCAAGGATTTCTACTTGGTGCTTTATAAAAGAATGAGATGGACTGCTAAAAGTTGGGTTTCAACCACAAGGACCTTAGACATTTAGAGGGTTCCACTTCTTTTTAATAAGACCAAGAGGTAAAAGTAGTGAAGAAACATTTAGCTCTTCATAACAAGCAAGAAAGTAATTTTTGTCCCCACCAGAACGAACCTAAATCTCTTCCTGGATGGACTTCAGACAGTTTCATTTGGTGAACTTCTCGATGTAATCTGGAAAATTCCAACTGCATTTGTTGCGTGAACCTAGACAGTAATCTGCACAGTATCTTAATTGATAAAGTATCTAAAACATGATCACTCAAGATGGAGTTTAATGTTAGATGTTAACAATTTATGGCAGATCCCAATTCAACTTTTTGGGAAGATTGCATGTTGTTACTATATTATAACAACAACACTCAAAATGTATTTTCTTGTCTTTCTGTCATGAGCAATCATTAGTCAGAGTGACATCACTTTGCATTAGAGGAGTCGCTGTAAATGATAAAACTGTTTTATCATGTTAACGCAAAGAAAAAAGCATGACGGCATGGACATTTTAACTGTATTAGGCACATATTAGCGATAGGGATGCAAAATAAATCTTAAACAATTTAAAACATTGTGTCGGCCAATATTAGTTCATTTTAATATATTAGTCTGATACATGAAACTGAGCCATTAACAACCAATATATTTATTTCAATCTTGTTGCCATATGGTTTTGGAGGACAAGTGGGAGAAACTGGTCATATGGTATTTGTTTGGTCCTGTGACAGTGATTGGGGGGAACTTTACTGAAGACGAGAAGCAGTGTTGAAGTCAGTGTCTTTTTCAAGGTGTCAAAATGTCGTGTTTAATGTTAATGTCATGTTTTGATTGTTGATTCTATGTTGCATTGTGTTTCTGTGTCTGATATGATGTAAAGCACTTTGAAATGCCTTGCTGCTGAAATGTGCTATACAAATAAAATTTGATTGATTGATTGAGTGAAAAGGTTAGCAACATATACAACAATTATGCATATAATATCTGTAAATATCTATTATCAGCCATTGCACCAATATCAAATATTTATTTCGGCTCAAATATTAATCAGTGCATCCCTAATTAGCAATTACCCCAGCAATCATTATTAAATCATTATGTCTACTTCCAAGAGATTTTCAAAACATTAATATTTTCAAATCCAGCATGTTCAATTACAGACCAAAGCTTGAAACAATAAAAATAACTTTTCGTTATACTTCAGCCATCCTGTTATCTGCTGAATATCCTGTTCTTTCTCAGACATGTTTTCATGTGCTGCTGAAAATGTAGCACATCATTTCAAATAGCCTCATACAACTCTGTGCCTCCTCTGACTTGATTATTAAATGTGTCACTGAGACTGAATATAGCAGCGTCTTCATCACTTGGTTACAACTTCCACACTGAAAAGTGTTGTTAACTTGTGACGCATTCACTGATCAGAAAAAGATACTATTTTTAGCTTCTTAACCGACAACGGTTGATGAAACCAAAAATCGTTTTATTTTATTCTCTGACAATTTCTATGGGCATCTTCAACATCACCAAGAGGTCAAACAATGAAACAGAGCGGGAAGTTGCAGGGTATTTAAATTCTAATACACTGTGCCTTAGCAGAACTATTGTAGTGACACATAGCATATTTATGCAATATGCAATGTGTCACCTAGATTGAACTTCCTGCTTTTACTTGCAGCTTAATTGTCTCACAACTGCAGGCCTATGTTAAACTGATCAACGTTAGACACATGTTGCCTTCCTCTTGATAAAACGTTGTACTCACCTTGTTGAGTCTGATGAGAGTAACTGGGTGGATTGTACTGAATGTAGTCTGCAGGACTCTGGGGGGTGTAGGGGCTGGGTATGGGGCTGTTCTGCTGGGGTACAAACTGAGTAGCTGAGCCACACTGTGGGGATGTAAAGCATCTGTGAAAGAGGAAGAGTAGTCTTAATGGAAGTAGTGGGGCCTCTGCTTCTTTGTCATCTGATAAGAAGGTGATAAAACTTTACCCAGAGGGGCTTTGCTGATAATTTGATGCTGGACTTCCATGAACTTGGTTCTGAGAAATCTTGTACTGCTGTATTAATGGTTGCTGCAGTACACCTAAAACATAGAAAACATGTGGTTAGGAAAATAAAAGACAAAAAATGTGTATTCTTTAGCTAAACTAAAACCATCAATTCAGAAGCTTCACTGGAAACTTGAATTTAAACTGTAGTTATGCTGTAACTATTAATTAAACTTCATCATTTCTTTTGCTAGATTACAACTTCCAGCAACAGAATGCCAATTTGCTATTTTGTTTAGCTAGAAAGGTTCTCTATAACTCTATATACCTCTTTGTTATACGGTTGTTTCTACACTCTCACATTGGTGCATTTATTGAGAGAGGAAAGATTTTAGAAAATAATTATTCTTAAAGATAGCCCTCAACATCACAATTAGATGAACCCCTAACAATTAACCAAATAAACCATGTTTATTAATATCTTCAATACCACATACCAGCCATATCCCCATAATATGTTACCAAACTATCCATCCATCCATTTTCTAACACCCTTGTCCCTAGTGGGGATGGAAGGGGTGCTGGTGCCTATGTCCAGCAAACATTCTGGGCGAGAGGCGGGCGAGAGGCAGGGTACACCCTGTGTTGATTAGGGTGTAAAATCTTTGAGGAGCACTTTCTGTGAGCTAGTGCTAAAAAAATTCTACTTATGTAAAGCAATGTTTTACTATTCTTAGTGTCCCTCTTTTACAATGAACACCTTATAATGAGTTAGCATACTTTTGTCCCTGAAGATCCTGGGGTTCCTGGTCAGCAATGTTTGAAGAAGTATTGGCATATCACCCTCTGGTTCATCATTTCCAAGGTTGTCCTTCAGCTCTCTGAAAAACAAACCAAAGAATATGTGTCTTTTAAAGGCAGTGACGGAACATTAGACCTCACATTTTCTGATTATCATATACCTGAGTTGGTCAGTCTGATTAAGCTCTGTCTTTTATGAGATTGATGAAAAAGCTAACAATTGTTAATCAATTAATCAAAAAAATTTACTTATAGCCAGGAAGGCTTAGCAAAGTTTTTAAAATATCTGCTTAAATGCTTTCATGCATCTTAAAAAGGTCCTTACATGTGTTCTGTGGAGACCTGGTTAAGGCTATGTGCCAGCTGAGTCACCAGATTCTCATCTCGACACACCAACAGGCTGCTGACCTCGTCGGAGATCCTTCCATTGTAGAGCAGGCTCTTAGCAGTGGTGGCCGGAAGAGGGGAAGGCAAAGGCAGCTGGTTCAGTACTGCAGGATAAATGTAAGAAAATACAGAGAGAAATCATCAAACAAAGCACAAAAACTGAAATGATCTCCACTTTGTGCTGAGTATATAGTCCATCCATCTATCCATCCAATTTCTTCTACTTTATCCGGGGTCGGGTCGCGGGGGTATCAGCTTCAGAAGGGAGGCCCAGTCTTCCCTCTCCCCAGCCACTTGTTCCAGCTCCTCCGTGGGAATCCCGTGGCGTTCCCAGGCCAGCCGAGAAACATAGTCCCTCCAGCATGTCCTGGGTCTTCCCCGGGGCCTCCTCCCGGTGGGACGCGCCTGGATCACCTCACCAGGGAGGCGTCCAGGAGGCATCCTGACCAGATGCCCAAGCCACCTCAACTGGCTCCTCTCTACGTGAAGGAGCAGCGGGTCTACTCTGAGTCTCTCCTGGATGACCGAGCTTCTCACCCTATCTCTAAGGGAGAGCCCAGCCACCCTACGGAGAAAACTCATTTCGGCCGCTTGTATCCGTGATCTTGTTCTTTCGGTCATGACCCAAAGTTCATGACCATAGATGAGGGTAGGAACGACCGGTAAATCGAGAGCTTCGCTTTTTGACTCAGCTCTCTCTTAAGGTACATAATTATTATAAATAAATGTGGCTTTTGGTGACTTTCTTAAATTTTCTTTAAATTGCAGGGCTTCTGCAACAAGCAATAAATCAATTAATCACATGATAAATTTAAACAAGATCAATAACTTCCATTCGAATGATTTATCATTTTATTTCTTTGTTGTTTCTATTGTTTTGTTTATTTATTTTGGACATTTAAAATGTCTTCCAGTTCCAGTGTTAAATGTTGATTAGAATTTAAAGCTTATTGATCACTGACAATGTGTTCTTGCATTAACAGGCCATTATCATTATACTACTTGAAAATGGTCTCAAAACAACAATGTTGTCGTTTTTAGCAATAACTTCTGGGACAATTTATTATCCAGAAACATTAGTTATTGTTGCAGGGCTACTATAGACCATTGTTACCGTAGACAATTAAGTAATTTCTAGGTCAATTTGAGAATGAAAAGTGTCAGAATTTAACTTAATAGTTAAAACTTAACAAAAATCAAGTGCATTAAATATTATGTTGTCAACGTAGATTGATGGTTTTTTTGGCTTTGTCATCTAAGTCAGTTTATTTTTAATAAAGTGACCAAACTTTTGCAGCAAGTGTGAGTTATTGACAGCAGGCTCAGACCAGTTTTGGAAATCTGTGTTTTTTAAGTCAGACCTTCTTAAATTTTCAATCTTCATCTGGAAGTAGAAACATTAGCAGAAAATATTTTGACTACATCTCACTTGACATAAAATATTAGGACAGTTTCATCAGCAGATGTCTGTTGTGGTTTTGTTAAAAAAGACTGGATGTTGGCTGATAAGATTCCCTCCGACAGGTTTGCTATTTTAATAAATAGCCATTTTACAAAAAGCTTCTTGTTAAGGGTAAATGAGAATAAACATCTGCATGTATAAAGAAGCATTTTCCAATTTGGTCTAGATTCCCTCAGCCTGCTTCTACCTATCTACACCAAACTTTCTGCACTAAAATCACAGGCAGCAATGGGCTTCAGTTAGTATTTAGCTTCCTGTACATTTCAGATCTAACATAATTTCCAGCTAATCATTATTGTTGTCTCATCCTGTCTCATCTGTGGTTAGCATGCGTGTGAACCATTTAGAAGGAACAATGTTGCACTTACAGTCGGTTAGGCTAGCAATTCCAGCAAGAGTAGTGATGGGAACATGAGGCATATCACCATTCATGCTGAAGATGAGGTCAAGAGGTCGTGTCAATGCACAGGCAGCTCAGTGTCACCAATCTCTTCCTAATCGTCACATCTCCAAAAGAGCTGCAAAGACAGAAAGGTGGTAATTGAAAGTCCATACTCTACAAGGGTCAGAAGCCATAAAATGCAACACTGTTCCTTTGATGTCTATTAATAATAGTAATATTAATACTAGTAATGATAGGACGTGGTTAAATACTTAACACATATGAAAATTGGGTGACAATTATCAAACTGTAATGTCACTATAAATGCCTCACTTAGGCAAACAGATTATACGGACCCTACAGCAAGCCTAGACATGCCCTCCAAAAGGTATTGATTGAAGGTTTATTTAAATATAAGCACATTATTCCCTGAGTCTATTTGCATCCCTAATGACACGCCTCCGGCCACTGTACTTTTTACTTGCCCTAAATCTATTATGCATTTGTTGATAAACCATGAAGAGAAGTGAATCTTCCCTGCCAGGAGACGCGAGTAATGATCCAATTAGTGACCAGAAAAAGTTTGCATAATTCTCCGAGTGTGCGTCCCCAAACCTCCAACCTAAAAACGCTGACTTTTCCGAGTTCCTACTTACATTTTAGGAGCTGAGCCCCCCTCAAACTGTAACCAAAGGAGACTGTTAAAAACCTTTAACCTGTTAGCTAGTTATATCTCATTTTCTTCTTTTGTTGTCGTGTCAAGATTCCCCTGACTGGCCGAAACCACAACAGCGACATTAGCTTATTTTAAAATCAAGTGTTAATGTATAATTACTCTGCTATTATAATTGTGCCATTTAAGGCACAGTTTACAAGGACAAGAAAACCGATGAGAGGTTTGAGAAAGTGAGCGAAATCAACTGGCTGTTAGCCGGCTAGCAACAACTGGAGATGTAGCTAATGTATGCTAGCTGGCTAGAATAGCTCATCGAGTGCGCATCAAAGCCGCTTAGCCGCGGTTTCATTACTATTCTTCGCTATTTTGTCCTACACCGGTTACAATGTGCAACTCACAATTACTACGGCCTTCGTTGACGCATCTCTAGCTCCCAAAGTGGACCTCGGACTTGCCTAAAGGAAGCGTAACCCCGACCCGACGCCAAGGAGGCAGCCAGGGGTACAAAGCAGAAAAGACCCCATCACAAATCAGAATTATACCCCCCTTTGGCCAATTCTGTAATGTTCCCACCCCCTCGCGGCTGTCTGCTGGGTCTGGCACCGCGCAAAACACACAGGAGGGTAAACAATCCGTCTGAAAATAGGATGTTGCTCTCGGATGTAGCTTATTTACCTCTGGATGTGATGAGAAAGAGAAGTGGTTCTGGTGGAGGAGGAGGAGCAGCAGGAGTAGGATGGCAGCTGGAGCTGGAGAGGAGTCTCTAGCTCCCTCTCCGTCCTACTGTTCAAACAGCTCCGTGTAATAGCTGCACAACGACACTGTAACAACCACCGGGGCTGGCATTTATTTATTTATTTTTACCCCCCTCACGATTTATATATCTGATAAGAGAGGAAACGCGGATATCTGACTGAAAGTTTACCTGGGCTCCATTTGTGATCTAAGCAGAGTAAAAGCCAGAGGCATTAGTTATTTGCGTTTCGTGTCAGGTCCCAGTTTCTGTTTTGAACAAAACCTTTAAAACATCCAAGATTATGCGGGTCTTGAGATCCTCTTGAGAAAATAATATTAATACCAAAAACAGAACTTAGGAAGGACAGTTTTTTCTAAATAATGTAAAAGATTTTTTAAAAAATCAAGATTTTAATATATGAAAGCAACATATTGGTCAATATATGTGCAGCTGACACAAATTGTTTATACTACTGCATAACCAGCTCTGTAAAAATGCTTTGCTTAACCAAGACTTGGGATTATGGGCCACTGACATTTTTATTTGGAGCTTTCAAAACTGAAAAGTTTGAGAACCAGTATTTAGATGATTTATTGTCATGTAAAAATTTTGCACATCCCATGAAATGTTTCACATTTTGTCACGTTACAAACTTCAACATATTTATTGGGATTTTATTCTAGGGCAACTGTCTGTGTAGTTTTCAAGATTTTCCATTGGTTTTAAGTCTGGACTTTGATTAGGCCATTCTGGTTCTAATGGAAGAGAAACAAATATGAAAAATAAATAGAGAATTGGGGCTTATTCTGTGAAATTTCAAGATATCTTTCAGACAGTGTTATTCTATCCTTGTCAGGAATTAGTATTAGTACTGTTTCATCATGTTTTTTTCAGAATGTTGCACTGATGTAGATGTAAAATTATAATTTCTTGCAAGATCATGTGATGAGACTAGGATTAAATTTGTGAGACAGGCATTTAATCAAATCCAAAGGATATCAGACTTGTCAGACATAAATAACAAGTCTGAGAAACCTGGGAGAAACCAGTGTTTTCTCCCTGGTTGAGAAATGACTGACAGAGAATCTGGCATTCAGCACTCTAACCCAAGAATTACATATGACAGGAGGGGTAAAGTAAATTAAATTAACTGTTTTCTAATTACGTGCTTCAAGGTAATAATGGATTTCTGAAGTTAGATCCAGCCATTAATCCGAGACTTTAATTGTAGGACGTTGTGATTCTCTTAATTTAAAAAGGCGACGAGCTCCCTCTAGTGGTGAAAATCAGCTCTTGTCGGTTTCCTTTTACTCCTGATTGTTAATCTCCGTCCCTCTGGATTCTGATATCCTCTGGCAGTGTTTTTGTGAAAAAATTATTTGTGCAGCACAGCAGATCAATGGCTTATGCATAATCTAAACATTAAACAAAAGTGTTGATAATTAACTGGCAAGGAAAGACTGTAAACCACTATTAGTTAAAGGTTTAGATTCAATTTAAATCTGATGCACCCAGAAATTTGCTGAAACAATTTATGGATTCACTATAACATAAAAAAAATCTTTATATATTTACATGAACAGTTTGATGATTTGTTTCCTGTAAATTCTTTGGCACACCAACATTTCTGGTATATCATCAATACTCAGAACTTTTCAAGTCTTGCCATGACATTGTGGTCACAGACTTTTAGTGACTCTAAGACATCTAAACATTTATAGGTGCTCAACAATTACTGACCCCTTCACCATGTCTTTACATTTAAAAAGGTCAATTTGTGATTGGAATTTGCTGTCTGCTTTTCCCCAGATTATTTAAATGTTTGCTGAGGTGTCCAAACTGTGATGCATGATACACCGTGCTTCATTTTTGTTAAATATACACTGATTTTTATGTTTTTTCTTAGATGCCAAAATTCCAATGCATCATCCTCCATGTCTTACATTTTAGACAGTTTCTCTTACTTTTTTGGCAATGGGTGTGCTATCCATTTCTGCCAAAATAGTTACAATAATTACATCATCATGTAGCTACTTAAAACACAACTCATCCTCTGAGGATGAGTTGTTATAAATGTCCAAAATGCTTAATATTTCAAATATTTGTAACACTTTTTTTTTTTATAAATACTTGTTTCATTGATTAAATTTTGCCCAGAAATGATGTTTTCTCCAATGTGCTCCACATTTCATTTCACATGCAAATTGTCCCATTATCTGGGTTTGTAATAAATGTAAAAATTCCAAAAGAAACTTCTAAATGTCACTTCATTGCCTAAACTATATTTAATGACCCTAGATTTATTTATCCTTATTAACACAGATATCTGTTCAGCAGTTAATCTTTATCTCCTGTGTTTGAGAAAACATTGAAACTGTCCTATTTGGCTTTTTCTGATTTAAATGAGCCAGAAGATGTCTGTGCAAATTTAAAAGTAAACTGAGCAGCAGTGTTTCTCACCATGAGACCACAGCGCATCTCTTTTCTTGTGAGACAAAAAGTTGTTTTACATGGTCTATGACCAAATAATCATAAGCTACACCAAGGCTGTTAAAAGGTCACGTTTTTATTTTACTTCACAGAAACCAGCTTTTCTTTTGGAAGTTGGAGAGAAGATCCTAGAAGAAATGATGCTATTTTGTTTTTAAAATTTATCATATAATCATAAAGTTGAAATAGACAGCTTCATTTGTATACTTTGCAAGCTATCATGATCGGAAATTATGTAAGTGCAGTTCTTAAGAGATCTCCAAAACAAACACAAACATTATCTCTCACATGAAAGGCCAGCAGCTGACTCTTGAAGTTTCACGAGTGGACAGGAGTGTTGTGCTTAAGGCAATGGGGGTTTCACGGTAATTACTCCGTTTCAATGGGTTTAACCATGAGCTTCTAACCCGTGACGGTCATGAGGAATTTTGTTTGCCCCTGTCTGCTCTCCCAAATACTGAGGAAAGGGTTTTGAGGAGTGGAGGAGCACAGAGCTTGGTGGCCAGTCTGAGGTTTTCCAATCTGAAGGAGTGCAGCCTGGCACCAGGGAATAATCAGGTAAGATTCACATAAAAAGAAAATGTACCGTAGGGCTTGTTATAAAGTGAAGGATAGAATATTAGAAATAATTGCTTTAATCTGAAGACGATAACTTTGTTTTTAACTGGAACAGGTGCTTATGACAAAAAAGCAGATTTCATGTGTTTAATTGCTGTTTGAGGTTGTTTGTCCTATTTCTAGTTTTTTCCCCTCAGTTCATTAAATGTAACAAGATATGTCAGTTGTTTACAAAAAACCCCCAGCATACGTTGGCAAAATATTAATAATGCAATATGTGGCAGTGAAACATTTACGATTCTAGTATACTGTTTGAAAAACAGACTTATGGTTTGGTTTAAATTAAAATGAACACATAGAAATATTCAGAACTGATCAGACTTTCAACTTTTTTTATGATAGCATCACTTTTTGGCTTATATTTTTTGAACATTCTCACCTGAAAGGTTTTTTTATTTGGGATCATTTTCATTCCACAAGTCTAGTGAGAGAATCAGCATGTCTGAATGGTTATTTGAATTCAATATATAGTATTTTACAAGCATGCAAAAATACAGAAGAATTAGTTCCCTGGTTGAGAAACTAACCTTGACTACTTCTAATTTTGAGGCTATTTCTGGTTGACTTTCAGCTTGATGTTGTGCAATCGGACAACCGGAATGCCTCGTGGAGACTTCAACGTCTACTTTGCCAGCGGACGGAGAGGATATGTCAGAGCTGAGGAGTAAACAGATTACTTATCTGCAGTCATCTGGTTGTTAAACAGAGTTTAATGAATTATCATCTAGATATCCTGCAATATATTGTGAGTTGAAAGCTTTGGGGAGAGAGAGGATGACTCCAGACTAAAAAAAGTATTATCACTTCCAGGGCAGTTGGCATAGGTCTTCTGGTTGTTGTCCTCGCTGGCCTCTTCATTCTAGGCTGCTGGTACCTCAAGAAGAGGAGCGGCTACAAAATAATCAGGGTGAGACCATCTCATTTCACTTAAGTCCTCTTTAATAATTTTTGAATTTGTAACTCATTTTATGTTATCCACAAAGGAGTTTATTACCGATATATTTTATTCTTCGTTTCATCTCAACGCTTCAATGCAGAGCACCGGCTCAGGATCTGCAGGTTTTACAGGAGGCCAGTACTCAGAGCCAGGAACTTCAGCAGACAACAAAATGGCTCTTGCTGACTTTGGCAGCTTCCGATCAGTGGTAAGGGTTGAATAGTTACATTTATATCCTAAATGGTCTCTTTTTTTCCTAAGAAAAACTCAAAAGACTCAAAGCCCTTCTGAGAACAGTAGAGCATGTAAAGCCAATGCAATGCAGTGGATGCCTGAGGGAGATTATTATGTCACCAGACTAGGCCGAGGTATTAAAAATCTCTCATTCCCAAGGGAAGTGTGCACCCTGGGCTAGCAAGCAGAGGGGATGCTGAGATTGCAACACTTACCATACAGCTCCCTCTACATTTATGGGCACCCTGAGTAAGGACATGTAATAAATAAATGTATCTTTCATTTCAGTGTAGAAAAAAAAACATATTAAGAAATTACTTTTTTCTAAAAAATAGTGATTGTCACCCCCTGTCCCCCTAAACCAAAAAGATATAAAATTTCACAAGGCTGGAGCATGCAGAGAGAGGGATCTTTGAACAATTTTCCTTCAGTTTTAAGTTTTGTTTTCCATGATGCCAAGCACTCTTAACAAGGTTCTCAAGGCCCTAGAAGAAAAACGGGCCCATTGCAACATTGTGGAACCTCCACTGTACTTAAAAGTGGGCATATTCTCTGCATATTCATTCTGAGATAGCGTCTTATCAATGTTGTGTTGACTTGGTGAACCTATGAGTTATTTTCTCTGCAACAGTTCAGTAAGAGTGATGACTGGGGGAAAAATTTCAACCTCTATTATTCTCCCCAATGGGCATGGACGACAAGAGAAACTTGAATCCTCATCCAGTTCTTTTTGTTTTTAAGCATTGTTGCTCTAACAGTAATTATAGCCACATTTAGGTAAACATGAGTTTCTTCCTGACTTATGAAGAGTCTGACCTTACTTGAATGGAATGTTGAATGAATACAGCTGAACAAAAACATGCATGTAGAATTATGTGTATACTAAGAAATGGTTGTGAACCAATACAAGGCCATACACACTCTAATACGTTTAGAAAATATTGGCACATTTTTTTAAAAATGCCTCAATGACGTTAATTTTGTGTGATTGTGGCATAGGTGACTATGGGAAAAAAACTTGAGATTTCTTACATGGCTGAAGAAAAATATTGAAATTAAAGATGGACTTTTAAGTAATTTTTGTAGCACAAAATCAGCATAACAAAGACCTTTTAAATATCTGAATCTGGGATGTCTAAGAGTGGGGGCCACTTTATGTAAGTCATGTACACATTTAAAATTATTTGTTGAGATAATTTTTAAATGTTTAGATCATAATGTATTATAATACATTATCATTTATTATAATTCTCTGCAAATCAGTCTTATCGCGTTCCAATGTTTTCAAACTCTACCCTAGGTTCCCAATGCTCCTCCAGCCTATGAGAAGATTTCTTCAGGACCACTGCCGCCTCCTTATTCCCCCTAAGTGAGAAAGACCAACATCTACAGAGAAACACAAACATGTGAAGACCAAACTCAGAACTGGACTCGTTGGACAAAACATCAAGCATCACTGTCGACGTACTTCATAAATGAATGGCACCTACAGAAAAATGCATTGTTTTTCTTGCTTTGTAAAAATCTTTTCACGAATAAAGATGAAACATACAATCTAGGCTGTTTCAGGAAACAAGAATTGCAAAACACTTTTTTTTTAGGGGGGGGGACAGTCGCATTGTTTATTTCCATGCAGTAATGTCCACAGCTGTTCGATGAAAATGTACCTAGTAAATATCTTTTAAAAATCTCTATGGTAAAAATAAATAAATGTGATTCCAAAACATTTACATGGACTCAACCATATTGTAAAAATTTATCTATTAGTTCATATTTCTACAAAAAAAAGTAAATGTAGTTTTCAAAACAGTTACTACTTGAAAAAACAGGACATGACAGATGTAAAAGAATGTAGGCAGTTGTAATTAATATGAGACAAAGCAACAACAGTAAACCAATTATTACATCTTAGACAAATGTCTAAAAGGCTGAATAATTTTCCCTACTTTCCACCTTTCCAATTTGCTGTAATAACTGGCCAAATGGCACCTCTCAGAGTCCACAACATTAATGTTTCAGTTTGAACTCCAGAGACTCAACACAATCCACCGTTTTAGTGTTAACAGCAGGCTCATATGACAGGTCATATAACCGAGTTGTAAAATCTACTTGGTGCTAAATGTGAGATGGATCAAAGCAGCCGTTACTAGAGAACATTCAAAACGTTAGCTCAGTATTGGTTTGCTGCTTCACTTAGTCTCTCTGATGAGTCTGTAACGTGGGATAATGTGTTCATAGTACCCCACCAGAGCTGTTGGGGGCGACCACCAGAGCATCCCGGGGTTTGGGACACACAGTCTTCTCTGCTTGATTTACCTGACACTGATCAGTGCTCAACACGGCACCGTCAGTACTGGTGAGAAGCTTGGATGGTAAATTAGCATGCATACCCAATGACGATGTCTGCGTAGAGTTTGTTCGAAATGCTTGGTTAGTCAATATAACAGGTGGAGTGATACTGCTTTTTGTCATCAGTGATGTATCTGGTGGAGTTGAAGTCAGAATGGTGCTGACTAGTGGCGCAGATGCTGCAGATGCCATTTCAAAGGTGCTGATAGTGCTTCCAATTGGCGGAACAGTAGCGATGGGCAGTGCTTGGGTCCTGGTTCCTGTACTTAAGATTGGTGGGACGGCCACTGTTGGCAGTTCTTGTGTCCGAGCACCAGAGAGTGCAGACTGAACAACTGGCAACATTGTTTTGAGTGGCATCTTTCCTGATGCTGTTTGCACTAAACCCTGTGGTTGAGCAGTTGAGGATGTTGCAACTTTAACTGCTGTCTGCTCTGGACGTATAACAGATCCGAGAGTTGCTGGTGCATCCACATGGTGGCCAGAAGGAGAACAATGTAAAGCTGCGGGAAATGGGGTGACGGGGTTATGCAAGGCACCTGTTGATGAGCTGGGTAAACCAGGAAGGGATGACAGAGGTCCTGACAATCTGGACAAGGAAGTGGATATTGTAGATGAAATGTTAGTTGGTGTGGCTGAACCACCAGTGACCCTGATTGTAGTAAGTTCTGATCCAAGGGAAGGAGCAGTAGTTTTAACTGGGGAAGCCAAAATAGGTACACTTGCTAACCTTGGTGGAGAAGAGATCAAAGTTGATGTACACACTGGAAGTAACCCAAAGTTACATCCATGAGCGGGTGAGAGCCTAGGCAGAGCTGATACTACATTTGTTTTACTGGGAATCACTGAGCCCAAGCCAGGTGTTCCTGTAAGTCTGAATGGTGGAACATGAGGAGTGCCTGCCAGCAAAGATTGACCAGTGCATGCTACAAATGGAGAACCTACAGTTGGCATGCTGGGCAGCCTGACTGTAGATTGGGGTAAACCTGGTGCTTGAGGACTCACAATAACAGCACTAGATCCTTTAGGGGGCAAAAGCACCTCAGAGCTAGTAGATGTGGCAGCAGGCACTTGTGGTGCAGGATTAGAAATGAGAAGGACATGACTGCCAGGACCCAAACCCTGGGGAGGGACTATAAAGCATGCATTATTAAGGACAATCTGCGTGCCGGCCGTAAGATGTGTGGAAGTGTTGAGGATTATCCTTTGTGTAACTGGGCCAGAAGTGGAGGTTGAAAATGCTGTGGGTGCAGAAGAGAGGAGAGGAAGGGTTTTATTACAGGATGGTGGACTAGTCTCACTCCTGCCACTTTTAATATGCAACGGCTTTTGGTCAAGGAAAGCTGTGCTCATTTGGGCTGGATAATTGGTAGTGGTTACCTGAGCTGAACAGCTGCCAGACAGTTTAGATTCAGGGACAAGAAGTTCTTTCCTTGTTATGTTATCTGCAGGCGGAATGGCAGCAGTAGACAATGGGCAGCATGTTTGTGAGATCACGGAAGTGGAAGGGACACCGTGGATTGCCGAAACAGTCGAGAAAGAGGTGCGAGTATCAAGGTGGGGGGAACAATTTGTAATGGTAAATAAATTTGTTATTGGGACCAGTTCAGCTGTGTTGGGACTGTATGAGCCTGATATTGTGACAGATGAGGCCTTCGAAGGAGAATGAGACAGAGCAGAGACAGTCTGCCCGACTGTTGTCGTCTTTCCTAATAAAGGAACAGCAACACCTGGTGAGACAAATTAATGTTAAGAATGTTAATAGGAGTGTAATTGACATTATTTCCAACAACGTTCAGAGTGAGCTGTTTAATTCCGTATTGAAACAGTTTTTTTAAACTTTGGCTAAAATTCTTTGACCCTTTCAAAGGTTTTGCACATAACTCTTGAAATTAATTCATAATCTTCTCAATCAAACAAACACTTCAAAATAATTACACAACTAAAAAGGTTTTGAGTGATTTGTTAAGCAGCTAAAACTTAAAGGACTGACATTTAGACTTTTGATTACAACACTTGACAACGGGTTCTGCTTTTGTTACTATGGATACGTGTTCAATTTCGCAACAGTCCACCTGTGGGCCTAATTAAAATAAATGAACACAGCAGGGCTCCTCTAAGTCGCCCTTGTCACACTGATAGCCAACCACAAAAGCTGAGATTGCAACTGCATGCAAGTTGTGGGGAAGAACAGGAACATTTCTGAGTGGAATGGAGAGCACAGTACGTCCACATTTTATTTAACTTCTCCAACAATGCAGCAAAACTTTTTTGTGAAAGAAAATAAAAAGCCATAAGTGGTGAAAGCTGGAAGATTTGTGTCAGGAGAAAAAAGCTTTACGAGAGCGCCAAAACCATAAAGATTTAAAATCTCATGTAGAGCTGCAGAAACATTTACTTAGCTCCACTAATTTGTGCTGGTGTTTCTGGCTGGTTCAGGGAGGTAATTTGAAGTTTTTAAATCAAGTACTTGACTTTTTAAGCTTCTTTCATGAGGTTATGAGCAGAACTGACATAATTTTGAATTCTATGATTCAGCAAATCCTCCCACCCCTAAGACTAGAATACCACATTTGTTCAACGCATCTAACATTTTAAACACGCAGGAGATTCTGAAAACATCCAGCTTTTAGACTGAACTGTAAATGATTGCAATTACAGTTAATTTTGAAAGCAAGGCTTTGAAAGGCTTTTAGAAAATCTCTGCAGATATTTCCACAATAAGTTTAACTTGTTATAGGAAAAATTAAGAAAAATAAGTGTTGGCTACAGACCTTTAGAACTAAAAAATTATTTGTACCTTAAAGATTAGTTTTTAAAGGTCAAATTCTTGGAAATTTGGCATATAAAACCAATAATCTCTTTATACATTTTTTGTCATTTCGATTTTTATAATCAACCAATTACAATCCGTGTAAAGTGAGACTGTAAATGTGGTTTCAAATGAGGTTTTCTTTAAGAGAACCTACCTGGTTGAACAGTACTGTTGCTGGCTTTGGACAATGCCTCTGAGCTGACACAGGCAACAGGCTTGGCTGAACTTATTCCCATTTTTAGAGTCGAACTTGATAACGGAGCGTTCATGGCTTGTCCACTCCCAGCTCCCATCATCGGCTTCGACATGGCCCCACTAAAGCTCGTAGATGTTGTCACGTTGGGCTGGCCAACACGTACAACTCTTGAACCGGCGGCCGACTGCGTGGAAGGAGTCCCTTTTGATGAGGATTGGTTTGAAGATACTGAAGAAGTTGAAGTAACTAGGATATATTTAGTAACCTGGGAGATCTCGTCTGTGTTGCTGCGCTTTACACCAGTCTTGCTGATGGGTTCCTGTGATGGGACTTTGGAAACACCAGAACTGCTGAGGGACGGGACAACAACTTTGTTTTGCAAAGTTGAAGGCGGAAAAGGAGAACTGCAAGAGGCTGTTTTCACCAGCTGGGAAATCTTGGTTGCAACAGTAGAAACTGGTGAGATGCAAGAAGCTCGACTTAAACCAGCAGCAGTGCCTGTTGTCTTGCTTGTAAGCCCTCTGACAGGAGCACTACTTGTGATCGCAGTTGGTGTAGAAATGGTGGCAGAATGAGGGGCTGTTAATACGGAAGGACAATTCTTCTGGGTTTGGGCAGTAGATGTAGTTGCCCCTCCTGGAACATGAGAGGGAACTGCAGCAGTGTGAGTTGTTGATGTCTTAACAAGAAAGGCTTTTAACTGTGGAGATATAGTAATGACAGGACTTGTAGGGAAAGATCCCAGTGAATTCTGCTCTGAAGACGTCTGGACTTTGACAATCCCTGTGTTGCCACCTCTAGTTGTTACCAATATGGACTGAGAGTCACGGATGCAGACGGTCTTCAGCTCCTGCTTAGGCTCTGTAAATTTAACTGTCTCCACAGTGGATGCGCTGGTAGCAGCTGTGACAATGGACGGGGTGGGCAGGCCACCTTTTCGTGTGCTGGCTTTAACAGTGCAAACCTGCGCCCCCTTAAGTCTGGCGGCGTTTGGGGTCCCTTTATGCAGAATGGGGGAAGTGGAGGGTGCAGGATTCCCCGGTGTCCCTGCATCTGTAAGCGGTGTGACCTGCTGAACAGGGATTTTACCGTCAGGAATGCTGAATCCAGGCACATCTGTTGATATACACACAGGAGTGGTCCCTTTAGAAACAGGAACCTGAAGGACATTTGATTGATGTGGAGTCACAACAGTTGCCTTGGTTTCATTCTTCTGAACAAGATGGCTGAAAGGCAGAAACACCACCTGCTGCATTACCTTCTCTACAGTTTTCTTATCCATAACAGAATGAGCAGAGGGACTGACTGGGCTGCTGCTGCTGCTGCCTTTTTTAACAAGGTGACCCACCCCCTCAGAAACCTTACACACCACTTGGACAGGACCTTTTGGTTCAGTTTGGGATACTGTGCCCAGTGCCGTTTTAGGAAGAGCTCCTGTTAATACAGTCTGTACTGGTGCTTTTGTTGTAGTCTGTTGGGACATCTGGTTATCACTAGAAGGTTGTGCTTTTGACACTTTTGGATTAGTCAATGTAGATCCTTTCAGCTGCCCATCTACATTGGATAAACCTGGGAAATCTGTTGGTCTTCTCATCAAGGTCACTTTGTTGCCCACACTTTTGGCCAGCAGAGTGGGAATGGGCGTGTAGCCTGGGAGTAGTTTACACGTCGGGTTGAGGTTGTGAGACGTGGGTGATGCTGACGTATGTGGTGATATTCCAGTTGCCCATGCCAAATCGCCTGATTGACTTGTTGATATTAATCCAGGTCTCGTTTCTCTTCTCCAATCTGTAGAAGTAACACTGGTGAGAATACCTTGAACTCCTGGCAGAAGAGCAAAACTTCTCTCTTTGCTGGCCAGAGGGAGTTTAAGGTGGTTTGAAGGTGCACTAGTCAGAGTTTTATCTGCAGCAGACTCTGCAGCAGTCTCTCTGGCACTTGCTAAGAACACAAAAGAAATTCTGTTAGAGATAAATTGACAGGTTATCATTCACAAAAAGCTGAATTCCATCTATTTGTGTGAGTACATGTCATATGACAACCTATCCTGCCAAATGAATCGTATTTGCATCCAAACATTTCTGACTGGAACAGTCTGAAAGCCAGTCATCCGTTATAATTAACCAGGCATTATGTGCAATAACAAATTGAGTCTTGTTACACATAACATTCACGGCCCCCTGCTCTCTTGTTAACACCTGCCAAATGTGCAGTAGCATTGTCTCAGTCTGAAAAATGAAGAAAAATCCAACACTCTAGTTTTAGTTTACCTCCACTCCAGAGGCCTCTGGGAACAACGTGCTCCTGGTCCTCTTCTTCTAAATCTCTACAACGAATCTTCTCCACGTCTGTTTCTTCGTAACCGTCATCATCCTCATCTGTCGACGACGAAGACGAGGAGGATGATACACACTCTTCACGTACAAAGTTGTAATAATCTGGGTGCTTCTTGAAATCATCATGTTCCTTCTTTAAACGAAGTCTGAGTGGACAACATAAAACAAACTCATTAAAACCAGCTGAGGTGAAACAATTAAAGATATTACAATTATTAGCAGCTCATTTAAACTTCAAACATTTCTGACCTGTTTCTTTGGTAGGCCTTAACAAGTTTTGGCTCCCAGGGTAAAAGCTCATTCAGAAGTCTGATCAGAGTGCTATGGAGCTCTTTCACTGCTTCTTTCTTGTAGTACCATCGGCCCTGTTGGTTCACACATGAACATGTGAAGGCAGACTCGGCCATTATTAGTCTACTGATGTGGAGAAAAGCTACATTTTTTGACAGAACAGTGGTGCCCTCCTACCAGTCTCTTTTTCATGCTCTCCAGTTCATCGAGCTCATCTTCAGTCTTACTGATCAGCTCCCGCAGTTCGTCTAGATTGCTGCACACCAACTTCAGAGGACAAAAAAGACAAACTGATGAGAAGTGCAGAAAATGTAGACGTGTTTTCATTTTTTTATGTTACCAATTAGGGTTTGAGTTATGGTAATTGACCTGCACTTGTATAGTGCTTTATCAAGTACAGCGCACCCCAAAACGCATCACTACATTCAGTCATTCGCCCACAGATTGACCTGGTGAATTATAAATCATGGTAACTTATAAGACATGACTTTAGAGAAATATCTACAGGCATTTTAAACTCAGAAAACTTTGCTTTCTGCAATAGATGAACCTGCTTTTCAGCATTATTAGACTTTAAACATTTTCACATTCTGCCACAACACAACAACTGTAAAACTTTAAAGTATTTTATTAATATTTTGTTGATCACAAGTGACAGATCAAGTCAGTGATCAAGTCAAGAACACAAAGACACCACTGCCCAAAATAAAAACCAACCAACCAACCAACTGTGTTTTAGAAATAATCCAACTAGCAAAAGTCAATTTGTGAGCATAAAAACAGCTGCTCTGTTCATTTGACATCATGTTTCACCAACAATAAACATGGTGGTGGAAGAATCATGCTGTGGGGGTGCTGCAGGAACAGAGTAGCTGCTCAATGTTGACAGGAAGACGGTCACTTCTTTCTTTCCATCTATCTACCTATCTATCTATCAATCACGAAGAGTAAAAACAAAAAAGTGTTGAAATATGTACAAGGGTGAGACAGATATAAAAGACAGCAAGTCTTATAATGTATGCAATGCTATTGCAGTCTTTTAACTGCAACAGTATTTTGGACATATTGTGAAAGAAAAGCAAATGAGTGTTATTACAAAGACTGAAAGAGATGCAACTAAATTCTCAAGAGCTTGTCAAAATTTTTTACATCTCCGTGATCATTTTTTCTATTCTTTCATGAAACATGAGTGACTGCTTGTGTAAGTGTTGTGACTACCTTGAATGTTGGTACCGGAAGAGATTCTTCCTTCGCTTTTTTCAAAGAATCAGGGTTTTTTCCTACAAAGAAGTGCAGTAGTGAAGTGCAGTAGTGTGGCATCATTTTAGAATAAAAACAAATGTCAAGCTTAAAAAAATAAATCACACACCTGTTTTACATTTTTTCTTCTTGTCCTTCCTCTTGATTGTTGTCGTAACCCTTTGAACTGCAGACTTGGCAGCCTCACATGGCAGCGGCCTCAAACTGTGCAGATGCTTCTGCTCTCCTTTCACTCCTGGCAGCTGCTCCCTTGTTCGCTTTTTCTTCCGCTTCTTTTTCTTATTCCAGATTTTGTCATCCGCCCTCTCCTCCCTTAAGTTTCGAGTCGTCTCAGAGGACAAATGAGTTGCTGGTCTGCACTTTCCACAGCAGCAGACGTCCTCCAGAGATTTAGAGTCACAGAAGTTTCTTTTTAAACAACCCGAACAAGGAGATGTTTGATGTACCAGAGCAGATTTCACCTCCTCCATTTTGACCCCCAGTTTACCTGGAAATAAAGGCGAGCGGCCGGTATAGCTGTGCTCGGCTACGTTCTGGCAGGGATCTGCTGTTTCTGCTTTGATAGTGTGTTCTGAGTCATACGAGAAGACCTGCTCCTGCATTGACGATTGCTCATCTGAAATTTCTTCTTTCAAATTCACTTTCACCTCATCTTCATCAACATTTCTACCTTGCGTGAGGACTAACGAGTTTGTACATATTTTTACATTTAATTTTGAGTCTTCACAGGAGTCGCCATCAGTGGACTCCGATTCAGAAACATCCATTCTCGACAACGATTTAAATCCGCCCTTATCTTCTTCTCTATTTCCATTCTCCTTTTTAAAAACCACAAGTCTTCCTACTGTTTTCTTCCCAGAATCTTCAGATTCACCTGTATCCATTTGGCCGCTATCACAGGCGTCATTTTGATCTGACTCCGCCCACAACTCGCTCTTCACTCCGCCCAACCCATCCCCCTCGGTCCCTTGTCTCATTTCAACTCTTCTTACCAGCACAGAAGGGAAAGGAAAGGCTGGAGGAGCGCTAGGGCTCTGGCAGTAGATCCTCAGGTCGGCACCACAGAAATGTGGGAAATGTATGTAGGCGTTCTCTTTACTATCGTAGCCCAAAATCGACTCCCTGCATTCATGGATGGGCTGGGCTAGAACAGCGTCCTGCACGTCCTTCTGCGTCTCATACACATGGTCGCACAGACCCTTGAGAAGCCAAATCCGCTGGTAAAAGGGCAACAAATGGAAGGGTTTCTCCTCCAGTGGACTCACCTCCCCCAGGACACTGAAGAACTGGTGGCAGAGTCCCAGCTGCTCCGCGCGACGGGGCTGATTATGGTAGGCGCCGACGGTTCGATACCACCCCATGACGCGCTGCCTCAGCTCCGACTCCCAGCGACGGTATGGTAGTGGGGGTCGCCGTTGCAACGTGGCTCTCCTCTGCGGCGGGGACAGCAGGGAGGACATGACTTTGGACAGGAGCAGGCTGCAGCGTGGCATCAGCAGGCAACGCTCCAGTTCGAAAAACACAATCTCAGGGAGGTTGAGAGCGGTCTGTGCAAGGCAGAGGAAGTGTCCGATGGCGGGCAGCTCCCACAGGGCGCCCACGGTGTGAGGAGCGGCCTGCGACAACAGACTCTGCTCCCACTCTTCCACCTCTTTGGCCGACATTTCTTCCGCTTCTTTCTTCTCGAGCTCACGTTGCCTGGAAACGCAGCAGACAGAAGCGGTTTATCATTGCATTTACTTCTTCACCAACAGCATTCGTACGTCTTTAACTTTTTCGCACTTTGTCACATTACAACCACAAGCTTCCGCATATTCGACTGGCTCTTTATGTGACAGACAGACTCAAAGTGCTGCAGACATGTGAAGTAGAAGGAAATACAGCTTACTTGTGATTTGTTAAAAAAATATTATTGAACAAATAATGATGACCAAAGAACAAATAGATCATTGATAAAGTTGCACAGAAGTTAAAAGCAGAGTTAGGTTACACAACCATATCCCAGCTCCAATCCATCACCCAAAAATGCGAAGAATGTGACGCAACTGCAAATAAACCAAGACAAGGCCGTCCACCTAAACTGGCAAGCCTGGACAGCGTTAGTCAGAGATGTAGCTAAGAGGCTCCAGTTTACTCTGGAGGAGCTGCAGAGATGCACAGCTTAGGTGGGGGGATTTTATGTCGGTTTTGGTCTTAATAGAAGCATGGCAAGAAGAAAGTTGGAATACAAGAACAAAATTTTACTTCCCACATGTAATAAAAATCAGTATTGCTCATATACGTGACAGCAGCATCATGCTGTGGGTTTGCTTTCATTCAGGACAACAAAAATCGGAATGGCCCAATCAAAGTCCACACAGAAATTCAAATGATAATCTGTTGTAAAACTTGAATATTGATGTTCAGTGATGATTGCCATTGAATCTGACCAAGCTTGTCTTATTTTGCAAGGAGATTTGTGAAAATTTACATTTGTAGACATGCAAATTTCTGTTTGCATGTGCACAATTTGCAAAGTTTCCACTTGCACCTGGAATGCTGCAAGTGTGCATTCCAACTGCACACTTGCAGCTGGAATGGTAATGAAAGGCACTTCTATTAAGCACAAAGTCAGAGGACTGAATACAGATGAACTTTCCAAATATTTGCAAAAAACGTCTCCAAACCATGTGACCATATCACATAAAGTACCAGCAAAAAACCCCATTGATGTTTATGATTGTAACTTTACAAAATGCAAAAAAAACAAAAAAAAAAAAACTAAAGGAATCCACTCACCTCTTCTCCTCCTTGACCCTCTGCTGTTCTTCCTGACGTAGTGCCCGCACCATGACAGACTCATGGCCACCGCCGGTAATAGTAGCCAGGTACCGAGAAGCCTGCCTCCTCCGTGTCGAGGTTCCCCCAGAGCCTCGCTCCTCCTCTGCACCAAAACGACCTTTAGAGGTCACTGCCAGGGACGTCTTTTCTCGCAGCACTCTGGTGTAGCACATCAAGATAGTATTCTTACATGGGCTTGAAAAATAGTGATCAGATGGTATGTCTGCGGTAATGTCAACTGAATTTATTCTATTTCAAGCAGTTTATTTGGGTTTCTAAGCAACATTGTTGCTCTTACCTGGAAAGCAATGTAAGCTTCTGCTCCAGCATGACTTCCAGCTTTTGAGCCTGTTTGGATATCCAGTGGTCCACCCCATAATATCGGTAACAGTTCTCTAACATAAGCCTGAAGTCTGCAACAAACGCTGTTATGTTCTCATACTCCTGGTTTATAAACTTCTCCTCAATGCGACGTAAGCACACCGACTGCCTAAGCTGAGCCTGTACCTGGCCCTGAACCCCTTCTATGCCATGCTGCGCGTCATGGTGGCCGATGGGATGCAGAAATGTGTTGGTTATCCCTTTGTGCTTGTCCAACAAAAAGACTGTGAATATCTTATAGGCTTGCTGAATCTCATAGTTCATGTCATCTTCAAAGCTGCTGCTGTTGGTTGAAATGCAGACTTCAGGCAGTGAGAGGTCACTGCTGGGAAACGCAGGCAGGCTATTTTCCCCAGGACTGCGTAATGGTACCACAGTCTCTGGTTCCCAGGTGCCGTTAGTGTGTTTTTCTGCGGATCTGGTTATATCTCCAGAGTTACTGCTGATCCATTTAATTTGTTCAGGCATGTGAGCTGTGGAGTTTTGGTCTGTCACAGTCGAATCTGTCATGTCCTTCTGATCCATGGCACAAACACCTGGGGAGAGTAACACATATTGCCAATGGGAAACAAAAACACTCCAGCTAAATGGAAGCCAGATCTGCAAAGTGTGAAGTTGCAACTCAGAAGACAGAAACAGAAAGAAATGTTTATATCAGTGACCCAATTTAAGAAGTGAAATTCACACTTTACATATGGGCAAACTGAGTTATGCATTTCTTTAATTTTTTTATTCTATTCAGACCGATGAAAACACAAACGTTTTTATAAACACTAGAATATTGGAATGAAAACTATATTCATAATAATAAAGACACAATAAAGACATTATCATATCTTTATTAGCTAATTATCCAAATAAATAGCTATATATATTGATATAGCTATATCTACACATATACATTCGATTTTTTAGACAGAAATGACTGAAATAGAGGAGTTTTTCAAAGATATAATACTTTACTGTTATGCACTTTACTGTGTCAAGCCTTTATATAACTAGCAGCAACTAAATCACAGCACTTACATTGCTAGTTCATAGTCAGAATCCCTGTCACGCAAGTATCCGCATGACTGTCTGACTTTATGTCTCCTGCACCTCTTCAAACTTTTCCTTTCAAAGAATTAACAGCTAGTTACGCTAAAGTTAGCAACAGCTAGTTAGCTAATAAAACAAAGCCGGTGAAAATGTTTGAAAAATAAATCTACATCATTATATCTCGCATATGAACGCATGCAAAGGGGGAGCTAAACAATGCGACCTGGGGCAAACTTTGATTGCTTCAATAACATACCTTGACGTTTTCAGTGGGGCTTCTCCCAAGATAGCTCTTAGCAAGCTTAGCAGCCACGGCAAGCCTGCTAGCTAGGTTAGCTGGCTATTGTCTCTCACTTGAGGCCTGCAATTGCTCCGCTCACCATCCATAGTAAATATTTTCTAAGTACATTTAAGGTTCAGCAGGTAGAAAGTTACACAGTCTTCTCAGTGTCGTCATCGCACGGAATGATGTCAGTGGTAGCAGAGAAAGCTAACGGAGCATTAGCCGAAGTAACAGTAGCTGATTGTCTGATAATACATAACTAACAGTTCACCACCTATAACGCTAATAACAAGTTGTCAAATTTACGTCTGCTTGAAAAGCTCTGCGCTCACTTTAGACAGTTTTGCAGCAAGTGTCGCGTTCAGAAGCCCTGCCGATTCAGTCTGAATAGTGTAAAACAATACAGAAGCGTCCAGTCCACCAAAGATACTTTACGTCCACTCGATGCAAATGTGTGCACTCTGACGTAACGATCTCGTTCCTGCGTCACGCAGGTTTGTTTTCATTCTGGAGGAAGCATGAAAACAAGGAAAACAAGGAAAATATGTGTACTTGGAAACTCTAAGAGAAAGAGTAAAATAATAATAAAAAATAAACCGAAAGGCCCTGTGCTCGACTGCCCATTACTTATATTGGTTTTGAAGCGATTTTATTGTGCTTTTCTGCTTCTGTAGGGGTACATTGCTACTAAAATAAAAATACATAAATGAGGAAGAACACAAATATCATTCAAATGATGTTTTTTTTCCTTAAAATTCGACCTTTATTTTCAACATGATTATTTCATTCTGCAAATTATTACATTAAACTAAAACTTTTATCGGATTTTTTCCCCCAGTTTTCAATTTTAATAAGTAACAGAAAATAAAAGCGCTTTCTTCAATTTACCGCAATGCTCCGTCGTGACCGCTAGATGTCGCGTCTCAACATTACAAGTTCCAGTGTGGAACAGGGTAAAATTTTCCCTTTGCCTTACCTCTGAGGTTGCTCATCGTGCCGTCCTAAATTACATGTTTGATTCTGTTCCTAAAAGGATCGTATTAAACTCAAAATCTAGCATAAAAAAAACAACAATGAGATAGTAGATGTTTTGTCTGTATCCATGGATGATCATGCCACTCAGTCTGAAATCTCTGTTCGACTAACAGGAACACTGTTAGGGCTGACTTAATCTAATTTAATGGGTTAATCTCGCACATACTAATGATCTCCGATCAGACACGTTCACCATTATCAGCCAATTATCATCTTGGAAAAAACACAAGTTATAGGCTACATGTTCTTAGATATTCATGTAAAAGCTCCTATAATTACTTCTGGGGAAAGTTTCTTAACACAGCACATGCTATCGAAAATTAGCTTATGTGAGACATCCAGAAGATATCCAGTCAGCATTTATGGCTCCAGGGGCTCAAAAAATATTTTTGGCTAGAGTTAGTAAAACATGATGAGAAATTTTGATATTTTTGCAAAATTATCAAAAATGAATGAAAATGTTTATAGTAACATTTTTATAAATTAATGTCCATAAAAGAGCCATCTTACATGTTTGGCTTTTTTGTGATTTCATTGGTTTATTATGAAACAGACTACTAAAGTTCTAATATAAAAAAAGCACCAGATAACTGGTGCTATGGTGAACAGGTTGGGCCCCAAATCTTATTCTGCTTCTGGCCCGATACATTCCTGGTCCCCGGCTCTGCCCTGTCTAGAGACTGAATGAAAAACACAAAACAAAGAAGCCACTCTTGAGAAGGATTAAGTGTCACTGCAACATGGCGTTCCAATATCATTGTACCAAATAAAATATAGAAACAATTTCATTTTTTAAAAAGCACCTAAAAAAGGCTATAAATGTAACATTATGAGGCATCATTGTGTTGCAAATTTGTAGCTACTTGTTAGAGCTCAAAGCTCGCTTATATGAAAATAGAGAGCTGTTTCTTTAAAGGCGCCCAGATCTCCGCTTAACGTTACTTCGCGAGATTTGCTTGGCGCCGCGACCTCATGTGAGACACCTCCTGCTTGAGAGCCAGTCCGACGTTACCTCTGCAGAGGAACACGCAACGGAGCCCCAAAAATGGTTTATTTCCGTCTCATCTGAGCCCCAAAACACGTTTGTACCAAGAAAGAGTTTTTTTAATCCATTGTTTATTCGAGGCCTAGCAGGGGCGCCGCGCAACGATGTGGATCCAGGTTCGCACGATAGACGGGAAGGAGACGCGAACCGTTGAGGATCTTTCTAGACTGACCAAAATTGAGTCTTTACGGATGAAAATACAGGACATCTTCAATGTGAGCCCCCAACAGCAGCGCCTCTTCTACCGAGGGAAGCAGGTAAACCCACTTCTGCCTGTCAGCTCCGTCACGCAGCAGCCAGTTTTGACGCTTTGACAGGGGGGGTAGACTTCAGTGGTCCTCCTCCCTGTGCTCAAGTCTTTTCGGACTCTGTGCAAGCTTCCTGTTTTGATAGAAATCCGCCAATAGATCTTGCGAAAAATCTCCAAGTGGCATCCTATGGGAAAATTAGGGTTAACATTAGCTCTCTGTGCACTTCACAAATGGCGTGGACATGTTTGTTTACATTGCTAGTGCAGAGAAACGGGAACACAGCACTTTGTTTCCACATGTGGTTCCGCGAGTGCACTGCAAACTAGCACATCCGTGAGCCATTTGTAACTGGATAAACGACAGACCTCCAAATACAACTTTAGATTTCTATTTCGCATACATAACGACGTTACAGTGTTATTTAAACTCCACAGATCCTTTTAGAAAGTCTTCATTATTTTTTAATGGGGTAGATCACCCTGGAGCCCTCACGTGCCTTGAAGCAAGTGTATTTGTTTACACCCTAGCGTCACCACCATGCGCACAATGTACACTGTGCACACTCAGTGTGTCTGCATAGTGTAAAGAAACCTGTTCTCGTGGCAGTTCTGTTCCCCCAAGTTACACTGTCTGTGATGTCTAACAAAGGCGCACTGATGGATCTCTGGCATGTTTTGTTAGACAAATTCTCTACTGAAATCACACATCAAAATATAGCACTGTATGGGTAACAAATATTATTCAGTGTTTAACAAAGCCATACATTTAAGCTCTGCCACAGAATAAGTGAACAATTACATGCTATCACTTTATGTTATGCAGAAAAATGTATATGTTTGTTGAAATGTGCAATCAGGTCACTGCAACATGTGTCATAACACAGTTATTAATTTATACTTCAGATCCTCTGTGTATTGCATGTGTAATATATTTGGAAGGAACAAAATCATTTAAATAAAGAGAATTTCATAATAATGACAATAACGGTTTTATATTATTTCTGATTTTGATTTTTCCCTCTTACAATTGTTCCACAGAAATTTGACTCTGAAGCAGCTTTAATTTATTTTCAATGCCCCCCTACAGAGCCCAGCAGAACAGAACTGTAAAATATCTTTGCAGATTGCATACTTCCACTAAGTTTGTCATTTGTGTAAACCAGAAATGTGTGAATAAGTTTATGCAGGGTTAGTGAATGGGTTTTTGCTTTGAGACTGAAGGCCCTTTATGACATACATACTACAGAATCAGAATGATAAATCTGTGAAAAATAATTTAGTTAAGTGAATGATGCCTGATGAAGATCTGCAATTGATGAATTTTGATTAAAGTGTTTGATTTATTTTGATAAAGACAAACTTCAATAGATTGTGTTTGTAAATCTACATATAATTTTTTATTTATAGATGGTCTCGTAGAACCAAGCTTAGAAAAAATGTGTTTAAAGAATAACTGTATGTAGTGTTTAGTTATTAGTAATAACCTCTGAAGCATATTTACAAAATTGCGGTGTTTACTTTGAACTCACTTGTTTTTATGAGAAATATTTTTGGGTTTGTTCTGCAAAGTCAAAATTGGTACTTGCCAATACTGATTTTAGCCTATTTTAATTTTTCCCTCAGATCTATATCATAGGTTATTAAGGAACATTATTTTTGAAATATTATATGAACACTTTATGTTTTTCTAGCTTTCCTGTGAAGGATTATGATTTGCATAAATGTAGAAATGCAGGCCATGCACACCTCTTGTAAGAAAGTTGCCACTGTAAAACTGGGTTTTATAGCATTTTGACACAATAATTATGGAGTTGATGTTTTTTTTGTAGCTTGCTCTATTGGTGATTAACAGAGTTAGAATCAATAACATAGTACCAGTAGATAGTGTTACCAAACAATGTAAATGTTGACGTTGTGCGAATTCCAAAGGACTTTCGTTCATCCTGTGTGTTTTCAGTTGAAGTCTTGCGCTCTCTTGCTCTGTCACAACCTGAGTAAATCAGGTTGTGATTTACTCAGGTTGAACTTAAGTGTAGCGTAAACCTGATTTCTATGAAATCAGATATTTCATAGAACATAAAATTTACTTTAAAAATAGCTTTTCACATCCTTGGGATTTCTCTAACTTATTTTTTTTTAACACCAAACACTGAAAATAGCTATTTTAGGTTGACATCTCTCAATTACAACTACCACACAGAAGAATGTTGTTGTTAATGAGCCTGGTTGTATTAAAGTGTACTGCATTCACTAAAAAGATCAGGATTTTGGTGATTGCTTATGGCTGATCAAGACAAAATTGACCAATTCCTACCACTTTCTGATTTCTCTATACACAAGTGAATTTTTGACCAATACAATAATTTTTTTCAAGACCTCTTTAACAACTTTGATTTTAAGCCATAGGCCAGAGTTCAATCTTTCATGGTAAGGATTGACATTACCCAAAATCATCTTTCTGTGAGCAGGTTGTATTAAATATTTTCTTTCTCGAATTGGAAAGTTTTGGACATGCTACTTACATTTGAAGACAATAAAAGCTGTAAGCTCCTTCGACAAGATTAATTCATGCATGTTTGTGTATGTCACTGTGCTTGGCTACCTATGGTGAGGAGCTTTAAAGTAGCAGGTTTACTGGAGTTGTCTTCCTGTTTGAAGGGAATTGTTGTTTACCACTGCTTCCACATGCTTCCTCAGAATATAGAAGTCTTTATTTCCTGACAAAAGTAGTCCATATAATTAAAAAATAAAATAAAATAAATACTGGAGTGGAAAAGGCAAAACATTTATCATAAAACAAACAGTTATTCCAATATGTATGAAAGTTTGAGGTAAATCTTGTGTTGCTATATATTACAGTTGACAGAGCTCTTACTATTAAGTTGTTTGACACTTTCAAGACACGTAGTTCCTTTGTTAGGTATACAATACATACTAAGTAATGCCTCATTTGCATTGAGTTGTTGAGGTTCGGTATACTATTTTATTTGTTCTTATTGCAAAAGAGGTCCATAATGCAACCAACCAATCCTTGAACCCCTTTCAGTTGTAGGTGCATATGACAATGGTACTACTGGTTAGGGAAGAGCTACTGGCATCACGCAACACAGCCTTTTGATTGGGAGACAGAAAAATATTTAGCCCTGCCTTCCCAGTGAGAGCCCAATGTTCTAATGAATATGGTGGACCATGAAGTAGCGTACTGAACTGCACTGATGTGAGCCGTTCTGCTGAGAGGAAAGGAGGCACAATCGACATTAAATGATAAGCTGATTTTATTGAATTAGACTATATGGAGCTGACTATACCAATTTTATTGTATTATGAAGAAAATAATGTATATAAAGAAAATGTAAATTGAATGATGATTCTATAATTGGCTATAAATTGGACCCATTTGTCTTATTTAACTGTATTTACTTAAGGATTTCTCATATTTGCACTATCGATGAACTTAAGTGTAGCGTAAACCTGAACATGATTTTTTTTGTTCATGCAAATATCTCTACAAACAGATCTGTCTTCTGTTTGCGTCTGAGTTTATTCAGAGTTTTCTCATTGTACTGATTTGGTGAGTCAGCCAGACATTATAGCCCCGGGAAAGACTGCACCGTATGGTATGCTGATCTCACTTTGCTGATATTCAGTCATATCTTCACCTGTTGATGTATGTCAGGCAGAACATTTTTGTTCTAGGAGAGATTGAGAAGTTGGACCTCATGGATTCATCCAGATGAGTCAATTTGGTTTCTGCAAGTTGGAGACTCTCTCCTGTTCAATTAGCAAAAAAATAGCACTTAAGGGAGTGGTTTCAAATAGTTATGTTTAATAAGAAAATGTCTGTTTTGCTCATAGTTTGTAAGTACAACTCAACACAACTACTTCTATATTTCTATATTAAAGTATTGTTTGCCCTGAAGCGGGTGACAGCGTTGATAAATGATAGGAATATTCATTTGTTAACCTGAAGTTGGTCTTGGTTGTTGTAGTTAACAACACCAGGCCCATCCTGTGTTGTAAATCCCCTACTTCCTTTATTCCAATGGAAAACAAGTGGAGAGCCTTGATTAGGGGCTTTCCATGTGTTAAGTAATGTATGGAATGAGCTTGTACACTGACATGCACTCTGGTGTCTGAGGTCTGTTAGGATTTAGGCTCGTAGCTCGGCAACTCAGTCTAATTCCCTTTTCAAAATGGCGTCTTGTTTTTCCCTCCAGCTCTCTGCTCTCGCTGCCTCATCGCTTCAAAGTCATGCTTGCGTTTCTGTCGTGAGCGTCCTGAGCCAGGAGCCACTCATCTTTGACTTACTGCTTGTGTCTTCCTTTTCATTTTTTTAAACTGTACTTTTATTTTTTTCTTCCTCGTCTAGTGTTTTCTCGATCACTACTTGTTGTGCATGTTTCACTTTAAACATTTTTTCACTCGCACTCGCAGCCTCACACACATCTTCCACTGGCCGTGTGGCCTTTCAGCTCAGCGCCCACACACTTTTGCAACCAGCCTGCATATTTGCTAATTTTAAAAAAGCGCCTTGGCTTTCGGTTCAAAGCTCAGCACATGGCGTCCGTGTGATTTATCTAAAACACTGTAGTCCACTTTCCCCCTTTTAAAGCAATTACTTATTGCATGTTAAAATAGTTGGATTTTTTCCAACAGCTGCCTGTTTGCTCTGCTGCTCTCTTTCAGACAGACGATTTCTCTGACCTAGATATTGTTGCAATTTGATTATACATGGATCGATGTTGTTGTGGCTCCTCATTTGAAAGTTATTGCTGTGTTGCAAAGTTAGCTGCAGCAACTCTTTCACTCAGTCCACACCCTTTTCTTATAGATAGATAGATAGATAGATAGACTGGACAAAGGATAGAAAACAATGGAAGGCCTTGAATCCCTGACGGTAACTGCAGGCTTTCTACCAGTTTTAAATATGGTTGCAGTTTGGCCACTCCCTAGCATGCTTGTTAGTCAAAGGACCCCACATTATCTACCAATTTATGTAAAAGCAGTGATCAGATTTAGTGACATTTTCATGCTTCACTCAGATTAACAAGAACTTTTCAAATGCATGGCTCAGATTCCTACTCTTAGATCGATGAGAGAAGCTAAAGCTGTAAATGGGGTTGCTTAGTAATATGATTGCCACTGACTATTAGTCATTAGTAAAACCATATGACGATAAACTAATACTAATGACTTATTATTTAGTTTTTTTCATCATTAGGATATTTGGAATAACAATGTTTGAGAACACATAAGGAAAATTGGGTCTGTTTGAATGTGGTTTTCAAACCGGTTGAAATTCTTGATTAAAATCTTCGAATCTCTGTAGAAAGCTAAACTTTATGCTCAAACTAAAACACTAGGTTTATAAAAAATAAAAAAAAAGGCTGAAGAAGTAAATCAAGCGGTAGATTTTTCTTTGAGATCAAATGACTGAGGGGAGAATGAATGATAAAAAACCCAAAAAACCCTAAGCCAAAGGCTAGCACTGAGCAGGCACATAGGCACCCACCCCACACTCCCTCTCCCGTCATTGTTTTTGGTAATATGACCTATTCTGCTCAACTCTTCACCAACAGAAATGTGGGGCGGAGTCCAGAAGTAACCGTGCAGAAGTTTGTTTGCAGCGTCTTCCTTCTCATTCACAAGGGTCGATTCTGCTTTCCTTTCACACCTGAAAAGCTGTCGGAGGCTAATATTTTTACCATGCAGAAAAAAGGTCATTCGAGGCGGCATGTCATCACAATGATTAATGAATAATAGTGGAAATATTTAACCTGATAAAATGCAGACTACAAAAAAATTTGCTGCGTCACTCTTCTAATATAGAAAAGCTAGAACAGTTCAGTTTTTGAAGAGTGCTCAAAGTTTAGTCTGTTACTAAATCTTTTTACATTTTGTCATACCACAACCACAAATATTGTTCTGTTTATATGCCGTAGACCAAAACTGAGTAGTGCATAGTTGAGACCAATATGTTTTACCGGTACAAATAAAGTCGGGGTTATCGGCCTCGGCTCCCCCACTGAGCCACTATTTAGTAGAACCGCATCTAAGTTACAGCTGCATGTCTGAATTTGCTTTGCACATGTAGAGTCGGACGTTTTTGCCAATTTGCGAAGCAGCCCAGGCTCACTCAGTCTGGATCCAGTTTAGCTCTGGTTATATGGTTGAATATCTATGCAAGTGTGAAGACTTTCCTCCAGGATTGCCTTGTATTTAGCTCCATCCATCCACTCTAAGAAAATCATCATCACCGCATAATGCTGCCATCACCATCAGTACGGTGTGGTCAGGGTGCTAGTTCTGTGCTACACATGACATTTTGTATATTCAGTGTTATTATGTATCATCTGACCATTGCTTCTTCTTCATGATGTCTGGAAGTAGAATTTCTTATGATTTTCTTATGTTTTCCCAGTTTTTTTTGTTCATTATATAGTACAGTAAATGATAGTTGTCACTAGACCTGAACCGATTAATCATATTCATTGTGATGTATCGATTATTGAAATAATCATCAACTAAGATAATAATCGATTTATTGTTATCTGGTCTACAGAGATTCAAAAAAGAATATTGGTGCAAAAACAACAGTAATTAATCCAAAGCTGTGCTATATAAAGTATATGCATTTTACATTTGAGATAAAAACACCTTTGTCTGTAACTATGTTTTACTCAAAGCTAATGATGTGGGATAGATTCAGCTTCACCTGGTTGAAATTCACTAAAGGAATGCTGTATTATTGCAGTTAAGAGAATAAATTGTTCATTTTCTTTCTTAGAAAGGAATTAATTATTTTGTTATCTGTATCATTAATGTAATGTCTAAAAATATTTAAAAATCTGCGCAGTATACCAATTTTTAAAATGTTATAATCAATAGAACAATCGATTTCTAAATTAATCATTGATTGCAGTCCTAATTGTCACATTTGAGTACCCTTTTGGCTAATCGGGCACGTAAAGTCACATATTGATGATTGTTGTAAAAAGACAAAGGTGAAAATATTCCAACTGGTTTGAATCGCTGTATACCCACTTTCTTTGGATCTCGCTTTGATGGGTGTTTTGTCTGTTTCGACCTGTGAAAATTCAGCAGGAGTGTTCAGATTCTGAGGAAGTGTTGATTCAGCTTGACTTTCAAGTGGAATTTTTGCTCAGACACCTCCAACTTGTCAAGTCTGCCGATACAGGAGAGGCATCGTGCTTTTTAAATTAAGTTGCAAATGAGGGTGAAATTGCCACGTTTCTGGCTGCAACAGCATTCTGTTTCAACATGCATGATTTCTCCTAACATGTTTTTTTTCCTTTTTAGTTTGTTGTTCTTTGTGTCGAGGCTGATTCCGAAGAGGCTGAAGTCAAAAACACCTTGCAGCAGGAGTCTGATCACGCTGCTGGAAATAAAGCTGCTGTGAAGAGCGCGTGCAAAAAAAAAAAAAAAAAGCCCAGAAAACAGCCAAGCCATTTGTGTTTGGTGCAGTGCAATTCTGCTGTGTGCTGTTCTGAAATTCTGTCTGTGCGAGTCTCTACTCCGAATAACATGAACTCATCAACGGCGAGCCAGTCTCTCTGTGGCAGGTCCTGCCAGCAAGCTCATTATCTGCTCAGGATGCCCCCAGTTTGTTTTGTTTACCTTTCTCCTCTTAAAGCTTACACCGAAAAGACAATGGCGTCACTACACCAAAATCTGAGGTTAAACTAAGTCAGAGCCAGACAAAAGAAAGCTGAGGACAGATAGGTGCAAGTGAGTGTTTGGCTCTGTTTGCACGGCTGCTCCTCTGATCTAAATTTCATGAGGCTATTAAAAACCGAGAAGGATGGGGGAAATCGTGCTTTCCTCCTACACCTCCAACCTCTCCCTTCCCCATTGTCAAACAACGAAGAAGAGCGTTGGGGAGAGTGAGCGAGGGTGGCGGCCATGCTTCTCTCCCCAGCACAATGGCTTTATCGGGGGTAAAATGAATTGCTGATATGTGCAATGAGTTGAGGTTTCCACTCCACGCTGCATTCTAAAAGCAGTGGCCGTATTAAACAGCACAGCTAACAGTAAATCCTCTGGATCCTGCCTGAAAGGGTCATGTTGATGTTGATTGTGTTGGTGGGTTCTGGATTGCAAATACTCAGACTTAAAGTGGGGTGGCGGATGAAGCGGTGTGTGTGTGTGTGTATGTGTAATTGTGAATGTGGGGTGCTCTCTTTCGGTCGTCATAGCAACCAAGTCATTTCTGTCCCCCAGCTACACATCCTATCACTGTAATTCATGCGTACATATCTCTTATTTATTTATTAATTTTTTTGCTCGCAGAAAGAACCCGTAGACTGCAGCAGCGAACTGGCGCCTGTTTCCGTGGGACAGTTCAGATAAACACAAACAGGGCAGCAGCAGAGCCGTTGGTCGTAAAAAGCTCAGCGTTTTCCTTCACGCTGCGCAGACTTTGGTTTATTCTGTCGTATAATCTCTACCTGAGCGTCGGCCAACAGTTTTTCGAGCACAAGAGAACAGATGTTAACGTAGACTTGTGATAAACATGACTAAACGGCACCAGTGCACGCACACAAAGGCATGTGTATCTTAATCTTCTCTACTTGACATAGTGGCGTAGTATTTCCCCTGTTTATGGACATGTTCTCCCATTTTGTGTTTATAATCACTTTACGTTCAGTTGAGAGGCTACAATCGAATTGTTTTGCTTTTAAATCATAAAGCATATGAAGACGACCCATTTCTGCCTAAAGTGACATTATCTATTTGTGTATGTATTTATTCTCGCAATCTCCCTCTTGTGTGTTTGGGGCTCTTTGTTTTGAGGCTGATTGTGAGGAGAGTGAAGTAAAAACACGTTGCAGGGGGAGCCTGATCTCGCTGCTGGAAATGAAGTCACAGTAGAGAGTGAATGGGGGAAAAAAAATAAAATAAAAAATCTGCCAAGCCATTGCTTCATGTTCAAAAATCCAACGCTGAGTTCTAGATAAGCCCAAGAGTCTGGAACAGTTTGTGAAGAGTGTAATAATAATAATTGCGGAATGTAAACTTATACTGTTTAGCCAACCTGATTATTTTTATGCCTTCACAAAAGAAGTGCCTTTCTTTACATATAAGTTTAAACAAAAATAAACTAAAATATAACTGCAACAGGACTGTATAACATAACATTAATAAATACCCACAGTTGCAATACACATAAACCTGGTGTTGAAACCAGCACAGTCTGCCTAAGCTAAGGGCCCTATGAGATTGATGTGTTTTTCTAATCTTTGTTTTACAGTTTTATATTTTTACCAAGCTAAGAAAATTCAACAACATAATTCTCTAAGTGTATTGTTAATATAAATAAAAAATCAACAGTGCTACACAATGTAACAAATTCCAGTTATTAGTATTATTTTATACTGTTTTAGAAAAATTCTTGAGGAAGGTTTGGTCTGTTGTGTTACCAGAAGACATTTTTCTACCTCCACTACTTTTGGGAATGGCTTTCCCGCTTGTCATTACCATTATTCTAAATATGCATTTATGTTTAGAATGCTTGAGGTTTTCTTTCATTTTTTCCAAAACAAACATTTTAAGTTGAACTTCTCCCTTCAATTGAATTCTACGTTTTCTTGTAGGATTCCCCTAAAAGCAATGATTACAGAGTAGTCCCCCCAAAAAACTGAAAATGATTAGGTTTACATTCACTGCATAGTCGCCAAAAATAATAATTTAGAATTTTTTTGCTGCGCTGGAATTACAAAATATCTAGATTCACATTTGAACAAAATTCTCCTGAAGATTTGGAGCAGATTGTTCTCCTCTGCTATTTACACCATCACTGTCATCAACAGCCTCTTTCTCTGGCTTTGCTTTTATGTACGCTGCCAGGTGCTTTTAATGTTTGGTTTCATAAATAGCCTTGTGGTTAGTCTGAGGGTAATTGTCAGCACATGAGGGTTAATTTGTTACAGCAAAGGGTTTATTGGGATTTGAACCCATTAGATTAAGGATGTTTGACACATGTAAAAGAAATGTCATGCATAAATTTGCAGCATTTCACCATAAATATTACAAGGACACCACCTTTTTTTTTTTTTTTTTTTTAGCTCTAATAGCTAATAGTTATTTAGTAAAAACAGCATTTACATTGTTGTATCATATTGGTGTCTTTTCATAAATTACTATGACTTTTTCTTTTGCTCTTGTTTAGATGGAAGATGGTCTGACACTTTTTGACTACAACGTGGGTCTCAATGACATCGTCCAGCTGCTGATTCGGTCTCAGACCGACCCCCCGGACAGTCCCGCCACCAAGGACGCCTCAGGTGTTGCCAGTAGCTCAGCTCCTCTGCCTGACTCGAAACCCGAAAACCTCCGAGCTCCGGTCTCCTCCATAGACATGGAGACCTCATCCGACACGGACAATAAGAACGAAAGCGACCGTGCCACTGTAAATGAAACCAAGCCAGAAACCGTCGCTGCTAGTACCAAAAATGGCTTCAGGTCCTCCAGTCCAGCGCAGGACACTCAGCCACCCACATCCAGCCGGAGCACGTTAGTCAACCCAGGGATCGGCTTGTACAAGGTGAGTTAGCTCATGCAAATAATAAAAGTGAAAAGTTTTGGAACCTTGAATTTATTCTGTTAGAATAATGTAGCAATTTCAAAAAGTTAAAAACAAACGGTACATTTTTGAAGTTACTGTTTTTGGTCTCTTGGCGCTAAATTATTTATTTATAGTGGCAGAATATCCCTTTATGGGCCTCCATTATGTTCTACTAAAATACATTTGCTGATCGAGTCTTTCATTGCCTTACATTGGTTGCATCTTAGTGTTAACGTTGGACTGAAGGCAGACTGAGATGTTGACGTTCTCATCCAGCCTAGTAAAGGGACTGTAGGCTCATCCATGTGCTGAATCTGAAGCTCAGTTGGAAACAGCTTCATCCATAGACGTCAATTTCTCACACTTCAGAAAAAAAGAGAACTTCACAGATAGTGGGGATTTTCAGTTCATGAAATTTATGCAAGCTTGAATAATAAAAAGGAAAATTTTAAATCAAAAAATATTGTGTTGTATTGTTTGATATCTGAAGCCAGTTGACTGTAACATACATGACAAATGTTATCCCAAGACTCCTAGTTATTATAATGTTGGGGATTAAAGTATCAAAACTATTAGAGAAGATGTAACTTTAAACAATAATACTATCCTTTAAAATGTGCAGCTGTAAATGGTTATATCTGCCAATATGAATCTAAACAATATTTTAGCTATGATTTTGAACTTTCTATCTGTTGTTGAAGATGCTGGATTTGGAAATACTGGCAGCCTTTCTCTCTCTTTTAATTTCCAAGTTAAAGTTTGGATAAACATTCTTTTGGAAATATACAGAGAGACTGTTGTTTTCAATTTCTAATGCTAATGCATAAGAAATGTAAGTCTGTTTAAAATGTCAGCTTGTCTTTGCTTCAAATGAAAGTGAAACCTTGTTATAGAACAACTACTACTCTGTCACACACAGTGTGACTTTGCCTCTACTTCTAATATTTCTGAGGAAATTTGAGGTGTTAAAACTAAGAAAAAGGGAAACATAGTGTTATGACTGATTTTATATTTGTCTCAAAAATATGGTTTTGGTTATACACTATTAACTGTTTTTATTGAGTGCCCAAAGTAGGTTAATATTTGTAAAATTTAACAGAGCATGCATGGAATATCAGTCAAGACCAGTCATTTTTGCGTTTTTTTTCCTCTTTTAGATTAACGAGCTGGTGGACTGCAGGGATGTAAGCATCGGCGCCTGGTTTGAGGCCTGCATTGAAAATGTGACATTTTCACCCAAAGGACAGATAACACCCACTAAAGGAAAGGTGGGCCGGCCCCCAAAAAGGACAAACGGGAAGCTGGAGGCTGAGCAGGCACAGGCCCATGGACAAGGTCAAACCACGGACAATAACAGGAATAACCCTGTGTTAAACTCTGAAAGTAACGGAGCCTCCACCTCTCAGAAAGACTCTACCACAGAAACCAAGGAGAAAGAAGAGGACATAGCTTACCACATTAAATATGAAGAGTAAGTAATCGCTTAATATGCTGCCATTCTGCTCTGTAGAAGTAATAGCTGGTTGGCTGATTTCTAGCAAATATACATTTTGGACGAAAAACATTGATTTTGTAATGTTAGAAACGTTTTGTTAAAGCTGTTCTTATGTATAATTTTACAGAGTCAGTAATATCAAGTGCTTATACTTTTGTTTGATGTCGTATTGCCGCTTGTACATTGCCAGCTGCGGTGTTAAAAGGTTTGCTGAATTAATTACAGTAATGATTTGCAGTCCTTTAGGTAACACGCCATCACTGTCTATTTTTTGCTTGAAATAATTCCAGACACATTGTTCCTATTTACAGCCAGGGCAAAGTTTAGGATACTTTGCTTAACTAAACGACCAGCAGTGCACAGCCAGCGTGTTGTGGGAGGGAAGCGCTCTGTGTCTTCATACAGTTAGAGGAAACTCCTGTTACTGCTGCACTTTCCCGGTCATCTTTAAAAAGGACAGAGAGGAAGTTTGTGATGGAAACGTTTTGCGGTTTTCAAAATGTGGCTTGTTCTTAAGCAGAGATTGTTAGTCAGAAGTAGCAAACACAAAGGAAAGACTTAAGGAATATTCAAATTAGCATTAGTCATATATTTGGATGGGATTGTACAAATTTATTAGTTTGGGTACATTTGGGTACCTAATTGCCAGTAGCTGTGTAGTCCTATTAACTGACAGCAGCACTAATTTTATTAGATTTTTTATTTTTTTATTTGTCCAGGTAACTCTAATGGTGTCACATGATGGCAATGGATGTTTGTTCAATGTGTCCCAGGATAAATTGTGTTCAGATTTCAAAACTGAAAGTAGTTTAGGATATACCTAAATGCATCTTTAGTGTGTTGATTCCTATGTTTATCATTTTTCAAACACAATGTCAGGGACGACAACAAAGTCCTTCTTTTAAGGACTTTGTTGTCCTTAAAAGAATTGGAGTCAATTTGGTTGGATTATTAGGGTAATTTCCCATTTGAAAGACCCTTTTGTAAATTTCTTGTTGATGTCTTGATATGAGACAGTACATGTTTCCAAATACTAAGAGTTTTGTTCCTGAATGCAGTTGCCTCGTGTAATCTGGCATTTTTATTTTTTTATTTTTTTTTTATTATTAATTTTGGAGTAATGGCTTCTTCTCCTCTAAATGGCTGTTCAGACCAGAACAGGACTTGCTCCCTTTTACAAGCTTCATGTTCACATGACCTTTTGGTATTATTGTGGCTTTTACTTGTGCATTTCTCTCTGGAAGATTTTCAAGAAATTGCACCAAATCCAAAATTACTTTCTTGTTATTTCTAGAAATTAGCAAATAGAAACAATTTTGGTAATCTTAGCTGATTTAAAAACAGGAAAAGTTGAATCTGATTTAAATTAAGACGGTTAAAAACAGTTGTGTGTCTTTTTATACAGTGCATGAAAGCATCTGGTTTCTACATTGTGTAAATCGCTTTGGCCTTTGTGGAAGATAGAATTGGTAACGACGGCTCTATTGGAATTGCAGGCAGATGTTATTTTTCCTGCCGGCCTGAAGGATGGAGAACATGGGCTTGTGTTGTTGATGCTGCAATAATTTGAACTCTCTCGCATTCCCCTTTTCCAGCGACTTCATTCAGAAGCCGATGTTTCCATGGAAACCCCTAGTTCTCAGGAGCCTTACTTCTTCGCTTGCCTCCTTCAGCTTTGTCTGTAATTGTTGTGAACATGAGACCAGTGAGACGTTGCCTCCTCGCTCTCTCCGACTGTCTGGGGCGCGAATGCGTTTCTGCCAGAGGTTGTTATTCCATAGTAATTATATCATGGGTTCTTTTGCCCACCACTTGTTGTAGATTATTTTTTTAAATGTAGACTTAATTTTCCATTGAGTTTGTTGTGTTATTAGCATTTGGACAGAAGTGGTCCTTCGGAAACGATCCTCAAATCCAAGCCATTTTGAATTCCGAGCTTTATTATCGGAATATATTCATTGCTTTTGCAATGAATATAACAAGCTCTTGCTCAAAATTTGATATTTTTTATAATAGGTCAATAGGGACAAGTTTATCAGAAAAAGCTAGCAGCTTTCTACGCTTTTTCTTTCTCAGGGTGTGTTCTTCTCTCTCTTTTTTTTTTTTTTACGGGTTTTTTTCCATCACTTCGATTGCTTGAGAGAAGAAAAAAATGGAGGGTGGGTAAAACTGCACCATCTTCTCACACCATAGCACTTTTTGCATGACTCTAACACCTGCCTGCATTGTCTGAGAGCAACAAACCAAAGCTTCTCGATGAACCCCCATTTTTTGGCATCATTTCCACACAATATAACGAGCCACAAATTCATGTTGTGAGGATCTGTTTTCTGCTGTGCCTAAGAACTGATGATCCGTGTGTTTTGTGTGCACGCAGCCTTTAAATGTTTTGGCACGGTTAGATTTTTTTTGTCTGAACTAGACTCCTTGTAAAGAAAGTAATGGAAACAAATGTGAAAAATGATAATTTATTTTGGCTATGTTGCGCAATTCCTCTCAAACTTTTCCAAATATTTAGGACTTTGAAACCACACCCCTCTGTATAGAAACTAGCACATAATTGTGAAATTAAAGAAGATGATAGATGTTTTTCAGAGTTCTTTTTCAGGAGAAAAAAAAAAGAAAATCCAGTGTGCTTTTATATTTTGCCCTGTTGATTAAATATTTATAGAAAACTATTTACTACAGTCACAGCAACAGGTTCTCTGGAGGTTGTTAGCCTCCTTTGCATGACTGGAAACGAACATTTTGTTCATTAGTCTTTGTATAAATAGTTAAAACCCAGACTGGAGCATCAGTGAAAAGCAGTGCAAGAGTATGCTTTGATCTTCACCATCCTGTTGCATCATTTTGAGCTTACAGCTCTGGGAGAGAGAAGACATTTCTCTGTTTTTACTTATAGCTTTACGTTGTGCTCCCTGCAGGGCTTGTTGCAAACTGCAAACGAGATTTCCTCTTTTGGCTTTCTGTTAAATATTCATTTTGCAGAGTTTGCATGAAGCCCAGATTTATTGAGTGCAGAAGTTAAAGTCGTCTGACGGATGGATTCACCTGTCTGTGTTGTGGATTTCTGCTGCTGCTCTTGGCCTCTTGAGCCTCTTGGCTGGATATTATTTTATGAACTTACTCTGCTTTAAACTTTATCCTCGACCCCTGTAGTTCCTTGTTCCCAGTGTTTGTTCACCCTGTAAATGAATGGTGTTATCCAAACAAAACCTGCCTTGGCCAAATGTTCTTGAACAAATTTTTGAGGCCTTCAGAGAAGAGCTGTATTTATACCAAGACTGATTACACACATGCAGCAACTCTTAACTACTCAGGTGATTATTGGTTGCAGTGTATTTTATTCAGGGTTATCGGAGTAAAAGGGGCTTATTAAAAGCAAATTCATAATAAACAATTCAAGATCTAAGTACCCTGCTGTGAACGATGTTAAAACTCGGCAGTGCTGCTGCTTTTTGTGATAATTCAAATTCCAAGCAGACTGAGAAGAGAGTGAAAACTCGCTGCCCTTTGGACAAAATCGAATGTTTACTTATTTTTGTTTTTTTGTTGGAAATGCACCACATTATATGTAATTGCATTGAACATCCATATGAGTGGAAGTTGCTGAGAGAGCATGAATTAGTTTATACCACCAACATGCTTGCAGACTAAAGTCAGAACTGAAGAATAAAACTCTGATTTTCTTCAGTTTTCCTTTGTGTTTGTCTTCGCAAGAGACATGCCAGATGTCCGTTTGGCTCTTAAATGTCCACACATGAGAATGTTTTGAAATATTAAGCTGATTATAATGCTGAAATTTAGCTCCCCCCTGATACAAAAACCTGAATAGAGGATTTATATTTTAAAGTTTTATTGTTTTGCATGGGGCCAAACTTCTAGTCAAGTGTTACATGCTTACAGTATCAGTGTGTGTTGTATTGCAATTGCAGAGAACCACCTGTGTGCAATATTTATTCATCAGCTAAATTTTAAGTTTCATCCACTGGCTCCATATTTTGCAGGTCAGATGGACTTTCATTGCCCAAACCTGACATAGATTTTAATGACTGAGATCTTACAACTCAAAGAAAGTTCAACACATTGTTATGAATTAAAAAAAGAAAAGAAAGACAAGAATACAGAAAATGTCGGTTAATGATAGCTGATATTGTCACTGCAACATTCAGGCACTTTTCAGCAAAAATATCCGGGGGGAAAAAAAATCTTGGATTAATGAGGCAGTTTAGGTGTGTTAAAAGTGTTTGAGGGTAATTTTAAGACCATCACTTTCCTGTTGCAACAAGTCATCTTGGATAACAATCAATCCTAAAGCTGTGCACTTCATGTGAGCGCTTGTAATCTGTTGAGGCTAAATGTGGTTTTAAAGTAAGGATCTGTTGAATGAAGATCCTTATATCACCTTAACTGGTTCCTGATTTCAATCAGCAGGGATCTACAATAACGAGACTGGTGAGTGTGTAGAGGGAACATTTATTTAAGAGTTTCTCTGAGAAAGCAGTTTTTTGTTGTAGCATTAGTACTTTATTATTTTATTTTAACTAAGATTTTTCTTCCTGGCCCTTCTCTTGGATCCCTTTTTGTAGGATTTATTTGTTGCAACATATTCAGCATAAGAATATATGGAAGCAAAAATGTTTCTTTGAAATTCTGAATTTAACATGTTTTTTTGTTTTTTTTAGCATTTTCTTGCAAGAACATTCATTGCCTTCTGCTATGACTGCTTAAAATGTGTGTAATAAATATATTCATCCAATATAATTAGCTTAGTGCATCTGTATTTCTCTGTTTAAGGACCAAGAATGGTTTATTGCGCATTTTAGCCAAATTAAAGTATTGTTGTGGCTGCAACATACCACTTGCATGGAATGCACTTGAGAGCAACAATTGGAGAGCAGCCCTCCACCCTTTAGCCCTGGGCTGCACTCTAGTTCCTGTGAATATCTGCCAAACTGTTTGGCAGGAGCTGCCTTAACCAAAATGTTCCAAAATGATAGTTTTCCTTTCCCCGTGCTATTCTCTGGTCTGAACAGAAGTGCTTTTCCATGGCTTTTGGAATTTATTAGAAAGCTTTTCTAGTGTTCGTCTGAAGCCACCGTGTCTGAGTGTTAGATTACCTTGAACCGTGCGAGAAGCTCCCGGATACATGAGTCAGGACGACCGAGTTGTTGATTTCTTTGTGCAGTCAAACATTTGTACCCATGTGGGTTTTCTATCCTGGAAATTTGTTGAAAATAGATCCTTCAGGGAACCAGTGTTTGCCCTCCAGATAGTATGCTGCCTCTCGTCAGAACCTCTCTATCCTCTTCAGTATCGACACTCTCAAAGTGTGAAGGTCATGTGGGACAGGAGCTGTAGAGGCGAGTTACATAACCTTTAGAAAGTCTACTTTGCTGTATAGTTTTAGCTGGAAATATTTTTTTTCTAAGTGGTAAAACAGAATTTAAATTAGAATTATTACATACATTAAGTTAATATTATTTGCATTCATACAAACTCTAAGAAAGAATAAGTAATTTTATTACAAGATGTAAGATTACCTAAAACATAATAGTTAGACCCATAAAATGTATAAATGTTGATGCATTGTGTGATCATGTAAGCCTATTATCTTTATAGTACTGTTTTTATTTGACTGCCATGCAGTGTTTTGCTATATTTAATCTTTTCTATTGAGGCAACTCTGTGGGGATTTTTCTATTTACAAAATTTATCTTTTAATTTAATGTCCACAAAAAATTACTTTATAGAAATTTAACTCCAAAGGTTTTGCAGAAGGCCTTTATCCTGACACTACACAGCTAAAATAAAGTTCTACTGAAGATGATTGTAAAATCACAAACGGCTATCAAATCTTAGAAACAGCTTATTATTAATGCATGTTTGAGTATCGGACACCAGCTTGTATCTGAAGCATTGATGCTCCTTGGTAGAACAGGTTCAGAAGGGATCAGTGCTGTGCCTTGGAGCATCAGACACTGCTGATGTGAGTCAATGGAAAACAATGTGGATGTACTTTTGACAAATCCCTGATGCTACAGATGTGGGTTGCCTTAAAATGTACTAAACCAAAAATAAGCCTGAATGACATTTTTTAAACAAGCCCAATTGATTTGTGTAAGGTTCTGTTGCTATGTTTTATAGTCTTCGCTCGCTCTGCCGCTGAGAATTAATTTCTGGAGTCCAACTGAAGAACCCACATGTAAATTTAGAGTTTAATTCGGTGGGAACCTTAATCAGTCAGAGGTAAACCTTCCTGGTTTTGTGTTCAGATATAGTCTGTTTTATTGCAGTGGTTTGGTAACATACCAAGTTGACTCATCTGGAGTCCATTCATCTTTTCATTTTCTCTCTCTCTTTCCAAAACTCTCCTTGGGAAATATGTCCAGTAAAAGAAAACTTTGCATTTAAATTTGATAAAGTTTGAATCAGCTAATAACACTGAATGTTCGTTCTCAATTTCCCTCAGAATGTCTCCTTACGACATTGCTAAATTTCATGCTTTTATTTTATGCTATGTTGTGTTTTTGCCTGTAAAACCCTTAAAATAGATCAGAATATTTTTTAGTTTGGTGGTCACTGATTCTTTTGATTCAACTCCACTCAATTTAATTTCCCCTTTGGGACCAATAAAGTATTTTCAAATTTGAATGAAACTCAATGATTAAGAAAAAAAGAGCTTTCAGTTTTGATTAATAGTTTTGGCTATGAATTAATTTAGTGTCTCATTCCTGGGTGAGAGCTTGTGTGGCATTAAGCTCAGGCTCATGCTGAGTACAATTGTGCTTCAAAGTGGATGTCTGTGTTTTATTTTTGGGTTGGTTTTTTTGCCCGTTTAATTTTTTCATGTGTCTGTGTGTGATTGTGTGTCTGCTTTCAACCCAACCCCCTTTTCTAAAACCCATGTTAATCCTTTAGCCCTAAAAACGCAAATCCGTTCCCCGGTCTCCACTTTCTGGGAGTATGCTCTTTCTGAAACTCTTCTTCAGTGTCCGCTGGTAATCATTAGTCAGTTTAAAGCTGCTTGAAAAAAAAGTCTCTTCAGCGAGAGGGGCATATCTTATGACCACAATGTCATTATATTCTGGAAAGTAATTATTTTACCAGAGTTGAATGGGTTGATTCGGTATCACTGCAGACTGTAGAAAACAATATTTAGAGACAGACTATATTTGTCTATATATGCAGACTTCTTGCGTCTTTTAATTTAGTGCAGAAACTTTCATCGTCAACATATTGTTTATGTTGGCAATGAAGCAATCTTTCAGTTTGTGGCTAACTTGAACCCCATTCTTTAATTTTATTGATTTAACACCCTTCGCTGTCAGCACCTCCTGTTAAATATGCGAAGGAAGATACTTCTTTGTACTCTTTTTTTTAAAGTTGATTGTTTTAATCTGCAAATTTTTACTTCCTGTTTATCAAAAAAGATAGGGGTGTCCGTCAAAATGGGAAACACATGAGAACATTCCACTAAAGCAAGGCTCATCTGTGTTGGTATTTGCGACACATGTTTACGGCAGAGGACAAACCCATAAAGGAGATTGATAGTTCAGAGTAATTAAGTTCAGGAAGCCATAATGGAAACATGACTGTGAAATTAGTTTTTCTTCAACACTGCTTATGAGTCTGATGTGAACCCAAAATGAACATTTGGATGCTTCTTACTAAGTATGGTGGACGATCTGTAATGTTGTGTGCCTTCTTCATTTCTGAAAAGCCCGGGAACCTTTAATGGCATATTTCTTAATTCTTTTTTTAAAGTTTTTATAGGCTTTATTGACCTTTATTTGAGTGAACAAATAGGAAAGTGGGCAACTCGAACATGTGACAGCCATGTCGAGGACTGGCTGCTCCATACATACATACATTTTTTGAAACGCCACAGTATTTCAAATAAAAATCAGGAGGCTTCTCCCAGAATACGAAATATGTTGCATTCTTGGGTCTTTCAGTTTGATAATACTGAAAGACCCAGTATTATCCAATACTGGATAATATTATCCAATACTGGATAATATTGGATAATAATTTCTGCTCACTTTAACCCAGAAATTATTAACCAGACACTAAATAAAACTTCCTCCATGACCATGTCGCACCTACAATGCAGCATAAGACAGGACCCATGTTTCTGAATGATGGGGAGAGGTTGTTCACAGTGGAGCGGTCAGATCCCTCTCTGCATGCCCCAACTGTATAATGGTGTAAGAGGCGATTAAGTGCAGTTCTGTTGGCAAAGACAGGGTTGCACAAAGAATTAACAACAGGGGTGGCAGGGTGTTAGTTGGTAACACTAAGAAGCCAAGCTGACTCTGCTGAAAGTAATAAGCTCCACAGCAGCCTTCCCCCACCACCAAGTCTGTAAAGTTTACGTGAACTCATAATGCACAACATAACGGCGCTCTCTACCCAGCTAAGTGTGATCAAAATGTTTCAGAACCGCCATCTGACAGAAGCAGTGAATCTGCGTGGGTGTTTTACTCGGTCCTTCCACAACTGTGTGTTTGATTATGTTGGCTGTTGATGGTCTTTAGCCACATCACCTTTACTGCTGTCTGAAATATTTCCCAGAAACGGAGTTCAAGTTGTATAGTCGGTGACTCAAGCTCAGTCATATCCTGCTGGCAGGAACAAAGCACAATATAGCTGTACAACTGTTGTGAAATCCTTTGGATTTTTTTTTCTCCTGCTGCTACAGTATGTGATTTTAAAAAGCTAACAACAATTCAGCTATGTTTCCTTAAGTGGCGTTAGCTCTGTCACCTAAAATGACCTGAATGTGTAAAATCTATTATTTAAAAAGAGAAGATAATTTGTATAAAGTAAAAGACCATGATGTCTGCTGGGTCTTTAAAAGTCATAAAAAGTCTTAAATGTAATAAATTACTTTTTTTTTTAAAGATTAACTTTTCAGAAGAGGTGCACTGCAGTGATGTGAAAATACGTCATCTTAGCAATTTCTCCAGTTTTTGCTTTTGTCGTCATAAATCTATTTTTACTACCATACAGATAATCTGACTTTTTCAAACTGCAGTTTTTCAATCATGATTTAATTTACTAAGTGGATGCAAAAATTAATTGCCCCTCAAAGAATACATTTTTGACGTTGCGTGTTTGACTGATAATGATCTTTTGTTAAAATCCTGGCTTAGTTTAGCACCAGATGTAACAGGAGGCACATTTCTGAGGTTCCTCACTGCTTCATATTTTATCTATTGGTAGATAATGGCTCTCATTGTGGTCAGAGACTTTTTCTCATGAATTCCTTTAGATTGTGGCTTGATTTGTTGCTATTTGAAAGGGCTGTACAATATCCTCTTGTATTTATTTATTTTTTTTACCTTAGTTTAAATATGAACGAATTTAATCACTGTGGGACAATAAAGGATATTTACTTTCTATTCTTTTCTCTCTCCCTGATACATTTCTCTTTTTAGCATTATGCCCTTACCTGACCATTCTACATTAACTTTAAAATCTCATAATAATTGTTTCTGCAGCTCTAGCTTTATTTATTTTTATTATTTTTTGCCTACTTTTTGTTGCCAGGCAGATTCTGTGTACATGATTTTTATATTGTGCAGCTCAGACAATAATCAGGCCTGTGTGGCTACTGATATTAAACCAAAACATATGTAGTGCATTATTATTCGAAAACTACTTTTTATGTTTACTTGGCCTACATTTGTCTAATATTAAAATGTTCTTAATATGAAACATAAAAACTGAGATTTACATTTCAGCTGGTAAGGTTTTAGGTATTTAAAAAAAAATTATTTAAATTCTAATGATCTTTAAATGTCTCACAAAGTTATATATTGAACTCATTGAAATTTGCAGAGACGCTACCAGACACAACATGCATTTTTTGATAGTACAGTACAGACCAAACGTTTGGACACACAGTTGTGTCTAAACTTTTGGTCTGCACTGTAACTGAAGCGTTTTTTGACAACATTTAGGGTTATTCAAGTCACTAGGGTGCCATGTGTTTGCGTTGATGGTATTATATAATCGTATGTGTCTTCCTTTTCAAATCCACACCTACTAGAGACAGCTTTCTTTCTTAAGACCTTTTATGCGACTCTGCAGACTAGCGTGGGCTTGCATGGTCCTCCAGAGGACGGTTCATATCTCTTATCTGTCGTTAACTTCATGCTTTACACTGTTAAACAGACGCTGTTCACGTCCGTTTGTTTCTGCCTTGTGCTGTGCTTTGTTGCCCTGAGCCATTAAGACATGAAGTGCTCTGTGTTTACTGTCTTTTCTCTCTGGCTGTTGCTAGTAGTTACTGCTGCAACTACTTTTAGGCAGGGTCAGGGATAGGGCTATTGCAAAATACACATTGTTATATTTCATAGAGGCCGTTTTAGATTAATTTGCTTAAAATATTGACTTTAAATGTCATGTATTGAATTCTATAAGAAATGATGTCAATGGTCACCAGGGTTGGACTTACAAGGGTGTGGACACCTGGACTAGAGCCATTTTTGGTTCCCTATCCCTAAAATATAATTTTTTTATTAATACAAATTATAGTACAGAACAGACCAAAAGTTTGGACACACCTTCTCATTGAATTCAATTAGAAAGTGTGTCCAAACTTTTGGTCTGTACTGTACATTAATAGGTATTCAACAAGTATATGAACTGATATATGGTAGGTTTAATATTTCCCTGAGCCCAAGGGTTCCCAAACCTCTCAGCCTTTGACCCCCAAAGTAATAGTGCCAAAGCCTAGCGGCCCCACAAATATACATATTATTTCCCTCTCTTTAGTTAAAAATTATTGTATAGAGTGAAATGCATATACGAGTGACCTCGGTATATACAGGTATATGCACCTGTATATACCATACAGGTGCATGGCCCCCCATGCACCTGTATGGTCACGCCACTATGATTCTGAAAATGATTTTATGACTCCCACTTTGGGAACCCCTTGTCAATAACTCCATGTCATTCCCAAAGAAAATGACTATAGCAGCTTCATTTTCAAATACTTGTTGATATTCATGAAAAATTCCAAAATATGAAACTGTACCTCCACTGTTTCGCAGCTATCCAGAGAACGGTGTCGTAGAGATGCGCTCCGTGGACGTAAGGCCCCGTGCCAGGACCCTGCTGCGGTGGGACCAGTTGCAGGTGGGGCTGCAGGTGATGGTCAACTACAACATGGAGACCCCAGATGAAAGAGGCTTCTGGTACGATGCAGAGATAGTGGCCATAAATCAAACCTCTCGCACCAATAAGGAGCTCCGAGTTAATATTCTCCTGGGGTGAGCGTCTCGCATCATGAGATTGATTGCTTTGATTTTAGCTGGATTGCGTTTTGCTCTGCTATGTTTCCATTTATCCACCTGGGCTGTTGTGTCTTCCCCTACAGCGGTCCTGAAGATGTGATCGGAGATTGTAAAGTTCAGTTTTTAGATGAAATCTACCAGGTGGAGAAACCGGGAGCTCGTCCCCTCTCAAGTGCAGACGGACAGTTTAAACGTATGAACTAGTCTTTCAATAGCATTCATGCTCTTCAAACTTTTCCGCTGTTCTGTCAGGTATAACCACAAACTTGAAGGTATCTTGTTGGGATTGGTGGTGTGTAATTGTGAAGTGGATGTACCAAGTTATATATTTGTCAAGGTTACCTATAAGAAAAAACTTTAAGTGTTGCATGCTTTTTTATTCAACCCCCATTAGTTAATACTTAACTGACATTTATACCAATTCTGTTTTTTGCAAAATAGCTCCGGATGCGTCAAATTCATTTTGAGTTATTTTTGTGAGCGTCTGAGTAAAGGGGCGTAGATGCATTTGATATTTTCAGAACTACATGTGTAAAAAAAGAAAACCACGTATTTTACTTCCACTTCGCAATTATGTGTTGTGTCAAATACATTGAGGCTTGTGGTTGTAATGCGACTCAATATATAAAAGTTCGACTCTTGAGTAATACGTTAGCAAGCGCCGTGTTTATCACTGGTGCTAAATATGAGAAAATGGGTGATTTTCATTTTGTTTGTGGCTCAAGGGAAGAGCGGACCCGAGTGCAAGCACTGCAAGGCCGACCCCGACGCAGAGTGTCGCTTCTGCTCCTGCTGCGTGTGCGGCGGGAAGCAGGACGCTCACATGCAGCTGCTGTGTGACGAGTGCAACATGGCGTTCCACATCTACTGCCTCAACCCTCCGCTGGCCACCATCCCAGATGACGAGGACTGGTGAGAGAGCGACGGAGAGCAGCTCGACATTCAGCTACAAGTTTTCGCCACTTCAGTCATTCCACTGATTAAATGGAGTTTATGGGCTGAATTGTATTAACACAGTAATTCAAAGGTGGTTGATGGTAAAATCAATTTTAAATAATTGGGTAATGCGCCTGCAGGTCGCTGTTAATTTCATACATTGAATTTCTGCTAAATATAATTGAGAGTACAACAGGATGTCTGTTTTGGCATTTGTTGTAAGTAAAAAAAAGCATAAATAGAAATAATTATGGAAATACCACTTTAGCTCCAGATTCTTTCTGTTTTTCTGGCTTTGGTACATGGCTTTAATAGAGAAAAATAAAAAGAGAGAATCAAAATAGAAATCAAAACAATTAAACATGCTTAAAAAATATATATATATATTTTTATAGAGTTTGACCAAAACAGGATTTGCAGTTAATAGATAAAAGATGAAGGAATTTTAGCTGCTCTGTCATTTGTTACTTAAGATGAGTTTGGAGAAATTCCTAAGATTCCAGTTTTATCACCCCAGTATGTTTCCTACGTCTGTTCATTTTTAAGCTTTATACTTATTTAATTTTCTTTTACATGAGGCAGTGACCTCGTCGATGCATATACACAACGATTGATGTATCTCTGCATATTTATTGGTACCTTTATTAGCTGTTCATATGTTTTCCTTATTTTTTTTTTCTCTTCATTTTGAACTTGCTAATTTTAAATTTTTTTTTACATAGGTTTGCATTAACCGTCCTATAAACAAGTCCACCTTTTTTACATCTCACATAGATAAATTCCTGAATTTCTGTGTCTGTCCTAGAACAGACACGGATAATGCTCCCGCCACAAACATTATCCCTCATGCAATCTATGCAAAATTATTAAATAAATAGTTTTTATTAAGGCTTTGCAGCTGCCCTTTGAACAGTGAGTTTTGAATGGAGATATATTTTTAACCTCTGTTACTATCTTCACCTCACGAGTTAAACTTAAGTCGTCACACAATCTTGTTTGTCACACATCCTGTTGTTTTGAACTAATAATAAGCAGTCTGAATGTAAATCTAAGCAGTTTAGGGGAAGTAGCTATTTATCATTTAATATAGATATCATCAACACACACAACTTTAACTGATTGTTTTCTTATCTTTCCTCTTCTGCAGAGTGTGTAAAAGTAATCGAACGCTGATTTTTATTCCCCAGCAAAAAAGGAAGTGGTGGACTAATTTGGATTTCTTACACACTCTGAGGAAAAAACATATTTGAAGTGTGAATAACAGCAATGCTTTAGTGACATTTATTTTAAAAGAATTGTTTCAGTTTACAATAACTGTGACACAGATGATTTTCTTAGATATTTGTTCCTTAATATGAGATTTTTTCCCTGCTGAATACTTTTTTTTTACCGCAAGATTTCTGTGACTTAATGTTTAATGGCAATAGCCATTAGACATTAATTTCAAGAGTTTATATGCATCTTTATTAGAGAAAAGGACGCCACACAGTATATAGAATTTATTGCTAAGGGGTTAAGAAGCTACTCTATTGACCTTTTGAACTCTTTACATACCTGTGAAGCATTGAAGACGGAGCAGGAAGTGATTTTCTTTTATTCTGCCAGGTACTGCCCAACCTGTAAAAATGACACCAGCGAAGTTGTTAAGGCAGGAGAAAAACTCAAAGCCAGCAAGAAGAAAGCCAAAATGCCTTCAGCTACCACTGAGAGTCAAAGGGACTGGGGAAAGGTAAGACCTTATGGCACCAAGAGGGGAGCAAGATACTGGTGGACTGATAGCTGCTCTGTTAGCCTCAGGAAAGGTCTGAAGATTCGCCTCACTATCAGCTATAGCGTGGAGTTTTTTTTTCTAGTAAAAGCAGACTCAGACCACCAGACACATTTTGTAGGATTCCAGAAAACCTGGACAAGTATGAAATTTGCTTTCAATTATGGGGGGAAAACTGAGTACAGAAGTTTGGGTGTGAACGCAGATCTGGTTCAGATGCCAAAATGTACATTTATCAAATAATGGATTACCCTTAATTGAGGAAGTAGAAAAATAAATGTTGAATTGTCATTTTATCAAATTTTTCAACATCCAAAATATGAAACTCCACAAAATAGTCATTCTGTGCTCACATAAATTCTACAAAAACAGAGCTGGAAATTTTCCCCAACGCTCCTCTCCATGGTGTAATGTGAACAATGCCATTAGGCACAACTTAGCCATTTTCCTGGAACAGCCAATGGAAAATAACTCCCTTCTTTACCAGAATGTGTGTTTTTTATTTTTTTATTTTTGCTAATTGAAACCAGCTCGCCTTATGCACTCGGGCACATTTAAGTACGCTGAGTCACACAGTGTTCATACTTGACTTTAAAACTTTAGCGTCTCTATAACTCTTGAAATAAACCACTTTTATTTTATTGTTGTCGCACTTTAAAACTCATTTGTAGCAGCTAACTCTGAAGGCAAACCTTCTAAAACTCAGACGTTTTCTTAAACCTTTAAATAAATAGCTTTCCCCTAATGTGATGTTGCCACTTAGGCATACTTAATCACCCTGTTGTAAGGGAACTTTTGAGGTGAAATGTAAAAAAAAAAAAACAACACAAGACGCTGTTTTACTGTTTGATTATGTTGAAAAGCACTTTTTATTGGTATAATTGCAGGGTATGGCCTGCGTGGGGCGCACTAAAGAATGCACAATTGTTCCCTCAAACCACTACGGACCTATTCCTGGCATTCCTGTGGGAACCACCTGGAAATTCAGAGTGCAGGTTGGCCGTGTTGAAAGCTGCAAATGAGAAAAACAAAGCCGTTGTCATTTTTTCGCCCTTCAACGTCTGCTTCGTTCCTCAGGTGAGCGAGGCAGGCGTTCACAGGCCGCACGTCGGCGGCATCCACGGCCGCAGCAACGACGGCTCCTATTCGCTGGTGTTAGCTGGGGGCTTTGAGGACGAAGTGGTGGGTTTCACTGTTGCTGCTGCTCTGTTCAGCCGCACGGGAACCACAGTGAAGTCTCATTGGCTCCATCTCTGATGGTGTGTGTGTGTGTGTGTGTGTGTGTGATCATCTGTGGTAGGACCGGGGAGACGAGTTCACCTACACCGGCAGTGGGGGTCGCGACCTCTCAGGAAACAAACGAATCGGAGAGCACAGTTTTGACCAGACGCTGACTCACATGAATAGGTGCAGCACCAAAATATGTGTTATACTCTTAATAGCTTTCTGTGGAGATTCAATTAAACATTCTGCTTCCATTTGTTCACTTGACTAATTTCCAGGGCGTTGGCCTTAAACTGCGATGCGCCACTGAATGACAAAGATGGAGCCGAGTCCAGAAACTGGCGGGCTGGAAAACCGGTGAGAGTGGTACGCAGCTCTAAAGGTAGACGCATCAGCAAATACGCTCCAGAAGAAGGAAACCGCTATGATGGTATTTACAAGGTATGTTGTGGGATCGTGCCTTAAAAATGATGTGACGTTGCTACTACGGCTCTAGTGCGTGTAGTTTAATTACAGATGCTGTCAGATACCCCTACGGGTTTAAAGTATGGTATTGCGGTGGTCTGTAGGTGGTAAAGTACTGGCCAGAGATCGGAAAGTGTGGCTACTTGGTGTGGCGGTATCTCCTGAGACGAGATGATCTGGAGCCGGCTCCATGGACCCCTGAAGGACTGGAGAGGATAAAGAAACTGGGCCTTTCGGTTCAGGTGAGACTGCTGCTTTTGCAGTGCATGAGGTTCGACGTACAAGCAACTTCAGATTTCTGATTTTAAAAAGTTAATAGACTTACAGTAAATATTGTTTTGCCGGGCTTAAATTTTTAGATCATCAAACAAATTTATATATCAGACAAAGATAAACAGAGCAAATACATAATAGTCATTTTTAAATCAAAAGAATAGCTATTTAAGCCAACCCGGGCTTGAACAGCTGACATGAATGAATGAAACATGAATTCTGCTGTGGGACAAAATCCTTTAATTTAAAGTTATTTCAGGTTTTGAGGTGAACTTACTTTTCCACATAAAACCAGGTTGCTTTGGATAGAGGTGTTTTTCTCCCCTCAATAAATGAAATCATCATTTGAAATCTTGGTTATATTCTTCTGTAGAGCAAAAAATTTGTTTGATGAGGATAGATATTTAAATATGACCAAAAACGGATGAAATCTGTAAGCAGCACAGAACAAACAGAAAACAAACATTCTCCTAAATATCTTTTCCTCCAGTACCCACCAGGCTATTTGGCAGCCATGGCTAACAAAACAAAGAAGGAGGCTTGTGCTAGGCCTGGCCGTGGGGGTCGCGGTAAGCACTATCCTGGAAGGGGGAGGCCACGGAGGCGCAAGATTAAAACGAAAGAGGAGTTGGAGGAGGAGGAGGAGGGCTTGGAGGAGGAGGAAGCGGAAGAGGGGGAAGAGCAGGGGGATGAGCCTCCAGAAGCCCAGATGCAAGAGGACGCACCACAAAGTAACGGAGAGCAGAAGACAACCGGAGAAACTGGTGGGTGCTTTTACAGATGTTCCTCAAAGCAGGTCAGAAAAGGTGGACAGGTGAGCGAGAGCAGCGTGATCACTGAAAACCTCTTCGAGATGCCTCTGTAATATCGTCACTAACCTCCATATTTACAATTACACTCTGCTTTCATTGTTTTATTTCTGTATGAAGTGTTTTGCTCTGCAAAATTAGCTTCTGCTCCTTAAATATTGCGCTGTTTTCATCAGAATCGTCACCAGAAACCGAGCCTCCGCCCAAACGTGTTAAGATAGAGGAGACCTTCCAGCTGACCGAGCAGCAACAGCAGCTGATCCAGGATGACACCACCAACAGGAAGCTCTGGGATGAAGCCATGGAGCACATTAAAGAGGGACCGGTATAACTACCAAAACATTTCGACGTTGTTTGTTTCAGGAGCCAGAGCTGGCATCACCTCGTATGTTTGAGCGAGAGCAGTCGGTGTTACACAGCTCAGCAGTACTGTAAGATTTAAAAACAAAACGTGGTTAAATGAGTGTTAATGTTGGCATATAATCTTTCTTTAGTGTCTTACTGGTAACAATGATTGAATGCGAGTATAAAAACGTCTTAACTTAGCACAAAATTAAAAGAAAATTTGCGCTGACCAGGTTTTTTTTTCTTTCTTTTCCCTCTAAATGGTGCCACAGTTGTAAGAAAAATCCAGAAGCCAGAAAAATGTGCCAATTCCCCTCTGCCAATGCCAAAAGCCTTTGGTGGAGGCAGTATGATGATGTGGGGCAGCATGCTCAAACGCACAGGAGAGGTGCCGTCCCACAGCTGTGTTTGACCAAGCTAGTGGCCAGCAGGAAGAGAATGTACCAGGCTGTTGTGGTTGTGTACATTTCTTTCACAACTGCGGCCTCAGTTTGTTAACGGATAACTTGTTAAACTGCCATTGTTTAAGTGTTATTTTATGATTATTTACTCTTGAATCCTAAATCATCCAAACAAACAAAGAACATCAAGAAGCAGAATAGGCAAAGAGGGTTTAGCAAGTGCTTCATGGGTGCAATCCACATACCCAACTCTGCTTTTCAGCTCACAAGTGCATTGTCTTTGCAAATGTGGCACCATTTAAGGGAAAATAAATAGGCCCACTATAAAAGTTTTATTGCCAAAAACCATTGTTGCAACAAAAGAAAATAATAAAAATGTTCTTACTTGACGTGCTTAGTAGATAAATAGGAAGCTCTTCATCAGCCAGAGAAAGTAAAGGAGCAGGAAAGTCATTGTCATATTTTTGGGTTGGAACCTCAAAAGGTTTGGGAAAACCTCAGTTAATCTCTCAAGCTTTTTGAAAGTGTTTCCTTTATTTTATTTGGTAATTCTGTATCTGATGCTCTAACAATGTCTGAGATGTAAACCTGAATACATTTTATTTCCATGAAAGAATTTCCTGCGAAAGCTGGAGCAGATCTTCATGTGCGTCTGCTGCCAGGAGCTGGCCTTCCAGCCCATCACCACCGTCTGCTCACACAATGTCTGCAAGGTATTCACCCTGTGCACCTTCACTAGACGTTATTTGTATGCAAATTCTGCAAAAATCCAGCTTCCCATTCTCATCCTGGCCTCTTGTGTCCTCAGACTTGTCTGCAGCGGTCGTTTCGGGCAGCAGTGTACACCTGCCCCGCCTGCCGCCACGACCTGGGCAAAGACTATGTCATGAACCAAAACAAGAAGCTGCAGATTCTCCTCGACCAGTTCTTTCCCGGCTACAGCAAGGGCCGATGAGATCCAATTTACACGTGTGGATAGAATACATGCACATAAGCATCCATTCTGCGCACCCTCGTATACTGTCATGTACTTAGAAGCTCCACTTTGAAACGCGTTGCACTCACATAATGTACTTACCCACGGGCAATTGTATTTTGCATTTACAGCCATCTTATGTATACAATCATTTACACACAAACCACCTCAGTTAGAGACTGACCTCATCTGCTGAACTTGGATCGTCTCCATTTGCATCACCAGCCTGAAAAATTCAGACAGAGGACGTTGCCTCACCTCGCTACTCCAGCCACAAGACGTGGGCACAAAAACAAACGCACAAAAAGCCCCCCTCACCCACAGGCCCATCAAGGCCTTTTCTCCTTTGCTGTTTTTTTTTTTCTTCCATGTTGCCCGCTGGCTCTGTTAATAAGCAGTACATTGTTTGGGTGCACATTCATGCTTGAAAGCGAACGTTTAAATTCCTGCCAACCTGCTTGCATTTTACGTACCATGTATGCAGTTTTACACAAACGCGCAGAGGCAATTGAAAGGACTCTCTTCCTTGCCAGCTGGCGGCTTATGGTGCTAGAGAAGGGCAAGTGTGAGTGAGAGATTCTCAAAGCAAGGAGTTTTACACACTATTTTATAAAAATGAAGCACTATATTAGTGACTCGTGCTGTAGGCTTGTTTCTAGGCTAGTCTGGTGCATTTTTCTGCATCATGTTTGGTGCTCGTGTCACTTGGAATCGTCTAATTTCTTTCTACTGAGCTAAGAGGAATAAATGAAGCTTCACCAAGGTCATGGGAGTAGAAAACGTAAATAAAGAGCTGCTTCTAATTTTCTTCTACTAAATGTAAAAGTAAAGGGGTGATTCGTGGTAAAGATTCCACTCTAAATGAAATGGAGCAGGCGTTTCTTGGCCATCAGAAGAATACCCATTGATATTTCTTTTCGTTTACCACACCAATGCTCTGATTGGGTTTTTTTTCCCCCGCAGTGGCATCTTGAGAGGCCAGCCTATGTTTGTCCTTGATGTTACCAGGTAACAAGTCAGACCGTTTTCATAGCTATTTTGATCAAAATGTTCACAGCAAATATTTCTCTGCCGTTCTTCGACGTGTTGCGATAAATGTCTACTGGAGAGCTTTTGGCTTCTGAAAAGGAGCTTCATAAGTAGTCGCACAGCCAGATGTGGATACGTTTGTCACATTCCAGCCAGAAAATTGCGCATCTCAGATTGACAGTTTTGCAAAGGCAGCACATTTCTACTCCCTGTACTGTCTTTGTGGGGCAACCCACTGCAAAAGGCTCAGGGAGTCTGCCAAAATGCAGACCCCTTCCTCCCCATTTACTGACCATATGTGACAAAGAAATGCATGTTTGACCCGTTGGACACCTTTAGCTTTAATACCTGAAAGAGGGAGAGATGGATTAGTGTCATAAGCTTTGTCAGTGTTAGCCATGGTCCAGTTCCTGGTATGAAGATATGCCCCACTTTTAAAATCATTTGGTTAGTTGTCTATTATTTTGTAGCACCGCACACACTGCCTAATAGCTGGCTGAAATAAAACTTATACACATCCTGTCTTACAAGAAAGAAACATGTAGTCTTTTAAAAATATTTGCATCTATTACGCAGCTGACTGCAGGCTAGCTACACCAGCGGATAGCCTGACCAATTAACTACACCAAAACAAAACAAAACAAAAAAAAAAGAAGAAGAAAAAGGGTACAATATGACTTAATTTCTTCAGTTTGGAACAGTTATTCCTACTGTGATAATAATGTGATCTATAGCAGACTTGAGCAAAAAAATTGAAAAATAAACACTCACTAATTTAGATATAAGGAACAATTTTAGGTGGTTAATGAGTCGGGCTATCTGCAGAGTTTGCCAGTCAGCTGTTTTCTGCTTAACAAATATGCAATACCTAGTTGCCAAAAGAAGTAAAAAAACCCCCCACATACTTAGTGAGTTATTTAATTTCCACAACTTAATTACCCTTGTACGAATTTGCCTCCTTTTGTCTAACTTTCACCAATGCGTAGCAACCGCTTCGCTACGTACTTGGTACAACTGCAATGTCTGGTCACCCTGTCTTGTTTTTTCACATATAATTATATCAACATTAGTCCAGCATGTCTAAGCATTTTTTTTCCCTAATTATAACAGAATAAACCTAAAACAGGTGGATACTGCGTGTTAGATTTTAGGCAAAGTGTGAACAGCAGACAGGATGCGTCCGACCAAAGAGCAGCTCCATCACAGCACTGATGTGGTCATTAACTTTTTAGATGATCTAAAATGAGCCGATCAGAAAAGCAGTTCTGTGGCCTTAAATATTACATAATATACTGATTTTAGTGACTACGTCCCAACAGAATTCATTGCAAGACTGCATGAGTTCTGTCTCGAAAAATACCTAAAACAGAAAGCTCCCTGCTGCTGATTATTTCATTATGTCAGACTTTTTTTTGCTGACATTGCAAAGGAAAAAATTATTAGGATAAATATTACTCAAGAATCACAAATGCAAACTTATTTTAAAATACTTAACTGGTAGGTAAACTCAATAGGAGGCACAACATATTTTTTTTTGTACTGCTGGTGTACAGACTAAAAATGATTTATAACTAGAAAACGATTTAAAAAAAAATACGTTTTATGTGCACAGATCCTAGAAAAATGTGTTGCCCAAAATAATAACTTTGCATCGTATGTCCATTGGCTTCCAAATAAAAAAAATAGGTATAAACAAAGCTCACACTGTCCGAAATTAAGCTTAACTAACATGCACTTAAAAACTAATAATTACTTCTTAACTCATTTTAATTGCTGTAAGAATACACCTGCCGTACATTGTAAAGATCTTATCTTTCTTTTTTTTCTTTTTTTATCCTTTTGAGTCACATTGACTTAGACATTTTTATAAGTTTTATAACCCATAGCGTGTTACATGTTTAAATTCTGTCGTCGCCATCTTTGCCCACTGCATCGAATCATCAAATATTACTAGGTGTCTTGTTTTTTATATACATTAGAAAATTTGAACGCAATCGGTTATTCTGTTGTAACTGAGATTTGTGTCTGCTTGTATGGTACTTTAAAATGTCCCAGGTTGGCAGGTTAAATGGGAACCAAATCAAATGTGATGGAGAGCAGAGGCAGAGTTTCTGCACCGACCCGTAACGTGGACAGAGGTCACCTGCAGTGCCGCAGTTCAGATAATATACCAGATCAGTTTTTTGTTTTTTTTTATGTTTGGGGAAAATGTAGCCCATGTTTAATAGCCAGCGCGTAAGTCTTTGTGAGGCTGAATCTACGACACTTTTGTTCATTCAGCCTTCACGCACACACTTCTGTTCATATGCAAGTCAGCGACCGGTTGTTCATCAGCAGGCTGTTTGTTTATGGTGATGTCCTCGTTTCTGTTCAGTCATTCAGGATTTTTTTTGTATGAGTAACATGCAAGTACAAATGATACTACAGTCTTTAAAGCTCAATGTGATGTGCATTATCTTGAGATTATTTTATTTCCTGCATTGACTGGCTAGCTAACAGCCCTCCTTTCTCTCTGCTGTGACCTATGCCCCTTTTCTGCTCTCCGTGAACTTATAGTACTAACTTCTAGACGTCTTGTGGACGCTTGGCTTCAGTGCTGTGTTTTTTTTGTTTTTGTTTTTTATTGCACTCTGTTAAAAAAAATTGAGCAATCACATTTAGGTTTTCTAGAATGCTTATTGTTATCTCTGTCCGTACTCTGATTTTCTACGTTTTTTTGTTTTTTTTTCTTAGCTGCTTTTGTTCCGTTTTAATCAGTTTTGTCGGCAGCCTCAAATATTTGCAGCAATCTGAAAAGTTTCATTGCTTCATATTGTGATCTGAAATTTTATACATGTCATAATACTTGATATGTACCAATTAAATATTTGGATTCCAGAAAATGTCTTGTTTTTTTTACAGATCTTATAAAATTTAAAAACACTCAAGTTCCAGAGGAACACTAAATAGTAAAAATCTTAGTTTGCTAATTGAAACCTAAACAAAACATTGATTTATGGGAATCACCAGGCAGACCAAATGGAGAAAGAATTTGTCAAAAAATAAATAAAAAATGGTCTTGGTATAATTGCTAAATTTAAGCAAGAAATCAAGAAGCAATTACTTATGGAGTCCCCCAAGTGCCAATGTTTGGGAGCCTAAATCATTTATATCGCATATGAATGAAATATGGAGATGGTACAGATTTGTGCTCTGAAGACTTAAAACAATTTAGATTTGTTCAAATAATTAAGTTAGATGTTACCCTAAAAGAAGTGAGTATATCTGCAATAATCCACATGTACAGAGAATCAAAATTTTGCAATAGGTCAGACCAGTCAAAGAAAATGTTCACATCCCCATTTTAGGAACCACAATGTAATGTAAATATTCTCATCTTAAAATCTGTCATGTTTTTCTTAATCTTCTGCAGCCCCCTGGTGGCAAAACAAAGCATATCAAGCTTACTATTTCAATACCAATTATATTACAAACTTGTTTGATTTATATTATTAAATTTGTCCTCTGTTAGAGTAGCTGTATAGCAAACAATGAAATTAATCAAAATGTACAAGAGAAATGCTTTCATTGTTTTATTATCACAGAAGCACAACAGGTACCACTATGCAGGAGATGCTCAATATCATGAAAAGAGTTAAAGGAATGCTAATGCCAGAAGAGAAACTATTCCAGTAACACCACGGCATTTTATCTCCAACCTTCAAAACAAAATTCTACAATATTGTCCGATACATGTGGCAGAAAGGGAGGGTGGGGGGGCAAAAGCTATTTGGATTACTTACTTCGGTTTCACCAAGTGCTGTCAGTCATTAAATCAATTGTATGTTGGATTACTTTCATACACATGCATTGGCTTTCAATTGTTTTAATCCACATCTAGAATAAAGTGTTCAACTATCCAGCTAGAAAGTACCAGTATTTGGGGCTGATTAATACAAAGGATATTACTGTGACAAAAGAAAGCTGGTCCCGCTGATGAGTTTATTCAGTCTGGAGAGAAAATATTTAGAAAATTTAAATAAACAATTCAGCCAATCCTAACAAGAAAACTGGAGTACCCGAGTGTAAAACTGATGACATTTTTTTTTTGTTGTACATTCAAGAAATGAAAAAAAAAATCCACCTTAAAATCTGTCAAAATAAAATGAGTTGACAAGCTATTAAAACTGCAAAGAATTTTAAGAGGACAAAACTCTTTATGAACAGATTAACTTACATATATTGATGCTGGAAACCAAAAATACACAGCTTACACATTCCCTTGATCACAAATAAGTGAGTACTTTTATACAGAAAGCTACAGCTCAGGATTTCAACACAAAACAGCTATGCATGTAAATAAAGCTGGAACTGTAAGATAATGGGAGCACGAAAACGTATCAGTGGGAGGAGAAGATGTCTGGAGGACTACTCATCGTCTGAGGAGTCCCTGTCGAAAGTATAGGCCATGAAGAAAACGTCGGGTCGAGGAGGGACGAGGGCATGGCCCGGTTTCACGATCTCAAAGCCCAGGAAACTGAAGGTACGCACCAGTTTAGCTGCAAAAACAAGTCAGGGACGGTACGTTAACATTCAGAGCTAATGGCAGCGACCTACATCGAGTCAAAACGAATAATTTGAACACAAAGAGGTGAACCGTTCAAATGAAACTCACCACGATCATCTCTGTTCTTGTAAAAGCAGACAAACACACTATCAACTTTCAGATGTTCTTCGGCATACTCCAGGAGAGCCGCAAAACTAAACAGGAATAGAAATGTAGATGAGGGAAGAGATCAACTGAGGGGTTTTTTCAGCCCAACAATGCAAAAGTAATCACAACATTTTGTGAGAAGTTAAAAATCAAACTGCACACTGACATTTAATTGTGCTTTTGAATTTATAGATATGAAAGCAAAAAAAGAGAACAACCATAAATGTAACCATCACAATAATCCTGTCAGTTTTTGAGATTGTCAGACAACAATTGGGATTGTTGTAAAAATGAATTAAATTCTTAACAGTACAAGACTTATTTTAAAGATAACAATAAATGCCCGTAATTAAAGACCAGCTTCAAGGCTCCAGCTGTGCTCTCACCTCTCTTTGCTGCCTTCTGGAAGCGGGTCAAGAGGTACCTCCACATAGAGTGCACTGCTGCTCAGGACAGCATCCCACTGTATCGTCTTTGTGGCTGTGGGACGGCTTTGGAAGTGGAGTATCCCCGGGCGCCCATTCCCTGCAGGCTCTTCTGTTACTGTCAATTTTCGATCCTGAAATTAAGTAAGGTTAGTGAGAAGAGCTACAAGTAGCATGAGATTAATGCAAAAAGAGAGTCCAAGGACAAACGCACACGTCTATATATAAAAACTTTAATCACCCTGGAAGTAATGACAGGCCACTAGTTCTAAAATGTGTTCAAAGATATAAGCACATCCATTATTTTTGCAAAATTTAGCTTTTTCTTTTGTTGACTTACTGAGTAGAGCGGCCGAGCTGAAGGAGCGTGATCCCGTGTGCCATTCCCTCGCCCACCTGGGATCTTCAGGGGTGGGAGAGGGGCATCAGGAGCACCACAGAGGCCCTGGGCCGCGGGTACTACTACAGTGCAGGGACAAGCTGCCGTAGAGAGGAGGAGGAGGAGGAGAATAAGTCAAATGCTCAAGGCTGCCTTTTACAATATAAAACAGGAATGATTGCTTAAAACTAAAATTTATATTTGACAACTCAACCTCCCTTCCCCCCTTTGACATTGAGGTACTGTAAACACAAGTGTAAATCTACATAACAAATTAGAGGACTTTACTTATAGATATTATGAAACATAACGTGTTCTGGCAACCGCCATGACTAATCTAATCACGTTGCTGGGGGAGAAAAAAAAAAATAAAAAATCAATCAGTTGTGTAATAACTGACTAAACCGTAAGACAGAAAAAATACCGCTATTTTACTTTCAGGAACAAACAGCTCTTTTAGAAATAATCTAATTTACTTCATTGTTCAGTCAGACCTTGAAGATTAACAGGCCATCTAGGACGCTTAACTAAATACATTACGCTAGTGAATTTATTGACCGCCAACTACGTCAATTGGAGTTGTGAAATACGAGACATTGTTGGTGCGTAGTTTCAGTTTAAATTCACTGCGCAATACTACTGCCGTTCTTTGAATAGAGAAATAATACCAAAAGAAAGGCGTCACTTAACGGGTTGATGAGCTGTGGCTTATTGGTTAGCTTGCTAGCGCAGATCGCTATCGTGACGCAACACTGTTCGGTGTCCATAGCCACCTTTAAGACCGTTCAAGTTGAATGTCGAGGCACAAAAAAGCAGTGTATAGTCAAAAAAAAATTTCGTTTTAACCTCAAAACCGAAACAACCACGAGGGATGATAATGATTAATAATACATGGACTTTTAGGTACCATACAGTTAAATGCCGTTACTTCCGTTTTTTTCTGTTCTCGCTAGCTCTGCTGCCTAGCCACCCCTCCCCCACAGGACTGTTAGCACTTAGCTACGTGAGCAACGTTTTCATGTTTACTTACTTCCCAATCATGTCACAGATACCGCTACTTAAATTCGCCATGGTAGTAAAGGGCAGCTGTTTTCCTTCTTTCTCGCGAGCAAAGCAATGACTGTTTAGGATCCGCTGGAGGTTGGATTTTACCATCCGGCCTCGGATAGAGACACGACTGGCTGACTGCTCTCTGCTATGCTAGGCAGGGTAATGATCGACCAGGGCGACTGGCAGTGGGTTTTAAGGAAGACGAGAGAGGACCAAGTCAAGGTAGATATGACGACATGACACTGCTTCCGTTTACCTTCAAAATATTTTAAAAATATTTGAAATAGTTATTCTTCTGTTTTATGATCAAATTGTAGGAAAACGTGAAAGAAGGAAATTAAAACACAGAATATTGTGCAAAAGTTCTTATTTTTAACATATTGTCTGTTTTAGTTTCCTCTTTGATTAAAAAGATAAGGATCACATTACATTTAAGTATGCTTACTTCACAAAGTAATGATTTTTACATTGTGAAGTGAATGTAAAGAACATTTACTTCACAAATGTTTTTTTTTACATAATCTATGTTGGTGGTTTTGGTAACAACATTCAGACTTTGTGAAATTAACGTAGTTACATGCTGTTCAAAAATTTCAATGATAATTGCCTCACCACCTTAGATGAAGCTAATGTTCCGAGTTAGATATCTAAGGAGCCTTTTTATATGTAGTGGTCCATAGGCTACTGAGTAAAAGATTATCATACTATTTTAGTATGGCCTTAAAGCAGGATGTGTAATTTAATTTTGTTTACTACATGACTAAAAGTCCAATTTAAATGACAGGAAAAACACTTATATGCTTTTTGATGGATGTCTTTGTCCTTTTTATTTGTTGTTTTATGTATTTATTTATTTTAACGATATATATAAAAAAATACGCTTATAATTATTTAACCAGAAACTTTTATTTTGAAAGAGGAAGTAGAGTACGTAGACACAACTCTATATTTATATATATCTATTTTTTTAAAAAACCACTGATCCACTAGCTGCTACTAGCATGCTAACTCAAAGGTCGGCACGTAAAGCAACTTTAAGTGACTAAGTGCCCATAAGAATACAATTTTGCCCCGAACTGTTTCCAAAAGTACTAAAGAAGTCGTAAAGAAAACACCCAATATCATAGCCACCGTTACTGTGTATTGTTGTCGTATTTACAACAAATTCTTTATGTTTATGAGGTTAGCTTTGTTAACCCCATAAAGAAAAAGAAAAATAATCTAAAAGTGACAAGAACGTTTTATTTAATAACTTGATACCTTAAAACAAAAGGTTGATCCACGTCACACTCTAAGTCTGTAATTTAATTTTGGATTAAGTTGGCCAGTAATTCTAGGACCATTTTCTTTGCCCTTAATTTTGCGATTACTGAAAACTTAATTGGGTAGAACTAAATCCTCACAGCATGAGCCTACCACGACTATGCTTCAGATTGAATAAACTAGTGAGCCATATTGGTTCGGACACATTTCTCTGTAGCCCCAAAATATGAACATGGTAGCTGCCTTACACACATACCGGTGTTTTTTGGAAACCTACGTTTTCCCCCATCTGTCTTCTGTTTTTTGTCCAAAATACCATATTAACTAGTATTTTGGACAGTGCAACAGTGTGTTACTAGCCTGTTTGTTAAGTGGGTTTTGTCGGTTTATACAGATTTGTTTTGGTGATTAATTATTACTTACCAGTACTGTATTTTATCTTCCATTGTGAGATAATCAATGTTTTAAATTCAATGGGGTTTTTTCTTAGAATTTTGCTGCTTATTTTTTGTGTGTGTCCTTTGTGCAGCCTGCGTGGTCATCCTCAAGACGAAGAGAAATTGTAGCTTTTAAATCTTACTCCTTTACGCCTTGTGTCAGTTTGCCTTTTTCCCATGACTACAGTTCATTAGTGGTAACTCTGCAAATCTTGTGGTTACATTATGCAACAAACTGCAAAGCACTGTAAATTCTCATAGGCTTCTGTCATAAAATCAAACCCCTTTTCTGTTCACATTTCGTCACTTTACAAAAACAAACTTAAATCTTTTTTATTGGTTTTTAGAATTGAACAAAGTAGCTCATATCTGTGACATATAAAGGTATTTTTGTAATTTTTTCAAACAAAATTCAGAAAATATAATTTGCATTCCTATGGATATGTGTTTCATTTTACATTGTTACCTTTAATTGTCGTGTACTAACCAAATTGCTACAATTCAACTCGTTTGAAAACAAGAGCCCATTTGCGTATAAATGAATCTCAGAATAAGCACAGCTTTCCTGAGAAGATCTCAGAGGTTTGTTAGAAAACAACAAACTTAGACAAAGATCTTTAACATGAAGGTCAAGGAACAAACTAGAAAGGTCAGGGATAAAGTTGCAGAAGTTAAAAGCAGAGTTAGGTTTTAAGATAGTATATGCCAAACTTTGAAGAGGTCAAAATTGTCTCACCAAATTTGTGGTGGAAAACTAACACACCTTCCCCACTGTGGAATTAAGTGTTTTTTTGTTTATACAGAACACCAAGTATTTATTTTACGTTGAAGTGAGATTTTTAGTATCTTACCATTTGCCAGAACTTGATAGTGTTTAGTCTTTTATTGTTATCTCCTTCGTACAGTAGGAGTAGTGTGTGCCTCATTTTGATGCGCATTCATGCACCGCCCTCCCCCTCCGCTCGATTTGTCCCACACTGCGATCCGTCGGTCGTCCAAGCGAAATTGCTTCGGTGCGCTGCAGATGAACTGCTGGTTGAAAAAATGGAAAGCGATACGGCAGTCCGGAGAATAAAACCCTCCGGGATTCCGCGCTACGGCGCGGGGGACGGAGATGGAGCCTGTGGCGGGAACTGTGAGGATAACGGCTACAGCGGCGACCCGAAGAGGAAGCCCGAAGTGAGGCTGCTCTTAATGCAGGAAGGACTGGCGGCTGCGCTGCTCTCTGGGTTTGTTTTGCTGCTGTGGGGACTCGTTCATTTGTCGCTGCAGCAGCTTGTCATCGGGAAGCCGAGTGGAGAGTTTAACGCGGAGAGAGCAAGGTGTGTTTGCTGCTTATTCCAGGTCATATTTATGTTTAAATAAAGTTAACATTTCCTCTTGTTCGAGTTAAAAGACCTACCTCAGAAAGTGCTGCTGATCCTCTCTTCCGGGCCCACCTTTACCTTCTAGCTGCAGAAGAGAGGACAGGTGTTTACAGGGTAAAAGGGCTTCAGACGGGGCAGAAAAAATATGAAACAGCCCTTTAATTTCATCTGTCAGATGTACCCGAAGATTGGTCATATAAGCAGGAAGTATTTTTGCCAGTAATAGGAGTGAAATATAATAGGTGGCGTTTGAAATCATTGCTAAACATCAAATATTTAGCAACTGCAAAAGTCATATTCTTCACAGCTTATTTAATTAATACTAAACAGTATAACCTAAATGCGAGCACACATAAAGCCTTGCAAAGGTATCCATATCATTTTATCTTGCAATACACCTGAAAATCTAATATGTTTATTGTATTTTATTGGTATCATGACATAGGCAATAAACCAACAAAAGTAGTGCGTAATTTTGAAATAAGAAAAATGATGCGTGAAAGAATTACAAATTTTTTTGCTATTATCGGTATTATTACAAACAAAATCTGGAGAGTGTTTCTTGCATTGGTGTCTACCTCTCCCACTTTATTGTAATACTCCTGGATTAATTGTGGCGCAACCAACTGCATTCCAGGGTAACATGTTTTGTAAATGCAGTCTGTCTTTCTGTCCTTTAGTTCTCAGTATTAGTATAGCTGTTGTGTGGATCTTTGCTGGAGACTAGATGAAAGACAAAGGAGCACAATTGATAGCTCCGAGGTAAATATGTTGGAATGTTTAAAGTAGGGCTAGGTGGCAAAACAGTATCCCCCAAAAAGCTTGGACCATTTTGAAAATCACTTTTAATCAGAAATCGGAAGAGTTGGTCACAACTGCGAAGAGGCTCTTAGTAACTCTGGAGGAGCTGCTCAATTTCACCGCTTTAGATGAGGGGATATTTTGACAAGACATTTGTTTTTCTGAAAAATCTGGGGTTATGGCAAAGGAAAAAAGCAGTTGAATAAAGAGAACAGGAGTAAATCCTGTTTTTAAATGCTGCAACAAGCCTCGTAGGAGACGCAGCAAATGTGGACAAAGGTTATGCAGGGAAGAAAGGTAACGCTGAACACACTTCCCCCGTCACCAGCAACACGGTGGTGGAATCACGCTGTGTGGGTGATTTACTGCGGCAGGTACAGGAAATCTTGTCAAACTTGACAGAAGACGGATGGAGCTGAGAACAGGACATTCCTTAAAGAACATTGACTTCAAGAGAATTGCAGCTGCAGTGGCTTGAAGCAGGACAAACGCAGCCAGAGCTACGATTGAAGAGTTTAGATTAAAACAGATTTATGTGGCAGAAGGATCCATTTAAAGTCCAGACTGAAATACTTAAAAAAAAAAAAAAAAAATCTGCTGTAAGACCTGAAAATTATATTCACAGATGATCTCCACATAATCTGACTGCTATTTTGTAGATACGCAAACTTGGAAGAGACGTTCGCGGAAAGATTTTGCTGTTGCACCGAATTTTGTTTCTACTGAGCGAGACCTGAATACAAATGTATCCTTTCTATTCTGCTCCATAATGAAGTACTGCTCTGTTAGTAGTAATAGTACAGCAAACCCTAATAAGTTATGCTGAAATTTGTGGTTCTAGTTTAGGACTCCAACTAACGACTACTATATATTATATTCTTCTGATGATTAATCGAATCAAAAAACATTCTACAAATTTTTCATTTAACCACCTAAGACTTTCTGTGCAACATTAGAAATATGTTAAATGATGCAAAAAAAAAAAATCCTGTTTTTAAGTAAGAATATAAAAGTTTTATTGCCTGAAATACAACAGCATAGCATTCCTTTAGTGACTTTAGGGTGAAGCTAAAACTATTCCACTTGTGGAGTTTTTGGCTGAAACATATTTGCAGACTAAGGTGTTTTTATGTTAAATGAAAAGTGTTTTGGCTTAATTACTGCTAATGATTTTTTTTTGTGTGTGTAAATTGCCTATTTTGAGTCATTATATTCCAGTTAACAGACTTCTGCCCAGGTTCCTCTTGAAAATGAGATCCAGATCTCACTGGGGTTTACCTGGTTAAATAAAGGAAATAAAAAAGTAAGAAAAAAACAATTAGGCGATCATTTCAGTAATTCTGAAATGATTAATCATTTCAGTTAAAGGGTTGTGAATACTTTTGTAAAGCACTGTTGGTCCTGTCTGAATGTTTCAGCTGTTGTCTTTTGTTTCATGTTAAACATCTCGCTTATTAAAAGCAGCTGTGACATTTTTCAGATTAAAGGATCAAAGTGCCTCCCTGTCCAGTTTTTTAGTCCCCATGTAGAAGGGGGTGGGGAGGGCTGCAGGGATTATTGCACAAAATCTGAGGTCAGCAGGGCTGGGGTTGAGCTTTTTAAAAGTGCTGGGCAGAAGGATTTGCCATCATTTAGCTGCTCGCTGCATAAATTAGTGCTGCCTGTGAAGTGATTTAGAGCTATGAACTTCTTCGTCTGCAGTCTGGAAGTCCCGGTTTATATAATGTGGACTGTTAAAATGCTGCAGAGCACATGGCAGCAACTGTAACATCAACGTCTGACGCGTTGCTTGTAGAAATGATTGAAATATGGCATTTCACTTCCCCCGGTTTGATGAGGGAGGTTTATTTGTAGGTGCAGCAAATGAACTTGCTTGTATCTGGGAGGATTTGTACAGGTGTGGGCAGAGTCTGACAGAGCCACCATTATTTGTTTAGGCAAAAATATAAGTAGAAACACCAAGTTTTCCATTTCCTTGTACGTATGAACATTTTAGCGTTACTTTTTGGCTTGTTTATATTGAAATAAGTCTTGCCATAATCAGATCGAAGCAAATCGGGATGTAGCTCACGTAATTGTTTTTTAACTTTGATTTCAAAACCAGTTGTTTTTATGATGGGTGCCTCTGTTTCATAGTTTATCATGGAGATGAACAAGAATCAGTTAACTGTTTGGTTCATAGCGAGTGAGGAGATCCTTCCATGGTTTCTAGGATGTTTTTTCTGTCGTAATGCACAATGTTGAGTCAGACGCAGCTTGGATTAAACGGTTTGCTTCTGGTTGTTTATGTTACAAACACACACAGGGTGGGTCTGCCACTATTTCAGCAAGCTGAGCAGTAGTTTGACCTTTCATGCCTGATTGTGACCTCTCTCTTTTTTTCTCTTGTTCCTCTTTTATTCTAGGCAACACTTGGAGCAGATCACCAGCGTCGGCCCTCGGCCCGTCGGCAGCCAGGAGAACGAGGTCCTGACGGTGGGCTACCTGTTGGAGCAGATAGAGGACATCCGGGCGAGGACGGCAGCGGGGCCTCACCAGGTCACCGTGGACGTCCAGCGCCCCACCGGTTCCTTCTCCATTGACTTTCTAGGAGGCTTCACAAGTTACTACGACCGCGTCACCAACATCGCAGTGAGGCTCGAGCCCAAACGTGGAGCCCAGCACCTCATGCTCGCCAACTGTCACTTTGACACCGTGGCCAACAGCCCAGGTACAAACTCATTAGTTGGTCTGTTTTCTTTCCAGCACTAATGGGAAACGGACATTAGCACAGTCAGACATGCATAAAAAAAATACACATCTTTTACTTGGTCCCTGCCGATCCCTTTTAAACCCGATCTATTGAGGACCGTCGGGGTGTAAAAAGCTTTTGCTCAGTAATCCGTCCTGCCTCAGCGCACTTCTACGTTGCGAGACTAATGTGTGATTAAAAATGTCCGTTGATTAACGAGACACACCTAAAGATTAAGGAGGGGTTTTCGGGAGTTTTCATATCCCGTCCTCTTAAATAGGGATGTGAGATCCAGGGTTGGGAATGAGTGGTAGAACAAAAATTTCAGAAATTTTTACGTAGTATTTTATTTTTTCATTTTTATTTAAATATCTAAACTGATCAAAACATAAATAAACCTCACATATCCAAATATCTACTTATCTCCATTTATGTATTATTACGCTTGTTGCAATAACCGAAATTAATCACATAACTGCATAATAACTTAAAACAAGCTTGATACTTTCTATTTGAATGATCGATTGTTTTTCTTGTCTCTCTCCCTCTTTCTGCCAAAAACCGGTTGACAAAGGGCTTCAGTCTGGCGCATTAGTTTCAACTAGCCCCTTTTTTTGAAGCCGGGTTTGTGTACAGAGACTTCAGTATCCATTTTATTTGTTGTTTCAGTTGTTTGTTTAGTTGGGATATCTAAAATGTCTCCCAGTTCCGGTATTAAATATTTTTAGAATTTTCCTTATTGATCTTTGAGAGGGTGTACTTGCATTTTCAGAATGTTACTTGAAAATGGTGCCAAAACAGCATTATATTTTATTACAATAATTTGTAGGACAATTTATCATCCAGCAAAATTATGACAGGCCTATGTGTTACTTAATGATAGTTCTAGGTTACTAACTTGCTGTGCTACAATAAAAGCCTCCAAACTAACCGCTGTGCTTATATGTTAGCACTGAGCTGCACATGCCTTATGCCAAAGCACGTTTGGTATGCATCTATTAGCTTTTTTACTGAAAAAGGCCAGATACTACTAGGACAGATTATTTATAGTTATGGAGACTCAATGCATGATATGAAAAAAAACCCTCTGATTTCTTTGTGCACAGACCATATACAGACCACCCAAATTTAGAGTAATCTTCTTCCAATATTTTGGGAGATAGACACTGCAGTCTCCTCTCCACTAACCTCCTTGACACTCGAAGGATAAGCAGGTAAAGACGATGGATGTATGGAGGTTCATCTAATCAGAAAACCTCACTCCTTTTTCTGAGTGTGGAGAGAAATCGAGGTGTTACCAGGCAGGAAGTCTGCAGTATTTTTCCCTCCACACCCTCTGAGCAAGTTGAAGAAACAATAGTTTCTTAGATCAACACAACTTCGCTGGTGTGTGTGTGTGGGGGGGGGGGGGATACGTCCAATAGGTGTGGGCCAGAAAAATAAATATACATCAGGAACACACAGTCCACAAAATCTGATACCCTGGGATTTCTAATAATAATAAAGATTAACAAAGAGGCAGTGCACGCACGTGAACCATTTACTACATTGTTTCATGTATCTGTGTAGTAGAGCACAGAGCTTCTCTGGAATGAGGAGCAATAAATTAGTGGCAGGAGCAGAAAGCAGGACAGACATTCAGTTGACCAGCTTCACCCTGCCTCCACCTCCTAACCCACAGATTCACTCTAGAAAGCTGGAGCACATGATGCATCTGATCTTTACTTCACTTTTGTTTCCCTTTTACTTCTTAACTTTTGTTCCTTACTGTTAGTCGGTCTAATCTGTCTGAATCACACGCTCTTGTCACATGCTGCTTCACTTTCTTCCTGCTCTGACTCTGATTCCTTTGTTTCCTGATGACCATATGTTATGTTTTAGCCGAACTTGTTCTGGCCATGTCTTTGTCCCGCTCGTCTCAGTTATCACCTCCCATCTTTGTTGTCTCTCGTCAAACAAGTTATTTGCCTGGTATACAGTTGCATCCTTTTTTTTTTTCTTTTTTTTTTAATGAAGGGCTTCCTGGATTTGTTTTCTGGTATAAACATTTGCCTGGTTGGTTTTGTTCCTGCAGTACATGAGCTCTTCTTTTCGTTTCAGGTGCCAGTGACGATGCGGTGAGCTGCGCTGTGATGCTGGAAGTCCTCCACGCTCTGGCCAACCAGTCCACTCCTCTCCATCACGGCGTTGTCTTCCTCTTCAATGGGGCCGAGGAAAATGTCCTGCAGGTGGAATGGTCAACACGAGTGGCAAAACTTGGCACCAACTCTAAGCTATTTGGCCGCGTTTTGTCATCCTTGTCTCACTTATACTCTATCTCTCCCTCTTGTAAATTATTTTTTATCTCAGGCCAGTCATGGTTTTATTACCCAGCATCCCTGGGCCAAACAAGTTCGTGCTTTCATTAACTTGGAGGCTGCAGGCGTCGGCGGCAAGGAAGTTGTTTTCCAGACAGGTATGGAAAGATTCATACTTAAGAAACTGATGATTTTCTTCCAATTTATGAAGTGTTTGAAATATGCATGCATGTATTTGTGCTGCTCTTTCTTTATTCTAACATTTCTTTTCTCTGAGCTTTTCCATATTGTGTCCCTTTAGAACTGCAAGCCTTAATGTATTTTAGAAAGGTTTTATTTTAAAAATATTAGGCAGCACATACTTTTACAATATATAAAAAGAAATCCCACTTTCCCCTGACACCTTTAAATGAAATCCAGTGGAACCAGTCGCCTTCAGGAGTCACTTAGTCTGTGAAGAGTAAACTTGTGTGTAATTTAATCTCAATGTAAATCTATCTGTTCTGTGAACCCCAGAGGTTTGCTGGAGAAAATAATGAACAAACAGCGGTGGTAGTATCATGCCGTTTGACTTTTCTTTAGCAGAGTCATGGATGAAATTACACACAGGTGAACCCTATTCACTAACTAGGTGACTCTGAAAGCGATTGATGGTAATGGGTTTAATTTAGCACAAATGTGCCAGAAATGTAAAAAAATTGTGTATAGTTTTCCTTAAACATCCTTGTCATTCATATTTCTTTTTTTTTTTACAAACACCATTAATTACAATACATTGCAGTTTGTCGTTACATTGTGACAATGTATGAAAAAGTTCAGGTTTAGGTGAATACTCTTCCCGGGCGACATTATGACTTAAACTCATTTGCAGTAAGTCTGCCACATGTTTAGTTATTCAAGGTCTAAAATTATGAGAAGGGAAAAGGGAAAAACAAAGATTTTGGTTTAATGGTTAATAGGTAATATTTATGTTTTTAAAAGACATTATGTCAATTTAAACTAAATTTAAATTTACTATAATTTTTGCCATATTAGAGTAGCAAAGTGGATCCTCAATAATTGACGCAACAAAAACAGACGATCTTGGGTTTCTTACCGTTAGGGCCGGAGAACCCGTGGCTCGTCCAGGCTTACGTTGATGCGGCCAAACATCCCTTCGCCTCGGTGGTCGGACAGGAGGTCTTTCAGAGCGGTGTCATTCCCTCCGACACGGACTTCCGCATTTATAGGGACTTCGGAAACATCCCAGGTAAGACCAGCCACAGTGCAGGACTAGATGATCTGTGAAGTCAATGAAAGCTCATACATTTTCAAATGCTCCAGTTGGATTTGTTGATTTTTATCCTTTTCTTTTCTTGCAGGCATCGATCTTGCGTTCATTGAAAACGGTTTTATCTATCACACCAAATACGACACGGCCAACAGAATCCCGACCGACTCCATCCAGAGAGCCGGTATGGATCTGATTTCACCTCTATCCATCCAAAAATATAGCCAATAATACGTTCTCAGGCTAGTAGATTTGGTGGCTTTAAAACTGTTTATAATGATAAATCGCTCCAGCTCATTTGTGCTGCCCCTAACTTCTGATGTCTTCCTCTGAGAATCTAAAAGATACAAACCTCATTTACTTTGTGCTTCTGTGTTGCTGACTTGTTCGGCTTTTACTTAGCAGAAAATGCAGCCAGTCAGCACTAAAGGCCAAAGAAGTTTGGCCTCCATCCCATCTCTCTCAGCAACCACTGAGCATCTTCCTCTCTTCCTCCACACAACAGCTCAGCTTGAAAGGCATAAATTATTGGAGAGAGGAAACTAAGATTTCGGAGAGAGCAGGCGTGTATTTTTAGTGCGTGAAGGAGCAAGAGCTCTAGAATGTGAAGGGTTAGGATGATGCACCGCTAGCTTGTGTTTTTTTTTTTTGAAACAACAGAACATGACAGCTGGAAGTGCTTTCATGTTCTGTAGTCGTCGTTAAAATGGATCTGCGTTTCTTCTAATACATTTCTGTAGAAGCGTGTTTAAGTGATTAAAATGAACATTTTCGAAGGTATAGTTATATTTGTAGTCTCGGTTATTTCAACTGAGAAAGAGAAGCTGTGGCTGCAGGTACACAGAGAGAGAGCTAAAGGAGCAAGAAAATGTTGTAATCTCAGTTGTTGGCCACAGCGAGCCCACCAGGCGAAAGAACAATGTAGCTTTGTTTCAAATGCGTGGTTGCGGGTCGAGCATGTCGACTGCGTGGCAGTGCAGGATAACGGAAACCATTACAAGTATCAAACACACACACACACACACACACACACACACTTCTTCATGATGTAATCAGAAGTCTGCTAAACTGTGTGACTTTTTGTTGTCTCATAAATCAGCTGATGTGCTGTTGTTGCGCAATATAATCAACGCCACATGCGTTTTCACCCTCCTGCGCGGGCTCGTTTTCTCCGTTTATTTTTTTAGGTAAATCTGAGGGATTTTAAAACCTTTATGTGAGAAAGTGTTATTTTTTTCAGAATGAATCTAGTTTGTGGATATGAAGCTGTGGTTTGCACAGCTTCATATTCACGGAGCATATTCAGGAAAGTTGCAGGATTGTAGCAGCGTTTTTTCGTAGGTGACCAAGTTGGTTTGATTTACATGAAACGTATTAATGTATTCATCCTTTATGACTTTATACATAGTTATTAATTACAAAACAACCTTTGATTTGATTAAAAAAAATAATTACTTTCTAGGAGCTGCAGCAATTTGAACAGAAGAGTCAGAGTTTATGGTTTCATTTCTACTGGAATGACATTGTGGAAATAATCAAGGGGAACTTGGTTAGTCATTAAGGTCTTAGGATCAAATCAACACAGGAATGATTAACAAGACACATGAAAACCTCTTTAATGGGTTTCACTTATTTCAGACCTCCTATGTGGAGTAAAGAGGAGAGAAATCTAAACCACAATCTGGACCGTTTTTATGTGTTTTTTCATTTAACTGGACCAAATGCAGTGAACATCTATGCTATAAAGTAGATGCTCTGCTCAGCTTTTACCGAAAACTAATTTGCCTCTTTTCAAAAATAACATACATGGACTTCTACACTATCTGTTTGGATTGTGAGCTGACTTCTTTTGTACGCTCCTCCTGCTTCTAGGTGACAACATCTTGGCTGTTTTGAAGCACCTGGCAATGTCAGAGAAGCTGGCAGACTCCTCAGAGTATCGCCATGGAAACATGGTGTTTTTTGACCTGCTGGGGGTGATTGCCGTTGCCTATCCAGCTCGCGTTGGCACCATCATCAACTACATGGTTGCTGCAGCCACCTTCCTGTATCTAGCCAAGAAGGCGTCTCTGCCCGGCAATCGAGGCAGGTCTAGTTATCTCTTGTGGATGAAACGTTCTGTCATTCCTTCCCATTTGTGTTTCTCTTCTTTTTATTTTTATTTATCTAAATCTCTTTTAAGGCGGGCGTTATGTTCGGGACCTGGCCTGTGCCACTGGTGTAGCGGTGCTGGGCTGGTTCGTCACTCTGCTGTTGGTGCTCATTGTTGCTCTTCTGATCACTCTGCTGGGACGCTCCATGTTTTGGTACACTCACTTTTATGCTGCCATCTGCCTGTATGGAGCTGCAGCCACCGGGAAAATGATTCTCATTCACACACTGGCCAAAAACCTATACTACGGAGTGAGTTTTCAGATAGCTCTATGTTTTCTTTTTTTAAAGGCATTAAAATTAGGTGAACAGGCAGAAGCAAAACCAAATGTGCAGCGGAGTCTTGATATGGTTCATAAATGAAAAAGAAATTTTAAAAAAAGCATTACATAGTTAGAAAAAAACAATAAATAAATACATAAAAACTCTTAGTTTTACATCACTGATTATAATAAAATAATGCTACTATTAGTACTAATAATGGTAATAATAAAGTAAAAGCAATATTAGCAATAATGATGATTATGATGAATATTACCAATCATTTATAACTCACTGAATAGCTACTTAAATATTCCTGTTCAGCTCAGATCGGTCTGCAACGTCTCTCTTTTGATTCTTACACCTTAGTTACAATTCCTTCCTGCAATGTTCCATCCACCACTTGTTTCTCTTGCAAATGTTCTCGGCGAAATTGAGGAAGATCGAGCGAGGAGGGTTCTGAGCGTGCCGAGCGATGAGTTTCTGCAGCCAGTAACTCTCTTAAGCTAAAAGAAAAAAAACTTAAGAGTTTTTTAAGTGGCAGTGAAGAGAACATTCTGAACCAAAACTGCCTTCACATTTTTCCAACCTCTTCGGTGTGAATTGGTACATCAGAGCTGAGCATCGTGTGTGTGTGTGTGTCACTCAGGGCGTCCGTCTGGTGGAGCTGGGCGATCTGTATTTTGACGTGAGCTTGCTGCTCTGGTGCTGCAGCCTGGTGTGGCTCACCCAGCGGGGTTTGTGTTCAGCCTACGTTCCCATGCTGATGGTGGCCTTCCCCCTGGTCACCAGGCTTCTGCTGACAAAGGAATTTAAACACAGAGGTAAACATTTGCAACTCGTTTTGCCGATATTTAAGCACAAAATTATTTATTAATTTTTTTCAATCTTGCAATGTTTTTTTTTTTTAACATTTTGTCAACATTTTAGTCAAGTTGATGTTGCATTTATGAGAGATGTTGTCTGCAGAAGGGTGTTGTTTATGTAAATGGTGCCAGAACTTGTCTTGAAAAAAAATGAAACAAACTGAGATGTCGTTTTTTATTAAGGTCTACAGAAGCAACTGAGATAAAAAAAAAAAATCAGCCTGGTTTTTGGATGTAGACATTAAAAGGCAGCTGAACTTCCTCACAAACAGCTTTTCTTCCTCCAGGAGCATCACTGAAGTACAGCGGCCTGTATCTTTTGGGCCTTTCGCTTCCCTATGTCCACTTCATGTTCCTCCTCTGGGTGGTGTTTGAGATTTTCACCCCCATCATGGGCCGCAGTGGCACGGAGATCCCCCCTGAGGTGGTGATGGCCTCTTTGGTCACTTTGGCGATCGTTATCCTCTCCTCTTACTTTGTAAGTATTCATTCAGAAATCCAGAATGTTTAACTGAAGAATCTGTTTTATTTTCCAAACAGAAAATCTTACATTTCTACTTAATTTGCTTTAAATAAGCCCTCATTTCTAAAAGTGACTTTTAGAAGATTGTGTGGGATGTTGGTTTTACTTTACTGCACGTATTTCCTTTTTTCAGCTGCATTTTGTCTATCTGGTGAGGAGCACTAAGTGGATCCTGGCAGCTCTGGGCTCCGTGTTCGTGGTTACGTTCCTGTTGGTGTCGGCCGGCCTCTTCTTTCCTTACTCCGGGAATCCAAACACCCCACGGCCAAAGAGGATATTCCTGCAGGTTCTAAAGTCACAAAGCAAATTTGTTTACAGATAATATATATATTTTTTTTTTACTGACAGGACAAATTTTATTTGCACTATAAAACTCTCCACCCCGGTTTGCAACGCCGTCTCTCTGCAGCATACGACTCGGACCTTCCACAACCTGCAGGGCCAGGTGGAGAGCAGAGACTCTGGCATCTGGATCAACAGCTTCGACTTCACCGCAGTCCAGCACATCACTCCTCAGATCCCCGAGATCAACGACAGCATCCGAACCCGCTGCCGAGAGGACCGGCCCTTCTGCGGTTACCCCTGGTTCCTGCCTGTGAAGTTCCTCAGCAGGTCAGAGCGACAGACTTGACCGCACACCGCTTGTTTTCGGCTCGACTCCACAGAGCGCTTTGGTGTGTTTGCAGGAAGAACTGGTACCTTCCCGCCCCGGAAGTGTCTCCTGGTTCTCCGGTGGATTTCAGCCTTTTGTCCAAGGAGGAGACGAGCTGGGGAACTGTCAAGATGACTTTCAGCGTCAAAGGTGAAAAGCACATTAGAGTGAAGAACTGAACTCGAGAAGGTGTTAACAAAATATTCAGGAATTTCTTTGGAAATTTGTGAGTGTTTCAGGTAAGAGTGTGTCCTTTTGTCCTTTATGTCTCACTCAGGGCCCAGCCACATGTCTCTGTATCTGATGCCTCACAGAGGAGCCAGTCTGTCTACCTGGTCTCTCGGTGATGGGATGCCTCAGATTGACCTGAACGGAGAATACTTTGTCTTTTATTCCCACGGCCTCGATGCCGCTACATGGACCTTTTGGTTTGAAATACAGGTACCGTCTAAGACAAAGTATTCCTCCATTTTGTTTTAGCACATCATTAGAAAGTCCTGAAGGTTTGACTTCAAATATCAGCTATATATCTATCTATATATAGATATAGATATGTATATATATATATATGTAGATATATATATAGATATATATATATCTATATCTATATATATATGTCTTGATTGGAAGTTTTTTGGCAACATTTGGTTCACACTTTCTTACCAGTTGGTGGCGGTGATGCTCTATTAAGCTGGATGTTGCCTGATGTTGAAAGGAAATAGCAGAAGCAACTTTACACTGTGGTAAAAAGAAATGAGTTACCAGTATATCAATTTTCTCACCCAAATCTGAATCAGAAGACCTAAAGAGCTCCCCTTTCAGATTAGTAACATGATCTCAGTAATTTGTTAAATGTGTTGCATGTTTGACAGTCGGATGTTCTACTTTCTGTCAGAGGACGTTCTTACTGTTTTAGTTCTGTATATTTCTGGATTTCTGCCAAGCATGTTCTTAAGGCCTCAGCTAGCAAAACTGTGGGGGATTAGCTCATGCTGAAAAATGTGTGTTAACACATAGATTTATTGTCACATGAAAGTCTTTATAGGGGACTTGTTATGCAAAATTTACATTTTGCATTTTTTTGCTTCTAAAAACAGGCAGAGCGCTTTCAGAAAACAATCCAGCAGTTTCTGGCAATAAGTTAAAATTTTGTGGTGTCTGTGACGTCACAAATCAGCAGGCACTGCCCCTCACATAGCAACCCGAGCAAAGCCCGGCCCGTTACCTAACAACCTAGTGAAGTTCCAGGATGTTTGGTCAGCTAGTTTTACCGCTGTATGCTTTGTGCAATGGCTGCTGGAAAAAACAAGTGCTTTGTTCATGACTTACAATCCAGAAACCAACCAGTTGCTGCAGTCTTGTAGGTTGTGCAGGAGGCTCTACATCTGCTTGTCAAAGATTGTTTGCAGCCATTTTTACATGCAAATGTAAACGTTGAGTTGGAGGGCGTGGCCAGCTGCAGCTTATTTGAATTTAAAGTGACAGAAGCCCCAAACAGCTCCTCCTGAAAGGAGCTCAAAACAGGAAGAAAGGAGCAGACTGAAATCTCATTATTAAAGAGGAATTTTGTGCAAAAAGATGTGATGGAGATAGAGTTACCTTAGCCTGTTCAAGGCATCATAATAGGTCATCTTTAAGTACAAAAAGAGAATAAAGAGCAAGCAGCTCAGTGTAATGATGAAGCTGTAGGTTTGGGTTTGGTTCCTCCCTCCACACCAGCGCAGTGAGACTCATGATTTTATTTTCCGTCAGCCCCCCACAGAACCAGACCCAGCCGGCCCTGAGGGGATGATCTCCGTTGCCATATCGACGCACTATTTCTTCGGCGAAGACCGACGGACTGCTCAGCTGGAGGAAATGCTCCGGAAGTTTCCCATCTGGGCTTTCCCCTCCTCTTGGGTCAGTACCTACGACATGTACCGGTACTGAGGACATCGCTACTGAAACGGAGGAGCGGCGCCGGCCCACTGAGACAGCTCAGGGAGCAAATCTGCTGCCTTTTACACTAATACCCGCCCCGCGTGACGCCCTGCCTGAGAGAGAGACCTCCATCACTGTGTCGGCGGGCTGAGCAACTGACTGAGCAGCATCGGTGCTCAGGCCACCACAAGCCTCATGCTCTCTACTGGGTTAGCGAAACAAAGGAGTCTTAAGTTTGATTTTTCTTTTGTTTTCTTTTTCTTTTTGTACTCAGCTGTGCCTTGGATTTCCACACTCTCACTCTTCTGCCCTCACCTTTCGTCCCTCTCACACGCAAGCGCTGAATCACACCGCGCGTGTAAGTCGCTCTGTTTACCAGCAAACCTCCCGGGCTGCCGTCACACTAAACGTGCCTCTGGATCGGCTGCAGATGTCTGTACCGTCTTGACGGGGAGACGCAAACCTGCTCTCACGTCGGCTTATTTTTATAAAGTGAAAAAAAAAAAAGAGAGAAGCTAATCGTGCGCTCCGTCAAATATATGTTGCAAATCCCGACGACTAACCATGAGACTGCTTATTGTCCCTTCCTGTCCTGCAGATTTAATGCGAACAACATCCACAAGTTCAAATGAGAAATGTTAATATCTGCTCAAGCTGTTAAAAGGTGTGCAGCGAAATCAGAAAGAACTGTGTTTCTAAAAGTTCTCTAGAAGGGATATTCAGAGGCTAGCTTAACAGAGTAAGAAAGAAAGAGAATCCCTTCTTTGTTTTATTTTTCTTTTAAAATGTATTCCTCCCATTCTGTTCCACACCGAAGTGATGCTTATTGACATTTCGTCTTGCTTTAACGTTACTTTTCTTAAACCTGATTAGCCTTCATGGGGTCTGCAGCAGTTCCAGTGACTTTCTTTTCATTAACTGGATTTGTTTTGTTCCACTGGGTTGTTCTGTTGTCTTTTTCTGGCTCCAAATGAATCTAAGCAATGAGGAATTAGTTAGAATCTAATTAAGTTCCTTAATAGAACGGCGAAAGTTTAGCGAGCTTAATACAAATTTGCACATTTAATTAGGAAACACTACAGCAAAAACATTCTTAGTTTTAATTTCATTACCTTTGCTCATTACATTAGTGGACTGCTATTTTACCACAATTTGTTCATTAATTTTTTATTTTATGGATTGCTGCTTTTAATAAGTAGCTCCACAGTTATTCAAGCTAAAATATATATATATATTACTTTAAATTCTTATGCAGCAAATTTTTCACTTTTTGTAGATTCTTGAAATTAAGAAACTAGATTATGTTCCTTTTTAATTTTATCTTTCTGAAAATGAGCCTTATATTTTATGGAACAAATATAATTCAGCGTAATTGCATTTTGTTAAAATCCATAAATATTATATGACTTACTTGACATTTCTCTGTCAAACAGATTCATTCTTTTTGCCGAGACAGATTCACAGGATTTTTTTTCGGCTTGTTGCAGCTCCTCATCAAAAAATGACCGTCAACCTTCATTTGCGAATCTTAAATCCTGTCGTTAATTTAAAGTAACCTGCTGTGACCGGACCATAATTAAGCTCTGAGGACATAAGGTGTGTGTGTGAATGTACAACAAAAATCCACGGGTGCTGCTAAAGAAAGCCTGTACGATGTTTGGTGTTTAAGTTGTTTCTGTTTCCATCTAAATGTGGAGGATCATCTGTCTGAACAACAACCCAGCTATTAACAGCCGCTTTGACCTTGAGACACAGTGATCAACACCGTTAGTTATTGAACCTGTTCTACATTAAATGTTAATGTTTAGCTGATGATTTTGTAGCGCTATAAACTAAATGATGTGAATCTCCTGAGTCGTGCATTCAGAGAGATTCTGCACTGATCTGTTGCCTCCACCTTCAGTGTAACTGAGGCGGATTCAAATTGAAACTTTGGGAAATGCGATTTATTTTTGTTCATTTAGCTGCATTCAAGAAGAATAGATGGCAGGACAGAAAAAGGAGGCCTTACGTTTTCTGCTTTCAAAGGATGCACAGAAAACTTTAGAGATTCTAGTTGGTTTGCCAATTTTGGAGATTAAAATCTCTCCCCTAGGTTCATGTTGAAGTTGTTTTTATACTTCTTCCTGCAACGCATAATATTCTGCAGCAGATGGAGTTTATTCTATTAATTGAGGAATTGATACATACAACAAATTAATACATTTTGATGGTTTATAGAAACGTAATGAGATGTGCTTGAAAGTTTTACCCAGCTGCTCTGGAACAGCTAAAGCTCTGTTCTACCCCTCATCATAACAAAGTCCTGAAACTTACTAACAAACTTACCTAAATTCATTATCAGTACTTCAGTTTTTTTGTTTAAAGATTTCATGTTGCATTTGAAGTCTTTTTTTAAATTTTTTATTTTTTTTGCTGTGACCTGATAGCACAAAGTAATTATTCTGTTAATTCCAAAAACAGGAAGTGGGTGCACAAGCTTGGGTTTATTTTGAGGCATTTTTTTCAAGGATTGCAGACACCCTACTAATATTTGGACGAATCTCCTGTGTTTTACCACTATCATTTGGCTCAATTTTGTCTGCATTCTTGCTTACTATTCTTGGCTGAAATAGGTAAAGTCTACGATTTTCTGGCTTTCAAGTAAATCTGCTGCTATTCAGATGATAAACAAGGAATCGCCGCGTATCCATTCCAGAAGCATTGACGTAAGTTTGGGATGATTTTCAAGCTGCAACATGGAGCTTTGCCCAATTTTCAATGATCTAACCCAAACTGTCCTCTTCAGATGAAGGGGAATTGGCTGAAAGAAAGTGGAAGCTTCTGGAATGCCATTGTATTTGTCTAAAGTTGAAGTTGAACATTAGCATAGAAAAAGACAAGAAAGATCCTGTTTCAAAGGCTCCTTTCTTTGCACCATCATCCTAAACACACATTGAAACTGATTTCATGCCCCACACAGGTAGAGGTAATGCCGTTTTAAACGAGGTTCACTATTTCATACGAGTATTGAAAAGGCATTCAAACATTAGTTGTATGTTGTGTAATCAGGTCACGTTGTGGGAAAAGCAAGCTAAAATAGACAATTAAAATAACCAAATGAGGTTGATTTGTTAACGTTGGTGTTGTCCTCTGATGAGTCAGAAACAGCTTCTGATATTTGACGTCTTGGGTAACATTACAACTTTCTCCTTGTGACCATCTATTGCGTTTAAATTAGACGCCAGATGTGATGTAGGTGGACTTAGACGGCAAACGTGGACTAACTTAATGAATAGTTTTAAGTCCATGTGCAGTATTAAAGAAAAAACATCTACTGAAAAATATTTTTCTAGACCTAGTTGAGATTTCTGTAAACATATTCAGAGGTCCAGAGTATTTCAAGATGTTTTGATATTAAATACGAGAATGTTGGACATGAAAGTTGTGAGATGACTCCTCCTCCTGTGCTGCTGATGCTCCCACTGTTTGACCACAGCTGCCCACAAGCCTTGTGCAAGACGAATAAAAAGGTTTCCCTGAGAAATTGAGCTTTAAAATTAGAGCCGATGAGGTAATAAAACCGACCAAGCACGGAGTCTGTGTGTGTTGTATTCTGCACAACCTCTCACTTGGATGTAGCTTCATTGTCATCGTGTCTATATCGGGTTGAGAAATCAACTGTACTCACTGAAATGTCTTAATGTCACTGATTTCAAGGTGTTTTTTTGCTACCTAAACTGTTTGCTCATGTTTGGTTTTTTTTCTTATAAATGTTCTGAATGTTAACAGGACGATGGGTCTTTTTCATCACCAATAAGACAAATGTTAGTCTCATCAGTCAGCGGTGATGTTGTTTTGTGGGACTGATCCGGTTTACTGGGTTTCTATCTGTTGAGAAGAGGAGATTTTACAATATGCAAAATGGTTGAACTAAAGTAGCACTTGTACAGAAATTAAAATGCTTCTAACTTTGTTTGCTTGTGTTTTTATTTTAGTATGGTGGCTGGTAGTGAAAAGGTTCTGGGTGAAAGCGCCCTGCGTGGAATCTGCATGTCCCTGAAAAATGTAGAAATGTATAATGTGTGACCGTCAGCAGCTTAGGCACTGCAATGTGTGTGAAATGTTGGGTTTTATCCATACAACAGACTGACCAATCAGGATCTTGTGTTTTAAGCCACAAAACACAATAAAAAAAAAAAATGTAAAAAATCAAAGGATTAATTTTACTACTTGTTATATAGAGAATTATAAATTCTGGTCATATTTGAGCTGGCAGTTCTGCCTTATGCTGAACCCCAAGTTAGAACAGAGTTTAATTATTTGTGGGACCTAAATATAAGACATTAATATGTTGAAACTCAGACTTTTACTACAAATGCAGAAAAAAAAAATCTAGAAATATAAATTTGGAATTTGTTATGAAAAGATCTTCAGGGATCCAGGTCTCTATTTTTACACATTTGGAGACTGATGAGCAATGTTCAATGTTCCCTAAAATTTTTGTCCCTTTTGTCTTGGTCACGTATCCAAGTAGAGCACGTCGAGTCGAGTTCAACAAGACAAAACATTCATTTTAAAAATAATTTATTGGTCTGTATGTACACGGGAAAAAACATAGTAGAAAACTGAACAATGAGTAGAAAAGACAAAATGTACAAGAGAGTCGTCTTTACACTGCATTCAGGAAGTCTGCCGCCCCAGAGGCAAAATGTCCCTCAGAGCAAACAGGCAATACTTTTAAACTGTACACAGCAGGGAGGAAGCCACGGCCGACTGTCCACCCCGTCACCCTGCAGCAAAGGGGAAAAAAAAACAACCATAAAACATCTGCAATATTCATTTCCGTAGGAAACCGTCTTGGATTCTGTCAGCATCAGTTTCGAGTGGCGTTGGTTCAGGTGAATGGGTTCGAGGTTCGGTTCCCTCTGCATAACGACTGTCGAGTTTCAACAGAAGGCCTCTGGACGTTGGAGTCTTTGGTTCGTCGAGTTTTACTGTCTTCAAGTGCGATAAAGGTCGCAGCGTAGTGTGGCTGTGGAGGTTGGGCCCGCCGGGCCTGGATTCAAATTCACCGCCACACTTTTCTGACAATGGGAGATTTTTACAAACAAACCGCTGACAATTTCAACACAAGCAAACCTACAGACTGTTTTGGTCTACGCTAAAGAGAAAACACAAGGAGGTGGAGAAAGTAAAAACATAAAGCTTAAGTAACATTTCAAACGCATTGCACATTATAATACTGCCGAAACCCTTTTAGTGCCTGTGGTTGACAGCCAACGCACCAGTCTGATTATTTAAGCTCATTCTCAGTCATAAAAACAAACCTCCACTCTGCTATAATGCCAATAAATAAACCGCAATAATGAGGACTAATACCATAAAATCAGTTCCAAGTGATCACAGCCGCCCATCATGTTAATACGTAACGAACACGGGGAGAGCAGCAAACTCACTGCACCGCTGGAGAGGATGAGTCAGATCGGTTCCCTTTAGTTTACACTGATGCCTCACTGTTAACACTGCAGAGGGATTTACCACAAACTGATCGAAACAGAGCAAACAAAGCAGCTTTAAGAGCACGTCAGTGACTGGATGAATGAGGATTATTATTATTATTATTACTAAAAGCTAATTTGGGTTTTTCTTTATGCCCAGTTTGCTTGTATGAAAGTTTGAGAAAACAGCCAACAGAGTTCAGGGAAGTCAGGATTCTGGTACCTTTAACAGGACAACACTGATTCCCTTCTGAGACAATACTACACACCAGACCTACGCAGAACTCTTTTTCACAAGGGAAACTCCAGAGTGATAGTTGGTAGAAAAATAATCTGCTGGTCCAGTTATTTAAAAAGGTATGAAAATATCGTAAAATGATGAGGTATGGAAGGATGAAAGTCCTCGTGCTGCAAGCTCAGACACATCTCATGGTTTCTGAGCAAAGCTTTGTTCTGCAGTTTGCTAAGTAATGTAGCATGATGCTCAAACTCTTTGAATTTACTGGAATGAAAGAAGAAAAAAAAAGCCTGGTGCTTTTCTGTGCTGCCCTGCAGCTTCCAAACACCTCCAGAAGGAGTAAAAACTGACATAGCTGACCTTTTTCCACACAGGACATTTTGGTGAAATGCTAGAGAATGTCAGGGCCAGCTGGTAGCTCAGTACGCCTTGAATAAAAGGGCGGATTTAAAGATAGAATAATACTGACTGAAGTATGAATCTGGAGGGAGAGGAACTTTCTGTGCGCAGTCGTGCTGATGCAAAATCTAATTCCAGTCAGCAGCTGCTGCTGCTTCCTCAGTCTAAAATTCACAGGTTGGAGTCCCAGGATCGGTCCTGGCGTTCAGGACAAGGTGCAGTCATAGTTTCCCTCCTCCTCTCTCTGCTCCTCCGTTTGTTCAGGCGGAGAGTCTTCAGGCGGAGGGCGGGAAAAAACTCCGGCGGGTTCGAGCGCGGGCAGCGCCAGGCCGAGCGGCGCCGGCCCCCCTCTGCTGTCCTCGGGCCGCGGTGCAGAGACTCCGCCGGGGCCTTCAGAGGCGGCCAGCTTGCAGCTTTGGCTGGCAGGCTGGAACGCCTCGGGCTGCACCTGCTCCGCCGTCGAGTCCAGCAGCTGCTGCAGCTGCGGCTGGATCAGGTTGAGAAACGGTTTGTACCCCAGGCTGGAGAGTGGAGAGCGACGGGTTAGTGAGACAAAACAGGAACGGGATATCTACAGGTTTCAGCAAGTCAAATTTAAGGCTTTTTAATGCCACTTTGAATGACACTTAAGACAGAAAAGGCTATAAATACAGGGGATGATCAGGGGAACGTACTACAACATAATCAAACATAAGAAGAACTGTGAATCTGGCTTTGAGGCAATGAAGATGTTTTTTCCTAATGGAAAAAATAAAATACATTAAATAATCCTACCGTGAAAAAAAAAATTAAGACCTGTGATTAATATATTTACAGGCATTGAATACCCTCTCTAGTTTGATTATGCACATGTACAAGTTTAATTTTAATTAATTCCTTTACTCCAAGTTTTTACAGGAACCATGGATTTTGTTTGAACATGCCCAAAGAAAGACACCATGTTTTTCTAAACTGTACTTGCAAAGCTGGCTGCAAAATTAGGAGTGCAAGGAACTTTAACTATAATAATTAAATTTGTAGTTGTCTCCATTAAATTATTTATAATTAATATCAGCACTTCTTGGAATAAATTCCCAGAAAATACGAATACAAATAGTTTATTACAGAATAGTATAACATTATTAAATACAGCACTAACTCTATATGACGCCTTAGCAAATATAACTTTTCTTCCTCTTTACAGTTATACCCTAATTTGTGTTAAAACTCCTCAAAATACTCTGAAGATTGTAGTTGTGATGTGTCTGAATGTGAAATATGTAACTTGTAATGACTAAATCTACGAGGTGCGGCCGCTGCATGAACACCCACCAGTCAGTGGAGGCCCAGGCATCAATGGCCAACAAGCCGTTTCGGAGGCTCTGTGAAGTCTCTGGAGGAACCTCTGGGCAGTCCAGGAAGCTGATCACCTGCTTGATGACGTTTGCGTCCCGCAAGATCAGGCCAATCACAACGCACCACTCCAAACAGCCCGCCTCCAAGAACACGTGGAGGAGGTACCTAAGGGACGGATGTCAAAACGAAGCTTCTGGTTTAAATCCCGTAAACGTTTTAACTAGAAACAAAAAATAGAAATGAGACAAAAATCTGAACTTCTCACCTGAGCTGCACCTGTGACTTGTGTGGGCCTTTGTTGGCCAACTCCATGGAGATGTGCTCCAGCTCGGTCTGACTCAAGCTCAAAGTGGAGGAGTTCTCGTCGACCATGGTCCAGTCGCCGTCCACCACTGAGCTGGTCTCCGTGAGGTCTGTAGCCGAGCCGACGCTGTACTCCTCCACTGAACACAGAGACACACATGAACAGTCTGTGCCTGAGGGTTTTTTTTTGTTGTTTTTTTTTTTTTTTTTTTAAAAAGCAGGCTGAAAAGATTTTTACCTTTGTTAGTTAGCAGCGACAGGAAGGCGTCATGCGTCTGCGGTGAGTTTTGGTTGGAGTGAGCAGACGAGGCTGTGTCCATGTCTTTGGTGCTCTGCTCCAGCCCGTCCATCCAGGTGTGGTTGGCGGTCGCGGTGGAAGGCGGGGCTGTGTCCATGTCGCTGTTCAGCAGACTGTCTGCAGACTGAGACTTCAGCAGCTGCGTGCTCAGCACTTTGAGGAACGAGGAAAAAAACAAACAAAAAAAAACATCAACAGGAGCAAGAGGAAGCTAAACGTAGCTACATTTCCTGTCTGCTCACCGCTGCGACAGCGTCCGTTCTTCAGAGGGGAGCTGAGGCTTCCCACGGGGATGACGGGGAAGGGCCACAGAAAATCTTTGTGGAGCTTCTTCAGAGCCGAAACAAAGTCGTCGACCCGCGCCACGCGGTTTCTCTCGCGGCACAACCAGCCGATGAGCTCGAAGCCCAGCTGGGCAGAAAAGCACCCGAGGTCACGGAGACGCACTTGCTCCAGGAGGTGGCGGGCGTGGCGCCACAGCATCATGTCGATGTACATGTTCTCTGCACACTCCACGTCCCGACTGAGAGCAGACACCACAGAAGTGACAACAGCTGGATGGTAAAAGGTAAACATCTGCTACTAAGCTAACACCCAGACTGGGTCCGTACCCTTTAGCAGACGATCCACTGGGCATGCTGAAGGTCTTCTGCAGGTTGAACTTTCCCGTAGAGATGGAATCTGCAGACTGAGACAAGCTGATGCTGCGGTTTCTGAAGAACTCAAAGCCGCCGGTTGAACTGGGTTCCTGAAGAAACAATCATGCTGTCTACTTTATTTCCATGTCCATCTTTATAAAGACATGATTCTTATCGTCATAAATAGTTAAAACAGTAAGGAGAAGGAAGGATTTTCACATGAGTTATGAATTTGAAACACAAATTATCTGAATATTTTATCTGGGTTCATACAGCTTTCCCACAGTTAAATTCAAGCATTTAAGGATTTCCAGGACTCCTGTAAACACTGTTTTATGTTTTCAGATGTACATCATCCGAAATTTTGGTAAAAACAAACTAAAAGAACCACCCAAACAAAAAAAACAACAATAAAAAAACAGTACAATTAAAGAAAACTTTAATATTATATCTGATTAAATTGTCTGACCTGAGTTGATGGCGTTGGGGGCGGAGACTCCATCTCTCCTGAGCCAATGGCTTTGAGGAACCGGATCATGTGCCGACACAGGTCCCACTTGCCTTGCTCCAGAGCCGTGTTGAAGAGAAGAGTGGCGTGCTGCCGACTCACAGCTGGAACCTCCATGTTCTGCAGGTGACAAGAGAGAGCAAACATAAAAAAAAGAGTTCTATTTCATCCGCGATTCACAGAACCGTGATTACATACTAACTTTCGTTTTAGTCTAAGTGGGATTGGTTTTGTTGTTCTCCTCTTTCTTACCTGCAAGATGATGAGGTAGGAAGCTGCTGTGTCCAGATCCTGAGCCATGAGGCATTCCTCGAACAGGTCTTTGGGGTTTCCCACGGCTGCAAACAGGTAGTTCCACAGAGCGTATTCGGTCTTCCGGGCACAGTGGACGATGGTCTGAAGGAAGAGGGGGAACTCCGTAATGAACTTGGCCACGGTGGGAAGCAGAGGGTCGGGAATGGGCTCCCGTGAGGTTGCCTCTTCTTCCAGCACCACGTGAACCATCAGCTCCAGGACGTGAGGAAAGTAGGGGAGGGCGGCACATGACTGAGCCAGCATCAAAGCCTAGGAGTTGAGGGGGAAAAATTACATTTTAAAAATGAGTCCTGGTAAAAAATAATCCCTTATTCAACACTTTGCTTCATACAGACTGGCTGGCTTGTGCAAGCTTGTTGTATTGGTGGGCATTCATTGTATCGTTCATCCTTCATCGAGATAAATTTCTTATCATAATAAGAATTTTGGTTTATCCTCGTCACAATAAATTTCCATTAATGATGTTTAAAATCCCCCAAAACTGTCCGTATTGTCGGGACTGATTATTTTTCTACCTTCACCGTTCTTTGTTTAACGAGCGCATCAATAAATTAGAATCACACTTCTTTATGAGACTGCTGTCCTAAAGAACTATAATACAAATGATATATTTTCTAGATCAGTATTTGTGTGTATGGGGTTGTAGTTGCTGTGTCATGTACTCACAGCCATTCAGTTATTTAATAAAAAAAAAAGAAGTAATAAATACGTTTTACTTAACTATGTTCACATCGCCTACCCCTAGTTCGACACTGGGAAGCTTACCGGAAATTCCCTGCACTCTAAATAACCATTCCTACCTGCAAAGAAAGACGTGTTAAGCTGAATGAGGCAGCTATTAATGTTAATTTAATATTTGGGAGCCAGTACAGACTGAACGACTTCGTTCACTTCCTCCATTGCTATTGCTAAAAGTACAGTCAGACTACATTTCAATAACGGCGCAGAAATCAATGTCATCGCTCACAACTTCTCCTTCTGTTCACAAGAGAAATTCTACAAGAGAAATCCAAGTCAATGGGAGAAAACCCGAAATGAGATTTGAATTGAGCGAATTTGCGTAGGAAGGCGATAGTCAGGCTAGAGTTTTCCCATGCAGCGGTCCAATCAGAATCAAGTAAAAACAAACAAACCTGTTCGCCCAGGTTGCGAACCAGCAGCTGCCTCAGGATGTGGTGGAGGTAGATCTGGGAGGTTCTCTCTACTGTGCAATAAGGAAACAGCGCCTCCAGTGGCTCAGAGGACCCCTGCAGTCCGTCGTACAGTACGGTCTCATTGGTCGCCCCCAGCACCAGGGCGTCCTCAAACAGCACCGCCAGTGGATAGATGTTGATGTGGAAGGGCAGCATTATGCGTCTGGAGAGGAACGAGTGCGGCTTCCGGTGGTCCCTGGGGAACAGCGGCAGCCAAACTTTCATTCCCGCCTCCCCACAGGACAACCAAAGGGCCTCCAGCAGGTGGCGCTTTTTCTTGTTGGATCGACAGGTGGTCCACACGTTCTCCACGCACTGAGCCAGCACCACCGGGGGACAGAACGGTAGCTACAAGACAAAAAGAAAAAACGGTTAGGATTGTATTCAGTGAAAAATAAAAACAGAGAGAAGTTTGTACTCACCAGCTTCTTGTTGACGGCAGGCGTCTCTTTGTCTCGTACCTGTGGCCCCGATCGGTCCCTCTGCAGCATGATTAACTGGCCAGCCAGATTCAACATGATGCTTTCTGCCATGCAGGCCTGACATGGAAACACACACAAACACACAGATTATAATACCTCTGGTCCCAGCTCAGTGAGCGTGGGTTTTAATGGGTCGTTGTTACCTGCTGCGGTGCTTTCAAAGAGATGCCAGTCTCCGTGCGCACCGATGTGAGCGTGACTGAGACCACGAGAGCTGGATGAGGGATGTAGCGAGACATGGACACCTCCTGCAGCAGCTCCACGCTAACAGATGGAGCTGGACTGGAAGAACAAAAACACATTTTGAAGGTTATGAGGGGTGTTTTTTGAATTTGGCTTACATTTAGTCATTTTTAAACAAAAAAGAAAGCAACAACAAAAATATTATGCAATGGTTGATAGTGACACTGGTTTTCCTCAAGATTCTACAACGGGTTCTTTCCCACATTGATTTAACTTGGCAATATAGAAATAAAATCGGCTGTGATTTGATTGATAAGATAATGTTTAACACAAAACCGACTTTCCTTGAAATTTCTATTTAAGTGGCTTTTAGAGTCTAGAGGGCAACATAAGCTATGGTGAGCCAGAGATCGACACATGGTTTACATGATAGACCATAGTGCTAATGTTACTTAATAAAATATGCAACAACAAAAAATAAAAAATACCAAAAGTACTTTGTTTTTTGTTTAAAATAACAAAGTGCTTATTATCTTCATAAAAAACAGAAGTCAAGAAATAAACATCTGTAATTATTTGTTTCACCAGAGGGTGGAGGCAATGTCTTTAGCCAGATGAAAAGGCATAGAAATCATGAGATCTGGTTTTATATCAAATGTTCTTACTTCAGCTTCTTCAGCTATACAGTATCACAGGATGGGATTGATCTGACAGTTTAGACCAAAAAGAGAAATTGGTGCACAAATGGCCAAAAAACAAAGGAGTATTGATTTAAAATTTTAGTTTCGGCTCATCAGGAACATTTTGTCCAGAAAATGATCCAACCATAAAGTAATTTGATGAGATTATGACTAAAAGAAGATGTAGTTCAGAGAGTAATACCTGTCATTCCTCTTCTCTATGCTATAGAGGCAGATTGAGCAGTCGGCTCTGAACAGGATGACCATATTTCTGAAGACGTTGAGCAGCAGCGTGTCAGAGTGGAGCTTGGTCACCGAGGCGAAGGCGTTGTCCAGATTAGACGATCGCTGATAGAGCCTCAACTAGATAGATGAATCAGTCACCGTAACGAGACAAAAAGAACTTCAGACACAGAACTGACGAGAAATAATGAGGCCAATTCTGCCACTGTCACCTGCTCTTGCTGGTCTGTGAAATTGTAGCATGCCACCACAACAAAGTCTTTCCACCAGGCGAGACCTCCTGTCACAGTCATGTTCTGCTCCTGCAAATGAACAGTTATTTTCATCTCATCTCACAAGTTTTGTTTATTATACAAAATGGGATGAGTGTCTGCTTACCTGAGTGATGTTCCCAAACAGCTTCCATTTCCTCGTGAATAGGGAGTAGTGTGCAAAGCCCCGCCTGCCTGCGACAGCCATGCATTGTCCTGCTGTGTCTATGGCTGCAAACTGCAGACACACAAACACACAACAGTAAAACATTAAAAAGTGTAGAAAAAAAATTAGGGATGCACCGATTTCAATTTTCTGACTGATTGCAGATGATCAATCTTAAAAAAGCCTGACCTGCCGATTCTCGCTGATAATTATTATTTTTTTGTCTGAAATATTGCTAAATACAGCAAGAAAGTTGCTGAGTTGGCAACAGTGGAGTGACTATGCTCTGCAAATGTCAGTATACTCTCTCTCACAGCAAAGAAATAAAAGTCAGTGGTTGATTTTTAGATTTTTGCAGAGGTAAATAATATTAGCTTCACATGCAAGTATCAGCCAATAACCGATACTGGGGCCGATTTATTGGTGAACCTCCCTAGAAGAAATGCCATAAAAACCTTTTAAATTTATCTTATTGGGACTAAAAACACAAATGTGTTTCTCAAATTTTTTTTTGAATGCCACACAATTTTATTCAGCTTTCCTCACAGGTTTGAAGATACAGAGATTTTATCCCACATTATTCTTTCCAAAATAGATCCAGCCCAATAAGTCTGTGAACATCTTTTTCACATCTTAGTGTGCAATACTCTGCACATAATACTGTTATCTGTTGCAAGATTGTAATAATAACTGTTCTCCTTCAATGCAATCACTTTTAAAGTTGATAAAACAATCTAAAGAGATTTAATTAAGAGAATATTTCAAGTCAGCACACTGCTGTGTAAATGCACTGCAAGAGCTATAAATCATATTGAAATCTAGCTTATCAAAAAATTAATGTCCCTGTCAAACAAATTAAATTACTGTAATTTCCGGACTATAGAGCGCACCTGATTATAAGCCGCACCCCCTACATTTTTAAAGGAGACACATTTTGTACATACATAAGCTGCACCAGTGTATAAGCCGCATGTGCCTACATTGAAACATGAGATGTTTACAAAGAAAGACGGTACACAGAAAGTGTTTTTAAAGTTTTAATAATATGCCTTAGCTTTTCTTTCTGAACAGCAGCAATATAGCAAAATAACACTAACAACACTATGTTATTTAACCTTATGTTTAAATAACATAAGGAAACCATGGAAGTCTTCTTCCTCAGTGTCTGTTTTCTTCTTTATCGGCCAGCTCGATTGCTTTTAACTTGAAAGCTGCATCATATGCATTTCTTCTTGCATTCTCCATGATGAGGGTCTGTTCAAGCTAATTTTATTCATGCACAAAGCACGATATTACATTAGTCTTCCTCTACAGATATATTCCAGTTGTCTCACGCTTACCTTTTCTGCTCCAGCGCCCCTACTGGTCGTTAGAAAAAATTCATAAATAAGCCGCATCGTTGTATAAGCCGCAGGGTCGAAAGCGAGACAAAAGTCATGGCTTATAGTCCGGAAATTACGGTAAATGGATATTGTTCAGATGTGTTCAAGGAAGCTAATGAAGAAAGAATACATCTAACTCCACCAAGGAGGAACAAAAAGGATCAACATTCTGAAATCATAAAGTCAGACTTTAAAACAGTGAGCTTTAACACAATATAAAAGTCTAAAGGTGTGCACTGGTTGACTTCTAATATTTATATTTTTCCTTCAGCAATGTTTACTGAACAATTTCACAGCCAACATGAAATGGAAACAAATTAATCTAGTTCTAGTTTAAGGGAATTTTGAAATCAACTGCACACATTTCTGTTATCCGGAATTGATGGAAAAGCAAACACGCACAAACACACACTCACTCACCCGTATTGGCCAGTTGCTCTCAAGGTATGTGCTGTGAATCTAAAGAAGAAACAAAAAGACACTGAACTAAACTTCATACTGAGTGGAGCTAATTTAAAAGCTGGTGAGGCAGAAAAACACTAATTACATTCAGTTGGAAAGAACATAATATAACATGATCTAATCTGATGTTTCAGAACAATTTAACATGCTTGCTTGGATCCTGCTTGCTGGTACATTCATACACTCACCTGGACCACATGCCAGTGCTTGTGTCCCAGTAAAGTGCTGAGTCCCTGAGAAAGAGAGGAGTCTGGGTTGGGTGGGTGATGCAGCGGGCTGCCGTCCCGTGGGTGCAGGTTTGTGTGTGCGTCAGAAGTGCTGTGGATTTGTGTGGGGTCCCCACAGGTCAGGTAGAGGCGGTCTTCTCCGTGGAGTAACACCTGCTCCTGGTTACTCTGTACGGTCGACGAAGGAGCAAAGAAAGCATGAATGTTTAATGTGACCGTGTGTTTGTGTGAGGGGGCGCTGCGGACAGGTTCTACTCTCACCGTGCAGGGGTTGACTGTGAGCGCGCTCTTAATAAAGTGGAACTGCAGTATCCCAGCCTGCAGAGAAGGGTGAGGAGGAGAAATCATCTCCACGTCCTGCTCTTCACTCTCCTGCTTTCTCCTCTCCTGTCTGCTTGGGATCACCCACAGGTGGTAGCCTTCTGCTCCCCAGCTCTGGTGAACAGCACATTATCCATGTTAGCAACACAGAGGAAAAAAAACAAAACAAAAAAAAAACCTTAACGAGCAAAAGAAGTGATTGTGTCAGACTGTCATGTAAGCTAAATATGAAGACTTCCTTATTTTCTTTTGAACGTCGCCTGGTTTAATTACTGCAAAGTCAAAACTTTGCAGAACCACATATTGCTGCAATTACAGTTTTTTTTTTAGTGGGAGAGGTTTATAAATATTGTCTGAATGTGAATTTTTAAATTGTGAAACAAATGTATTTTAGTGTGCCTTCTGAAAATAGCACATTAAAGTACATTACAGTTTTCAGTTGTAAATAATTCACTACCCACAGCAATACTCAGATGTAAAAATAAATTGCATCTCATTTTTATAAAAAGCAGCATGTAGAGAGTCACATACCATAGAGCTTATTTTAAGTGGGTCCTTCTTGGTGCCATCAGAATGATGCCTGAGGAGATAATATACAAAACAAAATGCGAAGATATGAAAACTTTCACCAAAAAAACTCAAAACAAAGCAGAACTCTGCATCCAACTCACGCAAAGTCCTCTCCCAAAGTGCAGATGAGATGCGCTCCGAAGACACTCCACAACGACAGACCGCCACACTCCCAGGTTACCATGACAACACTGTAGTCAGGTGACCAGCAAATTAGCTTGACGCCGCCGGTCTTGTTATAGATGTCTAAATGGCAAAAAGATTCAGAAAATGTATTTGCAGGATTACTGTAAAAAAAACTGCAGTGAAACATTCTCAGTATTTCCATCTTATTTATTTTTGTTTGCTATTTCAGATTTATATCAAGAAACTTGAAATGTGTTAATTAGCCACTCAACTTTGGAAGGTTTACAAGGAACATTAAAACAAATGAATGAAATCTTAAGCAGAAGCACACCGAAGTGTTTTGAAGATAATATGCACTATTTGTTTTAGCATAGACTTTTTAATAAGAACGATAAGATATCATGGACATTTGTGTAAAACGTATCCACCTGTTTGGAGTTTATCTTCTTATATCTTTCTTATCTTTTCTATCTTAAAGCAAACCATAAAGCTCAGTGCTGAGGCAGGCTTATATTCTGCATTCATCATCTGATTTTTGATTAATCTACAGGTCAAACTAGGATAATTTGAAATCCCCGAAAATGACAGCTTGTCATCTATTATTTAACAAATGTTACAAAAAATAGAAAAATAAATTATTTGAAATTTAAACTGAACAAAGTTCAAGATCTTTGGATTAAGAATCCAGAAGTAAGAGCATCTAAAGGACAAAACAAGCAGAACATACTTTTTTTTTTTTTTTTACTATTACGCCTTCAAGCAGAGTTTTAAGTGACTTTACATGATGCAGAGAGACAAGCTGATATGAAAGTATCTTTGGTTGTAGTTTGATGCAATTTACAGGTTTAGGCTGAAGGGTTCTGGGCAACCTGTGCTGCTGAATCATCTGGCTCTGCTGTGTCCAAAACTCAACTGTGCACTTTGATCAGAAGCATTTCAGCAGTGGCTACGTTTCTACCCTCCATCAAAGCCTTATACTCTGACACATGCAAACAAGATGTAAAGAAAAGTGGCATAACATCGAGCTTGAAAAGACAAGTGAAAAGGTTTTTAGCAGGATAACATATAGACTAAGAAAGAGATTAGCCCACCAGGGAGAGCTGTGTCTTTACATTGGATATAAAACATCTGAAATACTGTAATTTGAAAATGACATGCACAGATGCATTTGTTAAGGGTAAAAAGCAGATGAGATGTAATGGACAGTGCCAGAGTGATACCTGGGTAGTGTTTTGGTGTGAGCTCCAGTTTGTGGGACAGCTGCATCGATCCTGTCGTCGTGTCGATCATGTAGACCAACACTGAACCGCTGCAACATAGGAAAAGAAAACTAATTTTAATCAGAGAATCAGTGTTGCAACACAAAAAGATCAAAATGAGTCTGCAAATTACTGAACACGCATTTTCTTTCTCAACAACTAAAACAAAACCTGTTTCTCTCCTCCGAAACTCTCCTCTATGCTGCTTCAGATCAGACAAAAAAATATCACCTGATTTACCGTAATTATTTAAATGGGATTAGCAGTCTTTTTTTTTTTTTTTTTTTCTACTTATTGCTATTCTGTATAGTTTTTGTGTAAATCAGGTGCTGCTGCACTTGGAGATACTCTGGGGAAAATAAAAACTTTGCATGCAGCCGGAAGGAATTTGTGTGCACCATCAAAATGATGATACCAGAGTAACTGAAAAGCTAAAAAAATCCCAACAAACAAAGAAAGAAAAAAATCAAAGACAATTGCCAGCGAAAGTCGAATTCATAGACGATAAATTCGTTGATAAATCCGTTCAGCTTTCAGATTGGCTTGAATAACGTTTTTGTATTTTTGACTTTCTTAAATTTTTAACTTTAAGAAAGAATGTGTGGAGTTTAATGCAACGCAACACAGTGTGTTGTTCCCAGAAACTCGTAAAAAGACGTCTGGTACGAAATGGTGAGGAGAGAAATTCCTGCCAGTCCAACAGATTTCACAATCCATGAGGAGATCCCGACAAGCACAAACCGACAAATTTTTGCAGTGGACACACACCGCAAGGACAACAATCTCACTGTAACACACAAATGCAAGTAAACACACCCAGCTCTGCACCGTGAAAACACAGACAGAGTGTGAGACAGTAGCACAGACCTGGCGCAGCCAAAAGTCATCAGCCTGTACTTGTTGTTGACAGCCACACAGGTGCCGTCCGTCACGTCTGCTGCCCAGACTCCCTGCAGCTGCTGGACACACACAAGAAAAACTCAGAAAATACAGTAGAAAAAAATTTTATTGAAAAAGAAATCTGGATTCAGTTTTGGAAGCATAGGTAGAAACGTTTCCCATATACGGTAAACGGTGAATCCCTGGCTAAGTTTTACAGGACAGAGTACACAGATCAGAACTATGGAAAATGTAATTATTTTAGAGCTGCACGGCTTGTGTTTGACCACATTTTTTAACATCAGCAGCATGAGCAGTTTGCAGTGACAGAGACGTGAATCTGAGGGGGATTTAAATAGCAGCTCATTGGATCAGGCAGCGGAGGCGGCTACAAGCAAATCTACATGAAGGCAGGAGCTGGAATAGATTTAGCAGCCGTACCATGCTGTTTTAAAGAAAGCATTGGGATGGCACTACACTCCCTAACAGAAAATAAGCCTCTGTTTGGTGAGACAAGTGATGAAAGCATAAAGAGGGAATTGTTTTGATGGCATTAGAAAGTGATCTTTGTGAGCGAAGGCCCTTACATCTGCAGTGATTGAGCTGCTCAGCGGCGTGATAAAGCCCAGGCGGCCATCGCTGAGAACCACAGCGAAGCCGTCCAGGGTCAAACAGTACTCCATGCTACGGATGTAGACCCCCTCCAGGTCCAGAGAGGGACCACCTACACACACAAATACGCAGCACATATAAGAGTCTGAAATAAAATGCTGCTGTGTTGTTTTTGAAATCGTTTCTCTAACCTCGAGCGGACTGCAGGTCTAATGAAAAGGGGATTGTAGTGAGGCAGATGGCCTTGCGTCCATTGCTGCCGAGGCCGTCCCAGTGCAGGACGTGGAGATATCCGTCTGCCGTACAAACCAGCAAATCCTCCTGCAGAGTCTGAAGACTGAGGAGACACACAGAGGAGAAATTCGCTTTTTATATAAAAATAAAGAACAGCAGCAGACAAGTCAGTAACAAGAAGAAATGGGGTAAAAACAGTGAGCCATTCATCATCCAGCTGTATCGCGACAGTTTTACCGACCAGCTGTGATGTAGCTGCCACTGCCTCGTCTCACTGTCCTCTAAAACACATGGGAACAAACAGGCCTGTGTTTGTCCCTGTGGGACACAGTGTTGTCTGTAAAAAGACTGAGGGTAGACTCAACACAACTGGGAGAAAGACGGACGGAGACAGCGGGGAAATGACGAGAACTGAAGCGTACAGGCTGACTGATTGTGGAGGAGGCAAAGTTTTTTTTCACTGCAGCTTCGCAGCGGGAGACACCCACTCATCTCCTGTACAATCAAGCTGTGCCTGTGAAATGCCAAAGCAGAGCTCTCATTCAGATGACTGCCCTATAATCTTCGTCAAGTGGAAGAGATTTGGGAGAGGAAAGACGGAATGGGAAACCGACAAAGGGGGGGGAAGCTTATTGTCAATCAGCAAAGAAAAGAGAAAATATATAACAGAGAAAAAGGTTTTATTTGATATAATTGTTTTTCTTTAATGACACGTTTTTAAATGCATCTATTTAGACTTGAAAATGACAGGAAAATTGTGGGTTTTTTAAAAAAAAACAATTTTGGAATCTGCATGCAAAATTAGAACTGCAAAAACTTAGAAGTTTAATAATTCATTTGCTGGTATGTTTTCTATTAAATGACTAATATAAATTCCAAGAATGTTTTACTAGAAATAAAGCAATTTTAATTATTTTCAAACATCCCATATATATTTGTTTTAAGTTCCTGCAGAACAACTTTTCTCTGCAATCAGTTGTAAAATGCATTTGTTGAGCTGGATTATTATTTAAATTTGAATAATTGCATGTTAAAAAATAAAGCAATGTATCATTTTCTTTTCACGTTGCAATTAGGTGCTAAAATCTCACCAAAAAATACATGTAGACATAATGACAAAATATGAAAAAATATGAATACTTTTGCAAGGCACAGAAGAAAACAATTTTGAAATGAACTCTTTTTAAAAACATAAATAAAAACATGTCATGTTGCAAGTAGACAAAATATCATCAATTAATAATATGAAAATGAAAAGCAGATTCACCAGGGGCCTTGACAAGCTATCAGCCTCATGTCAGCAGATAACAAAACAAACTGCTTAGCTTGAAATCTTGTCAGAAAATTTGCATCCTCGTTTGAATCAACTATAGTCCTGACAATATTACCCATCAATCACTCTGCTCACTTAGTTCCCAACCATTGGTTCGTTCTTTCAGAAGATTTCTGTAGCTGCAAAGTAATTGTAGAAACTTCTCAAGGTCTATTCTGGGTCTCCATCAGAGGAGAGAATCACAATGTGAAGATAAATGCATCTCATTAATCCGAATTTAGGTCAATAACCATTGATAGACTGATAGAAAGGGAAACGTGAACGCAGAATTCAACATGCATATATCCAGTAATTTAAAGAATAAACTTGAATTAAAGAGTTAATCTCATTTGTGAGCTCCAGTGTATTTTCTTTTTGTTTCTTCAAATAGCATGTCTGTAGTCTCAGGCAGACAACAAAAAATGCAGACAGTGATTCTAAGAAAGTGTCTACCTGGTGATAGGAGCCTCCAGGTCCACAGGCTTCTTAATCTCCAAAGAAAGAGCGGGAGCACATTGTTCCTCTTTATAACCTGGAGTCACTTTTACACGAGGGCTTCCTCTGTGGAAACACAAACAAGTTGTCCAATTAACCTTCCTAAAAACTTAACTATAGAAACTCCACAATGAACTTGTTTTCAACCTTTGTGCCTATGGGGGGGGGGGTGGATATGTTCCAACATGCCCAGTTTATCAAGGCAAGAAAAAATGCGGCACACACAATTTTTGCATAAAAGCTACATGAAGCATGCATGGAAATAGGAAAGACAGTGAAGAAAGGGAGAAAAAAAACACATATTCCCTTACAAATAAGAATAATTTGCAGCATTTTGCACACTCTCTCGACCAATTAGCTTAAAACAATGAACCTTTTCTAAAAACAAATACATAAATAAAAAGTGGCACCAATTTTTGTGGTGTAAAATAACCTGAAAAAGGTTACATTTATTAACAGAACAAATAGAATTAACAAAAGGACATAAAATGTACAGGAGTTGTTGAATTGCTCTGGACAGCAGCTACAACATTCATATAAATCTGCTGTGAACGTGTGCATCACTTACTTTGGATAGACAGGCTCGTAAAGATACTTGTCCTCTCCTCCACCCAACACATCAAACAGGAGGATGTAGCCATTGGCAGTCTGAAAACAAAGGCAGAAAGACAGGAAGTGTTTTTCCACTAAAACCCTTTTCAAAAGGTGGCACAAAAGTTTTAAGATTTGTTGAACAGAAGTTCAAAAGCCATTTACAGTAAATGCTACATCTAATGATTCACACAGTTGGCCGATGATGAGGTTTTAATCCCTTTCCAGGCTAACTCAGCTCAACTTAAAAACTGTTTAACTGTATTTTTACATTTTTATAGAATGCCACAAGATAAGAAGGGGGATATTAATCATGCATATTAAAGATTTTTGACACCCAAAAGTCATTTTGTCAGTTTAATGGTAATGGTTACGTAACATAGTGTTATCTTTGGCTTTAGGCTGCAGTGTGAGGGATTTTGCAATGTTTATACATGAAAACTATTTGTGCAACTGGCGAGCTCCTCCTTTCAAAGATGCTGCAATTGAAGAGGTGTCACTTCAACTGATTTTAAGGACAAATCCCTAATCATTGTGAGCAACTAGAAGAACAAACGGTAAGAAACATGACGATGCCCAAAAAACCAAAACAGGCTTATTATGTATTTAAAGGTCAGCAGAGCAACAACAATTGCAGAATATTTTATTATCTGGGATTTCTTCACCAGTAAGGAAGGATGTTTTGACTGCCAGAGTTTTCTTTGACGTGTGAACTGCAGATTCCAATATGAAGACATAAACGTACCTGAGAGAATGTGTAATTTCAACATTTAAATAACATAGTTTCTCTCAATTTAAGCATAAAAATAAATACAAAGAGAAACAGCTGAACTTTTCACCTTGCCCTAACTAATCACGTTCACACAGCAAGACGGATGGAAAGAAATATTCCTGATGCTTTTTGTCATAGCTCTTCAAGCGAAATCCAATTCACCTGAAATTTGTATCAAGTAAAAGCTTTGCAAAAGATAAATATAGTAAAAAAAACATAGCCAGTAATAAGGCACTTGGACATCAAAGAAAATAATGTGCACTGATGTGATGTCAAGTTACAAAAAGTGGGAAAAAAATAAATGAGAAAATAGAAGCATAAAAATCTCTTGGAGAAGACGAGTTAGAATCAAAAAGTTTGCTCATTTTGTCCCATTATTTGTTGATTTAGAGCATCACTAACACTTTATACTTAATGCAACATAACAACGCAAATCTGCCAGAACTAAATCACTTAAATCTACCCATTATCTTCATAACAATTAACAAATATTCCTGCTGATTTAAATGTTTTAACGGCCATTAGTGAAATACAAAAGTCAAACTGTCAACATTTCAACGTCCACTGGAGAAACTCCCCAGTCATAATGGAGAAACAGCAAGGATACAGACACACATTGCTGTCAAGGAAACTACAGAACCAGAGCCTGTTGACTGAAACATGAAACGAAACTTGATCTGCAGTCCCTCTTCAGCGAAAATGTGCCAAGACTTTGCAATGTCTGTACATAGAAACCAGCTCTGTCACATCCGAATAAAAAGGAGTTTAGTTAAGACAAACAAAGGGGGTAATCTGAGGTTTGCTAAATATTTTGAAAGTTAAGGAGTGCCACAAACTACATAGAAAATAATTGTGATAGGCAAAGGTTTCAATTTCAAAAAACTATAAGAAAACAATTTAATATATACAAGTTTAATGTCAAGACCCTGGACCATATTTAATGATTTTTCAAGCTGAAAAAAATAAATAAATCCTCTAGTCATCACAAAAGGTTTTAAACTACATCAATAAAAACCATTTAAACTGTAACCTCAGTTTATTGGAGACAATCTGATGATTAATCTACTTACCATCAGTCTAAGGTTGTTTTACTGTTAAAAGATCATTTAGAAAGACAACTATATATTATTTTTTTCTTAAGCATACCCTTTCACTGTTGAACAGTTTCTGCAACATGCAGCAAAATCCTCATGTTTTTAAAAACTCACATCTGGAAATCCTTTTTAGATCTGAAACAGAAAACGTTTCTCACACATTTGTTCTATTAAAAGAATGGCATAACAATTTCTAAACAAAAAAAAAAAAACATTTAGGATCAGTGTTTTTGTTTCTACATTTCATTTCTAAAATTTATTTCAAAAGCTCGCTGGTTGCAGAAATCAGAGTTACCACTTCAATCTTTCACCTGCAGTTTAATCACAGTAGAACAGCAATTACAGGTGCATTCTGCTGATGGGACTTTGATTAGGTTCATTTCGACTTGGTAGAGGGAATAAAAGCTGCGGATGAAAGAAAAAGCAGATACAGAAAGAGGGCTTCCAGGACACCTTGTACTTTCAATGTGATCATATATGCGGAGATAATGGCGTAGGAAGAGGCAGGACGCCAACTAGAGCCCCACAAATATGTAGGCACTGAAGTTCAAAGGCAATCCGTTGCTCAGCACAGGGGAGATTTTTGTGGGTTGTTTTCATGAACACTCATCAGTGTTCAGGCTGTGAAGCAAGTGTCTGTGAAACATTAAAAAAGAAATGAAAAAAAAAAAAGAACACTACTTGTTTGATCAAACAGCTAAAATATACATGACTAAAATCTGATAAACCCTTTTCAATAGAATCGGGGAAATCTGATTTTCTTTTTTCTGATAACACTTGGTGGCAAGAGTTATCATTCCTGACATACTATATGATTTAATATTCTTAACTTAACCCTTCTAGACTTAATGATGTGTCTGAAATAAACAATATCAAAGGTTTGACCTCATGCTAGAGTTGGAAAAACATAAAATGAAAGAAAAAAGCTGACTTCAGGCAAGTCAAGAGAAAGACTTTGGAAGACCTTGCAGAGAAACTGAGAAGTCAGCAGAATACTATACGGTGTGATGCTGTGTCGAAGTCTCTCTCTTAGACGTGTCTAAACTCGTCCCAGAGGTGCAACAACACACACACACACACACCCACACACAAGCTTAGAGGCAGCTGCTACTCTTCTCAAAACTGGGAGAACTTCAACAAAGCAGCCGCATTCCTTCAGCCGCAACAGAACGTCATTTAAATCCATGCGAACTTCGTCACAGCTGCAAAACAGAAGCCTCTGGTACGAAGCAAATCAAGTTAAACAGTTCAAAAGCAGAGCACAGATGTGAGACGCGTATCTGACAAGAGTAGGACTGAGAGCACCCTGAAAGCACACAGCTGTCAGGTGTGCTAACCGAGAAGTCTAAACACATTCCTCCATCACCGTTAAGGAGTACAGTCAGGTTACTCTGATCACTACTGCTGAAAAGGCCAGCTGTATTTATGGCCGAGCTAATGCACTGTTATTGTGTCGCATCCTGGACGTTCAGGCTGGAGATCTGAACCTGTGGGCCGCTGCAGAAAGATATCGACATTACAACTAGAAATCAGCCTGCTATTTCTAAACCGTCTGTTGTTCCTCAGAATATTGCTGAATAATGGAGAATTAAAACTGCTTCCTTTTTTCCCCCACTATGAATGCACGCTACCTATGTACAGGAGAAAACTTGCAGAGAGATCCTGGCAGATTATACTTTACTGAGCAGCGCCGTATGAGAGTCTAAAAACAGAGAAGGAACATTTTGGCCTCGGAATGATCTAAAAAACGACGGAAGAAAAGCTCAGCGGTGAGAAGTATTTCCTGTGTTTCAAGATGGTTTTTTTTCTTTAAAGTTCCTTGAGTTATTGTTCTAAAATCCTTCACTTCATTCAGACACTTGGCTAAACATAGAGGCTGGCCATAGTTTAAGAGGCAGATTACGTTAGCGTTGGGGTCTGTAGGGTGTGCCTTAACATCTGGAAAACAGCTGTTTTTTTCAGAGTGAGGACAACTGTCTGGGTGAGCCCGACTTTACTTCACTTTTTCTCTCTCTCTAATTAAACAACAATACAAACCTTGATGTGAGAAGTTGTCGGTTTATGAAAATAACGGGGAAGGTATTTACACATCAATGTATCTGTGAACTAAAACAGACTCCAGAAAAATGAAATAAAAAAACTGAAAAAAAAACCTCTCATGTTCAAATCCGTTTGTTAAACGATAAGCAGCTACAGCCTATTTGGCAACTGCATTTTCCTCGATTCTTACATTACACGCACTTTTGATCAAACCAAGTACTTTGATGGGACCCTGTTCAGTGCAAAAAATATATATATATATATCTAAAATGAATATATGATCGTGCTTTATTCACAGCCAGGATAAATCTATCACATTCATACAAACTCCACCCCTTAAGCCTTGTGGGAATAGACAGAACTAATATTCTGGAGACAAGCGGCTAAGCAGGAAACTGTCGTTAATCTGTCAGTAAACACTGAAGGATTAAAACTACGTAGAATAGGGTGATAGCTAGTTATGTTTACCCAATAAACATAACTAGCTACTTAACTATGGTACTGCTCTGAGTACCATAGTTAGTTACCACTTAGTTCTTTTATTTAGGTAATGTTATTATGAAGTACTGCTAATCATAAAGTATTCTTAAAAATCAGGTAATGAGTGAATTACAAAATTCAGTAAAGAAAAAGATCAAAGATACGTTTTGAAGTTTTTTTCTTTATGACTTTCAACATTTTAAATAAACTCATTTATCCAGTGAAGGCAAAAAGCAATATGTAAAAAGGAGAGAGTAATAATTTATGAGGGATGTTGCTGAGCTCAGTTTGAGCAATATTGCCAACTACAGACACACACTCAAGATCATCAGCTCTCAGCATTTTAAACTCTGAATCAGTATCTGAAGAAAGCGCTGAAGAACAAAAACACATGCTCACAATAAACAGCTTTACTGCCTTTAATCCATGGTCTTATTGCACCTTGCGTGGCGCACCAATAAATCACCCACATCCCACGCTCTGACTCTACAAAAGAGCTTCTGCTATGTTACATTAAAACAACAGCTTTGATCAGTAGAAACATGCAAAGTCCAGCCGACAGACCTGTTGGTATGAGATCGTTCTCTAAGATGCTTCATACACAGTTGATGCAGAATTGAACTAAAGATGAGCAACATGTTCTCTACAAACGATGCAACCCGTCCGTTATAAAGTAGAAACTCTGGTCAAGGTGAGGAAAAGCTCTTACTGGCTCTTCTATGCACTATGTAGCATCACTGTTAGACATAACCGGAATAATAAGCAGCATAATAAGTAAAAGAAACTGAAATGTTTAATTTCAGGTCATTTGAATAAAGTAAAAACAGAAAAATGAGTTGCTGTTGCAAAAAATCTAATTCCAGCCTCCAGCGCTGTCTGACTCCCACTGGGTTTTACTAGATAAACTAACACAGGAGCTCAGATGTAAACTGTTGCTTTAAAATGCGCACACCTCTAGAAGGGAAGTTTTCCAGTCAGGGGTTTTTAACAACTAATTTCTATATATTTTTAATGCATATTAATAAAGAAAGCAATTAGCTCTTTTTTTTTTTTTACTATCAAATGTAACACTCGTATTTATCATTTTATTAAAATCAAGCTGATTTCTGATATTTATAGTTTACTCTGAGACTAACTTCAACCATAAAACCACTGGAAAGTCAGAGACAGTCAAACCTAAGCTGTGTTTGCAAAGGTCAGCTTGTGAGTAGAGATTAAATCCAGATATTTTTAACTTCTTCACCTACTCCCTGCTGCCTTGAGACCAGGCGAGAATGGGAAAGAGCGTGAGTAACTTCTTCCCCAGACACATTCGCTGCATTCCTTCATGTATATTTTCAGCTCACAATAGGAGGTAAAAACAAAAAGCAAGAGCAGAGAGAAGAGGAAACAGACCGACTTAAACAAGACAGAAGCTTATCAAGCTTTTTATCTTCCTCTATTTTATTGACAGACAGATTTATCATTTGTACAATCATGTTCTGTCTTCATAATATTAGATTAGATGTTACAAAAGATACTTTCAAACTAGGAACCCAAATAATCTTGAATGCTCCCACACTGCCTTCCTTTTGTCTTTCTCTGTTTTAGTACCTGACAGACAAAATGGCATCAAGGATATTAGGTGTTGTTTTGGGACAAACAATGCTGTAACCACGCCTTCTATCCTTGACACTGTTGCTAGCAAATGGCCTGCTTGCTACTTCAATGGTCACAAAAGAGTGGGTGTAAAAAGAAAAGAAAAAAATATTTGATGCATCCCAAGGTTAAAGAGAATTACACCTTCTTTCCCCCTCCATCTGTTTTGTCCCATAAGTAATAAATCAGCTCAAGATTCAAGATGTTCCTTAAAAATAGCCTCAACGTCAATAAAGTTACCTAAAGTTACGCCTACCTTTGGATCCAACTGAAAACGAAAGCCGTGTGACTGGTGAACTGCAATGCAATGCCTTTGTTTGAACAGTTTCACTTTGAGTAGACTCAATCAAAACCAGAAAGTGTAGTGATAAACAGAGGACAAAGTATTGAGATTATGCAAATACAGTTCAGTAAAGGCATCACAATATTATTTTACTATTTTGGTCAGACATTTATTGGTTGTTACTGCCTGCATTTTGACTGTTTGTGTAATGTTACTGTGAACCATTTTCTGTGCAGCATTTGTCCAAAAAAACTACTGGCTCTGTACTACAACATACCTAAGGGGGATTCTTTCTGTGACTGATAAATGACTCATTATTGACCTGAAAGCTAAAACACACAGAGTAACCAGTTAATCTGGTCATGAAGGATTAGGAATATTGGTGGAGAGAGAGCAGAAACCAAAAAAACAGCAGATAAGTGGAGACAAGACATTAGGGAGTCATTCGGTGTTAGACCAGCTCACAAAGGCAAATAGTTGGGCTGCTACTTTTGTTTAATGTAAGCTCAAGCCTTTATGGAAGTTCATGTTAAGTTTTTCCACCAACATACAGCAGTCTGCGAGTGGGTGTTTCACTTGTGTTTTTTAAAACAACCACAAGCTCAAAGTCTGGCAAGAACTTTGACAGTCCTCATCATTTAACAGGCTACTATTATGCAGGGGGCAGGGAACACAGTTTAATCTGAAGAAATGCCAATAAAGCTAAGTTTGCAGTAAGTTTACAAGCAAATCACCAACAGGATATTAGAAAAGGGTAAAGCCTAATCAATGAAACTAAACAGGAGAACGGATGAAATGTCACGGCGTACTTACCGCCACAGCTACCATGGAGTCGTCTGGCTTCCATTCTGCTTTCTGGTAAAAGCCAAACTGGGCCGCTGCCTTTGCAGACTCAATGTAGCTGACTATCAAAACACTGGGCTGTGTGTGAAGGAAAGAGACATGGAAAAGAAAATGAGTACTTTCAGAACACAAGGAAACACAGAAAACTAAATGCCTCATGATGTCAAACTTTTCAGCCTCCATTGAACTTAAGAGCAACAAAAAGTTAAGAAACAGCTCAGAAACTCTGAGCTGTTTTTTGTGTTTTGTCATTTTGGTTAATTTTACCCCAGCATAGTTTTGTTTTGTTTTTTTTTTTACTCTGAATTTTATTTTATAGGTCAAGTTGTGACTATTATAATTTTATAAATGGCTCATACAAATTCTTTTCCTAGACATTGTGAAAAATGCATTTTTTTGTTTGAACTGCAGCTTGGAGAATTTCCAAATTCCACAGTCACACAGCAAACGGAATTTGTACAATTTGGAGTTGTGGACACTTCCCCATAGCTGTCCATGTTCATGAGAACCGAGTAAGTCACATAAATTTATGGAGAAAAAAAAAAAGCAGAATAGACATGAATAAAGTTTTGTTTAAATAAATCTAAGGCTTATGCCACATGATAGCGAGAGAAAAGTAAATACACACCTTATTATACCTTTACATTGTCAGAAGCAGTGTGTTGTCACATATTATCCACAAATGTTCAACTTTAACTATTAGGTTCTTAAATACTGAAGAAGCTGCTAAAAACATTAAACCTGGTAGAAGTTTAAGGCCCAAAATCACAATCTCTTGTTTTGTTTTATTCTTTTACTTGTTGATTCTGAGAGCTATGCACCCTGCTGAGAAGTTATTGCAGCTTCATAATTACACTTTTAAAAAAAAAAGTAGTTGGCATTTTGATGAAAAGGTGAGAAATTGTTTTATTAGTCGCCATAAAAAGACCAAGTACTGCAGAAAAACGTTGAACACCTACAAGTGTGTCAGGTCATGGAGTAGGAAAAATGTGTCCATGTGTAATTTTAGATGCAGGGATACTTAGTCAATGTAATTAGAGGAGATGGTTTAACTCTTTCTTCCCTATGGTGTTAGTTTCATATAATTAAAATTTAATAATGTCACCGACATCAAAACAGAAACCTCTGTCTTCTTTAGAGCTCCTAAAGTGCAAACTACAGTGAAGTTCAGCACTAAAGGATCATACGACAATAAATCTACTGGACTCTTATTTTTGTTCTTGTTCAAAATAGTTTCCTTGAAAATGATTAAAGCTTCTCTTAATTTATTTTTGTTAAATTGAAATTGTAGTTTCTTCACAGCAAATGAGCGTCATTCAGTTCTGAATAAATTTACTCCATCAATACATACTACCAAAACATACCTACAAGTTTGTTGTTTCATATCTTCCTACTTCTATTTAGAACGTTTAATAAAAACATTCCATACCTACATGGTTAAGCAACAGTCCATGAGTTTGTTTTCTTTGCAGATTAGCATTTTATTGCACTGAGAAGAAAAAAACTATTTCATTCTATAGTTTTCTGAAAATTTTGCAATTCATCCTTGATTCGATTCATTACAATTCTGATTCTCATTTAGCGCCATATGATTTTCAAGAAATATAAGATTATGACTCGATCAAACCAAAACGACTATGACTGACTGACCACACAATACAGGGAGCAGAGTAGGACATTAACAAAGGACAAAAGGAAGTAAGAACACTAGGAAAGAATAATAGGAAGGACACAAGGAGGGAGAAGGAAGCAAATGAGATAGAAAGGAAGGACAAAAAGAAGGAAGGAAACAACATTTAGAAATACAAATGTTTTCTATATTCTTATTTCCATTTGCAGGACAACATTTCAAATAAAAAAGTAACTGCTAAACTACTATAAACAGCATACTTAACATGCTATGTTTTCGTATTATTATCATTTCCCACATCGCATCAGCAAGTGCCTGAAACATGCAGTCGCTGTTGGCTAAAAAAATAATTGCTCTCAGTCTGTGCTTTGAAAATATCCAGAACCACACATACTTATGTGTCTGTGTGACAGAATAGAAAACATTTAGCAATTTGCTGCTCTACTTCACAAACAACTGCACTGCACCTCTGCTGAGCTGAGCTGCCTGATTTCAGGCTGTGGCTGAAGACGCATAAAACTAAAGAGAGAAAAGATCCTGAATAACAGTGCAGAGAGCATACGTCTTTCTCAGTCCGTCTTTCTTTAATGCTGCAGACAAAGAGGGAAGGGAAGCAAGACATGCTCTAAATCCTGGGTGTGTCTCAGGAAGTTAACAGTGACCCCTTATCCATTGTTACTGCATCTTAATAATATACAAAAGGTTTGGAAAACAGACTGCTATAAACAATGTAATAGGTTATTGGGTCAAATAACTTCCTTTAAATGAAGGTTTTCGTAAACATAAGTGATGGGCTTCAATATATGAATTTGACTTTAAATAAGTTGTACAACTTAGCTGTTCTCTTAGCATAAAGAAACAAAAATAATATTGATATTAAATATTACTGTTGCAGAACTGTAGAACCCAGTCAAACAGCACATTTTTAAATTTAATTTTAGGGGCCTTTATAGGACATTTATTTTGATTGGAAAGAGGATGAAGAAAGAAGAAGACCAGGAATCACTCCCAGTACTGTCGCCTCTGCACATGGTGTGTCTACGGTACATTTTGAACCAACCAGCTCCCCAAACAGTACTAAGCTTAATAGTAAGCAGGAATTAAGAGTGAGAAATTGAAATTAATGCAAATCTCAGCAAGTCAAAAAGCTTCCAACACCCGTTTCAGGCAAGAAACACAAATATTGTGAGGTAAAGGCAAAAAACTAATGTGTTTTCATCAAATACTGTTTGGCACTAGGACTAACATGCAATATTTTGTTTTGTTTTGATCCAACTCCCATAATTTTTTAGCTGTTTTGTTTGATCTAAATGTGCAACCTATCTTTTCAATATACCTAGAAGTTTATTTTATAGTTCTTTTAAACAAAAAAAAGGCCAACCACAAACTGAGTATGCAAATCAGTCTGTGGTCAGGAGGATTAAATACAGGCTAATGGTTACCATGCAGCATTATGTGATATTCCTGCTCAAAAACACTTCAACGGATAAGTGAATGAATCAATGATTTCCATATTTTTTGCCATAAATTGTACGTGTAGTTTTTCCGACTAAATTAAATAACCTATATGTTGTAAAGTCCAAACCAAAAATACTGGTTTGATGTTGTTTACATTGGTCTTTAAAAAAATCAAAAAGTCATAAACAGAATCTTACTAATATCATAAATAACACATAGATCAAAGGCTTGTTTGACATCATGGTAGGACACACTAACTTGAATAAAAACCTTTACATCCTCATTTTGATTCATCTGACCTGCTGAGCCAGTTATTACCAACTATAACGGTAAAATCCGATACTTTTTGTTCCAAATATTTTGTCTACAAAAGCCAACTGAAGGATGAGATGAGCACAAAGGTATTACATCCTTGAATAGTAGACTATTACACATTTTGCATGGATATTACTGTAAACGATGAATTGTCACAGGGATCTAATAACTAATTAGATCCCTGTGACAACTGGATGAGAGACAGAACAGTAGAACCATCACTCTACACAGGTGTGCGGATATACAGCACTCTCAAATGACGCAAAACAACGTCATTTGTCATCTCAGTGGTGAGTGTACAGGTGTAACCATATGCCAACACATCACGGTAAAAAAAAAAATCTCACCAACCCAAGCCTCCCTTCTGTAATCTAAATTACCTAGGTAAATACTCCTCATAGATATACCCACATTACAACCATACATACAACCAAATAAGCGGCTTCCAGATAACGAAGCAGCTTAAAGAGTCTGTCGAATGTTTCTTAAAGTGAAACTAGCACTGCTGGCTTTGTTGTTATCTGGTCAGCTGAGTTCTTGAACATGACTGACACCGGGTAGCAGCTTCACTCAACTTACCCGAGAGAACCAGACGCTGAGCTGCGTCTCTGACAGCAAGGCGAAGTAAAACCTCTGGGAGCTGGGCTGGATGTGAAAGGGCTCCTCGGCACTCCTCAGGGGACAAAGCAGCCTCCGGGGCCAGCCGGTTAAAAAATACATGACGGCTGAAACTCCTTCCTCAACACTCCAACAGTGCGGAGATCCTCCTTAAATAGTTTTTAATCCAGATGACACATTAGCGGCCGTTTTCGTCAGATTAAAAACTTTGGAAGATTCCAGCCTTTGGCGCTGCGCAGGTTATCGGTACGCAGATGCCATAAAGATATATTCAAGCAGCCAGTGAAGCTACGCGGCTAACTTGAAGCTAAAGAGCGGTCCAAGGGAACCCAGAGTTCCCGAAAACAAAAGCAAAGAGAACCGCTGCGTCTCCACTTAGCGTCCAACTATGAGATGCAAGCATCAAACGGGTCGACTAACTTTCGCTCCCAGTGTCGTATCACTTATTTTGGTGTTTTGACCAGAGGTGTCTGTTCACGGCTAAGAGTCCAGTTTTCACTCCACTCTGCCTCACCGTCGCCATTTTTACAAGCGTCTATCCGACCTAACGCTGATTGGGCGAGACTGAAGAGTTTGCGTGGTGTTGAAATGTGACGTCAGCTCTGTGTTATGTGAGAAATGTTGCGAGGAAGACAAAGTGACTCGACGCTGACATCTGGCGGCGAAACAAAGTACCTGCAGAAACAAGAAAAGAAAAAGTATTTTTTTTCTTTTCAATTTCTTAACGAGTCTAACAAGCAGACAACAAATATGTCGGAAAGTAAAATTTACAAGTAAACAAAATTGGAGAAAGCTATAAACATGCTAGTCAAACCTTTCTGTAAACAAAAGACACAATTCCCACTCCAAAAATTATTTCTTTCTTTCTATATTTCTTTCCTTCTTCCTTTCTTCCTTTCATGAATTGAGGTGGAATATTGCAATAATAATAATCCAAAAATAATTTATGGAGAGTAAACGGGTTGAGTCATATTCCACTCCTTACCTAAAGGCGGCGATGGCACATGGTTTAGTAGAAGCACTCGGAAATGAAACAGTTATTTGCTTAGCATGGTTCACTCATAGCACAAGGCATTTTAACTTTACCAAAGCTTGTTTGGACTTTAGAGCTAATATAGTATGTTGTATTTAAAATAATTCAATATTTGTCTTAAGTCTGCCGCGGTGAAGCATCCAGCTGAAGTTCAGGATCTAAAGAAAGAAAGAGAGCAACATGGCTGTGGACATGAGATTACCGACTGTTAAAAACTCAATGTCTCTTTCACATTCTGCTGCTGACCGAAAAGATCTGGTTGTCCCCGGAGATGTGATCACTTCAGACACTGGGTTCATGAGGTACGTAACGAGTAAAACAGTAAAAAAATTTGTTGGCCTTGAATTGGCACCCCAATTTTTTTCGCTAAATAATCAGCTATAGAAAAATTTGCCAATTTTAACATTTCTTTAAACTGCTATTTGATAAGCGATGCACCAACTATCTGGTAGAAACTGGAATCGAAAAAAATATCTACTGTCTCTTATTACATATATATATATATATATATATATATATATATATATATATATATATATATATATATATATATATATATATATATATATATATATATATATATATATATATATATATATATATATATATAAGTTTCTGGATCCTTTTTGTCATTTCCCAAAATGATTTAAAAAAAAAGCTCATTTTCCTTAACATCCTTGGAAATGGCTGGTCTCCCCATTTCAGATAAACATTGCAGAATCTCATCATGAGTTCTTTTCCTGGTGTATTTTGCATTTTGATGGACTTCACTGGAGATCTCATTAAATTTACATTGTTTTATGAGGAGGATAATCCAAAAAAAAGCAACCTTGCTATTTGATTAACAGCAATTAATAAATTTAATGTCCAACATTCCGTTTGGATTCTTTAAACCAAATACTGCATAAATCTTAGATGTTTTTTGAGGATGGAACAGCCAATAGCAAAATCACAAACTTAGAGTTTGGAGCAAATCAATTTCTGCTGTAGATTCACATATGGTAATATACTCAGACGTAGAAATGATATTACTAAATCCAATTACATATTTTCAGACCAAGTCTGCATTGTTTGTGGCTTTTTGACTCCATATTTACAGTTCTCATTTTCCTCCAGGGGTCACGGTACCTATGTTGATGATGACAAGCTGACAGCATCAGTGGCTGGAGAGGTGCAGAGAGTGGACAAACTAATATGTGTCAGACCTCTTAAGACGAGGTGAGTCACTGAACTTTGAACACCCGGTGCTTCTAATAACTAAGATAATGCCTATGTGCTGTTATTACTTAGTTTTATATCTTGCTGTGTTTTACGGAAAATTCTGCAAATGTATTTGAATTATATCGATTTTTTTTTTATGTATTGCAGATTTAATGGTGAAGTTGGAGATGTTGTAGTGGGTAGAATTACAGAGGTGAGAACCTATTTTTTACTCTTTACGCTGTAAAAAGAAAATGGAGCTCCAAATGTAAAAGAAAAAACACTGAGTTAATTTGTTAACATGTAATCGAACTAAGTTTGTCAGACTTAATTTATTTATGTTTGTTTAACATGACAAATTAATGAACTCAATATGTTTACTTGGATAAACTTAATTTGATTACTTCTAACAAATCCACTAAATTTTCTTAAATTGGATCACCTGTTTTCTTTTTTGGGGGTAGAAATAAAAATTGTGTGATTGTTTTTCTCTTCTTTCTCAAAAACTGTTGGACCTCCATTTGTGGTAAAATGTAGGTTCAGCAGAAGCGCTGGAAGGTGGAGACCAACTCCAGGCTAGATTCTGTCCTCCTGTTGTCGTCTGTCAACCTGCCGGGAGGAGAGCTGGTGAGATTTTCAAAGTGACATTGATTTTGTTTAGTCATTTTTGTGTTACAGTGTTTGCTGAAGTGTTTGACTTTACCTTATAGAGGAGAAGATCAGCAGAAGATGAGCTCACCATGAGAGAATACCTTCAAGAGGGCGATCTCATCAGTGTAGGGCATCATTAGCCTTATTTTCCCTCTGACTTATATTTTGTCGTATTTACCGTTTCCAAGAATAATGAGTATTTTTGCATTTTCCTGTGATTTTTTTATTTTATTTTTTTTTTTTTAGGCAGAAGTGCAGTCTGTTTTCTCAGATGGAGCCCTGTCACTTCACACTCGTAGTTTAAAGTATGGGAAAGTAAGTTTTAGTACGCTACAATTATTTCATGGAGGTTTTCTTCTTTCTATGTTGTATTGTGATGATATGCTATTAAGTGATGACCAGTTTATCACTTCAATGCAGTTCCAAGAGGTTGTCTTTACATTTCTTATCTTTATCATTGAAAGTTTTTTTTTTTTTGTTTTTTTTGTGTGTGTGTGTGTGTTAAAATTAATTACAGATCACTTTGTATTGCTTTAAAATTTTTAGTCGTCATTTTGCCTCATGATCTGTTTGTCCTCTTTCTCTCAGTTGGGTCAAGGAGTGCTGGTGCAGCTTTCCCCATCTCTGATCAAGAGGCAGAAAACGCATTTCCACAACCTACCCTGTGGTGCATCCATCATCTTGGGAAATAATGGCTTTGTATGGTTGTATCCCACGCCGGGACAACAAGAGGAGGAAGCTGGCGGCTTCTACACCAGTCTGGAGGTACTGGTGTAGAAGAACCCACAAACACCAATCTGGAGAAAAGCACTGGGAGACCCCAGCTCTAATTATTTTTAAATAGAACCACAGATGAACTGTGCTTAACTGAGGTTGTTTTTGTGCGTGTGTCCCGTCTCTATCCTCTCAGCCTGTGAGCCTGTCAGATCGAGAGGTGATTTCACGGCTTGGAAACTGCCTCCTGGCTTTGGCTGCTCATAAAGTGCTTTTGTATGACACAAGTGTTCTCTATTGCTACGAGTCGTCTCTGCAGCACCAGGTAGGAATCACAAGGTGTTCTCCAGAAGTCCAAAATGTAATCTATAAAGAAGAAACAAAGTCTTATTAAACAAATTGAATTTCGAGGCAATTGTGCTGAAATGTCTGCACAACTGAATTGAAACAATTTTTTTTTTTACATCTTGTCTGAGGATGGTTCTATTATGCATGTCACAGTTACAACTATAGTTTATTTGTTAAAGTATTTAAATGAGTTTTTTTCCTTGCATTTTGTTTTTCAAACACAAGCCTAAACATCTTGAAGTGCCATTGCACATGAGGTTTTTTTGGGGGGGGAGGTTTGTTTACAATTTTCCCTTCATAGCAGAATTATTGAAATATTTGAGTTGTTTGCTTTTATATAAAGATTTGTGTAAATTGCTTATTCTCAATAAAAGCTTCTTTTGTCTATTCGCTGCAGGTCAAGGATATCTTAAAACCAGAAGTGATGGAGGAGATTGTAATGTTGACACAACAGAAGCTGTTGGAACACGAGAGTTAAGAAGGCACAAACTAAAATATCTAACCAAAATCAAAGTAAACTCTGTCTAATAGAACAACTTACGTGGTTTAGATGGATTTTGTTGTTTTGTATTTGATAAATCTCATAGCTAGTGTTGCAAAACGCTGATGAAAACAAATTGGTAAGTTATTAGAAGACATCAGTTGACATCTTTTGATACACAAAGCAATTTTATTGTTTGATTAAATTCTGTAATTTCTATTTTCTCTGGATTCTGTGTGGTCTGTTGTGGGGAACCTCAAAGATGAAAAAATGTACAGAAGTTTTTATGGGCAAACATCTCACATCAGCTAAAGGACATACTGTACATCCTTTTTTTAAAGACTTCACTTCTAAAGTATTGCTGATCTTCTTTCCCCCTTTTTTATATACTTACCTGTCATTTTTATGTTCAGTTTAGCCCGAAATTATTCATACACATCTGCCAGATTTAGATTTTGAATTTTCATTTAACCAAGATCTTTGTTTCTGATAGATAATGAGACGGGCATCTCTCAGAAGATAACAATCTTCAAAGACAATCATTAAAAAATTTTTTTTATCTGCTTCTATTTATGGTTCATTAGAAATGTTAAATTATTTTTGCAAAAAACATTGGTAGAATCATCAATTAAAAAAAGAAGAAAACCATGTATAAAATTGCAACATTTGACTTAATAGGAGCAGTGGTGTTGACTGTATTATCACTAAAATTATATTAAGGTATCATACATTACACACTGTTAATGTCACTCCAACAGGTAGGTTTTTTTATCGTCATATTACCTTGCACGTTGCTCTGAATCACTTGACTAAAATTAAGTTATCCTGTAGTAAACCTTCCAGCAACTGAAGGAAGATAAAGTTTGTGATTTCAAAACTTCAATTAAATACTATAACTCATGGAAGTATCCCAGAGAGTAATTGCAAATGGTAATGCTGAGGATAGAAAGGGTCTCTGGCAGTGGTCAGTCTAGAACCAATCTCAAAGAAACCTCTGACAGAAGACTTGCTGTTTGACAGTCTCATGACACTATGAGCTGCTTGAATATGCAGCTCAGTATTCGAGCAGCAGAGATATTTCATGGTCAAGGCCTGGACAATCCCATCAGTTTCTGGCAAGCACCACTAATCCACCTCACTTGCTTTTGTTGTTGCTCTTCAAATCTATATTTGACCATATAGTCAAATATAGAAAGTCAGGCAGAGGAATGTTGGAATTGAGGATATAATTTTTGCCCATTATTATTGATGAAACAATTTGTTTGAACTTCCTCCTTTCCTTCAGTCCTGCTCTGCTTCCATGAAGCCTCCTTGTCAACTCTGAGATTTGGGCCATGCCTCAGGTATTTTTTTTGAGATGCTCATCATGGCTTCTGTATCAGAGTGAACTGAAATCAGTTGCTGAGCTGTAACTGCATCTAACCAGTATCAAAATTCAAATTGTTTTGAGGTGGAGTTCTAATTGTAACAAAATATGTTAATGTTTATGTCCTACTGTCTGTAATCAGTCTTTCTAGGTTTGTATCTGAGCAGTTGTGAAGCCCCTTCAGCTCCAAAGCACTATCCCACGCACGAACGTGACGTCACACGTTGCACCACCCACATTTTTCTGCAAACCACCTTGCGTATGGAAGTATGGCGGCCTCGGCGGAACAACTGCTCCTCGGCCAAAGTTTACTGCTCCGGTTTTGACGTGAAAGCGATGAATAAGTACGCAAAAAGAGCAGGCAGTATCGACGAGCTCGGTTGCTGTGAGCATTGGACAGGGCTTGCAGAAAGAGTCGCTGTTATTTGGCCGGCGGACTTCACTGAACTTCTCTTCGCCTCCTTGATTGAAGCGTCTCCACTCCGGGTATCAGACGGGGAGAAGCTCCATAAGACGGGAAAAGTGGACACGGAAGTTGGAAACTAAGTCATTGCGATGACTTTGGAAAGTTCAGTCGTAATGTGGGAATGTATGGTGCTAAGACACATTTGTTGAGCTGTTTTAGCGCACTTGTCCGAAATTGTTTGTCGGGAAGCAGCAAGAACCAACTGTTGACTGGTCGATGTGCATTTAGGGTCTGCGCGCTGCATACCACCAGCAGACGTTGGTTAGCTTTCATGGCTCGGGCTAACCAACAATTTCACTGTTTCTCTGACCACGTAAGTTGTCATACGTATGTATCTTATCTTTCTTAACGTTTTAGAGGCAAAATAAGTTGTTTCCAAATGGTAGAAAATATTTAAATTGATCAATGTTGCCAGTTGCTGATGATTAACTGTTTATTGCGAGCGGACAGCTGAGTTAAAGGTACTTCAGTACTACGTATTACGTTGGAATTGTCCAGGGTATAGTGTAGAAAAACATTTAGCCGTTTTCTAAAATATGAAAATCAAAATTTAAAGCTGTTCATATATTTCAAAATTATTATGCATACAGCAATCTTTTTTCCTTTGAAAAATAACTCAAACTGATTGCTTTCCAGACGTGCTATTTATTAAGTGTTCAGTTTATCTACCACATTTAGGATGCAACCTAAAACTTTAGCCATCAATAGCTGTTTGAGTTACTAATTTAAAAATTGCAGACATGTCCATAAGGCTCTACAGGTTTTCAGATAAAATAGCATGTCCTGTGAATAATTTTTAGGTTTATTATGGAAGCATTTTGATGACATAGTTTAAGTTCACAAATAACAAAAAATCAATACACACTGCAAGTATTATCTTTATTCTATGTTAAACATGTGGGGACAAGTCCATCAGAATCGCACTATCTGTGTGTATTGTCCCTTTTGCAGGCACCACTCCTTAAATTCATTAACACATTATTTTGAACTGCTGTGTTGAGAAAATCTTTCTCAGCTTTTGAAACACCAAATGTGAATAATTTTATCGCGCAATACTGTTTTGCTCCCCTCCTTTAACAACAATTTGTAAAATTATTGTTTAGCACACTCTCTAAGTTGGAGACAGTTTTGTATTTGCAATTTTGGCCTTATTAAAGTTTGCAGTGGCAATTTAACAATACCGAAACACACTGGAGTTCTAAAAAAAATGGTAATTTCAAAAATGGCGTTCCCAAAGTAAGGTCCTTCTATGAGATGCCAGGGAAATAATTGCAGTGACCTGAGTTGTCCCCAGCTGCACAAAATATTTCCCAGTTGTTGCTGTGCACTGCCAGTAACTGGGTTGAAAGATGATTTCTGCACTTTTATCATGCTTGCTGAAAAGACCACTGTTGCTGCTGGAAATATTTTTGGTTGTTAAAAACACAGACAGTTAAGGTGTAGAAGTTAAAGGACAAATACATTTCACTCTCCGTGCGGTTACTGGGTTTCAAAACTACATCTGGGAAGCTATCAGCTGGTTTACAGACAGTAAAAACTATTTAATATGGTCACACAGTTTTGTTCTAAAGTAATCAAAGTTAGCATAGCAACGGTATCTCATACCTAATCTTTAGAAGTTATTGTTTCTGGATCAGTTATTCAGAAGGACCAGATTCATGTTATTGATATCTGTATTGAATTGTAAATGCACTTATTTATTTATTTATTCATTTTATTTTTCAGATTTCCCCTGAAATGGCTTGTTTTGTCTTGTGAAGCGCGGACACTCCACTAATGTGTGACACTCGGAGACATACTGGTGTAACTTTGATCTGCTCAGGTGACCTGAATCACCCGTTCTCTCGGAAGGGACGTTCTAAGACAGGGAACGGGTCTCTTGTGTCCCCTTGATCCTCTCCCTGTCTGGTACCCAACTGTGGAACGGGGAACAACTGATACCAGCTTGGATAGTCCCGGCTGCAGCCTGGCACCCTGCCCTTATGGGGCAGCAGCCGGGGAAATTTGTAGGGGACCAGAGGAGACCCAGTTTGCCAGCTTTCATCAAGGGGGGAAAGAGAGACTCATCACGCCATGTGAGCCAGCCATGGAATGTTTTCGATAGACACGGTAAGATCAGAACTCTTTCATAAAGTATGAAGAAATAAATTATTTTCAAACAAAACGGAATGATTGCTTAGTTAGTTTTGTGCATCATATTATCTTAGATCTGCAAACCCATACTGAAATTATGTTCTGTCCCCTGCTTTGATATTATCGTTTCATCAAGCTGAAAGTGAATAGTGACAAAATAAATACTGTCAATGATGACTGGCAAGCCTGTGACGTGATGTTTACCCCCCGCCCCGAAGTTAAAATTAACCACAGGATGCACACAAGAATATAAATTTCCCCATATTTTTAGTTGAAATTGTTCAAAATTAACACAATAGATTATTGAATCTGTTATTCTTTCACATGTACATTTGTAGATTGTTTCAAATGTCATCAACATGTTGCAACAAATTTTGGGAGGGGGATGTAGACCGTAAAACTTGTCAGAGCGGTCTAAGACTATTATGTCATGACTTGTGGGGCGCATACTTTGTGCAACACTGAAACAAGAGCACTGTAATTGCACAGTCTAAAACTCAGGTATTTTAAATATTTTGATCTTTGCATTGAAAGCGCATGTTATAGTTATATACTTTACACTTTGCAACATATTAGATTTAAAAAGCGGGATAGAGTCCAAACAGAGTAGAGCTGCAGCTTTTGAATACTTTTGCATTAAATTAATTGATAAATTACTTAATAACATACTATCCCATGTGTCTACTTAAATCTACAATGACATCTCATCTCCTCCCTATTCACTACCATATTTCTGCTTTCCACTTTCAGTCAATTTATCAATTGAAATATCGATTTACATGAACAGAAACTGTTTTCACGATGTATCCGTTTCATAAAATGGACAAATTATCCCCGTGGTTGTCAATATATTTATCCAGAAATTAGTTGGCGGGATGTCTGCAGAAATAAATGAAAGGCTATTGTATATATTTATAACCATCTAAAAAGGGCATAGAGAAAAAATGATGGAAAACACTGCCCGAGTACAATAGTGTTCTCATTAACCATTAAAAACTTGATTTTTTTTTTTCCAAGAACATCTTAATGATGAAAAAGGACTGAAAAGGGACTTAATTTTCCCACTGAGGTTGTTGGAAGTCTGTATGAAGAGTCCAAGGTCTACCTTATAGTTTACTTTGTCAGATACATTAATGCATAATGTCATTTGAATTTTTGTCTTTTAACTTACCTTTCTAATTCAGTTTAATTATAAAGCTTCATGATGACCCGGTAATAAACAATTACATATATCTGTAATGGTGTTTGAAGAAACAGAAATGTAGCCATTTGCAAAGTTGTTAAGTTTATGTCCTACTAAGCTAAACTAGGAAAGTGCCAAAAACATTTTAGGCCATCTTAGATTTCCATCTCATAATTTTCTGTTGCACCTAATTTGAAGCATGATGTGAAACAACAATAACTCCTCTATTTGAAACATGCTGGCGCTGAACTGAGTGCAGTTATGTGGAATAATCTGAGGAGTAATTTCTGCCCTATTATAGAGCATCACAGACAGGTTTTCCAATGTTATCAAGGGATTTGGGAGGGGATTAACCACCATCAATTAATGCGTAGATAAAATGTATGCATATTTTTTAAACTGAGAGAGTCTGAAGGAAAAATAGGCATTTCATCATGTATGATTCAGGTCTGGCAGCAACATATTACTAACAAGTACAGTTCTGGGGTGGATTCGCTATGCACCAAAAACCCCCTTTTATGCCAATTGTCAGTGATGATAGCTTGTTATTTTATCCATAGAGATATAAAACTTCAATATGCCAACAAAAGGGATAGTCAGAAATTCAAAAACAATGCTGCCTTATTTGAGATTGATTTCATTTAGTCAGACGAGGGAAAAAGTGTTTAGGAATCTGGAAAAGAAATCTGGAAAAAAAATCTTTTATCCTGTTGAAATACTTTAACTTTTAAGCCACTTACACCCTTCAGTCAGCAAATTACATTTCATTATTTTAAATTCCAGTAACTCTCCTCTTCTTGGAAAATACACCCTTTAGCTATTGTGGTAGATAGGTTCTGAAATGATTCAAATCCAGCTGCAAAACTACTCCACAGAACCCAGTGTCATTATTTATTAAAATAAAGATCAAGTACGCTCAGAAAACAATAGAATTTAAAGTGGCTGTGCTTTATTTTTACACGTTTGACTTGAAATAATATGCACTGTCTAACACATATTTTACACACCCTTTTCTAGTGGAAAGTACTAGGCTCTGTAATGAGTACAAATTTACAACTTTAATATTTCTAAATAACTAATTTGTACACAAAGATGGCAATGTTTGGAATGATAAACTGCTTGTTAAAAGAAATTTGCAGCTTGTGTTGGTATGAACATCCTCTGTAAAAGAGCATTAACCATTCAAAGCTATCTTTACATATCCGTAAAATCATCGGACAGTGATTGCCTTTGTAAGAAAACTCTAGTCACTGACTCAAAAGTCTTGTTTAACGCAGAGGGGGACATGTCAAGGAAGGTCAGAAAAGCAGAGTGAAATCGTTTGTTGGTTAAAAAGGTCGGATTTTGCAAAGGGTCGGCAACAGGGCATATTTGTTTTCCCTTTCTGCCCCCTTTCCCTTGTGATGAGCAGGTTAGGCCATAAGAGGGGATGTGAGTCACAGTGCAGGAGCAGGGCTGCAACAACAGCTTTATGTTTTTTTTTCTCTCTCCCTCTTGGTGAGCTTTAGCTTGTTAAAAGTGGGATAACCAGCTGCCTTGCTCTTTCCCAGCAGGCAGGTTCAGACCTCTGCATGCAGCTGCCTGGGAGAGAGACACAGGCAGTAAAGAGGCAAGCAAAGACCTGTCTGTTCTTTGGCTTCATTGTGTACTGTACAGTGGATTGGTGAGATTTCACTGGCTGGTTAATACCGATTGTAATGTTTGAAAATGGTTGTGATGCACCTAGAATATTTTTAGCTGACTTTAATGTTTTGTTTTGTTTAAAAAAAAAAAAAAAAAGTATGTAAAAACATACAAAATGATGTACTATTGAATAGGTTAGAAGCAGAGATATCTTACTAGGTCTGTCCAGACATGCCAGATTCATCTGATTACCTTTTTATTATAAATGCTTACTAGGTATTTAGAAATATTTTTTTTCTAGTTGGTGCCTGTAGTTAAAATGCATTGCAAAAGTATCCATGCCACTTTGAACTTAAACTTTAGATTGCTATCACAATTTCAATGCAAGTTGAAGTAGGTTTCCTCTCTATCATAACTAATTATTTTATACACTTATACTTCAAATGGGTTGATGTACTTTGAAACTGTTTTTACAACAGTGATGTAGATCAGTAGCCACAAACAGGAGGAATCTTAAGTTCTTTTACTCCCTTTTAGCATTTAAGTCCTTTTTGGCAGGTGTGCCTTACATTCTGGTAATGGCTGCTGAATGTGTCATAGGGGCCCTATTTATTAAGCATTCCCATAACCAAGCATTATGTCACAGTTTGGTTCATTTAAGTAGATAAATTCAAGCCATGTTTCTTTTGTGGCACTAGAACATTTTAGTGATCCTAAAATACTCCCATCAAGAGTAATTAAATACATATTTGTTATTCATCTCCAGCTCCCCAGACATATATGAACAACCAAAACAAGAAATACTTTTATACGGCTAACTTCTGGTATGATTTTATATTGAAGTAACATATTTCTGAGGAAAAAGGTGCCAGGCTAGGTTCTTCAGCCAGCCAGACTAGTTGGGTGACAGAAAATGCATAGGCCATTGACATGCCTTTGCTTGCTCAATAAGGGCACACCAGGGCTTCTTTTCTTTCCTATGAACTTCATCCGAGACCTTTCTAATTGCATGTCTGAATTCTGGGCTGGCAAACCTTCTAGATGATTAGAAGAAAGATGGAAAGAAAACTCACCAAGGTACATTCATATAAAAGTACACGACATTCATCTGATGCAGTTGAGCATAGTGCATGAATGAAGCAATCATGTTGGTGTTTCTGAAGGAAAATAAGCGCTCGGTCATGGAAGAGCTGTTATCTGCTGAGAAACTGGCTCAGCATCCCTCAGATGTTGTTTCCAGGAAGCACAACATTCATGTCTTAAACATTCACCTACCTCTGCATTAGCTACACCTGTCCAATTGTTGATACAAATGAATAATCAGACAATCATCTGGACTCTACTGATTTTGAACTGGTGATCTATTGGAACTTCCACACCCAAACCTTGCATGGATTTATAGAGACTGAAAAGATGGAACTATAGTTGACAAGTGTCTGGACAAACTTACCTTATTAAGGTCAGAGGAGACTAAGGCAGAGTAGTTTGAGATAATAGACAGGCAACCTTAGCTTGTTACAATGAAGGTGTGTAGAATATCATCTCTGAATGCACAATATGTAAACCTTGTAGTAGATGGGCTGCAGCAGTAGAAGAATATGAGCCAACAACGTGGACCAACTACAGCAGTCTAAGGCTACAGTTCAAAGAGAGTCGCTAAAATAGGTTAATAAAGAGATTGAGAAAATTTGACCTGAGTGAGCCTCAATTTTAACTTGGGCACTCGCATGGCAGACCTAGAATTTGGCATGAACCCACCCTGCTTCATGTGATTCAGGAGTTCAGATTGTGGTGGTGTAAAGGTCTAATAGAAATTTTCTTTGCACACTTTGGGTCACTTAGATACCTGTTAAGCATATTTTATCCAGCACAGCACAGCTGAGAGCTGTTGCTGACATGGCATGATCTGATCTGGAAGTGTACTAAGGTACTACGATTTCAATTCTAAAACCACAAAAACTTTCTTTTTCTTTTTAAATACCTTTTAGTATGAAGTAATAACGTGGTTTATTGTTTCCAAATTATGCTACCAAGCAGTTCACTATCTCTCTATACTTACTTTCTTGATCGTCTCTGATTAACCTGACAACTGCAGAGTCATCTGAGTATTTCCACAAATAACAGGAGTCTGTTTTGTACTGGAAGTCTGAGGTGCACCGAGTGAAAAGGAGTGGTGATAATGATACCGTGGTATTTTCACTAAAGGTTGTCGTAGTGTTACTCTCATATCAACAAATGCCTGTTGTGGACTATATCTGTCCCTTTATAAATGTCATTTGATTGCTACTTACAAGCAGGATAATGCATGACATCGGAAAGCTCAAATAATCTAAAACTAATATCTTAAAAATGACATTGAATTTCCTTTATTCACATATTCAGGTAAATAAAGCATTAAATTGAGTATTGCGTCATGCATGTCCAACCGACCAATCTGCAGGAATTTTTAATACCCTTTTGAATTTAAGCTGTGAAGAATTAAAACAGTTTTGAAGGCAAAATGGATTATGCCCCAGTACCAGCACAGAATACCTGATAAAACCATTATAGTATATACAGATGTGCGTATTTTTTGACGAGGACAAAAAAACATTTGACGATTCCTTTATTTTTAATCTTTGGAAGAGGAAATCTATTAAACCAATTGTTGGTTGCATAAAAAAAAACCCGGGTGCCAGGTGTGTATTTGTGTCAGTAGATGCTATCTGTGTATTGGGCTAACCATATTATTTTTAGTCGGTAAATATATTTTTTTGTTTTTACTGAAAGTATAGAAATCCTTGGAGTCTAGAGACTAAAATCTCTTCCCATGATTCTTCCTTGTTGTGCATGTGTGTGTGTTTGTACAACACACAGCCACAGAGCAGCTCTTAATAATATTTATTGAGACCAGCTGTTAGGCCTCTGGTGGCTTGTCCCTTGACCTGGTTGGCAATGTCTCCAAATTTGAGTATAACATTAGACAAAACTTTAATGAAATACTCTGTAATGTCCCTACAGCTAATTTATTTGCCTATTAAAACACATAGGAAAATCCTGTAATAATCAAAGCTTTTATTTTATCTGTGCTAGTTTCTGATCTAATCTATTTAAGGTTCACCAACTTGGCTGATAATGATGGCGCTAGAGTATTGTTAGGACTGATTGTTCAGTGATGTGTGAGCGTCGCTGCCGAGGCCTTTTCTGTCTGGAACACACAATTGTCTCTGGCCAGATGACACATCACTTCCCATCAGTGTTTTTTCCTCTCATCAAGTCTTGGCCATGTGGGAAAACAAATTTCCCTTTATTGTCACACTAATTAATGACCAGCCTCAACAGTTTAGTTGAGGCTGCAAGGGAATTAGTTGCTTTGCCATATCACATCCTGCAATCTGTATTTACTAATCTCTTGCGCTGGTCGATAAAAGTCGCTGATTAATGAAACCAAACAGTTTTTAAGAAGAGCACTGAGAATTTATCTGAAATGAATAAACATAAGGGGTATAATTATGATAGTGAGACTTGTTGGTTCCAAAATATTTATGGGAAATGACCATTCTGAGATCTTTATGTATTAATGGTTTGTTTTGGATTTTAACAAATAAATAAACTTGAACCTCTTGTAGTCGCAATCAAGATGAGCATATGTTTATTTGTAATGTTTGTCTGTCATTTAAAGGTTATCCAGGCTGTTTTCAAAGCCTTTTTGAAATCATAAACAGACATATAAAGCTGTAGCTGTGTGATGATGTTGCCACAGCAGAGTTTGTTTTGGAGTTTTTATTGTCCTGCTCTAGTGTGACACCCAGTGGTTTTCTGAAGTTGCTCTGCTCTCCTTTTGCAAGATTTAATAATCCCTGCAATCTATTTTTGTTTTTTGCACATTTTCCAAGCTTTATTTTGAAAAAGTTTGCTTTCCCGGCTTGGAAAAGCAAAGTTTTTCAAGCAGGCCCATTTTTCAACTTTAAGTATTCCACAAAAGTCGCATGCCTCTGATAAATTATAGCTTTGTTTTTTTTATTTCAACACTGTAACATTCATTCAGCATGAAAAAAAGTTTCTCGGCTTGATGTTTGCATTCTGCCAAAGTCTTAATATTGTCACCTGTACTCTTTCCATTGTAGGATGCGAAATTCCTCTACAGGGAAAATAAGGCCAATTGTGTAACCCTGAGCTCTGTTCAGTATGACCACATTCTTTTTGGGTTCCTGCCAAAACATTTCTCTTGAGCCTATCTGCTCTGCTTCCAAGAGAATCACATGTTTGTATCTGGTCTCTTGCATCAAAGGTGGGTTGAGTAATATTGCCTATTATGCTCAGAGACGAGGAGCGAGAGTTAAACATTAGGGCAAGCTACAGCAGTAAGGAGAAATATGCAATCCTCTGTGCATTCCCCTCTCAAATAACTGGTGCGGTTTCCCGCATTCCCTCGTTCTTTTCTCTCTGTTTTAATTATTGGATCTCTTTTGTAATTGTGCCATGTTTTTGAAAAGAGCAAAACAATCTTATTGGTGTTTTTCTTTTTTCTTCAGATTGTTGCAAAGATTAATCACCTTCAGCCTATTTACAGAAGAACCCATGGGGTTTTTGATCTAGTGTTTATCACCTAATTAAGATTTAAATTTAACTGGTAAAGACCTTGTATGGTCCCTTAAAATACACCTGCCATGTTTGTTGTATGTGTGTGTTTTGCCTGGTATTTTACATATATGTTTTAAGGTACAACACTTTGGTTACTTTAGAGGTTTTTAAATATGATATTGAAATGCTGGATGTGCCATAACTTTCTTCAATAGAACAGAAACAAAACAGAAGAAATTATCTTTGGACCTAAAGAGGAATAATCTAGAGTCTGTACACATCTTCAGCTGTACAGCTAGAAACTAGTGACCAGGCCAAAATCTGGAAGTAGTGATGGACATAGACTGAACATCCAACGACACATAAAGCTATTACAAATTCAGCCTTCTATCACCTAGGAATATTTTCAGGATAAGGGGATTAATGTCCCACAATAATCCAGAGAAACTGCAACAGTGTTTTAATAAGTCTGCCTAAAAAAATAGACAGCTGGAGCAGATCAGACAATGGAGTACATCACCCCAGTTCTAAAGTCATTACAGTGGCTTCCGTAGCCTGGAGAATAGACTTTAAAATGCTTTGTTTAATTTATAAATTACTAAATGACTTAGCACCAAAGACATTAAAGTCTTCTTGTTGTTGTGTCAACCTTCTAGACCTCTCAAGTCTTCTAGTTCAAGTCTACTCTGGATCGCTAGAATCAGAACCAAACGCAGAGAAGCAACATTCAATTTTTGTGCTCCTCCAATCTGGAACAAATTTCCAGCGAACTGCAAAACACCCAATACACTGAATTCCTTTAAATCAAGACTAATACCTTTTGGAGCTAGTGTTGATGTTATTCACTAAGAAAATTAGGAACACATTTAGTCATTTTTTGTAATTATGTTAACTAAAAAAAACAAAGTACAAATAAAGATAACTATAAGTAAAATTATTTATATTTTTGTCAATGAATAAGAATAAATAAATGCTTGGAAGAAAATATATCTATCTATTTATTCATTGTCCATACATAGGGCCAAATTCTCACTATGGAGAAAACAGGATGGTGATGGGAGTGTTTTCAAACTAAATGTGCAGCAATGGTAAACACCTGCAGAAATGACCACTTAAACAGACACCAGAAAGCAGGCTGTCGAGTAGGGGTAGCTATGCTTTAGCTCTGTGTCCTAAATTACGTAAAACTTTTACAAGACTGGAATGATTGGATGATTGACTGTAGTGTTAATGTTGTGATCTGTCAGAAGCTCTTCTGTCTGTTGAGCAGCATAAAACTGATCTAAGTGTTGATCCAAACTGTTTTCCCAGCACAACAGACCTTGACCTTCTTTGGTAACTAATACTGATTTTTTTTTTCAGCTTCTTGCACTTCAGCTGGCAGTGTTATTAGTAGCAATGATGTATCCTTTTAGTTGCTTCACTGCTTGATGTTACAGTGGTTATCCCCCCCACAAAAAAAAAACTTTAGCTAATTTCTATAAAAAAGTAATTTTAACATTCAAGAATTGTATTGTATGATAAAATTTTTTCCACTTCTCAGTGTTATCAGTCACAGAAAACTGACATCAAAATGACATCTCTCTGTGTTGAAGACAACAATTTTATTTTTATATAAAACAAATTTGCGAAATGTCACTTTGGCATTTCATCACAGTTGAAATCCCAGATGGAGTTAAGGATCTTTTTCTTTTAACAAATCTGTAAATTTGATCTGGAATATTTCACAGTAACCATTTTACTTACAGGAAAAATGGTAATGATTTTTATAAACATTTATTCTTCGGGTATAGCATGACTGATGGCAATAATAAACATGCACTTGATTAACCAAAATCTGATTATTTTATCTTTCTTATTAAGGATATTATTCAGGATTTTGTTTTTGTTAAACAGTTAATCTGTGTTGTATAAAATATGACGCCCACACCTACAAGAGACGTTCATTACTTAAGTATAAGAAGAATTTTTCTTAAAGATATGGAAGGCCTTAAAAAAAGTAGACCTTTGTGATTTATAGTTGACTAAATTTGTAAACTTAGTTGAATAAAACTAAACCTAAAACCAAAACGTCCACAGGTGATTGAAATGTAATTAATACTTAAATTACATTTAGTCAGATGAAACTATGCTTTTAAAATTAACACTGGTTGAAACTTGTATAGCCGCCATAGATTTTTTTTTTTATCCATTCTGAAGCTCAGTCATGGTATCATTGTAGTCTGACAGCAACATAGCTTATCTTTCTCTCCAATTTGCTTTAACCTGCATATCCACACGCAAAATTCACATTTGCATGCTCAGAGAGTGCCTCCAAGTGAAGTTAGGAATGCAGTCTGAGAATCTGTTGCCACCTGGTTCCATGCACACACACACACACACACACACACACACACCCACGCGCACACACTCAAACACTCGTGCAGGAGAAAAAACTTCCCCTACTGCCTTTCCTTGCTCCATGCCCAAGCAGGCCGCTGCAGCTTCGGACGCAGCTGTTGTTTTCTCTACAGACAACCTGTTACCTCAGACGCCAGAAAGACAAAGCTGGGATCAGCTCTGTGTTGCTGTCTTGTGCAGAAAACATTTCTCATCTTACTTAGTGATAGACGATTAAGTTGGATATGATTTAAAATTTTGACAGTTTTTTTTTTTTGCTAAAAATGTTGAGATATCACTACTTGTGAAGTTTTCTCCTTTAAATGGTTTCATTTCAGTGCACATTGTTTGGCCTTTGCTTTACTTCTTTTTCCCTTGCCAGCTCAAATTTGACTTTATTGGTGTTCTGTCCTGTTTCTTGGTTTTGCATTAAACTCCTCTTCATAGCGCTGTAAGAGGATAAGATTGGGGCTGTAAAGCTAGCTGCATCTGGATCCACTTAGACGCTGAGAGAAGCCTGAGCAGTTTCACCACTGCAGTTCAACAGTGTCTCATAACCAGAGTCTTTCCTCTGTGTATCTGTTGCTGTTTTTACTCAGGCGGGTGTTTAGACGAACGGGGTCTTTCCCCAGGCATCTAGATAACAATTTCAAAGCATTTACAGTTGATAGTAGAAAATTGTGCACAATAGACTGTTCTCTTTCCTTTTTTTATTGTGTGTCAGTTTTTATCACAGTTCTGGCTTTTTATGCTGTTAGGTCACAGAATTAAACCCAGAATGACAACATATCCTTAAATAAACTCCAGTGTGACCACTTTCCTTGAGAGGTTACCTGATTAGTAAGTCTAGCTGTATGTAATTTAATCATACTATAGATATCAAAATTATGCATAATTTTATTCACATTTCACTGTTCTGCACCATTTTGTGTTGGTCTATTAAATAAAATCTCAACAAGACATTAAAAGTTTTTGGTTATAATCAGAGGTGTTTTTTTGGATATTCCAGTCAAGAAAAAAAAAAGTTTCGCTATTTCACTATTTTTTTTTCTTTGCCGTCAACAAAGAATGTTAACATTTTCTAACAATATGTTTATTATATAAAAAATACTCTAGCATTTCCAATAAAACTGTCTGAAGATGTGGTTTGATTTAGTTAATTAGTGAAATTCTTAGACAACAATAAAACTACAAGAAAATTGTTAATACCTCTTGACACCAATGCCCCTAAACACGGCATCAGTGTACCCTCATATATTTTCTGCTGTAAAGACTCTCGTTGCAATTGGGGCCAGTTTAGCCCTAAAGCAGCTGGCTGCGAATAATAGCATATTCTTTCATACCAGTGATGTTTAAGATTGCGTTATTATGCATTTATTATTTAAATGCAGGGGAGTAACTGGGCTAAGCTCAGAGTGTCATTTAATGAAGTTTAGCTTGCTCTGTGCTGACCCATTAACTGGGCAAGTTGCATCAAAATGGCATCCAAAAGCCTTGAAAGGTTAACTCAAATGTAACTGCTCTGAACTACTTCATCATAAAATCTGTAAAATAATTACTTTTACTTCTGAGGAGTATTGGCTACAAACGGTGTCAGCAGTGTGACTTACCAGAAGCTAATGCAGATTTAAACCTTGAACTAGAGCAATGACCAGTTCATTCTCGAGTGTCCACTCCTCCCTGTGGACTACACTAAGTGGCAAATTATACGGAAATCTAAATCCCCTAGTTTCATCTGCTGGTCTGCATGCCTCAGACACTCTGGCTGCATTCAGCAGAGGGCTCAAAGTAAACAGCCACATGTGCAAACACACATCCACGCATTCAGAATATCTGCTTCCTGTCTCTTTTTCTCTTTTCTTTCCACCTGACTAATTCTGATTGCTTTAAATGTTAAGTGGAGTTGAGACAAAGAAATTCAGTTATGTACAGTTGACAAAATGTATTGGAAACAGCTTTTTGTACCCCCCTCCCTTCTGTTTTCAAACTTTGTAATTAGAAAGCTTGTTGGTTTAAGTGCATATATGACTCCTCTTCCACATAATAGATGAACAAGATTTATAGCTAGTGTTGGCTGGCCCCATTTTACCACTGTCAGTGTGATCATGGATATATCCTAGTGTGCCAAGTTTAATATATGATTAGCAGTAAAAGTTGAAGTAAGAAAACGGCAGTCCTTATACCAGTATACTGGTTTTTCATCAAGGTTTGGAGAAAAGAATTGTGTATCCAGGAAGAGTGAGAAACAAAGCACCAGCAACCATCTTGTGGGTGGATGTACGTCAGCTAACTGTTAACATATTAGTCCACAGTATAAAACGCGAGCTATTCCGCTATGAGCTCATTTCCAAACAATGTGCTTCGTGCCTCTCCATCTGCAACCTTTTTTCCTCTTGCCTCCATTTTTACAGCCCCTCTTCTCTTGCCCTCATCCTCTCATCTTCCCCAACACTATGTGGCTGCGGTAAGTTAATCGGCCTTCCTCAGAGCTCTAGGAAGCCTGCATTTCTTTATAATTGGTGTTTTGGGGTGGTGCATGAGAAGTAGGCAGATGTTTGTCATACCGACACTGCATTGATGATTTGGGTAGGGCGTGTGGGGGGCAGCGTAGTACCAAATGATTTGAGGTTCAGCACATAGGGTTTAAAAGTCAGACTAATGCCATGTTGAGGAAGTTTTGTGATTGCTGATGTGACACACATAAACATCCATTATAATCATATTGAGGATATTATTGTGTGTTATTTTAACTGTTAACTCCACAGATTTAATGGCTTCTTAAAAGACTTCAGCGCTTGGATTCAGTGATTTGTTCTTTTTGTGCAGCTTTTAGGTGACTTTAAGAACAGAAAATCTCTTATCCAAACATCCAGATTCTTCTTGCTATGTTTGATTTGTTTTCTATGTTTGAGTAGGTGGTCAGTACACTGATAGCACAATTATTTGATATTAGTTTTCAAAACGGCAAAAGCAATCTAAATCAAACTGCGTAGAGTTCTTTGAACCTTTTTAGCTTATTGCTACAACAATAAATCATGATTCTTGTCATTTTCTCCCAATAACTAACTATATAATAATTGTCCATCCCTTGAGGAGTTGAGAGGCAGAGGTCTAGGAGTATGTAAATATTCACATACTATTTGACCACTAGTATCCAACATGTGCTCAATGTTGTGCGGTTCATATGTAGGTTTTGTTCTCTTTACCTATGGTCTCCCCTGTAGCACAATTCCACACATATTGATGCATATAATACAATGATACTGTTTTCATTTAGATGAATTCAAAGGGACTTTCATGTCCCTTTTGACATGAAAGTATGGAAAATATGATCTAGTTAGGTGACAAATGAAACCCAGGAAAAACTGATAAATGTTACGCTTTCAGCTGAGAGCTTTAGTTCTGCCTTCAATGGCCCAGTCCTGTTTCCAGAAATGATTTCTTAACCTGTAAACATTTCAGAGTGGAGAAAGAGGGGGAAAAACCATGATTGAGGACAGAGAATGGTCGAAAGACAGAGAGGGGGAAGGGGCTGAAAAGTTGGAGGAGGAGCATCTTTTAATAATTTTGACTTCAAAAGGAGAAGAAAGAAGACTGTTTAAGAACTATGCAGAGTTTAACCTATTTAGGTGTTTGGTGAATTAGTCGTCTGGATCTTTTACTTTAAAGCTGATATGATGTTTGGATGCTGGTGAGGTGTTGGGAATCTTTTAACTGCGTGTGTGTATGTGTGTGGTAGCGGTTTCTCCCTCCTACTTTTGGAGGTGGGAGGGCTTAGCTGATGTCATTGAGTGCAGCAGGCAGAGCTTGAAAGAGGCCCTTTGTTGGCTGCTGCAGCACGAGTGGTTCCTGCGCTTCGGATACAGGCTCACACAGGGGACAGGAGAGAGGAATGGCAACTTCTACCCTGCGCTAATGCCCACTCTGCCGTTACTTCTACACACCTACCAACTCTCTGGACTCAACCTGCTCCTCTGGATTTCTGTTTTGTTTCTTAAAAGCGGATGTAGCTAAAAGTCCTAAAGTTAACAAGGGAGGGAGAAAAAAAAAGAGAAAAAAGATGGAGACGCTCAGGAGAAAAAGTTGTTAGGCTTTGCCGGACAGCTGCTCTTTCGGGTTTCCAAAAGGAAAGGGAAGACGAGAAGGATATACAGCAGCTGGAAGGAACCGACAAAAGAAAATCTCTTCACATTTTAGCTTGATCTTTCCTTTTTTTGGGACAAATGTAGATAGAAACCTTTGAGTGACGTCGGATTTGATCAAGCAACTATAATTTTGGCAGGAAAGTGGGGAAAAAAGCAGATGAAAATGTTGGAGATATGCCTGAAATTGGTGGGGTGTAAATCTAAGAAGGGCCTCTCGTCTTCCTCCAGCTGCTACTTAGAAGGTAAGAACACTTCATGGCCACTATGGCATTGTCTTTTAGCTCGGGCCTATCCTTTACAATTTACTTTGTAAAAAAAAGCAGCTGTGTACTTAAAAACCCATGTCAAAACATTGGAGGAAAATTAGGAATAGTGAGTAAAGAAAAGAAAGAGGTTTTGAGATGATAATCCGTAACATGATTTCTAAATTTTGGAAACTAAAGAACGGGGAGGGTAAGCAGAGAGAAAGCACAGGGGAGGAGGAGGGAGGCCAGACACTCTGGCTGGCTAGAGAGGAAAAAAATGTGGAAAAAAAGACAGCAAAAAGAATACAAGGAAATCTGACTCCTGGCCATGTCCCACTTAACTCTTGTTTAGGAGGGGAGGGGGAATCTAATCTCAGTGTGCACTTTTCGCTTCTTTGCTGTTCTTTATTACTTCAATAGGTTTTCAGTGTGCCTATAAAAATTTAGAAAGACATTGTGATATAATGGTTTTAATTTTGTGCATAGTTGAAGTCCATGCGATTTTCATAATGACAGGGATTGACTCTTAAATAAGAAAGGAGGAGCAAAAAGTTCTCAATGTTTCAATTTGGAGCAGAAACAATTAGCAAACACCTGGAAGAACTGCACATGTGCTGAACTTATCAAACTACTTCTTACTCCAACACTCCTAAGAATGGATGTAAACGGCATAAAGGAGAAGCACTGTTGTGATGACGTGCTGAAGGCGGAGTTTAGGAAAGAGCAGAACATTTCTGGAGAGACAAAGGCCAAATTTCAAGGTGTCAAACGGAAAGTCAAATTTCTTTTCACTAGCACCCCCTACTTTACACAAGGGCCCACTCATCCAAATTGGGAGGCATTGAACCACCAGATTTATCTGTTATTGAGGAACCAGAGACTCAGCCAGTATTGATAAACTTTCCTGGAACTGTGACCAAGGAAAATGGCACTGCTTTTCTTCAAGTTGGTATAACAACTTTAAGTGATTTGTGTACATGGTAGGAAAGGATGCTGTTTTTAAAAAAATCTGCTGACATTTTTCTGGAGTTTCTAAGGGCAGAGGTTGCGCTAGACTTTTTCTGTGTATGTCATTTTGACAGACGGCGTTAAAAAGAAAATCCAGGCAATTTGTTTTTACCCGTATTGAATGAACACTTTTAAACAAGAACCCACTTTTGCTCCCTAGTGTAAAATCACATTTTTAAGGGTTTTGATGTTGATTGGCAGGCTTACTCTGAGCTCTGTTGCTGCACCATAAACTGGAATTACAAGCGCCACTTGAGCCAGATTTTAAATCCGGGAACATTTCTCCATTTGAAGCAATCAGAAGTCGGCATTACACTCTGAACCGAGGGGACGTGGGAGGAAATCCAGCAGGATGCACTCCCTTCACCAGACACACTGAAAAGTATTGTGTCCAAATTTCTCTCACTCAAGTTGCAGTAGGAGCATCAGTGAAGGCAGATGGCGTGAGAGACCAACAGAGGAAAAAATATTAGTTTTGGAAGTTGAGAACTAGAGTATTTTATGACGCTTCTCATCCCTTTTACCACTTGATCTTTTTTTTTTGTGCAATCTCTCATTTTGAACATATGCTTCTTGGAGCACTTCTAGGGTTGACAGTGGAGCAGAGCCATGGAGTGGAAATCGGTGTAATCACTGCTTTGCTACAGCATCAAAGAGTGCAGGGGTAGTGCAGCAGAGACGCATGTATTGTAAATAACTCTTCAACTGAATGTCAGCTCTTGCAGAATAAGATGCATGTACCATAGTTCATTGTCCAGGTCAGAAAATATTATCAGATGGGATTTTTTTTTTTGGGGTGGGGGGTTGAATTAGTTACCTCTGCAATGTCCTCTGTGCATAAAATTAAAAATGTCTGCACCAAGTGGTCAGGTATGTCTAATCGATCAAAATGATGAATCTGTTGAAACATAAGGAACTTACAAATAGACTTGATCGAGATATTAATTTTGGACCACATCACCCAGTCCTAAATGAAACATCTGAGATTTTATTCCAGCTTTAGTGCTGATGAGTGGTAGTTGGGGGGTTGTTAGTGTTGTTGGAGGGACTGGTGCACTTCAACAGGAAGGAAGAACTTGATATGGAATGATTAAGGCAATATTTGAAGAGTGAGCCCAGACTTTGTCAGCCAAGAACCTGAAGCTTGGGCATAAATGTGCCTGACCAGTGATCTGTGACCCTAAGGATACCAGCAAGTGACTTAGTAGTTGCCTAAGGATAAGATAGACCAGGGGTGGGCACTCCTGGTCCTTGAGGGCCAGTGTCCTGCGACTCTCAGATGTCTCCCTGGTCCAACACATTTGAATCCAACAGCTGAATCACTGCAGTTAGGTTCTCCAGAGTCCTGCTAATAACCTCATTATTTGACTCAGGTGTATTGAAGTAGAGATACATCTAAAAGTTGCAGGACACCGGCCCTCAAGGACCAGGAGTGCCCACCCCTGACATAGACAGTATTTTGGGGTGGTTTTCACAAATCTCACATCTCAATGTCATGTTGGCAAAGCTGATTAGGTGTCAGTGAACACGGTGGTCTACAAACTCCACTTGATCAGTGCTGTCTGGAGAAAATTGATCAACTCCATCTAGTGGAGTTTTTAAGACTGTTCTGCCGAATACCAAGGAAATAAATAAAAACTTCTTAATTTGAACAAAGTAAATAAAATCTTTTATTCCACTTGAACTTATTTGACAGAGATCTGTTTGATTATTCCAACTAATCAAACAGAAAATGTTTGATCTGTTTCAGTTTTAGTGGGGAAAAGTAATTGTTTAGTATGCAAGCATATGATATTTCGGTATATTTTAAATATGAAATAAAATCAAAAGCAAGTTACCAATGTAGGACCCTCCAGGTTGACTACCGATTTTTAAGATTAAAGTTTTAGATTTTTTCACCTTGTTCTTTTCCCTCACTCTTACTGTGCAGTCAGTGCTCTGAAGTTTTTACAAGCCTCACACTCGTTTAATCATTTTGACGGGCATCTCAGAAATTAAGCCAATTCATGCTGTAATTTTCCCTCTTCACAGCTCCACAGAGCTTTAGTCTGATCAAGAATTATTCTCATTCATTTTCCTTCTTGGTTCCCCTATGGATTTCATTTGTCATCTGATTTATTTTTTTTTTTTTCATATGTGTTTTATTTGGGCTAGAATGCATCAGTGTGCTTTTTTTCCTCCTTCCATGAAGAGCTGCAATAATTGAGGCCTTTCAAGTGCATGTGTGTGGCTATTGCCGCTCATGCTTAATGACCTGGCTGTGCTTTCAGTAGGTTAGTCATCCTTAATTTCAGATCCACATCTTTTTTTTATACTGGTTGCTTTTTTCACGCAGCACCGATGCTGGCCTCATCTGTTTGTAATTTTACTATACTTTCTTGAATGTACCACTGAGTTAAAATGCCCTCTCCTATATTGAAAATTATTATTTTAAGCAAATATTACCCAGCTTTTACCTTTAGAGACATGTTTTAATGTATTAATTAGGACTTTCTGACCTTTATTTGTCTATAACTGGGTATTGTTCCTCCACCATCCACCAAAACCAAAAAATATGGCGTTTTCAGAGTCTGGATCAAATATATAGTTTTTACCATGAAGCAAAATGGCATGTTGTGATCTAAAAAGAACCTCGTAATGGGTCTAAACTATTGAGTCAAACTCTTTCCTCTTGTCTTCCAAAACAGGGATTCCTGCAACTTGTCAACAAAGTCATGTGATAAACTGTTTGGCTCTTCACTCTCCCAGAGTTGTGCAACACTTCCGTGTTTGCTTATTGTTTAAGATCTTGAAATCCATGCTATGTCCATTTGTAGTCGACTTATGTAGTTCAAACTTGACCTTATCTATTGACGTTCAGGTAGCCAGGTCCTTGGATGCTTATAGTGTCATATTTAACTTTAATCTCATTCATGCAACTCCTCTGTTATGTCTTTTTTTATCAAACATTTTGCAGAATCTTCAGTCAATCCTCTGCTGTAAATTGCAGGAGCATTATTAAGATGCACATTTGTGCCATTTCTTGACTAATGTTGAGTCATGCAATAATGAGTTTTAATCAAGAACCTTAGGTTATTAATAAGGGCTGGAAATGTAATAAGAAAACAAAAGTGGCAGTTGTTACACATTCAAAGTCTTGTGTGATCTAAATCAGCTGATTGTACTGAAAATACATGTGCAACATCCTGAAGTGGTTTGGCCATTACATATTTTAATTTGACCACTAAAATTTAGTTTTTCAGACAGAAACGAATCCCTCTGGCTCTGACTTCTGTAATTGGGAAGGAATTATAATATTACTCCGTGGAGTTCTGCTTGAATGCCATTATGTGGTATTGTGGTTGTTCTTTTAGCCTAATTTGAAATATTTCCCTTTGCAGTTAAAATCAATGTTTCAATCACTTATGTCAGATCACAGTCTGATCTTGGAGGTACAACCTCCAAAAACATCAGGTTTTCTGTAAAAGCCTTTTATTGATTCATCTTCATTTTAGGCCTTGAAACATCCCATATTTTTGATCACATCTCTTATATTTACTTGCATCTTAAAAATCTGTCATTTCCATTGCCCTTTTTATTTAATTTGACAGGAATGTCCTAGTAGCAATTATTTGCTTTTGTAATTTTGCTTTGACAAAAACTATAAGGCTCATGATGCAAAGCCGCAATTTGGCCTTTTCCACAAATCGACAACAGAAATCTGTTTATGAAAACAAAATCAAAACTGTTACCTTCCATGCTGTTCCTTCAGGAGTGTTTGTATTGTAGATCTGGCTTGGAAAATGAACTTGTTTAATGCTTATCATATTGTCTGTATGATAAGCATACAGAACCAGTTGTGACCAGCAACTTCTTTGCATTTTCACATTTATGACTGTCTTTGACTCTTTATACTGAACGTAACTTTGAACTGAAGTAAATTCCCTGTGAGGTTCTGCACACTTCACAAAGAACCTGAAAGCACTTCTGGGAGTATTATTCTCATTGGCAGAACTATCTACATCACATATGTCAGAGTCAAGGCCCGCGGGCCACATCTGGCCCGCGAGAAGATTTTCTACGGCCCCTGGGATGATCTTGATTTATTATTAGAACCGGCCCGCAGCAAGCCGGCACCCCGTCTGAAAAAATGCGAGATGCACCCCGTTCGATCCTCACAACGCGCACCCACCCCGGTCCGCAGGAAATTCTGAAGGCTTGGGCCGGTCCGCTGCACTAGACCAAATGCGTCATTTAAAAAAATCTCAATGAACATTCGATCAGTCCGGCCCTCGGCTTGTAGCTAAATTTTTTATTTGGCCCTCCGTCCATTTGACTTTGACACCCCTGATCTACATGATAGATCTTACAGATAATTAAAAATGAAATTGGTCTGTTCAAAAGAATTACATGTTGCAGAGGAATGAAAGATGACAAGGGCTGCCTTAACCCCACAGAAGCATCTCAGCTGGAGATTTTCCTGGAAATCGTCTCTGAACACTTAAGGAAAGCTGAAACTGATGTTGAAAAGATTAAAGAACACAATAAAGAAGTGTTTTCTAGGCATCATCCCAAAGAGTTCATATTGAGCATGGCTTACTGCAGGGTTTCCTAAGCTTTTCCATGCCACAAGCCCCCCAAACAGCTACAAAATGTGTGAAGAAACATAGACTTTTATGGTGCTGTTCTCTCACTGTTAACTCTTCAATAATTATTACATTCATTTAACATAAATGCTGCTCCATACCTTCTTATTTTAGAGTTTTTTCTTTCTTTTTTTGCAGAAGCTCTGCCTATGTCGCTTTTGCTATGCTAGCTTGAGGAACAAACCAGTCTGGTAAATTTGACTAGCAGCCAATCAGAAGTGTGAATATGGCCAATAACATTTTAATAAGTTATTTCAACTTTTAGAATAATTGAAAAACAGATTAGATTTCATACAAGTTATTTAAAATATATGATTCAAATTTCTCTTTGGTTCTTTTGGGGGGGATTTTTTGTTTCCATTTTCCCTATAAATTTAAGACCTGCAAGAGTCCTCTGGTGGCACCACAAGGGACCACAGCCCTGCACTCTGAAAAATACTGGCTATCTAGATGCTACTTTGCCCTAGTTTCTTTATGTATTTCTGATATTTGTAAATATTTTCACCAACCTGTGTGTTTTTTATTTTATTTATTTATTCCAGAAGTTCTCCAGAGACCAGACTTTGAGGGTCAGGGTCTGTCTGAAGCGGCTCGCTGGAACTCCAAAGAGAACCTGTTGTCAGGACCTAGCGAGAATGACCCCAATTTGTTTGTTGCACTCTATGATTTCGTAGCAAGTGGTGACAACACACTAAGCATCACTAAAGGTGAGACAATTTTTTTTTTTTTTATTGAAAACCAAATTTCCATATCTAGAAAATAAGTAACACAGTCTGGAAAAGTATTGGTTTGTTCTCATGTCATCCTTCCTAGTAAGGTTTGGCTTTATCATAATGCAGAATATTATCTGTCTAATGGCTTGAAATGGCAGGGGAACCCAGTCACGTTGTATAAACTGGGTCTGTAGAGTTGTGAGTACATCTGGGAATCACCTTGTTTGTGTCCCTTCTATTCTCTTTGTTCTCAATTCACTTCCTAAAAATGTTCAGACATATATGGGCTTTTTTCCACTGAGCTTTCTGTAAAACAATGCTACAGATGGATTGCACAGACAAATGCAGGAAGGAAGGAGAGACTGTAGCCCCTTGAGTAAACAAGAAAATATCTGCACTGTTCTTGAGCAATAATGCTGATAATGCAATCATTTTATTTTGATAATGAAATGCTGAAGCTGGTAGCCTGCCTTCCTTCCTTCCTTGTGTTTTTCAGCATGTCTACTATTATCTAAGAAAACTCTAAGCATGGCTAAAGTTGACATTTTCTAAACATTTTTGGTTCATCTTACTCTTTTTGATTGAGCAGGGGAGAAGTTGCGTGTGCTGGGTTACAACCACAATGGTGAGTGGTGCGAGGCTCAGACCAAGAATGGCCAGGGTTGGGTGCCATCCAACTACATCACTCCAGTAAACAGCTTGGAGAAGCACAGCTGGTACCACGGCCCCGTGTCACGCAATGCTGCCGAGTACCTGCTCAGTTCGGGCATCAACGGGAGCTTCCTGGTCCGGGAGAGCGAGAGCAGCCCTGGACAGAGGTCCATTTCCCTGCGGTATGAGGGGAGAGTCTACCATTACAGGATTAACACTGCGTCAGATGGCAAGGTGGGAACCACTGGAATCGCAGACTCTTTAAAATGTACTTTCGGTTACAGTTTTAAATCCAATCATCATACCTGAGAGTGACAGAAATAAAGCAAAGAGTGGGCCAAAACTCCTCCACAATGATGGAAAAAGATTCAAAGGCAGTTTTTTTGTAATGGCTTGGTGGTAGCTGTTGATGCCTGGGTGGCACAACCTGTTCTTAGATTTTGGAAGGTTTTCACTTTTTGACATTAGAGCCATGTTGGTTTGAATAGTTTTTTCCACATTTCATAAAGGAAATCATAATGTGCTCTATGTGTTTACTCGGGTTATCTTTTTGAAAAAAAATAATATATTTGTTATTGTTTAAATAGATTTTTACAACACTATATAGCATAATGTCTTTAATTCAGTTAATGACATACATTTGAAGTATTCTTACTGAACCATTAATGGTGTCCCGTCTGTCCTGTTGCATTTTTGCCCTTTTCCCCTAGTACTAGTCAGAAAAACTCAAGCAGGAAGTTATAAAAGGAAGGACTTTTACCTGTCAGTACTGAGTAGCAACAGGATTGCAGATCTTTTTACCCTGATTTAGTTTCTACAAAGGAAGGATTTAGCAGTATCCTGCTTGCGCAATCTTATGTTCTACCAGTTCTTCCTGTACTTAGTAAATATGCAAGGCTTCCGACAGAGCCTACAACTATATTTAAAAGATTACTGCCTCATTGAGAGAATTGAATTTAATGCTCTTAGGGAGAGTTATTTACCTAGAAATCATTTGGTGGCCAGAGTTTATTCTTAACTGGTCCTTATTGGTGATTGTTGGGCTAAACGTCTGAAAACAAAACAATTTTCAATACTGGCCAAGAACAGGAACCTCTGATTTATGAGATAATAGATAAAATTTGTATCCTTTGTTCAACATGTTTGATTAGGAAATGTCAGTTGCTTGAAAATTCCACAGGATATTTTTTTTTTTACATAAACCTATCAATGGAGGTGCATGTGGGTAAAGACTGGGTAAAATTCTTGGTGTGAGATTTCCTCAAGAACTCCCACCATTTTTCCATTTGTCACCTTCCTGTCTGTGATGAAGCGAGGTGAAAATGCTTCAAGAACTCCAGCTATGACAAGAATGCCTCTGACCGCGACTGTGCGTCGTGTAATAAGCACCAAACGCACGAGGCTCGACTTGGGTTCTGACTCCCATGCTGAGACATGCTTTATGCAGACAGATGCAGCAGAGTATGTACGCTCACACATGAAAAATGCAAATGCACAAACACAGACCGAGAAAAGCAGACGCGTGCACAAGGTTCCCCATTCTCATGTTGTTTTCCATCATCCCTGTGAGCTGGAAGTCAGAAATCTGGTATGATGGACTTCCCCAGTAACTGAAGATTACATCAACAGCTCTGAGACGGCCTCTGTATTTTTGCCAGTTAAATGTTTTTTATTCTTTCCTCTGTATTCCCTTAATTTATGCACTGAAGGCTATTAACATAAAGTAATGCACAAGGAAACTATTTTTAGTATTATGCAACAGTGGAATAATGGAAAAGTCTGTCTACTGAGCCTTGACCAACACACTTCTGTCCACCAACTTTCTGATGAATGCCTTGCTTGGGACACACCAAGATCATAACTTTTCCAGATATAACTGTTTCCAGCAATAGCTTAGCTTAATGTTTCCACACAATGTGTTTTAGCGTTGGTCGTTAAATGAAAAGTGTTTGTTAAAATGTTGCACCTAACTTTAGTTTCTAAAATGTTTTTTGTTAAATGTACAAGAAATTAGTTCATTTTTTTTCTAGTGTAACAAGCGAACATTCACTCAGATGTAAAAACCCTGTCCTCCCCCAGCTCTACGTGTCGTCGGAAAGCCGTTTCACCACGTTGGCGGAGCTGGTGCACCACCACTCCACCGTGCAGGACGGCCTCATCACCACGCTGCATTACCCTGCACCGAAACGCAATAAGCCCACCATCTATGGAGTTTCTCCCAACTACGACAAGTGGGAAATGGAGCGCACTGACATCACCATGAAGCACAAACTGGGAGGGGGCCAGTATGGCGAAGTTTATGAAGGTGTCTGGAAGAAGTACAACCTCACTGTGGCTGTCAAGACACTTAAGGTGAGGTGAAACAAATCCTTCTTATGCAAGCTTGTGAAAACATTTTTACTCCAGCATAATATATTAGGAGTGGGGCAGATATAATTCCTTGGTCAGGCTGAATAGTGCTGCCCTCTGCTGCCACAGAGACGCAACTACACTTTAATCCTAACTTTTTTCCCCACTTCTTCCTTTATGGAAACAACTTTGTAGGAGGACACAATGGAGGTGGAGGAGTTTCTCAAGGAGGCTGCGGTTATGAAAGAGATTAAACACCCCAACCTGGTGCAGCTTTTAGGTATGTTTAAAAATCAGTTAACTAGTTTTTAAATTAGACTTGAATGTGACAGACCAACACAAAGTAGTGGACAATTGTGAAGCGGAAGGGATTTTGTTTAACAGACTGGTATATGTTTGTATTTAACCCTTGTAATACTCGCAACCAAGTCATTTTTTAATTTGCTTTTTAATTGCTGAGTATCAGTTTAACTTTTAGCTATTTGAGGAAGACCTTAGAGGTTGGCTAGAGAATATTAGTCAACAAAACACATATACACATATACATTTGTAGAGAAATTTAGAGCAGTGTTGGGTTAGAAAACAATATCCCAAGCTTTCAGGTCATAGAATTGTTTAATCTATGACCTGACGATCGCTTAAAAACTGTCAAGATATGTATAAGTATTATTAATAAGAGAAGCAGTCCAGAGGCTTTTTGTAACTCTGGAGTAGCAGCAGAGATTCACAGCTCAGGTGGGAGAGTCTGTCCATGTGACGGCTGTTATTGCACAGCACAAATTTGGCGTTAAATCTTAGTTTTCCACAAGCTGTGCAGAGATGTGTTTCCCAGCCAGGAAAACATAGCACTGCTAAACCAATAATTAATTGCTGGTTGAAATGTTAAGCTTCATCCAGTGTTTTGATTTTTATACTTGCAGGTGTGTGCACACGTGAGCCACCATTTTACATCATCACAGAGTTCATGACGCACGGCAACCTCTTGGATTACCTGAGGGAGTGCAACAAGGAGGAGGTCAACGCCGTGGTGCTGCTGCATATGGCCACACAGATCTCATCTGCCATGGAGTACCTGGAGAAAAAGAACTTTATACACAGGTGACTATATTAAATTTGAGTATCATGCATTTATCATATACTTTGATGAAACAAAAGAAAAAACATTTATATTGTTAAGTGTTAAATAATTTTCCTTGTTCTTGTGCAGTTCTTTAACTCTCAATCCATCACAGAGAAGTCATTGTTATTGTTCTGGCATGCAAAGCATGATTTATGCTTTTTATGTTTGCAAACTACACTTCAATTCTGGTGCCTGTCAGGACTCAGCTTATGACTCAATACTGCTCCAAAAATTGAAATCCAGCACCACAGCAGAAGAGAGTAGAGAGTGCTGCTTTCAGCTTTTCATTTTATTGTTGTAATCATTTAGGTTTAGGATTGCTTTTATTTCATTTTCTTAAAGTCACAAAGCTCTCTATTCCTCCTGGATTCTGTCCCGCAGGGACTTGGCTGCCCGGAACTGTTTGGTCGGGGAGAACCACCTGGTGAAGGTCGCAGACTTCGGCTTGAGCAGATTAATGACTGGAGATACATATACGGCTCACGCCGGTGCCAAGTTCCCCATCAAGTGGACTGCTCCGGAGAGTCTGGCCTATAACACATTCTCCATAAAGTCTGACGTCTGGGGTAAGTTTACGCTCTCTTGAACAGCAGTGGAATTTACTGCTACTGTTTAAATTTATTAGACTGAACCATAGCAAATTTCCACTGTGGACTCTTTAAAGACACTTTTTTATTTTACCCAAGACGAAACTAACTGCTTAGTTTTTATTTTGTTAGCTTTTGGGGTGCTGCTGTGGGAGATCGCCACCTATGGCATGTCTCCTTACCCCGGCATTGACTTGTCCCAGGTCTATGAGCTGCTGCAAAGAGACTATCGCATGGAACGACCAGAAGGCTGTCCAGAGAAGGTCTATGAACTTATGAGAGCCTGTGAGTGCTGCAAGATCAATCTACAAACTGATGAAAAAGTTTTTTGTTCTTTTCAGCTTTATTTACACTTCCTTCCTCTCAGGTTGGAGGTGGAACCCCTCTGAGCGTCCATCTTTTGCTGAAACACATCAAGCCTTCGAAACCATGTTTCAGGAATCTAGCATCTCTGACGGTCAGTCTTACGTCCCTCATCACCTAAAGTACATTTCTTATTGTTCTTTCCCCCCCGAGGTGTAACTCTTCATGTTTTGTCAAATCTTTGCCAAATAATAGAAGTTGAAAAGGAATTAGGGAAGAAGGGGAAGAAGACAACATTAGGCTCCATCCAGCAGGCTCCAGAGCTCCCAACCAAAACCAGGACTCTCCATAAGAACATGGAGAACCGAAACAGAGACAGTCCAGGTGGGTTTTATGCACAATGTAGTGCGCCCTTCCAGCTTGTTCATTATATGTAATGAACAAAAAAGATTGTTTAAGTAAATAGGAGTTAAAATTTTTGCTAAACTTTTTGCTCAGTTTATGGATGCTGAATCCATGAACAGGCCAGATTTTTATTGGTAAAACATTTTGAGAAGCATCCTTCCATCTTTTGCCCCTCACAGCTAACAATCATACACTATGTGTTGGTCTGTCATGTAAGATCCCAATAAAATGCAGTAATGGCTGTGGCTTTAATGTCCCAATGTAAAGAGGTTTAGGGGGGAAAAGACTTTTGTGAGGCACAATATGTCACCAAGCTTACACTGAGCTATTTGTGCTGTTCCTTAGACCCTGTGGAACCTGAGGTGCCTGTATCATCCCCAATGCTCCCCAGGAAAGAGCGCCCTCTGCTGGACAATAACCTAAATGAAGATGATCGCTTAATCCCCAAAGACAACAAGACCCGTAATAGTTTTCTCAGCCGCATCAAAATCAAGAAAAAGAATGCACCAGCTCCGCCCAAACGAAGCTCCTCTTTCACCAGGACAGACATTTCCTTTGAGAGGAGGGTAGTGACTCCTGATCCCCGAGACGGTGACAACTTCAACAATGGTACATCGTTGTCTCTGAATGACACCACACATGGGGTTGAATCCTCAAAGTTCTTGGGAGGTAATAACAATGGAGCAGGAGGCATCAACAGTGGGACTCCCAACTACCCGGGGTCTCTGTACCCCCGTAAAAAGGGCACCCCTTCATTGCCAAGCCCGGGTAGCAAGGCGGCTACAACTCCACCCAGTGAAGAGGAAGGGGTTTCTAATTCAAATCGCTTCCTCTGGTCGTCCGTCATGTCAAACGGCCGAGACGGCACAGAGTGGAAGTCTGTGACACTCCCCCGAGATCTGGGCCAGCGCCACTTTGACTCCAGCACTTTGGGAGGGAAGCCGGCTCTGCCCCGAAAGAGGACCAACGAGCAGAAAGGAGAGAGTGCCCGTCGAATGGGCACCCTGACCCCCCCGCCACGTCTTATCACATCATCGGATGTTTGTCCTGCCTTCCTGGGAAAAGACAATGATTCCAGTTCTGGTTCCAGTCCGCAAGTGTCGACACCCAAAGTGGTGAAGAGACCAGGCTTAGCAGGTCAGGAAAACTCCAAGACCAGCGCTCTCCAGGCAGAACTAAAAGCTAATGTGCTCCCTACTCTGGGAGCTGCAGGAGAGGAGTGCAGGGCTCGCAGGAACAAGCATGCTGTGGAGCCCACATCTATAAGGGAGAGAAGCAAGATGCATAAACCCAAGCCGGCTCCACCTCCACCACCCACTGGTCCCAAATCAGGCAAAATCCCACGAAGCCCCACTCAAGAATCCCCCGTATCCTCGCCCTCATCTTCGCCCTCAGACATCAAATCTAAGGGCCTTCCTTTCATTTTAGACCCTCACCATACAACTGCTGCTAGTGACCAAGCCCGCTCAGCCTTCACTGAGGGACCCAAAAAGGGCCCTTTGGGCTCTAAACCTCCAGTGATAAAGGCTTCTGCATCTGCCACCTCTGTGACCACTTCTTCCTCCTGCCAGACCCAGGGTGGCCCATCGTCCACAGTCGCCTCCTCTGCCGATCAGAACGTATCTGCTTTCACTCCTATTGCCAAAACCCGATCGTCCCTCCGCAAGACCACACCCCGCCAAGGCAGCGAGCGCACACCCAATTCGGCGGTGACACGTGAGACGGTCCTGGAGGGAGCCGAGCTGCTGCGTGCCGCCATCTCCCGCATGTCAGAGCAGACAGGCAGCCACAGTGGCGTGCTGGAGGCCGGGAAGAACCTGTCCAAGTACTGCATGAGCTACGTCGACTCCATCCAGCAGATGAGAAACAAGTTCGCCTTTCGAGAGGCCATCAACAACCTCGAGACTAGTCTGCGTGAGCTTCAGATCTGTCCCTCCGCCACAGGGGGCGCTAACGCGCAGCAGGACTTTACCAAGCTGCTGTCCTCTGTTAAAGAGATCAGTGACATTGTTCAGAGGTAGCGCCGTATAAAGCGGCAAGATGGGAAACAGATATGAACTTTGACACATGGCCCTCTGAGATCTGTTAAGTGGAGTGTGATTGAGAAGAGCTGTGTGGGCTGACACTACAGTTTTCTCCCACTTACTGACTCATGTGGTTGTCTTAATGGACTCAAAGGAAACAGTAACTTTGTATGCACATTGTCATCTTAGCCTTAATTAGGCTGTGGACCAATTCTACATCAATCATCTTTGAAATAAATCATGTTTTACATATTTAATTTTTTTGCCCCCCAGCTCCCTGTTTTCTGTCTCTTGACATCATTATAAAAAGGCCTGATATTTCTTTTTATGATCTTTAGTGATGTGATGTTGCTATGACAATTGATGAAATCCAAACTTGCCTTGGGAAAATATTTCCAGTTGTTTTTCTGTTGTCAGCTTAAGAAATTCAGAGAAAACCTGCATAGATTGACTTTGTTCTACACTTTTTACTTGTTTGATCAGTCGTCATTGATTGGTTGTGTGCTGAAAATGAGATTGTGTTGCTGATGTTTTGTATTGGTGCTTTTTGCAGTATTTTGCAGCCATTTGTGCCATAAAATAACAATGTGGAGAGAATGACCCTCTTGTCTCTTTTTGCTTCTCCCACCACTCCTGTAACATTTAGTTCTAGTGAGGCTGTGTTATTGGTTAAAGCATGTTTGTATGGTTCTGCCTTGTGCTTGAGAGCGGCTGTGTTCGTGTTTATTGGATATAAATGTTTGCAGCACCAAAAAAAAAATCTCTGGATCTGGGTTAATGACCTGCATCCCAGTAGATTTTTACTTTTTTTATTTTACATTTATTCTCAGATTAAACCTCTCTTTTTAAATTTATATGTATAAGGAGTTTTGATGCAATGTTTTCCTCTCTGTGCCAGTGAAAACAGCCATTAGTAGCAGCCTGGCCTTGCCGCAGCATTCTGTTAGATAACAGACCAACTCGGTGTTTCCCTGGCAGGCCTCTGTTCCTGACACATGAGCGATTGTTGCAGAGGGCCTCCACCACAAAAAAAATAAACACCCCCTTGGGAAACACTGGACTAAAATTTTAACGCGTCTGTCAATTGCTGTTTCAAAATGACTGAAAGAGGGGGGAGGACCATTACAGACCGTAATGTTTTTATTTCCCCCCCCCCATTTATCTGAATCCCTCGAACATTTTCAGTATTTGTGCTGTAATCGTCTCATCCTCTGTGCCCTGCCTGACTGCGAAACCTTTGGACAAAAGTCACCGCTGCCGGCCTTGACTTCAATGGTACTGTTGTTGCTTTTGTTAATTCCTCTTCTGTACCGAACATGCCACTACTCTACTTTTGTGTCTAAGTCTCGATCACCAAATTTTGTAAACAAAGTTTGTCCGTATTTGTAAATGTTTCTTCCTCTCTAACCTGGGTGCAATTTATTATTTTTTTTTGTTGCAGTAAAATACAAAAGCTACTTGAAATATACATCTGGGTGTGACTGTTTTTATGGCTTCCTTTACCAAGTGAAAATAGCTTGATTTAAGATGATGGAAAGATGAAAAAAAATTGATTTTACAGAATATTTGATCTGTAAGGCAGCAATCATACCAACCCTGTTTAGTCTGCTTTAATCCAACTCCAGTCTGTCTGTCTAGTCAAAGTTTAGTTTGTTTGCGGAGGTGTGAATACGTAAACAAGCCAACAAACTGAACTTTGGTCCTCTACAAACCTCAGCCTGGGTTTGGGTGAGGTGCAGTCTGGTACGTTTGAATCCTTATGTGAACGAACCAGACTGCTCCAAAACCAGGAAGTGGTAATTTTGTTATTGTCAACAGCAATAACTGCACTCTCCAGAAGCCCCTCCAGGACTTAAAAAGGCTGGATAAACAGTCAGAACTCGACCCAAACCCGTAGGTAGAGGGTTGTTGCCCCCCGTCTTGTTGCACCAAGACGGGGGGCAACAAGTCAGCCCACTCCTGCCCAGCGCCTCTCACAAGGGGCAACTCCAGGGTGGGGCCTCATGTAGGGGCCAGCAGAACCACTGTTTCCAATGATCGTTTTCTTCATCAGGATCTTTGGGCTGCACTTGGTCTGGTTCCTCACCTTGGACCCGTCTGCACTGGGGGGCCCAACCAGAGGCATGAAGCCCCCACAGCAAGACTCCTAGGATCACTGGGACACTCAAACCCCCCCACCACGATAAGGTGGCAGCCCATGGGGGGGTTGTGTGTGTGTGTTTTTGTGTAAATATAAAGTAACCTGTTAATTATGTAAGAAAGAGAGAAAATGAGAGAGAGGAAGAAAGTAGTTTTTTAAGATCATTCTGACCTTTGGTCCAGTTGAGGTGAAATGAATCTTTTTAGGTTTTTAAAAAGATTTTTAGGCTCTAATAAAGTTTTTTAGGCCGTTATTTAACAGGCTGAACAGGAAGTTGGGAGGAGAGAGAAGGAAACGACATGCAGCTGATTCCCCAGGACTGGGAATTGAACCCAGGTTGACAAACAAAACCTAGAAGTAACATCCTAAATAAAACATCATTTACAGTTTTACCATAAATCTGGTTAAAAAAAATAACTGAATTAGGCATTTCTTAGCCCCTTTTCCTTCTCTTTTATACAAGCAGGCAGCACTAAGCTCAACAACATAAAAGCTTTATATTTATTACAAAGTATTGATTTAAGAATTGATTTCTGATTAAATTCTCTGTTTTCATGCTTTCATTGATTCTTCTTCTTTTTACCTGTTCTACAGTTTTTCATGTTAAATTGCACTTTTTTGTTAAGTTTCTTATATTATCTTGAATCTGTATTTGTAAATAAAGACTAACAGAAAGATCACAGTAACTGTTATTTTTGATAAAACTGTTTTTTCTTATAACAAACAAACCAGATAAAACAAGTTTGAGCTTCTTCATGGTCCAGAGTATTAAATTATGATCAGATTAAACTCTAATCTTCAATTAACATCCTGGAACCTGAAGAAATCCAAACCTGTTAAATCAGCTTTTTAATGTTTGGTATAAAAACAAAAACAGGATTTATCAAATAAAAACAGGAGAATGAACTGAATTTGTGTTGATCCTTGCTGGTCATGTTGACACTCAAAGAGCTTCACACTACAGTCACATTCACACACACATGCAGGTCAGGGGGGAACTTGTCACTAAGTGCCCCGCCCTGGGGCAGCGCAACATGTGGCTGAGGAAGCTGGAATCAAACTTACAACCTTCTGGTCACAAGACGACCACTCTACCCGCTGAGCCACAGTCATACTAAAACAGCCACTGCATGATCCTTTTTATAATCTTTTTAAAATACAGGTTTAAACAATTTAATGAGCTACAATTCAGTGCAATTTAATATAAAAAGTGTGTAGAAAAGGTCAACTGAAGGTCAAACCATAACAGCACAAGTACAGAGAAAATAAACAGAAATCATTATTATTAAATTAAAACATTTTAACTCTTAATACGTTGCTTTAAAAATTGAGCCGAGTGTTGAGCAGCACTGAACCGTCGGCCACTAACCCAGCGGACGGAAAAGGCCTCAAGAACGACTAATTCAGTTAATCTGACCAGTTCAACAATAAAACTGGACTTTATGGTTTGGAGTTTCTGAAATTGTTTTGGGGCGATTTGCAGCGACCAACTGACCTGACCGACATGTTTTAGGAGATGTTGGGGGGAAACCGGAGCACCCGGAGAAAACCCACGCAAACACGGGGAGAACATGCAAACTCCACACAGATGGTCTCTGTGAAGGCGCAGCGCTAACCGCTGCACCACCGTGCTGCCCACCTTTTTTCCAATTGGGTTGGGAAGGGATCTATTTTCTAGTTTGTCAACGGGGAAAACTTTTTAAATTTTAAATTTGACGGAGCGTGGCATGGCGCCCCGTTCACAGAGGATACAACCTCCACACGTTCGATTCCCCGGTTCGACTCCTGCACGTCTTTCTCCTCCTCTAAATATCACAATCAAGAACTTCAGACTTGTTCTTGATTCTCTTCACTGTTTTGTTTCTTTTTCGGTTTCTTCCACCGCAGAGTGTTTTGGACCTTTTTCCAAAATGAAATTTTGGATTTTTTCTTTTCTTTTTTCATTTGTTGGTCTCTTTCTCCAGAGATCTTGGTCTCTCCTGAGAATTCAGGATCTGAAGAACAACCTGATAAAGGTTCTCCTGAGATTTCCTCCTCTGGAGAAACCTCTGGACTGGAGATTTTAACCGGGTCATTTTGGTTCTGAGAATTTTCTTCCTCTGGAGAAACTGTGAGGTGTTTCTGGTGGAAATCTACTTCCTCAGCCCTCTGACTGTTGGCCAGCAGTAAATCATCTCTTGATGTTTCCAGGTCATTTTTCAGACAACTGATCTCTTCCTGATATTGTTCTGCTTGTTGTTTTTTTGCAGTTACTTCGGTTTCGTACCGACAGTTCAGATCTTGGTACAAACCGTTAACCTCCTCCAGCTCAGCCTGGATGCTCCTTTCCTTCTCCTGCAGGAATTTGATCTCTGTTGTCGTTTTTTCCTGGAGGATGGTATATTCAGCTCTCAGGATGTCCAGACTCACTTTGTCCTCCTCTGTTTTCTCTATGTGAGATTTTCTCTCCTCCTTTAACTGTTGCTGGTATTTCTCAACTTCCTGTCGTAAATTCATGATCTCTGTTTCAAACCTAGATTTTAGCTCCTGGTGTGAAACCTGAACCTGATCCAGTTCATGGATCATCTGATTCTCTCTGTTTTGCCAGATTGTTGTTTCTTCTGACATTTTTTGGAGGAGCTCCTCCTTCTCAGCTCTCAGTTTGTCCAGACTCACCTTGTCCTCCTCTCTTTTCTTCAGGTGAACTTTTCTTTCCTCTTTTGTCTGCTGCTGAAGTTTTTTGAGTTGTTGCAGTGCAGAAAGTTTCCTCTCCTGGATAATCTTCTCTTTCTGTTCTGTGTTTGAACGAGCGATTTCCTCCTGCTTTATCTTCATCTCGCATGTCTCAACCTGCTGCTGTATTTCCATGATGTTTCTTTCAAACCGACATTTTAGCTCCTCGTATGAACCGTGAACCTGATCCAGTACGTGGAGCATCTGCTTCTCCCTCTTTTGCCTCATTGTTATTTCTCTGGATGTTTTCTGGGAGAGCTCCTCCTTCTCAGCTCTCAGGTCTTTGATGAGCTGCAGATTCTCCTTCTCTCTTTCAATGTTGGCGTCTTTCTCCTGTTTCAGCTCCTCCTGATATTTTTCAGCATCTTCCTTTAGCGTAGAAACATCTCTTTCATATTTACCGTTCAGTTCCTCATATGAACGTCTGAGCTGAATCAGTTCTTCTTGCAGATGTTTCTCGCTGGCTTGCAGGAACTCGATCTTCTGGGACATTTCCTGAAACATTTTGTCTTTTTCAGATCTCAGGTTCTCCAGCAGTCGTTCCTCATGAAGCCTGGCTTCATGAATCTTTTGTGTTTCTTCCTCCTGCCTCAGCAGAGCATCATCAGCTTCATGCTTGGAGCTCAGCTCCTCGAAAGAAGTCTGGAGTTGGTTCAGTTGTTCTTGGAGCGCCTCACTTTTCTTTCTCTCAGCCTGTATTTCAGCTACAAAAGCTTCCCGGCTGAGGAGGTGGGCCACCTTCAACTCCTCAAAGTCTTGTTGTAAGGACTTCTTCTTCATGTGTTTCATGTCGCTGTGAACCTTGGAAGCAGTGACCGCAGCATTAAGGACTGCTGGGTCACTGAACTTCTCTACTCTCTCTAGTTCCCTCTTTGCCTCTTTGGCCTGGTTGATGAATGTTTCTTTGAGAGCTTTCTGTTTCTTTAACTGGAGTTTTGTCTCTTCCAGCTCGGCCTCCAGGTGGGACAGTTTTTGGTTGTCTTCAAACCTTCCTGCTCTCTCCATTTCCAGGAGGTAGTTGAGTCTCTGGATTTCCCCGTGGAAGACATTCGGGTGTGCAGGAGGGAACCTGCCTGGGGGGTTTTGCTGGCCTCCCCGTCTCCAGTGGGATCCCATCGATCCACTGTGGAATCTCGATGAATGATGAGACATTTTCTTCTAATACAATCACTACAATCGTTGATCGGTAAACTTCTCTAAAGGGCTTTGCGAACGTCTGAACTGGTCAGTGATATTGCAAGCAATGAAGAATATGCAGAATTGTGTTGCATACAGTTCTGGAGTTGATGACATAACAGACTGTGACAATGACATCACAGAGTCTTCATTTGCTGGTGGTGTGACATCATTCCACCACCAAATATCTCACTCTTTATTCTTGTTTACATTCAAAATAGTCCAGGATTCTCTTGTTTTTATCCCAGATATCAGGGCATCAAACTAATTTCCATTTGGGCCAAATTAAAACCCTGAATGTTCACAAACCGACACGGTAAAAAGCTCCACCAGGATCCAAACTCCTCCAAGAACTACCGGAGGTTCAAACTCCTGTCATTCATCTTTAGCTTACAGAAAAAGCACCAAACCCTAACCCCTGTGTTGGTGACCCCTGACCCCAGGTATTAGCCTGTTAGCTTAAATAAGTTATTAGCTATATTTCTGACTTACTAGCCATGTTTTGTGTGCTGAAAGGAGTAATTAAAGTACAGACAACATGCTAGTGATGCCCCACATGCTACTGACAGCATTCAAGCTAACATTAGCATTTTGGCTATTTTTAGGTGATACACTTACTTTATCATACTGAATGGTGCAAATCCATGTTAGTGAAGATGCTTGTGATTTTCCACACACTATTGACTACTATTTAGCGAAGCTTAGGCAGTTCATTAGCATTAGCCTTTTAGCTTAAATAAGCCATTACCTGTTTTTCTGACTTATTAGCCATGTTTAGTATACTGAATGGAGTAAGTGAATTACAGTCAACATGCTGGTGATGCCTCACAGGCTACTGAAAGTATTTAGGCTTATGTTAGCATTTTGGCTAATTTTAGCTCGTACGCTCATTTTAACACGCTGAATGGTGCAAGTCCATGTCAGTCGACGTTCTCGTGATTCTCCTCATGCTGTTGATCGCGCTGCAGCTTTCTATGGCGTCGATGCTAACTTTCAGTGTCGGAACGCCGGGTCCAGACCGATGGGCGCCCTTTGGCAGGCCCCGTTTAAACTTCTTCATTAATTTTCTAGTTTAGGAACTAGTATCCTGCGCAACACATCTGAATCAAATGAATGGCCCATTACCAGGAATTTTCCGAAATTGATGGCATGGTCAGGAGCTAATTCAACACTTTGATTCAGGTGTGTTTAAGCAGGGTCGTACCTAAATGTTCCTAGATAACATTTCTTGAGGACTGGATCTGCTCTAGAAAAAATAAATTGACACAAAATCAGGCGGTATGACAACCCAGACAGAAACTGCCGATAGGCAACGCTGGACTTTAAAGGGATTGTATAATGTGAAATCGACTTTTCTGAGCTTCATATCGAGTTACGTTATTTCCTCATCAAAAATATACCCAGATTTGTGGAGTTTGATATATTAACCATTTCTGTCCAACAGGCCAAAGAATAATGTAAAAGGCTTAACGGAGAGGTTGTTGTGAGGACATGCCAAAGGAGTGTTGAAGACAGAGGCCCAATTTCAAAATGCAAAGTCAAATTTTGAGTCGTTTTTGATATGTAGAGTATTTTTTATAACTGAAGGTCATAATACTGCCCCTTTAATTTATCCAAGCCAAGATCTTAAAAAGGACACGCACACACAGAGAGAATCAGGTTATGTATAATTTATTTTTTTCTGACTAGAGTATTTTGTCATTAAAATCAAAATGTCAACATTTTTAAGATCATATACACGCAAAGAACGCATTTAAATGTTAGCACAGCTTCTTAAAAATTTATACATATTTACTTGTTTTGCTTTTTTTTTTTTTTTTTTCCTTTTTACTTGTGGACAGACAAAGCAGGAAGTGGTCACTCAAACTGTAAAGAGGTGGAAGGCAGGGAGGGGGAGAAAGGAAGCCCGCCCCACCCATGATGAAGAACCAATCCCTGCTCCCCAAAATAGTGACGCTCCCTCCCTCCGGCAGGGAGCGGCCTTGATGGGGTGGAAAAATAAAGCCCACTATGAACACAAACACACCCCCATTCTCTAATTTATACAGAAATGATGCAAAATTGCTGACATGAATACAACCTGCATACCTCAAACCAGTTTCTCTCCCCCTCATTATATCGGCTAACTCGGTAGTGTGCAGATGGGCTGGTTAATGGGAGAAGGGGGCTTGTCCGGGTCTGTCCTTTACATACATTTATTAATAGAAACTATGTTACAGAATTTTCCCAAGCATGAATTACAGGCAACCCACTAGTACACCAACTGTACAGATCTTGGCAGAGCCACCAGATAAATTTCTGAAACCAAAGTACAGTAGCAAGGTCATCACCAGCAGTTAAGAAGCAAGATATATACAGCTGTTCAGTCAGGGGACTGCTATGTTACAGAGAAGTTGTACTTGAAGGAAATGAACATTTTGTTTTACAACTTCATGTTTCGAGTGGGGATGCATGCTGCTTTGTATTGGTTACATGAGGCAGACTAACAAGTCTCCAGATAAATCGGCTCTTCAGTGCAGCGTTAGGAGAAAAAAAAAAAAAAGACCCAAATAATTATGATTTAATGAGTGTAGAACGTAATAGTGATCCTAAAAGAGAAATTTTATTCAATCAGGGTAGCGTGAAGAGCAAGTACATCAAAAAAGAAGAACTGCTATAATAAGGCAACGATGACAAAGCAAATGCTGGTAAAGATGTGTTGACATGATAGTGAGGAGAGAGTTTTGGGGGTTGGATGCATGAGGGCGGAGCTGAAGAAAAAAGTGATGGAAATTGTGATTAAGTGATGATGTCTGAGTCTAAAAAAAAGAAAAAGAAAAAGACATCCATCCAGCCAACTGTAATTCGTTCCAGCTGGAAAACACCAACATCCTTGCAAGATTTCAAAAGATAGCAATAAGAAGGTAATTCCTAACATTTATTGTGGCCATTTCTTTTTTTCTAGGAGTTTCCTTCATTGCATCTCTCATGAGTTAGTGGAAAAAAATTGCTTCTCTGCCAAGCAGAGGGAAAGACACAAAAGCTCAACTACTCGTTCCGTCTGGAGCTACCCGTGTGGCTGCTTAGTAAATTACTTTATGACCTCCTGCCCTCGCTCAAATTAAACATCTCTTATCTGCATGATGCGGTGAAAAGAATCATAAATTTGAAGAGTTTGGGAATATCATTCAGATTCAATTCAAACAAAACTGATAAGTGGTGTGTCAAACTTCTGCAGTGTGTATATTTCATATATATGTATATCTATAAAACCAAACAAAAAAGAACAGTCTTGCTTTATTATCGATTGAACGTTGAGTCTATCTAAAGTGTCAGTGACCAGTAACTCGTGGTGCCACCTACAAAACCTACTGATGGGAGGGAGGACGACTGGGGGGGGGGGGAGCGGAACAGCGGTGTTATGGGACAGAAATACACGGACAATTTTAGGACGAGTGAGACGGCAACAAAGAGAGAGAGGCAAAAGGAAGAGGGAGAGATGTAGTCCACACAGCCCAGCTCGGTCTGGCGTTAAGTCGATGTTCGCCCTGCCTTTCCTCCGCAGCCCTGCTCTCACGCAGCTCCTGGTGCACTGAGGGATGAACGTACGACGGCGTCGGAATGGATGGAGGGGTTACTCAAGGGAGACCGGGCAGAACGAAGAAAGGAAGAACGCGTGGGGGGGGGCAGCGGTGGGGCGTGGGGGCTTTTGCTCGGTCATTAGCAGCCGCAACCTTCCCTCTGGGGCTGGGGTTCACTGGTTAGCCGACCGCCCTGAGGCGCCGAGGGCTTGTGCTGCACCCCTGACTCGGCGGCATTCAGGTCCAGGCTGCCATCTTGGATGTTCTGGTAGATTTTCTTAGCGGCTTCAAGGAAGGCGTCCTCGACGTTTTCACCTCTGGAGAGAAAAAGGTACAGTTATGTGAAGCCGAAAAGGCAAAATGCGGAAAAAGGTAAAAGTTCGTACAGGGTCTTGCAAAAGTATTCCTACATTTTGTCACATTGCAACCACAAACAGTTTCATATGATCCACCAGAACCAGGAAAGGAGCGCAGCATTGTGAAGTGGAAGGAAAAAGATGCATGGTTTAATATTTCTCCTTCCTGTTCCTGTCTGATTGCTGTGAAAGAACGGGAAAACTCATACCAAAAAAAATAGAAAGTACTTTGGTCAGATGAGACCAGATTTTTACTTTCTGATATAACTAGCTCGTAACACACAAGCCACATGGAAAAACATGGCAGTGGTGGTATCATGCTCTGGTCAGAGGTTGGGGAGGTAAAGATGGATGAGAGCTTAAAGCAATTCTGACTGAATACTTTTTTGTTGCTGCTTAAAACTTGAGACTGCAGTGGACCTTCAGCAGAATGGTTTAGAATAAAGCAAACTCAGGATGGAATGGTCCAGTCAAAGTCCGAATGATCCAAATAAAATAGGAAAGATGTTCAGTGTTTACATGTGTAAAGCTAGAAAAGATAGGAAAATATGAAATCGCAATATTGTCATTACTGCAATGAGAGTAATTTAATTTGAAATTAAAATGAGAATTATTAGTTATATAACAAACACAAGCCACACTTTTCATGTTTTTAATTTGCCATAAAGGTTAAAATGTAAGTATGGATACCGTTTTCTCCTCTCTTCTAAATCATATACTATCTCATTTATGTCAAATAATATCTCTATAATACACTGAAGTTTGAGGCTGTAATGTAACAAAAGGGCTGTGAACATTTTTGCGAGGTAAAATGTTGCAGTAGCTGAAACTTTAAGGTGGTTCTTACGTTTTTGCACTGGCTTCCAGAAACAATAAACCTGAGAAACAGAAAGAAGAAATCATTAAAATGCATGACCAAATTCACTTACCAACTCCTTACTCATCCCATCTTTAATGGAGCACATTTATCCTTTTTTTTGGTCCTCTATTGAAACCTCGGGTTATGCTCTGACATGAAAGTTAGTCATAACAGTGAAACGGAAAAGAAAAAACACTTTCAGTCCCTAAATTGGAATATTTTCTTGAGAAATTTGCGCTTTGATTCACTCGTGTCCAAGGTGACGCCTGGCTCACCGTTCTCCTCAGCAAACTGCTTCGCCTCCTCGTACGTGACGTCCCTCTGGGCCTCCAGGTCAGCTTTGTTTCCTATGAGAATGATGACCTGGTGACACAGGAAGAGGAGGAGTGAGACGATCTCCTGCACAAACCTACCATCAAACAGCTCAGGGACAAATCTGACGCAGTGTGAGCAGATAAAACTGAAGAAAACGCAGGAAGGCTGGACTTCCCTTATCTACGAAGAGAAGGTCAGAGAGAGCCTGGGGAAGACATAGGGGCAGGTTGCCTAGCAGCCGCATCATCATAAGATCTCTAATGTACCGATCTCATATTTATCTCTAGAAATACCAACTTTATGGAGAAACTACATGATTCAGAATCACAATTTAAGATACTGCTTTAGACCATATAAGATAATTAAAACTTAACTTATTAGGATTATTGTTCTACATCATAAAGTTTATTATGAAGCTCTTAAACACGCAGACTAAAAGTAGTGTTAAGAGCCCCCTTATGGTCTCTACAAGTAATTTTAGTGAAAAAATACATTGAAAATAATAAATTTAAAAAAAATGTGTATGCAACCCACTGCATTTCACACCAAGTGTGTGTTATGTCTAAACTGATTTTGATCTGCTTTATGCGCAAAAAAAAAAAAAACAACCTTAAAGACATATCTTCTAAAAACTTTTCAAGTGGAATAATTAGCTGTAAATTCCATTTGAAATAATTAATAGTGGCCACTTATGTCCATTTAGTGGCATTAAAGCGTACTTTAATGGCAGGAAGTGTGTGACGTTCCGTTAAGGTTGGATGAAACACCAGACGCATTTCAAGAAGCCTGAAATAGAAGTGGCCTGTTGCACAAGCACAGACTTCTCTGATGGAGAGCTGGATGATTTAAAGTTAATCAAATTTGCCAAGAAAGATCTAGTTAAGAAACCAGGCCTGTGCTTTTCCAGTAAAACCGAAGGAAAACAAAATGGAAGAGGAAGAGAAGATGGAGTAACTAAGAGGAAAAACCTGGTTACAAATAATTTATATTATTGACGAGATATTTTAAATTTTCATTACTATATGCAATAACGCAGTGTACCAGAGCGTAAATATGTCTGTATGCTTACAGTATTGGGGTTGGTGAGGTTTCTGGCGTCAGTAAGCCAGCTGCTCAGGTGGTTGTAAGTGCTTCTCCTGCAGGACAACAACATGGACAGGGGTGAAAAAGTTTGAGACTATCACTACATGTGAAAGGATTAAAAGAATTCGTCAGAAGTAGTATAATCCAACGCTTATTTCTTAATCCTCTATAGATTTCTTTCAAACAAACAATGCTTTCTAAGCTGGAGGCACACCATGTGAGGGAAGACATGATAATATCAAGTCTCTGCGAGACACACCCTTTGATTACAGGAAATGAACATTTGTAAAGTAGCAGCAACATTTTGTGCTGCATATTTTTTTCCCCATTGGAGGAGACTTACAGATTTTCCTCCAGCTTACAAATGCACTGCTGCAAACCTACCATCAAACAGCTGAGGACAGACCGTCCCCAACACTAATCATTTGCAGCTCTCCATCTTCCTCAAACATGCACATTATGTGCAAAGTACATAATGCAAACTTTATTATTTTCTTCACGTCAGAATCTTGCAGAAAGTGCAAAGAAAGGAGAACCAGCAGCCTACCTGGTAATGTCGTAGACCATAAGTGCCCCTGCAGCCCCGCGGTAGTAGGAGCGGGTGACGGCCCTGAAGCGCTCCTGTCCTGCCGTGTCCCAAATCTGAAGCTTGATTTTCTGTCCGCTCACCTCGATTATCCTTGTCCCGAACTCCACGCCGATTGTATGAGGGCAGTCTGCCATAACTGGACAACAAGAAAGAAGACTGACGTGAGATCGTTTATTCATATATATATTTTTTGAATAATCACATGCAACCGTTTACTGTTCTTTGCATCGTCATCCTCGTTTGGTGCTCCGTTTTGTTTTTGTTTTGTTTTTTTTTGCTTTTTTTTAAATGCACATTAAAAGCAAAATTAGGAGGGTGTAAGTAAGTTTAACTAAACTTATAAATCCTAAACAAATTAAAAGATATTCAGAATTTTTTCCTGCCCTTATTAGCCTAACTCGATTTTATATTTCAATTGCTCTACAGATAGAAGCCAAGCTAGATTTATCCATGGAGCTGGATTAATTCGACCATATAAACTACAAGCATATCATAGAGACATAAAAAAAAACAAGATGTTGGTTTTCCTTCTTTTAAATTCAGACAAACTGTTTAGCGTTTTCTCTGGATAGATGTAACTAGACCTCTTTTAGGACAGAGGACAGAAATGCCAGTCTTCAAGAACAAACTCTGGGTTTCTGTCTTTATTTAGTTTTAGGACCAGGCTTAAATATGTTATTTTACTCCAGAGTGGCTTTGATTATGATTATGAGGAGCCACTTTAGTATTACTGCTGTAGCACATGTTGACTGCCATGTTATTGGACTGCTTTTCTTTCATTACTTATGTGGCTTTTATTTTTTTTTCCAAGAACGATGATATTAACCACAGTCACACTCAGTAAATTAGAATACTCATTCTCATGAGGTTCATTTGTCAGATTAAAAGTACCTTTAGTAAAGACTAAACACAATTTTAATTAAGGTTACATTTTCATATTAAAATGTTTCTTATTAGTCTGATGTAATATTTTAATTTTAAATATGTTTTCATTATGTCTGTGTGCAATTACTCTTTGTAATGTGTTTCGCTTAGTGATAAAATTTCTTAAATAAATTGACTTTTGAAAGATATTCTAATTTATTGAAAGGGTGTGTATACATGGCAAGCTACGGTGAATAATAAGGTTTTTAAAAAGTTAGTTTTCTACCAAGTCATTCCTATTAGCATAAAATCCTTTAAATGAGATGCCAGGAAAAGTCAGAGTCACCAGAATTTCCTCAAGTTGTTTTAAGTTTGCCGTGATGCTCTACTTCAAAGTTCTCCAAATGAGGGACAAGGCCTGTTGCTCCAACACTTTTCTTTCCTTGGAAGAAACATGGCAGCAGTTTGGAAATGAAATGTTGCGTTGTTTTTGAAATGGCAGTTTTAAAGCCACGAGCAGCAAGTCTGCTGAGACTGCAGGATGTATTGTAATAAAGTATTAATTGTCCGCAGTCCTCCAGTCCAACAAATCATCCACAGCCACATGACAATGTGTGATGTAATCAGAAGAAACTTTTTGTCTGATTGGCATTTCTTGATCTGAATCCGACTGTGCACGACTGAATGGGCTCTTGCGCATTTGAACATGAATCAAACCTTTTCATCTATTTTGCAAAATGACGTCTGATGCTTTTTTTTTCTTGCAAATTGTATAGAATGAAGGTAAACATACATTTTTGCATTTTAACTGAATTCATCTATGCACTGGCAGCAGCTGCATCGAGGATTTAAGCTGTACGAAAAGCACAAGCCGAACAACAAAAAAACAGTTTGAACTTTGCTTCAAATGACTGAACGTTTTCTAAAAAAAAATAAAAAAAAATAAATAAAATCTACGCCGTGTGTGTGTGTGGATTTGTCCAGGATGTGATTATAGAGATGAATAAGAAACACTGCATCTGGCTTTTTAATAGTGGCACTACACACAACTGAGCTGAATGGCAATGGGAGGCTGCAGCTGGCTCATACACCGGAGAAGAGACTCTCACTGTTGAGCTACCATTCATCTGCTCTGGCGCCGACATCCGCTGGCATAAAAAGAAATCTAAAGAGGTTTAGGCACTCCAGAGATATCTGGCAACCTTGCAAGCACTGAGGTACACACGGAGGAGTTAAAAAAATCAGAGCAGTACTTACATTTCTTTTCTGTGAACTGGTGAAGCAAACAGGACTTTCCTACCCCCATGTCCCCTATCGAGAGAGAGACTCAGGTCAACCAAGGAAACAGAAGAGCAATAATTTTCTATTCAAGCTTGCAGTGTTGACCCCCATACAACAAACTGTACATTTCTACACTAATCTGGTCTCTGCTTCCAACTGTTAACGGCCAAGTACTTAACCGACAGTTCAATAAATAAAAACAAGGTAGTGGTAGTGTTTGTTGATGTTATCCATTTTAAAGTAAAAGACTTATATGTAGAGCAGTAAAAGGAATTAAGACATTTATTTGATGCAAGTATGATTTTAAAAAAACCCCAGATAATTTAAGCAAGGTTCATGGACCTGATGGTCACTTACCAATAATGATGTATTTGAAAATGTAGGAGTAGTTATATGGTGCAGTGGCCATGGTGGCTCTGGAGTGGAAACAGAGAGGTGTTTTCAGCAAATCAGCAAATATGGCATAAACAGAAGAACTGGGCTTTAGCTGTCAACATCAGGTTTAAAGAAGACCACCAATACATATTCATAATATGTATTGATGTAAAAATAAGTGCTTAAACACAGATTGAAGGATTTTCGTTCAGCACATTTTCAGAAAAACTCAATTCTGAGTATGTCAGCCTTACAACTAATAATAGGTACCAGCTTTAAAGTGACAAACGGTATTGATTTTGACAAACTGTCAATAACATCATACACTCAAAAACATTCACATTGACATTTAGGTTGCAGGATATACATATATAAAATAAACTGTGCAAAGGTGATAATATTGCGATTGTGATACGTCTCTATTTTTTCTTGTCCTCTCATTCTGATCTGTCCCACCTTCACTCCGTGACCTTTGGCATTTTGAGCAAAGTCATTTGTGTCTTGTCTGAACATCTGCTGCTCTGAAACTCTGCCCAACTGGATAAATATCAGATCAACATGTAAAATGCAAACTCGTAACACTTGACAATATCAGACAACAATTTGGGAAACCAAAACATTCCTTTGCATAATGAATATTAAAAGCACAATAATGTATACGCAGCATATTGTGTAGCATTAATACAGAGTAGGGATGAAATGGTTTTAATGATTACTGCCATGCAATTTCTTAGATTCTCAAAAAACATTTTAGAGACTGTTACATGTTTTGATAACCCTGATCAATTTATTTACAATTATCATGATAAAAAAATGTTTTAGTCGTTATCCCTAAAAAGATTTTTTAACTAACTAGTTTATATTGAAAATAATCCTTAACTGTGAATTTACTGGCTATCATGGCACTTAATTTTAATATTTGTCTTTGTGTTTTATTATTTAAAAATAGCTAATAATATTAGCTACTTAATAGCACTTAATGAGCACAGATATACTCCTAAAGTTAGTCTGACCAGTTTGGACTTACCAGTGTGCAAAATTTTACAAAATTCAACTCTGAGTTGATTTCTGAAGGAAACTTAAAAAAAAAACAAAAAACAAAACCAACATAAAACACCTGAAAAAATCTGAATGGCCTTTTACCCTGAATTGAAAAAACAGTGACATCATAGCTATTGAAATGCCCCAGCATGGTGATAAAACACTGAAATAAAGGTGGACTAAACAGAACCTCTTTCTTTGCTCTAATCACACAAGAACACATTCCCTATTATAGATATAACTATAAATAAAAGCTCTGACACGTCCATCTGCTGTCTACACGCGATTATCCTTGAAAGATCTTCTCCAGTTTACTGGTCAACACTATCGTTAGCGCTACTAACCTATCAGTTTACATCTTAAAGTCACAGCCTGTCGACAACACATGGATGGGAAAGCATTTAGGTTTACTCACAAACTCCAGATATTTTTAAGATGAAAGTGTGTCTGAACTTGCTTTCCTTTCTCCACAACAAAGCTTCTCATTTTTAGATTAATAAGCTTTCACTGGGAGTGGCAATCTAACTCATAACAGAGCAGGCTGCCACCATCTCCAGTGAGCTTATCTTCACGATTTACCGACAGCGTGAGCTGGACATGGTGCAACCAACTTCAAAAATAATCGTTCAGTGGTAATTTAATTTTATTAAGTGAGAAAAACAATCACTATAAGAGGCAGGGAAATTCAGTTGAGTTTTAACATCAAATTCACTCATCATACCAAGCCATTTCCAGACATTTAGGCTCTTTTTATGCTGAAAACACTTCCAGACTTTGTAGAAAGCACCACTTTTCCACAGACGCTTGCTTCCCTCCCCCCTGCTCAACGTTAGTGTGCCTGAAGGCCGTGCTTTTCAGCAAGTGCAGGTTCAGACTAATTTGTGCTGCAGTTCTTTGCCGCTGACATCACTGTGCCACATCACAACCCAGAACTGTCTGGCATACTCGCTCAGACTTCGACACCTGCAGCAAAGTGACCATGTTTGACTGGCTGGGCCACTGCTGACACAACTGCAAAAAAATGTGGATGGGCTGAGATAAGATAAGCACAGAAGAAAAATGACACAAGCGACAAGAGAACCGAGAAAGGCTTTTACTAAACTGGGAGCAAACGGAAATGGCTACAAATGATAACGTGAACATTTTCCAACCCAATTCATTTTGGAATGGTTTACGCTGGTTTGTTTTGAATAACTTAAATAAACACTTTAGCCCAGATTTAAAATAAACTAACTTGATTATCTTATAACCAGAAAATTATTCAAGTGCAGGTTTTTATTGATTACAACATGATCAAACCTGTGTCTATCAGTCAACTCATGCTTCTTTATTTTTTGCTCCTAAGAAGCCAAAAGTGTATTTTCAAATCATCTTGAACAACAGTTTCTCAAGCTTTGGATTTTTTCAAGGGTTTTTCTTGGAAAAGCAATGTTTTTCCAAGAAAAACATTGAAGATATTTTGAAGATATTCCAACAAATGTAAGATGCACCTGTGTAGCGAAACATCAGAATACAAGTGGAAGAAACACAAAAAAAAAGGATTTGTTTATCATTCTGAATATTTGAATTATCTGTCCAGTTACCTCACAGTGGTAGAGAAATGTTTTTGATTAACTTAGCAATTTTATTTAAACTAACCAACTTTTTTTTTACTTTTATTATTTATAAAAAGTGAAACAGCACAAACTTTTAATTACATATAAGCAACTTGTGATGTTCAAGTACAATCTGTGTTTCTGCTAATGGCCCAAGAAAAGACTTGGCTCACACTGAAAGCCCTCCACAGACAGCAACCTGGCCTGCTATTCAGCATCGACACTACAGGCTAAAAAGAACCAGTAGTGGTTTAGGACAGCATAAAATAATGTATTTATATAGGCATCATCTGTTGCTTAGGTACATTCAACACAAATGTGATATTATAATAAAGAACGCAGTTAGTTTTACTAAGCTACATATGTTCACAAGGACTCTAGAGGTTTACCCTATTCATCAGAGTTAATTTTATCATGTCAGTTGCCGATATAACAACATTATGGGAAAAGGGACGTTTATTAAATAAATGGCTCATGTCCCAGACATTGAAAATCCTGTATCCAAATTTTGAGGTAATATGGACCATGAACCAGTCACACTGTAGTGCTTTTAATACCCCAGCAGAGCGCTTTAAGTCTTTGACTGAATTTTATCACGTGACCCTCATGTGCTCACCTCATCCCAAGTGTGACAGGGAGATAATCTCTTAGAGTGCATATTCCCAGCAAGAGTAAAAACTAGATTTGTAGTAAAAGAAAAAAAAAAAAAAGAGAGAAAGAATGAGTATTCATCAAGATGTAGAAAAGTCAAGGCCGTGTGATTAGAATGCAGCTTCAGCACTTTTCATATTCCTCAAAAACATCAAGTCTCTTTCTAGTGAAGAAGTTCAACGGCCTCTACTGAGCTCA